>NW_027555847.1:14793591-15393591 GCF_003287225.1 Phascolarctos cinereus
CCATCCTGTCCCATCAGTGAGATACTCACTTTTTCCTCTGCTCCCTGAGGAAGTGGGCTGCAACTCGGGGAGTATGTCTGCTTCTAGAACAAACCTAGACTCCACATTGGGGCGAGCCAAGCTTTTCTTTGGCTACTCCATTAAGAGGTGAGAGGCAGAATGGTCACTAGACATTTTTCTCTACCAGGGCAGGTAGCAGAGAACAGGCCCAGCGCAGGAGGCCCAAATATGCCCTCAAAAGCTGCTGGGGAAGCCAGAGAAAGAGGAGAAGGGTCAGCTGGGCCAATGGGGAAAGCAAGAGCCTGCCTGTGACAGGGTGGCTGCTGGGGGAAAGGAAGCTTCTTTTTAAATGAGTTATTCTTACTAGCTAAGCTCCGTTGGTTCTGTGCTGTTGAAGAACTGAAAATGTTCACATTTCATCACCATGGCAGAAAGCTCTTGTTGCCCTACCTTAGGTATGTCTCTGGTGGAAGGTGTGCGGGGGTGACTGGGGACCACACTGAGAACATTCTGAAAGCTGTGAGGAGGAGGAGGCTGTGTCATCAGCAGCACTTGCTGTGAGGCAGTCTCTGTATTTAAGCTGGTGACTTCTGCCTTGACTGCAGCCTCATGCCTCACCAAGTCAGAAATGGGAGCTCTGGCTCCACCCTGGCCGGGGAGCTCAAAGGCTGGCTCTACTGGTTTTTCTGATTAAGACTCAGGAGCACAAGTGGACTGCAGATTTAAAGGAGACTACAGAATGTAATGGAAAGAACCCAAACCCAGGAGTCAGGAGCCCAGTGTCCTACCTTGGCTCCACAGGCAACGAGCATTTATTAAGCGCCCACCATGTGCCAGGCGCTGTGCTAAGCCCTGGCCATGTGCATACAAGCAAACAGAAAGACCGTTCCCTGTTCTCAAGCAGCTTAAATCCTAAGGGGGGAAGCCAACTCATAAAAGGGGGAGGGGGGAGGGAAGGAAGAAAGAATAATGGCCACCCACATAGGGGAATGGGGAGCAAAGTCTAGAGAGCAGCCCAGCAAGAAGGGAGTGAAACGTGGCCATCGTGGGCCCATCCCCCAGAAGCAGGCACTCACCCATGGAAGAAGGGAGCTTTGGTGGTAGCACTGCAGAGGGAGAAGGAAAGTGCTAGGGAAGGCAGAAACTGAGGCACGGTGGTATGGTCCTGATGAGCAAGAAGTGGAGCTGCCTGGGCCTTTGTCCTCAAAATGGAGATCCCAAAAGAAACTCACCAACAGGAAAAGGGGGACTGATGTCACTTTGAATAATTTACTTTCCCTCCCCAGGCCTCGGTTTCTCCATTTGTAAAATGGCATAGCCTGTATTGGCCAGTGCCTTGGGCAGAGCTGTGTCTGTTTTTTAAGGCCCTGTACAAATTGGGGAACCTTCAATTTGGTTCAAGCTCTGGTCACAAAAGCAGAAGGATATTGGGGGGACTGGCATGCCCAAGGTTTAGCCAGCCTGGACTCTCACTTTAAAAAAAAATTACTTCTGTTTTTGTTTCCTACATCATAGTCATTTCTGGAAAGATCTGCCTTTCCTTTGCTCCTCCCCCTCCCCCAAATGGAAAACTCTGTTATAAGAAAAATGGTGAAGTAAAAACCTCTCCTCCACTGAGCACATCTGGCAGTGTGCACAGCATTCTGCCCTAGCAGGCCCCCACCTGTTCAGAGAAGGGTCGTATGTGTTCCCAGGTCTGGCCTCCTCTCCATTGCTGTAGTCACTTCACCTGCTTTTCTAAATAACGATGGATTCATTAAAGGCTGGATGCCGACCTCTCACTTTACAGAAGGGGAAAAACTGAGACCCAGAAAGCTGAAGTAGCTTAATCGTTCCCCCTGTGTAGAGATTGCGCCATCTACTTCTCAAAGCAATTTCTCGTTCCTTTTCTCATTGGATAGGGAGCGGCTTAACTCTGACCTCTCTATTCCCAGGGGCTACTCCGGCCCTTAGCATGCAGTAGGCACTTAATAAGTGATTGTTGATTGATCTGTAAACAGCGGCAGGAGGTTGATAGAGAAGACACTGTGACACTGAAGTGGAGCAGAAAGCGGTAAAGAATGTATTATACACTTAAAAAAATAAAAGCTAAACTGCACATTATGGCTATCTGGGGGCCCGTTCTTTGTCTGTGGGGATGTTCCCTTGAGCTGCTGTTCGTCCAAGTCAGAACTGATTTTTTAAAAGGCCATAAATCATTAAAAATATATGATAATCATAAATGTAAGGTCTGAGCAAAGCAGGGTAGAAACGGCTTTGGACTCGATGTCAGGGTGGGTTTACACGACACTTTAAACAGTTTGTGCTCTTATTGCATAGAATAATCCTCGATCTCTGAGAGGCGGTTACACGTTCCCATGTCACAGATCGATAAAGGCGCAGAGGGAGAGATGGCAGAGCCAGAATCTTTCCTGGGGTCCTCTGCCCCCACCCCCCATCAGACGCTCCAGCCCTCCTGGCCCCGTCACTCTGCTCTTGGGAGGGTCTTGGTGTCCAGTGTCCTCTTTGCTGGGGCGGGGTGCTCCAGCTCACAGAGTGATTGTAAAGATGGCACTTTGTAACCTGATAAAAGGCTAAAGCAGCACTATTAAAGTTTCCACAATGGCACATCTTCCAGCTGGGTGTGGCTTCCCACCAAATCAGCACCCAGAGGGTCTGCTGTGGAAAACAGACTGGCTGTGGAATCAAAGGAACAGGGTTCGAATCCTGGCTTTGCAGCTTCCTACCCATGTGACCTTGGGCAAGTTTTTGACCTCTGCACTCCATTTTCCTCACCATTAGTTGAAGGGGTTGAACCAAACAGATGACTCAGAGGTTTCTTCCAGTTCCTGTTCTGTGACTCCATGAGCTGAAGGGTTAAGCTGATGGGTTGTCTGAAGGTTCCCTTGGTTGGTGTGGGTGATAATAAGTTACTGAACTTCCAGATAATACCTCCGTGCCTCAGACTGGGCCTTTGCCAGGAGTCACTCTTTCTTGCTGACAGAATCATGGATTTAGAGCTGGAAGCTCTTCTGGTCCTATCCTCTTTTTACAAAGGATCAGTAGAGTTAAGTGATTTGCCCAAGGTCACATAGCTTTTAAGTGGGAAAGCTGAGATTTGAACCCAGCCCCTTCTAATTCCAAATCCAAGGCTCTTTCTGATAGACCACGCCAGCTCCATGTAGTGTTTTGCTGAGACCCACTGACCAGGGAAATATACACGAGTCTGTGGCACATTAGAGGGTGTTGTGACCCATGGGACAATGGTCTCTAGTGTGATATTGGCTACTTTGATCTCTATGTTGAGGTCATTGTTTGTGAAGGTCTGGGCAGCTGAAGATGGGAGTCAGGATAAAGCATGCTTTGTGCTCACGGATGTACTGTCCACCTCCAGCAGCTCATCAGATGCCTTGGGATTCTTTGGCCTGTCTCCAAAAGGTACTAGTGAGCTAGAAATCTGCAAACAAAGCAGGGATAAAGTCCCACCCCACTAAGGACCTGTTCCAGTGTTGAGATGGCCCAAGGTGGGCTGGTGTCCCCCTCAGGTCCTCCTCCATGTTGCATGTCCTCCATACCAACCTTTCATGTGGCCCAGGAATCCCGAATGATACATCTCTCACTTGGCAAATAGCCAATATTAGAGAATGTGTTGGACCAATTCATAGTGCTGGGTGGGGCCCTGATACTAGATAGGAAAGTTACACAGTTCAGCAACCCTGTAGTGATGGGATTCATGGATTCCCCAAAGACCACAGGGACATTTCCTCCTATTGCTTTCAGAACTGAAATCAATTCACTACCACCATTGCCTCTGAAATTTACGCTAGATCACAGAATTAGAACAGAGCAGGGATTTGAACACAGGTCCTCTGACTTCAGATCCCAAGCATTACATACATACAACATCATGGAAAACCAGCTGGCACAAACCATTGTGGCAAAACCCACTGAAGCATCTTGAACATCTGATGTGCCTGGTTGCCCAGCCTCTTGGAATAGGGCTCTCCTCCCATCACCTGAGACTATGTCCAGAAGATCTCAAACACAGAGAATGCTTCCTAATACAGGTTCTTTCTTTCTTTTTTTTTTTAAAGACAATTTGGTTAAGTGACTTGCCCAGGGTCACACAGCTAGTAAGTGTCAAGTATCTGAGGCCAGATTTGAACTCAGGTCCTCCTGACTCCAGGGCTGGTACTCTGTCTATTGCACCACCTAGCTGCCCCAGACAGGTTCTTTCTTGATGGATAGGGAAGTTAGCTAAGCCTGAGTAGACAAGTCTGGTGGCCGTGGTTGCCGGATAATCTTAGAGAGGTCAAGGAGAGGCTGGGTGACCACACGATTCAGAGCAGGGAAGGGTTTGGAGGGCGGCACTTCACTTAAGTTCCTCTAGTCCTGCTTCTGACTAGGGTGTCTCCTCAATGGTTTTTTGTATATTTGTGAATATATGTACACATGTAAGGTTACCTGTGGCCATATATGTACATACACATAGATTTATAGCCATACATCCTGTTACATTTATTTTTACATGTCCTTGTTTTCTCCCTAAGTGGAACGCAAGCTCCTTGAGAGAAGGGCTTGTTTCTTGCTTTGTGCTTGTATCCCCAGTGCCTGATGTGCAGCAGGCACTTAATCAATGCTTGATGGGCTGATTTGACTCCTCAGATCTGACGCTGATTTAACACGTGGGTTGCATAAATGGCTGGTGGCATTGGTCTTGGGTTCGAGAAGGATTATCTAACAATAGGCCAGGGTGTTCCCAGTCAATGCCCTTCTGTGTAGCTAAAACCACCAGTGCCGTCCCCACCGCACAGCCACACCATGAACAAAGGGACACCGTGAAATACACGTCTAGATTGGCTACACGTGTTTAGGACAAATAAAAATGAGGTCAATTAAAAAGAACAACCCAGTGACTGGCGGCAGAGTAAAGGAATGAACTCTGAAATGCGCTTCAGTCACGTCGATTCAAAAAGAGGTCGGGAGAAAGGGATTTGGAAAATTGGTCTCTCCACATTCCCTACCACACCTTCTTTTTTCTCATGCACCAGCAACAAGTGAGCCACAGCCATAAAGGGCAGTCTTTACAAACCCATCCATCACTCCTTTCCTGTCTTCTCCCTTTGGACCTGGGAGGGGCAAGTCAGCAGCTGCCCTTGCACTACTGCTGTTAACACAGCTAGGTGGCTCAGTGGATAGAGCACTGGATCTGGAGTTAGGAAGCTGTTCAGTCATATCTGACCCTTTGTGACCCCATTTGAGGTTTTCTTGGCAGAAATACTGGTGTGGTTTGCCATTTCCTTCTCTAGCTCATTTTACAGCTAGGGAACTGAGGCAAACAGGGTTAAGTGACTTGCCCAGTGTTACACAGCTAGGAAGTATAAAACTGCTCCAGTATCTTTGCCAAGAAAACCCCAAATGGGGTCACCAAAAGTTGGACACAACTGAAATGACTGAACAGCAGCAAAGCCCTTAGCTTACTCACACTCATCACCTTAGTTCTTTCCCACCACATGCCAGTTACACAAAAGATCACTGTCAATAGCACACAAGCTTGTCCAAGCCAAGAGGCAACAGGAATTAGAGTAATTATACAAATTAGAATGTACCAAAGAATATGCAAGAGTGAATGAGCCCTTCTTTTTGGAGCAAGATGAATCTCAGCTCAAGCCAGGAGAGAAAGAACTGTCTCACTCAGAGGTCAGCTACAGCAGTCTTTAGAATTTCAAGCAAGTTCAGACATGATAGGAACAGCTTCCCATGGGCACCTGCCATTTGAAAAGACTCTTCTCCCTGGAGTGTCCTCGGTTCACAGTCTGTCTCTTTGAAGAACCTCAGGAGCCTAATTGGTAAATTCGATACGATGGTACAGAGAGGCATGTTCAGTATTCTCTCCAACAACCAGGAGTCACATCTCTCTACCTATACAGTAGCAGGGAAAAGTCCCCTAGCTTGTGTGGAAGCTGGATTACAAAAACCTCACTCCATATATGGTATTTGAAGACTCATGAGGTAAGACTTGGAGTTTTGCAATTGCATCCTCAATTTTCATTATTATTCTTTTTTTGGGGAGGGGGTAAGGCAATTAGGGTTAAGTGACTTGCCCAGGGTCCCACAGCTAGTAGGTGTCAAGTGTCTGGTCTGAGATCAGATTTGAACTCAAGTCCTCCTGACTCCAAGACTGGTGTGCTATCCGCCTAGATGCTTCTTTCACTATTGTTAAGATGAGACAATGGTTCAAACACAATCAATTTTTTAGTTAGGCTAGCAGTAACCAATAAATTGGGTCAATGGCATGTCTCAGTGATTAAAGACCCTGAGTAAGGGTTGACTTTTAAACTTGCATGTGTTTTCCTTTTGAATGGCCTGACAGTACATCATTTGGACCTCCCCTGGCAAAGGTAAAACAATCCCCATTGGTAGACATTTTAATGAGGAGGTGGGTTAAGAGTTACCTCAGCTCCTCCCCATTACTTCCTCATTGGAAGATGGCAATAATCTTCAGGTGATAGGATTAGCCTGCACCTGCTTTGATTGAATCAACTTGAAGCTGAGTTAAATGGGTCCTGGATGAGGTTACAAAAGTGGACAATGCAAAGGATTGGAACAGGGAAAGAATCAGATAAAGAAATCAAAGCTATTCATAGTCATATGAAAAAATACTCTAAATCACTATTGATTAGAGAACTGCAGATTAAAACAACTGAGGCACCACCTCACACCTCTCAGAGTGGCTAACATGACAAAACAGGAAGATGTTGGATGTTGGGGGGGATGTGGAAAAACTGGGACACTGATGCAGTGTTGGTGGAGTTGTGAACTGATCCAACCATTCCAGAGAGCAATTTGGAACCATGCCCAAAGGGCTATAAAACTCTGCACACCCTTTGATCCAGCAATACCACTTCTATCCCAAAGACATTAAAAAAAAAAAAGGAAAAGGACCTACTTGTAGAAAAATATTTATAGCAGCTCTTTTTGTGGTGGCTAAGAATTGGAAATCAAAAGGATGTCCATCAATTGGGGAATGGCTGAGCAAGTTGTGGCATACGATTGTGATGGAATGTGATCGTGGTAGAAGAAATGACAAGCAGGACGCTCTCAGAAAAACCTGGAAAGACTTACATAAACTGATGCAAAATGAAGTGATCAGAACCAGGACAATGTTGTACATGGTAACAGCAGTATTATTTGATGAAGAACTGTGAATGACTTAGCTCTTCTCCGCAATACAATGATCCAAGACAATCCTAAAGGACTAATGATGAAGCATACTATCTGCCTCTAGAGAATGACCTGATATTGATTGTCTAGAGCCATTTTTTTTACAGGTATTTGGAGGGGTTTGGGGCAATTGATATTGGTTGAATACATACTGAAGCATGCTATTTTTCACTTTCTTTCATTTTTTTCTTTTGTTCTAGTCTTCTTATACAAAATGACTAATACGGAAATGTTTTACATAATTGTACATGTATAATCTGTGTCTGGTTGCTTACCATCTCAGAGAGAGAGTGAGGAGAGGGTTTGGAACTCAAAACTTAAAATAAAAATGTTAAAGAATTGAAAAAAAACCAAAGGTGGACAATGTTGGTTAGTCATTCTTCATGACCCCATTTTGGGGCTATTTTCTTGGCAAAGATCCTGGAGTGGTTTGCTGTTTCTTTCTCCAGCTGATTTCATAGATGAGGAAACTGAGGCAAACAGGGTTAAGCGACTTGCCCAGAGTTGCAAGGCTAGTAAGTATCTGAGGCCAGATTTGAACTCATGAAGATAAGCCTCCCTGCTTCCACTGACAAGTGGTTTTAAATAATTCTTGCAGAGAAACCCCAGATTGATAATAATATTAATAATTCAAGGTCAAGTTGCTTTTCCATTTGTACTTTCCCCTTCCTTAGTATAGTGGTTGGCACATGGTAGCACTCAAGAAAAGCTCTTTTTATTCATTCAATCAAAAATAATGAAGTCTATAAAACACATCATTCTCACTAAAATATCATATTTTTAGTGAGAGCAAAAATATTTTTGTATCATTAACAAATGAAATAAAGACTATGGAACTTTCTAAATGGGACAATTAAAGGATTTTTTCAATATAACATAACATTTTTACAAAAATAGATCATGGATTAGGACACCAGACAAATTGCAGATAAATGTAAAATGTCAGAAACAGACATATCCTTTATAGATCATAACTCAATAAAAATATTAACCAATTCAGGGAGCACAAGTAAAAGATACAAAAGAAAATGAAGATGTAATAATGCAACCAAAGATAGTGAGGGCCAGAGAATAAATCATAGAAACTATATGGAAGACAATATTAATGAGACAACAATAAACATTTTTGAATTGCTTTAAAATTACATTTACTCCATTTTCATCTCAGCCTTTTTAATTTCTCTTGTTTTTTAGATTTTTTTTTAATTTTTAGGCAATTGGGGTTACATTTTTTGTGTGATGTTTTAAAATGTACAACAGAACATGTATAAAATTTTGGGATTTTAAAAATGTACATATATGGGAGGGTTGTATGTTCAAAACATTTTGAGGATGAGGTATCTGATCCAAAAAGTTTGGTGCCCACGGGTTTAGGATACAAGTATTAATTTGTGTGGCATGGATTGCAAGCTCAGTAAAAGTTCAAAGAAGGGAGACGGCAGTGTGGAATGAAGTCACCTTTCCCTGGAGGAGGAGAAGCTTGAATGGCCGTGGAGAATTTGGAGGATTTGGATAGGCTTCTAATTTCCTCTCCTAGGAGGCACAAAGTACCCCTGGGGCTTGGCCTTCATTTCTCTGTGCCTCAGTTTCCTGATCTGTAAAATGAATGGACTGGCCCAGATGGCTTCCAAGGTTCTTTCCAGCTCCAGATCTAGGCTCCCATGATCTCTGGTTGTCTGGTGACTCATCTGCTTTGGTTACTGACCTCAGTGGCTACTCCATTTACTTCATTTTTTGTTTTAATTTGGAAACAGTCTCCTTCTTGCCTGAGAGTCTTCAGGAAAGGTTTTATCGTCAGAGCAACAGGAATGCAAACTGCTTGCTGTTCTCTCCTGTCTCAGGGTCAGAGTGTCTATAATTTGTTGGTGGTTACTAGGTGGGAATCTGAGCCCAGGATGTGAGGGAGGCAACCAGCCTGGAGGAGATAGGGCTTGGTGAGCCAGGAGGAGAAGGGTCCAAAGATCAAAGCCAGGGCTTGGCAGGCAAACTCCCCATTTGCTCAGAAGCAGCAGTCCAAAAGCTAAGGGAATCTGCATAGGAGGTAAGGTCAGGAAAATGACACGGTGCCTTGGCACACTGAATGGCATACTTTCCAGAACAGGCTCAGCCAGAGGCGGTGTCATTTCATGGTGGACCCCAATCAGCTCCACTCCCCAAGCCCCTTCTTTGGAGGTAATGCAGCACCACAGTGCCAGATCTGACCAGCCCAATAGCTTTGTAGTATAAGGCCAATACGTTGAGTTCAAACCCAGAGACTTCCATCTTTTCCTACATAGAGCCAGAGCCCTGAAATAAGGTCAAATATCTTTCTCCCATCCTAGCACTCTCCTCTAGGACCCTCCTTGATCCAGGAATTCATTTGCCTAAAAATGTAAGTAGGAAAGAATGCAGGAAACTTAGGGAGAAATGAGAATATTTGAGGTTAAAAATGTTAATGAGTTCCTACGCCATTCCGGCTCATGGCAAAGGTATTTATGGCTAAATCATTTAACGTCACAAGACCTCAGTTTTCAAGGGCAGTTTCCTGATCTGTAAAATGGGAACACTTGTACAATCTAATTTATTGTGAGGAAAATACTTCGCAGATCTTAAAGCATTATACATATGGAGTTATTAGGAATTATAAAATAGCATTAATTGCGGAAATGAGTGGGGCATGTCGGCGGCACAGAGTAAACAGAGCACTGGGCTGGGAATCAGGAAAGCTCATCTTCCTGATTTCAAACCTGGCCTCGGACACTTCCTAGCTGTGTGATTGTGGGCAAATCACTTCACCCTGGTTGCCTCAGTTTCCTCATCTGTAAAATGAGCCGTAGAAGGAAATGGCACACTACTCCAGTATCTTTGCCAAGAAAACCCACAATGGGGCCACAAAGAATCAGATAGGACTGAATAACAAAATCCTTTTGTAGGGAGGGCAACAGTAACAACAAAGAACCCGGAAATCTGAGTTCTGAGAAACGATAATTATCATCATTTCATTTAACCCAACAACCACTTCAAACACCAGGGCTATCTAGGAAGAGCACCATGAAGTCCTCCCCATCTGGAGAGAAAATTGAACTCTCTCCAACTTACTACTAAGCGTGACTTTTTGGTAATGAACCAAACCTGCTCCCCCAAGGAATTGCCAACATTCTTCAGCTTCTCATAACTTGAGGCTTTGACTGCTGATTAAAAAGAGAAAGAGAAGGAAAGTGGCTTCCTAGAGAATCTGGGAGGAGATGAAGCGATTTTCCTCTTCACTTGGAGGCAAAAAGAGAAAAGAAAAGAAAAAAGTGGCTGTTCTGCTCCATGGATAAGCCTTTGGAGTGGAACCAGGTACAGGTCACCAATTTGACCAAATCTAGTGGTGACTTCTTGACTTCCAGATGACCTCCTAGGTAAATCTCTCACAATCAGGCAGGTGGGGGCATGGCTTTGTTCACAGAACAAATCCACTTAAGAAAAGGATTTGTTCTGTAAAACTTGGACTCCGTCAAAAGGCCCCACCCAAGGACCTGGAAGGCCATATGTGGTCTCGAAGGCATTCCCCCCCCCCCTACAGACACAATCTATGGTGTAGGCCAAGAATTGAACAGGGAGAGGTCCTTGGGGAATGGCTTGGTTCTTTAGATAAACCCAGGCTTCTCCCTGAAACAGAGGCCCATCCTTTTAAAGCCACTCTTGTGGTCACATTGCAGGGCTGTGAGGTGTGGAACTCTACAGTCTCCTAAGGATTGAAGTGGAAGATCATGGAGAGAGCAATGAAGAAGTGGATGAGAGGGCGCAAGAAGACCAGAATTGTGCAGGGCCCGGATGTGGTATAAGCAAACACATAGACAATCACAGAAGAAGATGGGCTGGTCACGGAACCACAGGGAGGGATAGCCGGTGGACGGCCTGTGCTCCACCAGCATCCTCAGGACGCCGAGGGAACTTGAGGAAGGCCTCCAGCCCTTTGGGCGCACACTCTGTGGCAGAGTCGGGACATGGACAAAGGTAGGATAGGATAGGTAGGCATGGGTGGATTCTGATACCATTCCATATGCTACGAGCCAATGGAGGGAACATCCCAGCTGCTGAGGTCACAGATCCATTTGAGTAGTGGAGATAGCTTGTATATGCTTTCTATTTTCTGCTGTCTTTACATGTTCTTCAGTAGAATGGAAGCTCCCTGAGGGGAGGAACAATTTCATTTTTGCCTTTGTGTGCCCAGTGTCTGGCACAGTACCTGGTGCACAGTAGGTGCTTAATAAATATTTGACTATAAATGCTGTGTTGGAGGGCACTAGGATGTAGACACCCGTATACAGCTATCCTCAGGTCAGGGTTCAATGCTGCTGAGCAGAGACCATGCCAGGCTTGCCCCTTGCCCTTGTCTCAACCCTTTCTTCCTCCCTCCTTTTTTCTCTCATTTTTCTTCCTTCCTTCCTTCCTTTCTTTTTTCTTCTTCCTTTCACTCTTTCTTTTCTTCCTTCTTTCCTTCTTTCCTGCTGTATTTCCTTCTTTCCTTTCCATTCCTATTTCTGTCTTACACACTCACTGTATTCACTCTTTCCAAGCTCCTAGGCTTTACACATTTTTCACACCTCCTACAGGTCAACTGAATTGCTCCTGCTACTTCATGCCAACCCATGAACTCCCAGGCATCCGACACAAATGTTCTCTCTCTCCCTCCTCCCCCCTCTCTTTCTCTCTCTCTCCTTGTCTCCCCCTCCTTCTCACTCTTCTCCCATCCCTCTTCCCTTCTTTACACCACAGCCAGACCAGTTTCCAACCACCAAATGATCTTATTAGCATCCCTGAGGCTAAATCCTGGTGCCTTGCGATGATTCTGGGGGACTCCAGATAGATTTCTTCCTGCAGCTTTATGCTCTTCACTATTCCCCTTGTCCAAGATGGTCCAATGACAAGCTGAAATTCCAGTGGGCGACATTTGAATTGGGTTTTAAAGAGTGGATAGGCATTCAGGGGGTCAGCTTTGTCAGGAGAGTGTGAGAGGACAGCAGAGTCTGGGGGTCCACGAGGAAACCAGTTCGGCCAAAGCCCAGAGTGAAAGAAAATAAGGTTGGGAAGGCAGTGTGATGCCAGATTGGCAAAGGCCTTAAATGATGAGCAGAGAAGTTGGAACTCTCTTCAGTAGACAGCCTCCAGTCATGTTTGTGATTCTACTTTAGGTAACATCTTAATCTAATTAGGGAATTTTTCCTAAGAGAGAGGCCATGTTGCACAGTGGGTAGATTGTCTTGTGGCCAGGATGATACCTCTCAGTGCCCTAGGCAGCTCTCTAATGTTATAAAGATGACCCCAGACTCAGTTCCAAAGACTGGTGTCTCAAAGACTTTTTATTAAAAACGTTGAAGTGCGACGTTTCAGTTCTCTACAGAAGCGGACACATCTCCTTGGAAGGGGAGAAAATGCGCATGGTAAAAGAAGCCAGAGCAAGCTTTATGGTTAGTAATTGCCTAACCTCCTCCCTTCTGGATCAGGATTGGTCTTAATCCTTCTGGGTTACAATCTTCTTTACATGCCCCACCTCTAACATACATTATGTGCCTAGAATTGTGTTATCACTCCCCCCCTGGAGAAATTAGCCTGTCTGTGCTGATTTCTTATCTACTTATGTGGAAACTCAACTCTTTCATTTCTCACACTAAGACTCTAGTAAGAGTTAGCACTTAGCCAGCTCTGTAGGTGCCTTCTCTTATTTGTGCTACTTTATCCCCATTTCACAGATGAGAAGACTGAAGTACAGAGGGTGACTTGACTTGTCAGGGGTCACACAGCTAGTAAGTGTCTGAGGTTGGATTTGAACCCAGGTCTTTCTGACTCCCAGTTCAGTGCTCTGTCCACCACACATGGCTGATTGTAATTTAGAGAGAAGGTGCCAAGCTGCATTGGAAAAGGGAGGTTCCCTGTGGAAGGGAAATCCCAGGTTTAGCCCCCGGCCCTTTTCCTTTTGCAGAGAGGAACTCTGTCACTCTGCCCTTCCACGTCTTGGTCCTGGGTCTTTCCTCTGGGTCCAGGCAAAACAAACTAAAGTCCTTTTCTTTATGCCTCAGGAGAAGGAGCCTAGGAACTTGTGCTGCGTGGTTCACAGGGGCCAGGTGGCCTTTGCTGCCTTGCACAATGCAGGAAACAGAATGAGGAAGTGACGGGCCCTGTTTGTTGTGACCGAAGGAAATGGCAGCAGAGGCAGAATGAGGAACCAGAGACCTGGGCTCCCAGGCTCTTGCTCTGGCTATTAGATCAAGGTCCAGATTGGCTGTCGCTTCTAAGGCGCAAAAGGAACGTCAGTCACCAGTGGGACCTAAAGAGAGATGGAGAGGGGGGGACCCGCCATTTGCCCTCCAGGGACCTCCATGCCCTGGGGTTGGGGGAGGGGCCTCCTTATCTCTGTTGACCACAGTCAAGCCCCACCCCCTTTGTTAGGAGCCAAAGACTCTCTCCCTAATACCAATTAGCTTTTACTGAGGGAGCTCTACCTCAAGGGCCCAGCAATAGCAGCTCTAGACTTTCCGCCATACGTTGAAGCTCCCTACGCTACACCATCTTAGGGGTGAGGGGGCATCGGCCTGACTTAGCTCAGTTCCCACATATCATGGATCCTACTACTAGGTTTTGTCACTGGGCCAGGGTCCGGAAGGCCACTCTCAGCTCCTCAAGGCATTGATACTGTGTGGTCTCCAGAATGCCTCTGGACCTTTGGGACTCACAATGGCACCTAGAAAGTGAAAAGGACAAACACCAAAGCCAAGGCCCGAGGCCTTTTTCTCAGGCCAACTGGCCTCACTCAGAAGGGAGAAGGCTCAACTATCCCTCAACAGACCGTAAGGGATGGAGTCACCTGATGAGGAAAGGGCTAAAGTAACAGTGAGCTGACCGGAGGAAGTTTAACTCAGTGCCTGGCACACAGCAGGCGTGAGCTGAATAAGTGCTGGTTGACTTCCTTTGACTCCAAGGTATACTTCCATCCTATGTCATCACAACTCTCCCAGTAGCAAGCTCACTAGCCTGGAGAAATGCTGTCTGGGACACTCTGTGCACGGGACAGACCTTGGTACAGATTCCTGCTACAAGAGTATGTATCAGGGGCAGCTAGGAGGCTCAGTGTTAGGAGTGCTGGTCCTGGAGTCAAGAAGACTCATCCTCCTGAGTTCAAATCTGGCCTCAAACACCTACTGGCTGTGTGACCCTGAGCAGGTCACTTCACCCTGTTTGCCTCAGTTTCCTCATCTGTAAAATGAGCTGGAGAAGGACATGGCGAAGCACTCCAGTACCTCTGCCAAGAAAACCCCAAACGGGGTCATGAAGAGTCGGACAAAACCGAGCAATCATAACTACCCAAAGGCACATTTGAATGAAAGTTACCTCAGCTTCAGGTCCAGCTCTCTAGGCAGCGCTGTGCCGTCTATCGCTGCAAAGACTGTGCTAGTCACTTTGCGTAAAGCCTAACAATGTATAAAGTATCCAAGTGTGACCAGTAACAAGCATGACGCCTATAGTGAGGCTAGTTCATATTCGACGTGGTCTTTAGGGTTTCTCTAAGACTCCGAAGATAAATAAAATCAGGGAAATGGTATAGCCAGAAGATGATTTTCCAAAGCACAAACGAACCTCAAACTTTCCTGGAACCAATGATAAAACTCCTCAGTTTCCTCATATTAGCAATTGGACTGGAGAAACCCTTCAGGGTGAAAATCAGCAACAAACCAGGTGCCTCAGCTTTATGGTGAGGGCAGGCAGCATTTAGTGGGGAATCTAAAGTGAAGGAAGAGTGGTCTCTTAAATGGTTGCCTAAGTGCTCAGCTATTGCCTTCGAGCAGCTTCATACAGAGAGTAACCCAACCAAGACCTGGAGCTCCAGAGAGGGGACCAGCAGCACCACGTGAGAATCTAGGGCGGTTGTTTCTTATGCAGTCATTTCCACAGGCTCTGCTGGCAAAGGATGGGCGAGGAGGGGGAAGATTATGGGGTGTCTGTCTCCCGACACCCAGGTGACTTATGTACCATAGGTATTTACTGATTTCTCCAGAGGAAGGGATCTGTTCATCAGAAGGGAGAGTCTGTGATATGACAATGCCGATAGTCAGTGATGTGCTGGTAAATGCTTAACAATCAGCTTTCTCAGAAAAAAAAAAAGGTGCCCACTTTTAAGTTTGATGTTTGTTAATGGTTTTCTCCATCACTTTCTTAAGCCTAGGCAATCAACAAAACCTGATTCTCACAAAACACCAAGCTCTGATTTGTAGCATGTGCTGACCTCTGGTATGTAAATACTTACACTGAAAATTTAACCGCTGACCTTCTAATGGAGTTGGCTCCCACCCACTCCTGGCAACGGCCCTGTACGGAACTCTGCAGTTAGCTCCCAGGGCTTGTTTGTAAGCACCAGATGCTACACCTTCATCACTAGGAGTCTGCACATTCCTTTCTTAATCCGAAATCATGCATTATCATGGTCAAAAATAACTGCTGCAGGAGGGAATCCAGGTTGAGGTACGTGACAGAAGTCAGAAAATCAAGGCCCAAACTTGTTCTTCTTGGTAAAAAGCAGTGACTCAAAGTTTTCCAGGTGTGGGTTTGCTGAGAAGCCAAAGCCTGGGGTACTTTCTTACTGTCACTGCACTAACAGGGTTTGAGGTAGACACAAAGCAAAGATAACAGGTGGTGGGGAGAGTTACCACCTCTCTAAACATGCAGACATCCTGCCCAACAGAGGGGGAAACCAGAGAAGGGAAACAGAACAGCCAGGACCAGCGAGAGGCTTTCACCCACTCATAGCAAAATCATGAAGCAGGTAAAGTCTGTCCTTGCTGGGTAACCCCCATCTTTTACAAAAATCTCTACTCACAAAATATCTCTATCTCTATCTCTATCTCTATCTCTATCTCTATCTATCTATCTATCTATCTATCTATCTATCTATCTATCTATCTATCTATAAAAATAAATCTCTGCTCACCCCTCCAGGGGCTGATTCCCTGAACTGTTCTACCAAAAAGAACTCAGCCATTGATAAACTATCTCTAAGGCATTAATTGCAAATTAAGGTATTACCTACCCTTGACTTCTTTTCATGTTACTAGAGACTTCCTCTGATTTCATGATCCCCCTCAAACACCAGCTGCTTGAGAATTGGGGATTATAAAGATGTAAGGACCATAGTGTACTCCAATTCAGTCTTGGAGGGACATCAGACCCCTTCTGGCTCAAAGATTGGCAAATAATGGTCTGAAAGCCAAATCTGGCCCTCCAGATCAGAGTAATAACTATCCTCAACTGTCAGCAGATGGAGAAGGATGGATTTGACCCAAAGGTCATAGTTTGCAGCCCCTGCTGTAAGTCTGACCCACTCTTCTCGATAATGAGCAGCATTGTACAATGGGAGGAACACTCACTCCTCTAGACTCAGGAGACCTGGGTGCAAATCCCACCTCTGATATGTGTTACCTGTGTGAGTATGAAAAGTTCACTTAGCATTCTTAGGTCTCAGTTCCCTCAGATATAACATGATGATTAGACTAGAAGTGGGGAACCTGTGATCTTAAGGCCACCTGTGGCCTTCTAGGTCCTTAGGTGCAGCCATCTTTTTTTTGACTAGGCAACGGGTTGAGTGACTTGCCCAGGGTCACACAGCTAGTAAGTGTTGTGTCTGAGGCCAAATTTGAACTCAGGTCTTTCTGAATCCAGGGAGGTGTTCCATCCACTGTGCCACCTAGCTGTCCCCTGGGTGCAGCCTTTGGAAGATAAATAAAACCAGGGGGAGGATATAGCCAGAAGGTGATTTTTTGGTTTGGTCAAAGGGCCACACTTGAGGACCTAGAGGGCCACATGTGCCCTCGAGGCCTCAGGTTCCCCACCCCTTGGCACTAGATCATCAGTCCCTTCTGGCTCTAGAACTATGAGCTTTGGATCCTATAAAACTGAGGCCTAAAGACATGTCCAAGGTCATGCAGATAACAAAGAATAGTCAGGATTCGAGGTCAGGGCCTCTGGCTCCCTCATTCTTTGCCCTGTGAAGGCATTAATCTTAAGGAAATTTCTATCCAGCTGGGCAGAGCTGAAATACGCAGGAAAGGTCAAGTATAATACTAGGTTTCAAAGGTAGATGAAGTGACAAATGAGTAGGATGGACAATAAGAGAGTTCCAAGGGGAGAACGGTCAATGGAGGTTCCAGGGAGCAGTCCAGTCTTATTCTTCAGTCACATCCAACTTTGTGACCCCATCTAGGGGTTTCTTGGCAAGGATACTTATCAGAGTGGTTTGCCATTTCATTCTCCAGCTCATTTTACAGATGAGGAAACTGAGGCACATAGGGTCATGTGAGTTGCCCAGGGTCACACAGCTAGTAAGTGTCTGAGGCCAGATTTTAACTAAGGTCTTCTTGACTCTAGGGCCCGTACTCTATCCATTGCACCACCTAGCTGTCCAGTTGAGTCTTAGGGTAGGGTTTGAAGGATGACTGATTTTAGCTCATGGATTAAGAGGAAAGAGCTTTCAGGTTTGGAGGAAAAGACTTTGTATCACAAGTGTGGAGGTAGTAATTCACATGTTAACAATCCCAATTTGGCTGAAATCAGTGATTACAATTACACAATGAGGGAGAAAAATCAAAGAGGCAGCATCAGGTCAGGAAAGACCTCTCATGCTAGACTTAAGAGTGTGGACCACATCATAGAAGTTTGTCAGCAAGGGACTGGCATGTACAAAGTGGTGTTTTAAGATGATCCATCGAGAAGAAGGAAAAGACTGAGGGCAGGGACATTGCTGCAATAGTCATGCAGGAAGTGATGAAGCTGTGGAAATATAGAGAGAGGGATCGCTACAAGAGATTCAGAGAACCTCAAGTTCCAGGCACTGTGCTTCAGCCCCTGGGGAAGCAAAGAAAGAGGTAAACAAAATAGCCTCCTGCTTCAAGGATCTTACGTTGTGTGTAAGGGTGATGGTGGGGAGATACGGTGTGCACTCAGATATGTAAATATGAGGAAGGAAAGAAGGAAGGAAGGAAGGAAGGAAGGAAGGAAGGAAGAAAGGAAGGAAGGAAGGAAGGAAAGAAAGGATGGAAGGAAGGAAGGAAAAAGGGAAGGAAGGGGAAGGAGGAGGAAAAAAAAAAAAAGAGGGAAAGAGGAAAGAAGGAAGAAAAAAAAAAAAAAAAAAAAGGAAGAAGCAAGGAGAGAGGGAAGAAAGGAGAGAAGAGCCCCAAGAACTGGGAGAATTGGAGAATTGGAGAGAGCACCTGAACTTGCCTTGATGGAAGCTAAAGATTCTGGGAGCTTGGAGTGAGAAGGGAGTCATTTGAGGCATGGAGAGGCAAGTGCAAAGCGTGTTTCAGCCACTATCCTAGTTCTGTTCACAAGACAGATCAGAAGTTGGGTGACCTGTCCTTATGCCCATTCACCGCACTGGACAGAAATCCTGAGGAAGTGTTACGCTTTCTATCCATCGGCTTGGTCCACCTCTCTATCGGGTGTGGGTTATTATGGTTTTAGGGAATAGAATCAGCTGGTGAACTCTGCTTTCTCTCTGAACTCGCCACATTCCAGGGATCCCTAGTTATGTGCAATTTGATATGACTGAGTCACTCTCTAAAGAAGCAAATATACTTAACTATACGTACAACACTTTCCTCTTGATGAAGAATCAAGAAAAACAGTAGGCAATACTGAGTAAAACACTACCTTGATACTGAGGGGTGCGGGAGCTAGCTCAGTTCTATTAGTAAGAGCGATTATTAAGTTTTCAGTGTAAGCATTTACACCCTGTTGTTGTTCAGCCATGTCCGACTCTTCATGACCCCGTGTGGGGTTTTCTTGGCAAAGATACTGGAGTGGCCTGCCCACCACCTTTCTTGCGCAGTAAAGTTCCCCATGGTGCTCCTCAGGTGAGCAGGCACAGAACTGGAGACATCACAGCTCAGTTCGCACTTGACGACCGGCTCAGTTCAAAGAGGGCCAGTCCAGAGAGGAGAATGTAGATGCTCTGGACTTGGGGAGACCAGCTCAAGCAAAGCCTTCTGCATGAAGCTGGTTTGTTACTACAGTTGCAGGTGCCTCCCCTCCTCAAGGCCATGCTTCCTGTATATTCACGGGACCTTCATTCTAGAATGGAAACTCCTTGAGGGCAGAGATCACTTTGAGGGCTGGATCTCCAGCACCTACTGGGCACATGTTGATTGATTTATGGTTCCTCCTCCCAAGCTTAGACCCCAATAGACTTGGGAGAAAAAAGATGTTCCCCCACAGATGGTGCTATGTCATCTCTGTCCTGTCAAGAGCAGAGAGCTCCAACCTCTTCTTGCCACAGCTGGTCTATCCCTTATGTAGCAGGAGGAATGGCCCTGATGGCCAGCCCTGCCAACACCACGCGGCCCGGGCTATGTCCTTTATCTGGACTGTAGCACTCCTTGGCAGCCCTGCCCCATCATTTCTTGGGGCATACCTCCTTCTCACTCTACCCCTACCCTCCAGCCAAAAGCCCTGCTGATGGTGGGAGGGGCAGAGAAGGACACCATACGGAAGACAGAACAGCAAACTGGTAGGAAATTCATAGGCCACTTTAGTTGGAGCAGTGCATGAAGGGAAGTGCACTACACTGAGAAAGGTCACTTGGATCCAGATTGTAGATGGCTTTAAATGTCGATCTTTAGAGTTTGTACTTTGTCCTATAGACAACAGGGAGCCTTGGAAGATCTTTGATCTGTGGTTTACTAATGTCACATTGGTTACTGTGTGGAGGGTAGATTGGAGAGGGGAGAAACTGGCTGCTGAAAAACCAATCAGGAAGTTATTGGTGACCTTGAAGAGCACAGTGTCAATAGAACATAGGGAGTGGATGCCAGACTGTGAAGGGTAAAGGGGTGTGTGTGTGTGTGTGTGTGTGTGTGTGAAAGGAGGCACCTAGTTCTTGAAAAGTTCAAAGACACAAAGGAATGAATTTCTTATGTTGGAATTTCAGCCACCATGGAAGGCTAATGAAGGTAACTCTGGACAGAAGGGAATCTTTTTTTAAAAAATTCCAACGTGAGGGGCAGGTAGGTGGCGCAGTAGACAGAGTACTGGCCCTGAAGGCAGGAGGACCTGTGTTCAAATCCGGCCTCACACCAAACACTTAATACTAGCTGAGTGACCCTGGGCAAGTCACTTAACCCAAATTGCCTAAAAGTAAAAAAATAAGAAAAATTCCAAATGTGTGCTTTTAGATTTTATTGATCACTTTAGTTTTGTTGTTTTTCAGCACAGTCATTTTTTCAGAATCACCCTCCCACTATCTTCTCTTCCACTCCTTCAGTTCTCTCTTGTAATAAAGAAAAACTTCAGGAGAAACAGAGATACATTACCTGTGTCCCATCGTGGACAGTCTTCTGGGAAGACGGTGTGGAAAAAACAGCCACCTCTGAACCCCCACCTTACTCCCTGTGTGACCTTTCTCTGTCTCTGTTTATAAGATGAGGGAGTGGAGGTAATGACTCTTTCTGGCCCTAAGCCTAGGATCCTAGGATTCGCTTTTGTTGTTCAATTGTATATGACTCTTTGTGACCCCATTTGGGGTTTTCTTGGTAAAGATTCCTTCTCCAACTGGTTTGACAGATGAAGAAACTGAGGTAAAGTGACTTGCCTCAGGTTAAGTGACTTGCCTAGAGTCACACAGCTAGTAAGTTTCTGAGGCTGGATTTGAGCTCATGGAGATGAGTCTTCCTAATTATGCCAAGCCCAGTGCTCCATCCCCTGTGCCACCTCGCTGCCCTAGGATTCTCTACCTCCTTGCTTAGAGGAGGGCAAGTTTCATTACCTGTATGGAACCCAAATGAATCATGGCACTCTTCCTCTTCTAATTCTTTCTGCCTATGTGAGCTATCTTCTCTCAGTATCAGCTCAGGCAGGTCTTTCGCTCTGTCTCTGGATTCCACAGTGGTCATTCTTCACTGCACACTCTTCCCTTACAGTTTGTTCAGCCATTTCCCCAGTTGATCAGCAGTACACACAGGGCAGCCCACGCTTGTTCAGAGCAGGGGCAGGACCACAGATGACGTAGGCCCTCACACCCCCTTTGCCATGAGGCTCCACTAGACACACAGGTCACCTCCCACCAAGAGACTCGGTTCTGGCGTTCCTCTTTCCAAGTGTATTTTATGGGGAGACACCGAGTCTGCTGGTAGGGACATGCAGAAAGGACCAACATGACGAATTTAGTATCAGCTAAGTCCTGCCACTGATACAGACTCTCTGGGCGGCTGGAAGTCCTTTAAGAGCTCAGATCAAAGCAAGGCTCTAAGTCTTTCCTAGGCCAAGGAAATCCCACCAGTCTGGGGCCTATTCCTGAGTGTCTACTATCTACAACCACAACCACACAATCTGCAAAGTTATTCATCTCAACTAAGTCAGTTGAGCAGTTAACAAACATTTGTTAAGCATCTTCTATGTTCCAGGCACTGTGCTAAGCCCTGGGGGCACAAACAAAGGCAAAAAACAATCCCTTCTCAGAGCCCACAGTCTAACAGGGGAGAATGCATATAAACAACTCTGTACAAAGAAGATATAGAGAATAATGGAGATAACCAATGGGGGGAAGACTAGAATTAAGAGGGTTTGGAAAAGGCTGTTTGTAGAAGGTGGAATTTTGTCCGGGACTTGAAGGTCAGGCAAGCCAGGAGGTAGAGGTAAGGAGGCCATTCAAGCACGAGGGACAGCCAGTGAAACTGTCCATAACAGACAGAGCGTCCTGTTCTAGGAACGTCAAGTAAACCAGCAGTGCTGGATCATATGTTACAGATATCTGAAAACTGGCAAAGTAGAAAGAGGTCAGCCCGTGGGGGGCTTTAAAACCAAACAGAAGATTTTAAAGTTGATCCTGGCGATGTTAGGGAGCCATTGGAGTTTACTGAATGGGGAGAGGGGACAGTCATGATATGGTCGGACCCAAGCTCTAGGAAGATCCATTTGACAACTGAGTAGAGGAGGGGAGGCAGGGAAGCTCACCAGTTGGTTACTTCAACAGTCTAGGCACGAGGTGTTGAGGGACTTGCCCCAGTGTGGAGACAGTTGGAGGAAAGGGGCATATACAAGAGATGCCAGGAAGGCAGACAACAGCACTTGGCCATAGATTGGATTTGGGGCACGGGGGTGGGTTGAGAGTGTGAGGGGTTAAGGATGTCACCTAGGTTGCTAGTATGGGTAGCTAAGAGAATGGCAGTGCCCTAGCAAGCAACAGAGAAGTTAAGAAGAGAGGAGAGTTTTGGGGGAAAGACCATGAGTTGTTTTGGACTGTTTTGAGTTTAGAACAAGGTCAGGAGAGAAGTTAGCCTGAAAATCATCTGCCTAGAGATGGTAACTGAATCCATGGGATCTAATGAGATCACCAAGCTAAGAGATCATTGTTAACGTTGGAGAGAGCAGTTTCAGTGGGTCGAGGGGGTCAGAAGCCACACAGTAGGGACTTGAGAAGAGAAAATGAGGAAAGAAAGGGAAATTCCTCTTGTTGATGGCCTTCTCTCAAGGATGCTAGGCATAAAAGGGAGGAGATATTGGATGACAGCTAGCACGGATGGATGGTGGATCAAGCGAGGGTTTTTTGAGCATGGGCTTATAGGCAGTATGGAAGCAGACAGAAAATAGGGAGAGATTGAATTAGTGAGGGAGGAGGAATGGCCGAAGGGGCAAACTGCTGGAGAAGGAGGGACAGAATGGAGTTGCTTATGCACCGGACCACTTCGTCAAGTGAAACAGGAATGAAGGAGGAGATGATGGTGAAAGGCATCTGGGCGATCTAAGTTGAGGAGGAGGGGAGATGAGAAATGGGAGGGGGCTCCCCACAAAGGGCCTCCATTTTTCATGGATACTTATATAACTAGAATCCAGCCAAAGGAGGAGGGGCTTGCATGTGATTTGGGAAGAAAGGGGCAGAAGAAGCAGCTGGCATTTGTCTTCTTAGAAGCATCACTATCGACCAATAACAGATAAGAAAGTACCTGCCCTCAAGGGATTTACCACCGAGTTGGGGAGATAGGAGATAAATGCACATTTATCTGTATGTGGGTACCTGGCAGTTTGTGCTAGGTACCAAAGATCGGGGCAACTGCTCCCTTAGCAGTGGGAGGAAGATGAGACAGTGAGGACCTTGAGTGAGGCCCACAGGTGCAGGTGACTCTGCCTCAGCCCGGCTGGCCTTAACTCAAGGGCTTGTCTTGGGGAAAGATCTTAAAAGACTGCCTTGGGCCAGGGCTGGGAAGTAGGTATTGCAGAGAGACTTAGGGGGCGAGGCCGTGTAGGCTCCCATTCAGCTGACATGAATTAGACTTGGTCAGAGAGAAATCAGGATTCGGGGAAGGCAGAATGCAGGATTCAGAGAACACAACTGGGAATGAAGTCAGGTGCACCTTGTCAGAGGAGGCAGGCTGAGCAGGGAAGGTTGAAGGCAGCTGGAGATTATCCCAAGGTCTTCCCTAGTTTTAAAGGGAACAGAGAGGAAGGACAGAAAGCAAAGGTAGTGGGGAAATGGGCAAGAGCCTAGCCAAACTTTGAGAGTTATGTCTTCATCCCAAGCAATGTCCTCAGAGGGACCAAAGCAGATATGTCTGACGGCGGTATGGGAGGGAGGGAGGGAAACCAGTGAGGTGGCTAGTACAATTTAGGCAGGAGATGATGAAGGCCTGGGAAAAGGGAAACAGCAGAGGCTGGCACTGACTCTCCCCCTCCTGGGTGGATGCTTGCTATGCATCTCTCCCTGGGGGTTCCTTTCTTTCCGGGTCTTCAGTTACCACCTCCATGCAGATGAACTCCAACTCTATGTCCTGAGCCTACAATTCTCTTGCAAGCTCCACACTTACAATTCCTCCAGCTTACAGGGCCATCTTCACTTGGAATTTGCCACTGTAACCTAACAGTTAACAAGTCCCAAACTCTCAGAGTTAGCTATGTTGTGCAGTGCATAGTCAGGAAGACTCGAGCTCTGTGACCCTGGGCAAGTCAC
Source organism: Phascolarctos cinereus (assembly GCF_003287225.1). Lineage (NCBI taxonomy): Eukaryota > Metazoa > Chordata > Mammalia > Diprotodontia > Phascolarctidae > Phascolarctos > Phascolarctos cinereus. Next base: position 14,817,746 of record NW_027555847.1, read on the forward strand.
TTAACTTCCTCAGTTTCCTCCCCAGTAAAATGGGGATAATAATAGCACCTAGCTCACAAGAGATATTTGTGAAGTGCTTTGCCAACCTTAAAGCACTATATCAATCCTTCCTCCTGATTTCAGGATGAAGCCCCTGGTGGTCTGCACTGGGATCAGTGTCAACATTTTCATCAGTGACTTAGATGGAAGAATAGTTAGCATGCTTTGCTAATTCGAAGATGACACAGAGTTGCACGTCAGTCAGGATCCAACAGGCTAGGATATCAACCTGAGTCTAAAAAGATGAAATTTAATTGGAATAATAGATTCGATAAATTGACTTCTGAAGTACAAGTTGGTGGAGCCATGAGCAGCCAGCCAGCTGTCTGACAAAGACTGGGAGACTTTGGTGGACTACCAGCTCAAAATGAGCCTGAGGCATGTGAAATGGCAGCCCTGAATCAGAGCAGCAGCGTCTAGGACCAGGGAGGTAACCGGTCACACTCTTAAGAACTGCATTGCAGCTCTGAGCAATGAGGAGCTAGGAGGTATCTAGAAGAGGGGACTAAGCGTGGGGGAAGTCCCCCAGATGCTGCCGTGTGAGAATCACCTGAAGGAATCGGGGAGCTTGCACCTGGAGAAGGGGATGGAAGGAGAAAGGAAAACACTTTGCAAATCTTAAAGCACTATACAAATGGGGTTATTATTAATTATAAAATAGCACTTAATTGCAATTAATCCTTCTGTGGGGCACAGAGTGGGTGACGACAATCATTTCCAAGCCTTCCTTAGGACAGTGACAAGGCTTCTTCTGCTTGGACCCAAGTTGCAAAGAGGTAAATTTAGGTTTGTTTCCAGGAAAAATGTATTTGTGAAGATCTATTCAAAAATAAAGTTGGCTGTCTTGGGAAGCAGTGATTTTCCCTTCATTGGAGATTTTCTGAGAGTATTGGATAGGGGATCCCTGTTCAGGTATAGATTATATTGGATGGTCCCTTCCCAACCAGCTAGTCTGTGACTAGTCAGTGGTAGCGCCAGTTCCCATGTTCAAAACCTTGATGGGATCTTGGACTTTTCCTCACCCCTCCCGTCTCAGAGGGGCAGAGATTCCCCCACCCCATAGCTACAAGGGCTTACATCATCTTTTTATTCCAATGTCACTAGCTTACCCTTATTCATTCCTATTTGCCTGTAATATGACAATCAACTCTTAAATTTTTTCCACTTTATTTCTGTTCTGAATAAACAAGTAAAACGAACATTTCCAAATACACTGTAGAACAAGAGAGGACTGTACAAGAAAATGAAAGCAATGATCAAGAATATTTCCCAACTCCTGACAGAGTTAATGGACTCAAGATACAGAATGAGAAACATTTTTTGGAGACAGTTGAAATGGGAAACTTTTTTTGTTTGTTTGACTATGTATATTTGTTACAAGAGTTTTTTCTTTTTTTATGTGGGGGAGAAAAAATTCTTGATAACAAAAATTCTATTATATAGAGCTTGACTTTCTGTATAATAAATTCAACATGTAGCTTTCAAATCTGCCTTGTCCTCTTTTTGGGGGAGGGGAGAATTCTATCCTTAGTTCTCCTATTTTACTTCTCCCTATTGGAAAAAGAGAAAAAGAAAAACACATAGGCATAGGCATAGTCAAAGTCAAGAAAACAAATTTCCACATTGGCTGTTAAGGACTACTACCATGTCCTCAATGTATGACTCCTTTTGCATCTTGGGTCTATCATCTCTGTCAAGAATGAAGAGCTTGCTTCTTCACTGCTCCTCAGTTGTGGTTGGTCATTTCACCTGAGTTAAGTCTTTCAAAGTCAGTTTTCTTCAAAAGGCATCTCTTACAGATCTTCTTGTGGCCACTTTCCCTTAAATTGATGCCACACTTCCCTTAGATCTGGCTGTATAAAAATCCTGGCTTTAAACCTTCAAAGGTTCCCTGACACATTGAAGATCACACTTCATTGCCTCAGGTTCCCCTTCCTCTCCATCCTTATTTCTTTTCTCCTCCACATCCTCTGTTCTCCAGGCCGGCGGCATTACTCTATTGACCAACATGCCCAGAGCCTTCCTGACAGTGCCTTTGCTCCATCCTCAGTCTCTTTTCCCCATGACCTTCCACTTTCCTTTTAAGCCACATCTTGCAGGAGCCCTTTCTGAACCTTTCTGTGAGCAAGGATCTCTGGGACCTAAGACCTTGCTTTCTCTATCTCTCTAATGTCTCCTGACATCATTTGCATTAGTCATGCTAGCATCTTTTCTATAGAAGTAAGCCTGCGGAGGAAAGAGACCACTTTGTTTAAACTGTTTCTCCAGAAAGGCACAGTAGTATCACGTTCTGCATACAGCAGGCACTCGATACATGCTGGAGGAAGGAAGCCTGAATCTATAGGACTAAACGTAAAGGTCAGCTTGTAGTGGGAACAAGGGAGGAGTCGAGAGCTGTCTCTTAAGTCTGTTGAAATCTGTTAGTTATCACCAGCGGGAACGTGAAAGCGCTTGGTGAGTGCGAGCCTCAACTTCCCCATCTGTCTAATGGGTCACCACATTAGCACACGCATGTCACAAGGTGATCGATTGCAGGCAAAGCACTTGGACCTCGCGCTCCCCAGTCTTGTCCGCCAGGTGAGCGAGTGACCGGCGGGAGCCACGTGCGGACCAAAGCCCGCGAGCACAGGGGGAGGGGGTATGCCCCTCCCCCACTCCGGACTCCTCCTCAGAACATTCCACACGCAGGCCTGCACAGAGAGCCAAGTGCACCGACATTCGGACCTGGGTCTATTTTTCGCTCCGAGTTTGGGGACCCCAAGTCAGGGATCTATGAACTAGCCTAGGGCAGGACTTGAACCCAGGGCAGCGCCATCACCTTGCCTGGTACACGGTGTGGCGCCGAATAAATACTTGGGACCTCTCTCCCCACCTCGTGCCTCAGTTTCCCCATCTAGAAAGTGGGCCCGCGGCCACAGGGACAGGTCACGCTGGCTAAGCCGAGTCAAGGGCGAGGCGGAACGTGACCGTCCACGGGTATAAGCACAAGAGGGTGGAGCTCGAAGGGCCCTCGGGTCCCACCCTCTCCTGACAGCTGAGTAAACCGAGGCAGAGACGTGTGTGGGGGGGAGACGTGGCCTCTAAGGGGCAGAGGCAGAATTTGAACCGAGGGCCCTCGCGGCCCTCCCACTTCTCGGGCAGGCGGGCTTCCTTCGCCAACAGCCCCGCAGATCCAAGCCCCATGGCGGCCCGAGACCGAGCGGGCCGAGGTCCCGGGGCCTTCGCGGACACCCCACAGCATCTCAGTTCCCGGGGTCGCGAAGCGCCGACCTGCCCAGAAGTGACGTCATGGGACCGGCGGGCGTCTACTTCCTGCCCCGTCGTCATTTGCCCCCTCCCCTTCCCCATTCCACCCATCGGACTTTCCACCTCCTCCCCACCGCAGGCCTCCGGGAGGAGCCGGGACGCCCTGACGTCACGCCGGAAGTCGCTAGGAGCCGGGCGCGGGCGGGGCTCTGGCTTTTGAAGGAGGAGCTCTTGAGCTCCACGACGCGCGTCCGCCTCGAAGGCGGAGCTCCGCATGACGGACGGACGGCGTGACCACGCCCCTGCACCTTGGGCTCGGAGGCTCACTGCGGGGGGCGGAGCTACGCTGGCGACTTTGCGCTGGCGCCATGTTGAGTGTGGCCTTACGGGCGCTTCTCGGCTGTAGTGGTAGGGCTGTCTCGTCCTACCCCGGTCACTCCTTTATCCCATCATTCATTCATTAGTCTGCGCCTCCCTGAGGTGGGCGGACTCTCCTCGGCCCACTCTTCGAACCGAAGTCCGCGGACGGGACACACTCAAGATGACGGCGCGGGCGGGGCGGTGACGTCACCACGCTGCGCTTCGCCTCAGCGCGGCGGCGGCGGCGGGCCAGGCAGTTGGGCGGGGCCGCGGGGTGGGGCGGGGCCGGGCGGAGGCGCGGAGTGAGGCGCCCGCTGGCTGCTGCTGTCACTCCTGCTCCAGCTCCGGCTCGGGCTCCGGCTGCGGCCCCGCTCGACTTTCTATCCCCGGAGTGCCTAGGGGCGGGGGCGGGAGGAGGTCGAGGAGGCCGGGGCGCAGCCGCCATGGCCGAGGATGCGGGCGCGCTGCCCTGGTCCATCAACAGGGACGACTATGAGCTGCAGGAGGTGATCGGTGAGTGCGCGTGCGCGGGATCGGGCGCGCGCCAAGGGCTCGGGGGCGCGCGCGCCCCCAGGTGCTCCTCCGCGCCCCCCCAGGAACCTAGGAGGTGCTTAATAAAAGCTGGGGCTGGGCTAATTAGCCGGAATTGAAACTGACGTCTGGGGGGCGGGGCGTGAGCAAGCGTGGCACTGGCCCAGGGGGCGTGGATGCGGGCTCCGGCATCTATTAGGCACTTGTTGTGTACGGGGCCCAGTGAGTACCCCCGAGCTTGCGATCTAGAGGGGGAGACCACCGGGACCCACACGGGCTAATCATTCGACAAAAGCACTTATTAAGCGCCAACTGTGTTCCCGGCATTGTGCTAAGCGCTGGGAATACAAAGGAAGGACAGAGGCAGCCCCTGCCTTCCAGGAACTTACAGTCTAATGGAGGGGATAGAGCGCAAACAACTAGGGCTAAGGGAATTATGGATTGGATGAGTTGGAGATAATCAATATAGGACAAAATAGCGAAGAATCCTGGAGGGCAGGGGCTGCCTTTGGCCTTTGTATCCTCAGTGCTTAGCACAGTACACACAGTTGGTGCTTAATAAATGCTTGCTGACTGCCTGGACTTGGGATTTCAGGGAGCTCCTTCTCTCGGGGAAAGCCCACCCGCTGCTTTGCCACTTCTGGCTTCCAGAGCTGCTTGGGACACGGAGGGGTTCAGTGACTCACTGAGGGTCGCAGGGCCCAGGTGTGGCTGAGGGCGGACATGCCTGTTACAGGTTTCTACAGCCCAGGGGGAAGGGAGGGAGCTGTTCAAGGAGGAGGCCCCTGAGCTAAGGAAACTAGGGATTCTGAGAGGAGGGGCAGCCAAGCACTGAGCACTGCCTGTGCAGAGGCACTTGGGGAGGGCAGAGAGTGCTGTGTTTAAGGAACAGCCAGAAGGCCGGTCTGGTCGGACCAGGGAGAGTCTGCAGATGAGAAGGCACACGGAGTACTTTGGAACTCCTGCCCCCTGGGGCTGTGAAGGAAAGGGTCTGGTGTCAGGACCAGCTGGAAGGCCCCTGTGCCTCGGGCCCAGAGGATGTGAAGGAGGCTGGAGCCAGACTCTGAAGGACCTCCTCAGGGGGAGGACGACCCATATTGCCTTTCAGATGGTAGGGAGCCCGGGCAGGTGAGCGCCCGGGTCACCCCGGGGCTGGATTAGAGAAGGCAGAGGCTGCTTGGTGCGTTGGGAGCCCTGGGAATGAAGGGCCTGGCTTCGCACGGGGCCCTGCTTCCAGCTCCTGTGTGTGCGCCTCGGCTTCCTCATCGGGGGCCCTTCCCAGCTCTGGCTGCACCGTCCTTGGCTCTCTTTGCCAAGGCTGTGGCTGAGTCTCCGTGAGAAGGCAGTCCAAGTGTTTTCTCTTTTGGTGTGGGCCGAAAGGACCCTTTGCCCAGGCTGGGGTGGTAGTTTGCCGGACACCTCTTGAAGAGAAGCATTTGAGGAACCTTTCTGAAGACCTTGCTATCAGGCTGCCTTGTCACTGAGCTCTGACCCCGTGTGTGAAGGCCTTGTTTTAAAATAGCTCGCTTGGGTTTCCCTGGCCTTGCTTCCTCCTTTCTCCTTTGACCTTTTCCTGGAGGCCCTGCAGAATGTGCCCTTGTTGCTTGGAGGGCCTGGCAGCATCCTCTGATGGGCCAGAGGAAGCTGCCTGTCTTCACTGTCTCCAGGGAAGCCCACGGTGGTTGGAGAGGGGCATTTGAAAATGAGGACGGAAGGGCAATAGAGTAGGGATGGGAGGGTACCTCTGCAGAATGACTAGGTGGAGAGGGTATTACTGCCCTTCTTGAGGTTCTGGGTAATTGCTTGCTGTATTAGAAACCTGTTGGAAAAAATGGCAGTCCTCCAGTGAGGACCTTTCTCTCCTGGGGCGGAACACCTGGTATCACCTGTGCTTTGGGGCCTGAGGCCATGTGTCCAGGGTCTGCATGGAGGGGGGACATGAAGCCAGGTTTTCCTGGCTCTGAAAGCTCTCTAGCCACCAGAGTACAGCACATGGTCAAAAAGGAGCCCGGACTGAAACTCTGTGGGCAGCTCCTTCAGCTGCTGCCATGGGGCATGGGGGGGGGAAGGGCCTGGGTGCTTCTTACCCTGGCCATCGAGCCCGACGACTGAGAGCTGATTAATAAGCTCCAGCGCTGGCACTCTGTGGGTGACAGCATTGGAAATTCCTCTCCTCTGTGCAGTTGAGAGTTGGTTTTATCAGTCAGTCAGCAGGCATGTACTGAGTGACTGCTGTGTGCCAGGCACCAAAATGAAGGAGTCTTCCCCTCAGAGAGTTTACATTTGAGTGGGGGGAGACCACGGAACGTCAGTAGACACGTCCAAAAGGGAACACGAGCCACTGCTGAGGGAGGGAGGAAGACGAGGGGAGAGAGGGGAGCAGGAAGGCTTCCTGGAGGAAGCCAGGGGCCCTGCAAAGGTCCGGAGCTGAGGAGGAGAGCATTTGGGCAGAGGAGCTGAAGTCTCGGGTGAGAGACCCACCGGGACCTGCAGAGGTAGGCAGGGACCTGGCTGGGCAGAGCCACTGGCCTCCACCGAAGATGGTCGTATGCTCACACCACTGCTGTTGTCCCCTTCTATCCTGGCCATCGTCCACTCTGTATCTGAGCCCACAAAAATGTGTAGATAATGAACCAGGAATATTGGTTCTGAGGCTTTGCTCTGCTGTGCAGCAGTGCAGCCCAGGGGACGGCTTGGGGATGGAGGCTTTTCTTTTTTTACCTTTAAAGGAGTCTGGCTGGACGAGTCATAGGATCAAAGAAGGAATCTCAGAGCCCATCTAGGGCAGCCCCCTCATTTTACAGATGGGGAAACAGAGCCCTCTCTTAAGTCCCACCACCAAATCACAAGCATCTGTTTCAACAGTTTCCGTTTCACACACCTAGCACAATACTCCTCGGGAAAGGCAGTGTGGTGTGGGATTGGAGGCAGGAGCTCTGGCTCCAGTCCACAGCGACCCCTGAGTGGTGGCGACCCTTGCCCTAGAGGCCTCAGAAGGGTATCCGCCTAGTTGGAGCTGGCATTTTGGATTTCCTTTCTAGTCTTGACCAGAAATTTTTTTTTACCTTCTCCTACAATGAAAAGGAAAATCACTTCTTACAGAACAGCTCTTAAAAGAAGTTTGAAGCACGTGAGTTTAAACAAGTTTCGGTGAGCTGGAGGCCCCTTAAGCCAATTGGGTAGAAGCTGCCATGTTCATGTTTTCCTCAATCTCCACCTCCACCATCCTTCCCGTCTTAGTTGGGCTCCTGATTATATTGGCATTTGGGGGGACAAATATTGGAATGCATCTCTTGGTTGAACATATGTTAAAATATTTTGGAGCAGATGTGTTTCTGCACCTCAGATGGCTTTTTTCCTCTCTCCCCCCGCCCCCCCTCCCATATTCCTCAAGACTTAATCTTGCCAGCAAATGCCTATGGCCATGTGGTTTAGCAATCTTGTAACACTCGCATATTTGGAGACTGTTAATGCGGATTGGGAACTTGCTAATTTGTTTTCTTTTCATTTCTGATTCTTTCTGATGGATTGAGAGATTTAGGTGGGGAGGTGATGGTCCAGCTATATCAGGCAGGGCCACTTGGGGCAGAGCCAAGAAGTTAGGGCTTCCAGGGAGCCCGGCTCATCATCGTGTTTGAGAGGAACCTATACAACCATTGAGTGTTTATCTCAGCCTGGAATTAGAAAATTGTTCTCTTTGAAAATCAGTTTTCAGCAACCTGACTCACCTTGAGAAGCAGTCCACTGTTTCCTTCTTTTCCTTCTCTCTTCTTTAGGTGGGGCTTAATACCTGCTTCTTCATCAATTGATTCATTACCCACAAATATCCCTTTTGAGACCTCACTTTTTTTCAGTCCGTGAGGCTGAGGTGCATCTGAGTGGTGGCAGTGAGATACCTCCCAGAGGGCCAAGGTGGTGGCAGACTGCAACTAAAAGGGGGGCTCTGATCTCAGTGTTTGAAGATGGAATGTTCTCTCTGGTTTTTGGTATTTTTGCTTATTTTACCACCTCTTTTCCCCTTAACATTTTAGTTTGGTTTGAGCTGTCTGCAGGCTGGGCACTTAGCCCTGTTTGCCAGTAGTCTGTGTATGCAGAGCACCTGGATTTTTTTGAGTGCTTTAATGAATTTTTTTTCACCCTTTATTGTTCACTCTCTGAGTAGGTTATATGAACTCGCTACTCAGCATGAGTATTAAAGGTTGCCTTGTTTCAAAATGATAACCTTTCCAGTAACAGAAATGTAAATTATTTTGCTTTCTTAGGTTCAAGTACAGGCAGCTGGTTGTGCAGTGGTTAGAGCACTTGGTCTGGAGTCAGGAGGACCTGAGTTTAAATGGGGCTTCAGACACCTCCTGGCAGTGTGACCTGAGGCAAGTCACGTAACCTTTGGCTGCCTCAGCTTCCTCAACTGTGAAATTGACATCTTTAGTGCCTACTTTCCAGCATTGCTTTGAGTATCAGGTGAAATAATGTTAATAAAACACTTAGCACAGTATAGTCTGTGTAGGTAGGTAAGCACACCGTAAGTGCTTGTTTCTTCCCCTTCATCCTTCAGGTAACATTTCAGGAGTCTTTATGAATGGCTAGTCTTTGCTACCCTTTTTGTTCCTTGTAAAACAAAACCTTGTTGCAAATATACAAATAATCCATGTGGAATTTGTATTTTTTTGGGGGGTAGAATCTCTGTCTCTTTATTGGACTTGAAATTGAGTCCAAGGTTAGGGGTTTTGCCAGTATCTGTGGTCTGTCTGTCATCTGGCTTTTTGCTAGCCACCCCAGCTAGTTAGAATTTTTTAGTTTAAAAAGTGAAGGACAGGGGGCAGCTAGGTGGCACAGTGGATAGAACACCGGCCCTGGATTCAGGAGAACCTGAGTTCAAATCCTGCCTCAGACACAGAACACCCTTACTAGCTGTGTGACCCTGGGCAAATCACTTAACCCCATTGCCAAGCCCCCCCCCCCCAAAAAAAAGTAAAGAACTTAGTTTAACTGTGCTGTGTTCCCCCTTCTACCGTCTTCTGGAATTTTCTTCAGAACCAAATAAAACATGCCAAGTAAAATTCACAAAAAAGGGTAGAGGAACAGAAGTGATTCTAAAAGACTAAGATGGTCGAAGTAGAGGATTTTCTGAGAACTCTTCAAGATTTATGACTCAAATTTCGAACTAGAAAGGAAGCTTAGAAATCTTTCAGTCCAGTCCCCTCATTTTTCACATAAGAAGACTGAGGCCCAGAAAGGGGAGATGACTTTCCAAGATCCCACAGGGAGTAAGTAGCAGAACCAAGATGCAGGGGGCGCTGTGGGAAGGGGCCCTTCCTGGGCTGGTCTCTTTCTACCTGGACCTGCGACATTCCTGGTGATTGGTTCTCAGGCATTCCTGGTATTTGGTTCTCCGGTCCCTGCTGGAACCAAGTGGCCAGCCTAGAATGGCTCTGGCTTTTAGCATGTCTCTCCACATACTGAGTCAAAATCTGTTTCACCCGAATTTTAGGCTTTTGCTTCTGATTCTGGTCTCTGGGTATGAGCAAAACAAGTCTGAACCCCCTTCTGTGCACAATACCCATTAAAACATCTGGCCAGCCATCCTGCCTCTCTCCCCCAACTCCCTTTTCTTGAGGTGAGACATTCCTAGTCCTTGTATAGGGTAGTTTTGAGCCCCTTTGACATCCTGGTTTTCCTTCTCTGGATGTTTTCCAACTTGTCGGTGTCCTTGCATGGAACATAATTCTCCAGATGTGTTCTTACTAACCACCATCTCCCTGTCTTTCTGGAAATTCTTTCTACTAAAGCAAATGCCTGTTGTAACTCATGTTGAGCCAACATAGTAGTTACCTCCTAGAAATCCTTAGGAGATCTTGCTATAGAGGATAGAATAAACGAAATTTGCAATTAGTGCATTTCTAGAATTGTCAGTTTGTCAAAATCCCTGAGAATGAAAAATGTTTTCTAACATTTTCCCCAACAGCATTATTCACACGATTCATTGCATTTGTTGAACAGATAACCAAACATACGCTAATTTGACATTCTGAATGTATCAAGTTTTTCAAACTAGAACATTTTTTCCCCTTTAGAAGAAAATGAGTATTTGATTTGCAGCTTCTGAAAACAACTTTGCCATTTGCTTTTAAAGCCATGCGTTGGCATTATTTAGCATCCTGGGCACAATCTCCATAACCTGGGTTTTCTCTTTAGCCTCAATCATGGATCCTGGCTTACACTTACATTCTGTGGTCTTTTTTGGGGGGGGTGTTGGGCTATGGGGGTTAAGTGACTTGCCCAGGGTCACACAGCTAGTAAGTGTTATGTATCTGAGGCTGGATTTGAACTCAGGTCCTCCTGAATCCAGGGCTGGTGCTCTATCCACTGTGCCACCTAGCTGCCCCCATCATTTTTTTTAATGGTGATAATGAAAAACCGGAAATGGGAGAGAAAAATGATGCCCAGATAGAACTTTTCAACCAGACATTAAAGGGAGCAGCAAGTATGATATGTAAAGTATGGCAGAGGGGAGGTCACAAATATCTTACCAGAGAAAAAGCTGGGAAGAGGGGTAGGTGCACAACTTGGAGCCCCAATCTCCTTGTGACGGCGGGTGGTTTTTAACAAAGTGATCTTGCCACGCCACCAAGTATGGTAAATCAGGCCAGTGAATTCACCTCAGCACGTAGCTGTCACTGACACTTGATGTCTCTAGCACAACCGTGGAAGATCAGTGCTTGCTCAGAATACAGTGTATTTATCAAATCAAAAAGATTTATCTGTTCATAAGATCCATCCCAGGCTGAAAATCAGTGACCCTTAGGGAAAAAAATGTGGGGGAAAGCATTTGGTTAAAGACAAAAAGGAGAGAGAAATAGAAGCGATCTTTTATTGGGGGCTTATGATGTAGACCACCAAAGCAGCTGGAGGAAAGGGTTGCTGAATTCTGATTTAAAGACCCAGCCTGTCCCAGATGTAAGATAGCATTATGATGGGGGCAGCTAGGTGGCGCAGTGGATAGAGGACAGGCCCTGGATTCAGGAGGACCTGAGTTCAAATGCGGCCTCAGACACATAATACTTACTAGCTGTGTGACTCTAGGCAAGTCATTTAATGCCATTGCCTAGCCAAAAAAAAAAAGATAGCATTATGATGGAAGATTTCAGCTACCTGTAGATCTCATAGCAGCCTTTGGCGTAAGAAAGGACCTCTGAACATTTTCTTAGAATTACGAAATGAGTCACTGGTCCAGCATCTTTGGGGTATGGGTCGTCCAATTTCTTGTAGGCCTTTACTGGTGAAAATGGGCTACCTTTTGAGGCAGTTCGGACCAATTTGAGATAGCTTTAATGGCTGGAAGTTTTTCCTTCTGTCAAGCCAAATTTTGCCGTTCTGAAATTGAGGCATCTTAATGTAGTGGAAAGGACATTGAACTTGGAGCTGGGAAGACCTGGGTTCAAATCGTGTATCAGACACTTATTAGCTGTGTGACCCTTGCCAAGTCACTCACCTCTCTGTGCTTTAGTTTCCATATCTGAAAATGAGGTGATTGGGCTTGGTGGCCTCTGAGGTGTCTTCCAGCTGTCACTGGTTCTCCTTGTGCCTTCTTTGTCCAAGCAGAACAAGCCAGACCCCTCTTGTGTGACAGCCCTTTGGACACGTGCAGATCAGTCATCTCATTTCTGGGTTGAGCACCCTGACTTCTCTTGCTGGCCTTCTGCTCCTCTGACCAGCTTAGTCATGCTTTTCTGGATGTGCCTGTTTGTCAGTGTCATGCCTGGCAGCTCATGCAGCATTCCACATGGGCTCTGAGCAGAGCTGCTTCCTTCTAAACATTTGGTTTCTGTCACCTGTCCCGTCTCAGTCGTGGAACCGTTTTGAGGCTCACAGGAGATGAGGCCTGGAAAGCGCTTTGCAAACTTGAACGCATCACACACACGCCAGTCTGTGATTGTCATCTGAGTCAGCCCTGACCAGCCGATCATGTTTTCTGTGAGAGGTCAGAAGAAGCAACTCCTTCTCTGGCCCCAGCTTTAGCCAGCAGGGAGGAGAGGTTTGAAGTCAGAACCTGGAGGGGAGGGACTTGTCATTTGACTGTTCTTGAGAGCCACGGGCAGTGCCTGGTATATCGCAGGTGCTTAAATGCTTTTTTGAGTGATTGACATGCCTTCCATTTTAGGAGAGGAAATTTTAAATGTTCAGAGGAAAGAGAGGCATGGTTTTCTTATCCAGAGACTGAAAAAAGATGGCAAAGAGAATTGAAAGGTTCTCAATAGTGAAATCAAGGTAAAATGCCATACAGAGGGCTTGCGTGGATGAAAGGTACAGGCACAGAGGTTAGAGTGCCAGACCTGGAGTCAGGAAGACCTGAGTTCAAATCCAGATTCAGACACTTACTAGCCCTGTGACCCTGGGCAAGTCGCTTAAACTATCTGCCTCAGTTTCCTCAACTGTAAAATGGTGATAATGATAGCATCTACTTCCCAGGGTAATGGTCCTGGGGATCAAATGAGAAACTATTTATAAAGCCTTTTGCAAACCATAAAAGCCCTAGATAAATGCTAGTAGCCGTTTTAACCAAGTACTGGGCACATTCTTCAGTAGGAGGAATCCCTTTTGGTTGAGGAATCAGAGTGGCCTGAATGGGGGAGCTGGCCTTGGGGCTGCGCTTCATGGGAACCACCATTTTAGGGGGATATTGATGAGTTGCTGAACATTCAGAGGAAGGACAGGGATGGTGAGGGACCACAGTATCATCTGAGTAGAGATGGAGAGACCTCAGAATAGCATATCAGTCATTTTATGAAGCAGCAAAACTGAGACGCAGGGAGTGCTGTGTGTAAGGCCATGGCAGGCAGTCCAGCGGCCAAGCAGCCATTTGACCCAGGTCCTCTGCTTCCAAGGTCAGTGCTCTGTCTATTCTGTCTACACAAGCTGGGTGCCCTTCTCTGTTACACTTGAGGGAGGATTGCTGGAAGATCCTGATGTCTTCCTCCAACTTGAAAAGAGAGAAACATCAAGGGATAGCTTCATTCAGAGACACAGTGAGGTGGTTTAGAAGGGCTGGGCTCTGTGCCAGCCACACCAGACTGTGTGCCAGGCACTGTGCTGAGTGCTGGGGATACGAAGAAAAGGCACCAGGGGGCCTTGCCCTTATGGGCAGGCAACCAGGACAGTGCCTTTACTGGGCACTCCCCAGGTTCCAGCTCCTTGGCCAGATGGGCAGTGTCTATAGGGAAGTAGTCAGGGACTGAGCTGCTTGGGGCTTGTAGGATGCTCTGAGGACTGGCGTCCCCGCCAGGAGGATTGGGGGGCCGAGGCTGGAGATGTGGACGTCTCTTAGGCTGGTTCCCCGAGAGTGTGTACAGGATGGCTTTCTGTCACCTCTGAGTAAAGTCTCCAGGTGCAGATTTCTGGGGGATTCTGGAGTTGGCCTTGTGTAGTTGAACATTTTTCATCAGTGGCTTGGATAAAAGTATTGAGGGCGTACTTGTCAAATTTGCACATGACAGAAAATTGGGAGGGAGAACTGGCACATCAGATGAAGCTTTAGGATTCAAAAAGCTCTTGGCCACGTAGACTCAAGTAAAAGAAAATGCATCAGGAGTAGATGTAGAAGCCTGTACTTGTGTTTGAAGATGGGCTTTTTAAGTATAAAATTGGGCCAGCAGGAGATAGACAGCAGACGATTCATTGGAAAAAGATGGAGTATTTTAGATAGACTTTAAGGTCCGTGTAATTTAGCATCAGTCCTTCTCATTTAGTGCCTGTTGTGTTCAGACACAGTGACGGGCGAAAGAAAGACCAAAGGGAAACTGGTCCTGTGTTCGAGCAGATTTCATTGAATGGGGGAGACAACGTGCATTATACATTTAAAAAATGGCTCCCAGATAGCTTGGGGCAGAAAGGTTCTAGTAGTTAGGGAGATCAGGAGAAAGTTCACCTAGAAGTGGGTGGATGTGGAGATAGAAAGGTCCAGATGTGGCCACTGATCGGCTACGCTGGGTGTGTGAAAGCAGAGTGGAGAAGAGCACTGAGGTGGTGCCCTGGACCATGACAGTGGGGGAGCTGGAGGCTGAGAGGAGAAGGGTCATGAATCTGGTGTGGATCTGGATGGAAACGGAAAAGCAAAGCCAGAGCCCCCCCAGCCCAGTTCTCGTACCTTGGGGCTTCTTGGGAGGCCTGGGAGGCCCTGTCCTTCCAGCTGAGAAGTTGTGTGAGGAGAGCTGCACGTGAAAGTCAGCTTCCGTGGGCTGGCGTGTGGCTGCTCTCTCTGGTTCCTTGGTGGTAGCTCACGCCTGTATCTTGTTTTAGGTGTGCCTAGCACTTTGCTTACATTCTCATTTGATCCCCAGGCCTTGGGCGTTGCTGTTACGAACTCCACCTTACTGATGAGGAAACAACCTACCGGTGGAAGTCCTTGCTGAGGGGCACGCGGCTCCTAAGGCGGGTGGTGTGTGTGGAGCTGGGCTGTTGGAATAAGGGCAGATCCCCCTAACTTAGAGGCCAGGGCTCTTCTGTACTGTGCTGTGCTTCCTCTGAACGCCTGAAGGAAAGGCGAGATCTTCTGTTTGGGGGGGCATAAGGCCAGGCCAGTGTCCCTCCCACAAGTCACGTTGGGTCTGGGGGGGCCCAGTTTAGGAGAAGGGATGAGCTCTGATCACCAGGCAGCCAAGTCTTGTGCTTGTGGATGAGAGAGAGCGGCAGGGTGGCCCAGATGGGAAAGGGCCTGTGATACTGGACAGGTGTAGCACCCACATCCTCTACCCCTCTGGCACCTGTGGCCGTGCTAGCAAGACGTCAACACAGTGTGTGTGAGGCATGCACTGGCCATGAAGGTCATGGAGACGGACAAGCCTGTAAGCACTAGAAGTGGTTCTTGCTCAGGAAAAAAGACTGCGCAGGTGACGTTTCTGTCTGCACATACTTGAAGAGATGTCTTGTGGTTTTTTGTTCAGTTCTTTAGTGAGGAATGTGGAGCAATGGATTAATAAGGTAGAGGCAGGGCCATTTCTGCTCGTTGATCAGAACTGCCTTCGGATTCACGAGTAACCCACCGGGAAGTGTGCCAGCCCACTCACACGTGAGCACCAGTCCTGGGTTTTGGGGAGTTTCTCTTCTAACTTGGAATTAGGTCTGGATCAGTCTTTTGTCTCTAGGGATGTTTGCTCGAAACGTTAGTCTGAAAGAATAGTATCATCCCTAAGTAACGTTGAGTTAGAATACATCCCACTCCGCATCCTTACTTGCAGAAATGGCAACCTCTGATTTATAGTGAATGGAAGTAGTAAAGAAGAAATCTGTTATCTCTTCTCTCAAGGTAAAAAAAAACCCCAAAAACCCCTGCAGATTTTTGTTGTTATCCTTGTGATGGAGGAGGGAGGGGTTGCATGGTTAATCCTTGAATCATTTCTCTTTGGCTTTGGAATTTATTATGATATTTCCACTCTTCATAATTATGTCTTGGCCAGGCTGTTATTAAAATCATTTTGCATTTTATGAGTAACAAATGGTTATTTTGTGTAACTGAATGCCTGCTGAGTGTTAAGGGAAAGCTCAGCTAGGCTTAAAACATTTTTATTGTGAATAATCCACAAAACAGATAAGCCAGAGTTTATCGTCCCTTCTGAAAGCACCAAACATCAGGGAGCCACCCTTCAGGATTTTAGGGATGTTTGGTCCAAGGTGCTCAGTAGACGGTGGTGGCTGAAGGAAGGCTATCAGGCAGACTTGGAGGAGCCCGCTGCGCTGTGAGGCGGCAGGGCACCGTTGGATTTATTTTATCATATAAAAGTAGCTTTGCTTTGGGGAGAAAATGATTTTGTTGGACCATCCTGAGTTGGAAAAGTGCCTCTGGACATTGTCTCCTTCAAATTAATGGGATTTGGAGAAAACTTAAGGTTGTTTTTTTTTCAAGGATCAGGGATAAAAATATCATTGACAAAGATACTCGAACTTTTTAATGCTCTTAATATATACATTGACAAACACATGTGAATACCTAAACAAGAACAAGAAGAAACATTGTACAAGAAACCATACGTGTCAGCTTTGAAAAGTCCTTAATATTAAAGTAATAATAATAGTGACCTTTTTCTGTCTTAGACTTACTTGTGTATTTCTCAGTCTGAGTTTTGGTTATTTTGCTATTATTTTTGTGATGTTCAGTGTCCTTGTATGTGTTTTTATTCTTCATTAATTCATGTTTCCCCACATTTATTTGTGCTCTTTGTATTTGTCATGTTTTATGAAATAGTAACTGCCCGTTACATGAACGTACCATCTCCTGCTCTTCGCTGTGCCATAGATAGTTGCACTAGAATCTTATTTCTTTTTTTGTGAGTCGGTCTTTTTCCATGTTGGTAATATCCTGCTGGTGGCATAGCGGTGGCTTAGTGAGTTGAGCGGTTAGTTGTACAGCTCCTGGTGTCCAGTTTGGTATCGTTCCCCCCAAGCTGCGCTGGTCTGTAATTCCGCCAGAAAACGAGGGTGCCAGTTCTTCCACAGGCATAGCAGCTTTGAACTTTGAAGTATTTTTCCAATTTGGTGACCAAAAAGTGGCCTCTCGGAGTTGTTTTAACGTGCATTTCTTTGATCTCTTTGACCACTTTTTCATGTGGCCATTTACAACTTGTGTTTCTTCTTTTGAATGGGTCTAGTGGAAGGTGAGCCTACGGGGGTGGGTTGGAGCCAGGTTGTGCCAGATCCTGAACGTACGGGCAAGTATTTCTGAAGCTCCTGGTCGGTGCCAGGGACCGTACTGAGGGCTGAGATACGAAGAAACAAAGGTCCTGAATAGGCCTGGCTCTCCAGGACACGCTGGGGGAGACGGTGTCCAAACAACGATGTGCAGACAAGCTCTAGTCTAGACAGTAGCCTCAGAGGGAGGTGCTGGTGTGGAGCAGGGGCAGGGGAGGGCTTCTGGGGGCAGGTGGAAGCCCGGAGGAGCCGGAGGAGGAGATGGGAGGAGAGGCAGGACCGGGCAGGGTCAGGAAAGGAGCCTTGGAGGCGTGGGCGTGCAGCTGCACCCGAGGCCCCTCCCTCCCTCCCTCGCCTGGCCTTCTCCATTAGCACCTTTGCACTTAATGGCTGAGATTTAGGAGGCTCGCTGAGGGAGGGCAGCATTGCTGCCGTAGAGCTGGTAAGAGGGTTTTTTTTGTTTGTTTGTTTTGGTCAGAACAGCTCATTAACCCACTTCTTAAAGTGTGAAGGGATTGTGGTTTTCACCTAGCGAGCAAGTTACCTACTTAATGTAATGGAGCTGTTGGAGATAAATGGCTTTATTTGTGTCCCGTTCCCTGAGCTGTCTACTTCATGTGGGCTGTGGACCCAGGGGCACCAGGGAAAGTGGAAAGTCCGAAGGCCTCTGGCTCTGCCAGTCCCTTAGCTGTGGGGGCCAGTAACCTCACTTCTCAGAGCTGATTTCCTCACCTAGTAAAGGGGTTGTTTTGTGGAAAGTGTCCTATACAAACTTGAGCTCTCCCTCAGCATGTGGCAGGGAGCTCAGCCCACAATGGATGCTTAATAAATGTTGTTTGAGTTAAATTGAAAATTGACCTACAGTTGTGTATCTGCAGTAATCTGAGTAATGAGGAGATGGTGATGCTATACAAGACGGCAGCCTGGATGGGGAGGCAGCATACCTGAGCCATGTGTCCTTTTGCAGAGATACTTGGGTGCTTGCTCACTGAGGAGAGATTGAATATAGAAAGGCTGGGGGGGGAGGAGGGGGGGGCCTTGGGGAAGAGGGAAAGGAGCCCAGAGGACATTGGGTCTGGAAGGGCTCCTACCGTGAATTTGGAGCTGTCGTTTTGAAGCCTTTGAGGGCCATGGAATGATAGAAAAGACATTCTTGGCGCAGGGAATGGGATTCCTAAATCCACATTGGAAATCATCGTCATCATCTAGGTTTTATATTCGAATAAGCTTTGTTGGTGCTGGTTTGTTTCATCATTAGGTTTTTAATGCTTTTCATTTCCTGCCCCCCAGACTTCCAGATTAGCTCAATTATCCATAATGAGAGTTTGTCTACTGCAAAAAATCTTGCAGTAAAAAAAAATAAAACACTCCCAAATTGAAACTATAAATGGCTAAGGGCTGATTTTCTATTTGTCCTCCTGGGGCAGGCCAGCAGCCCCTCAGTTTGTGTGCTCTGCCGATGGTGGCATTTAGTGATTGAATCTAGACCATTAATTAAGAGTCTAATGCGTCAGTCACGTGTCTAGTTTTGATGAATATCCAATTGTGTAACTGACTCGGATGCCGGAGTCTGTCGTTGGTTTGTTAGGAGCTCTGGTCCACTGTTACAGGTTTCTTTGTGGAGCCCCTTGTAACATCACTTCTGTCTAACGCAGTTTGAGAACCACTGGCCCCAGTGACCTTTGTGATCTTTCTTTTTTTAAAATTTATTCTTATTATTTATTTTTGTGTGCGTGTGTCTTTCTGCCCTACGAGACTGTGCTACATCTAGGGAGTGTTTGTTTGCTAATGGACTATTTCCGATGTGCATCTCTTCTTTTTGTCTATTTCTTTATGCAAAATTTAGGCTGGAATTAAGTTATTCACTCCCCATTTGCTTAAATTCTGATGGAGTGCACTGAATGTTAACTTACAGAATCCTCATACTTTCTTTTAACCACCTCTTCCTTACTATTTTTTTAGGAAGTGGAGCAACGGCGGTGGTCCAAGCAGCGTACTGCACCCCCAAGAAGGAGAAAGTGGCTATCAAACGGATAAACCTGGAAAAATGTCAGACCAGCATGGATGAGCTCCTGGTACACGCAGACTGCGTTTGCTAGCATGGGAACCTAGCAGAGGCAGAAAAACTGGGCTGGAAAGGAATTGAAAGCGTTGTTTGTTTGTTTCCCATTGATGTGGGCTGTGACTCTTTGTTTTGTGATTAGGATCTCTCAGGTGTCAGCAGGCCATGGCCCGGTAGCCAGTTTTCATCGGCAGGCCAGTTGCTTGTCAATGCCATGCTTAGAAAGGCTGCTGCAGCTGCCAGTGTCAGCAGCTGGCTTGGGTTCCCTTTCCATTGGAAAGGTGGCAGCCGCGTGTGATCAGCTCTCATCTCCCCATCTCCCTCCCCTTCAAAAGAACCTGAGGAAGGACCCAGAGACATACTCAAAAGCATGGGGAAAAAAATGGAACTCGTTTGGAATTGTGGTCAGCAGTGTGCTCTAGGCACCCAAACGAGATAGTTTTTCTTATGCCAGCTACATGGATTTCCTAAGTGCAAAGGCCTTTTAATTTTATGTAGTCAGAAAGGTCTCGTTTGGGAGTCGGTTTTTCTCTTGCCCTTGTCAAATTAAGAAACATCCCCTGGTTGTCATTGTGAGAGATCCTGGCACTTTCAGGGGGCCTGCTCCTCTTGTCTGGGCATTTTTGGTGCCCTTTACGGTGGGAGCATCATACTGGGTTCTCCGAGCATCCACTTGGGTCTCTGGCATTTCACCTTTCCTTCCTCTTTTTAGTATCTGCTTGTGTCCTCAGAATTTTGTGGCTGAGCGCTCAGTATCTCGCTTGTTTTAATCTCCTCCAGCAGCATATTAAGACCGTGGATCCTTTCTCAGAACCCATGGAAATTTGTACTTCCTGAGTCTCAGCTGTGGCAGCTTTCCTTTCCTTCTTCATCAGTCGATCAGTTCACAGTCACTGATTAAGGAACCACTGCATGCCAGCCGCTGATAAGGAAAAGACAGAGAGAAAAATGCCTGCCCTCAGAGAGCTTACATTCTCTTGGGAAGGGAGAAGGGAATAAGCATTATATAGGACCAGGCATGGCGCTGAGCACGTTTACAGCTATGTTCAAATATACACACAAATATACATACGTAAAACTTTCTCTTATTATTTGTTTCTTCTTGATTTTTTTTTCTTTTTTTGAAGAAACTCTTAATTCTTCCAGTAACCTCAGCCTTTTCACCTTCTCTGGGAGGAAAACAAACTGAGCCCTCTGTACGTGTTGAAGCGTTCTCTGGGGGGAGGGGAAGCACAAACGTTGGAGGCCTCCCAGTCTCCTTGCCTTTTGTCTTGGATTGGAGTGAGATTCTCAGGCCTCTGTTCTTCTTTTTGGCTCCTTTCCTGATGAGTGGTGTCTTTGCCGCGTCTCTTGGCTGTGCCAAGGCTTCGTCAGCGACATGAGTGATTTGTCCTGGAGAGCGGCACTGGCCCTTGTTGCTAGAGGAGGCGCTGGCTTTGTTAGTAGGCTGTTGATCTGGCGCCAGAGATGCCCAGCACCTCTCTCGGGATTTGAAATAGCAGATGGGGGACCTTGTTGTTAACCTCATTTCTTAGTGCAGTATCTCTAGACATTTCTCTTCATCATCATCCCAAGATATTGGTTAGGTAAAGACCTGGAATGGTTTAGGCTTATGGAGCCAATAGTTTGATCTAAAGGAATTATCTGGTGATGTAATTATAATTACCCCTCAAATAACATGGCCTTTTATTATGTTTATTGATATTTCATAATCAGGAGACTGTTAAATTTCTCTTTTTAAAATTTCATCCTAGAGAAAGAGCTTGTTGAAGTCTTGTAGGGTTTTATTTCTTTTTGTTTTTACTTTTTTGGAGAGAAAACTTTTCATTTCAGGTGGAATCTTAAAATAGTGTCACCTTGTTAAACCTTGGTCACAATAAAGATTCTGTTGCTTTTAAATCTTTGGTTTAGAAACAGGAAGGTAGTGCTGAAGTGGTATGATCTTTGTAAGGTCAGTAAGTAGTGGGGCTGGGAGGGATATGGAAGCCGGCCTGGGTCTCTCCACAAAATGAGGGATGACTTGGCTGGCTGGTTTGCTGAGGTCCCTTCCAACTTTAAAATTATGGAAGTCTAGACAAGTTCTATAAGAAATAGAGAGAACAAAGGCTCAGTTTAAGCTGGGGTGTCACGGGCAGACCCCACAGTAGGTCTCCACCGTGGAGGGAAACAGAGCCTTCCGTAGTTGTGGAAGGAGCGTGTTCCTAGGAGGCAGCCTGTCCTAACGGGTGAAGGTGGGAGAGGGCGAGACAAACTCAAGGACAGGTTGGTCACCCGGCCCAGCAGAATTGGGGAGAGAGTGGAAGTGGAGAGACAGAGCAGGGAATCTTGGTCTCAGACCTTAGCCATGCCTGCCTTACTGCTTGATTTGTTTTTCCTTTTACAGAAAGAAATTCAAGCCATGAGCCAGTGCCATCATCCTAACATTGTGTCTTACTACACGTCCTTTGTGGTGAAAGATGAGCTCTGGCTAGTGATGAGGCTGCTGAGTGGAGGTAAGGATGGCCCCATTTCCTCACGACTTCAGTTGTTTGGTTACCTTTGATAATGAGATGAATGGATTGGGAAATGCAAGGCTCCCTTTTTTTTTTCCTGGGGGCTAAGCCTTCTTTTTCCTGCAGTGCTTACAGGTGGCATTGTTCTTCTCCCTTAGGGTCTTTGGGTTTAAGGGCAGCTGGTCTCCTGCATGTCTCCAGTTTAATTTTGTAGGGATTGAGGGGATAGGCTCAATGGCAATACATTAGTCAGGTGGATATGAATGGTTAAACAGCCCCGAGGTGTTCCCTCAGGTCAGTCAGCCTGGGACATCTCACACAGGGCCCCTTTCAAGGTCACTGCTCTGCCATCTTTGTTGGTAACTTGGAAGGAAAGCAGAGATTTATGGCAGCACATCTCTGTTAAGGGCCTGCTGGTTTGAGGGCATATAGGAAGCACTGGCTTGCCTGCTTATCCAGTCTGCAAGTGACCAGTACAGAAACAGCCTTTCTAAGACTTTGTGCTGGCCCAAAGCAATTTTCACCACCCCGTGAAGCACCTTGTTGACAGCAGAAGGCTTCAGTACCAGAAAGAATAGCCTGTTGGCGGGGATCTTTTTTTGAGGAGGTTCCTGCTTGTGGGCATGTTGGGCCAGGTGATTCAACCCAAACTCGATTCTCTAGACCTCTCACCTCAAAGAAAATGATTTAGAGAAAAGCATGTGGAAGAATGGAGAGTCTGAGCAGGACAGATCCTGTATATCACCTGGCAATTAAATTACCTCTTGAGGTTAACATGGGCTTCCAGTGTGTCTCATGTACCTTTAGGTAGATTAACACCGAAGTGGGAAGAGAATCTATCTTAATGAAGTATGGTAGATAATTATTTTGGGTTAAATATATAAAGGGAGAAATGCTACTTTTTTATTTTATCTAAGTGCTACATGAATGTAGGTGAAATAGTTGTCTCTTAAAATATATTTCTGTATTGGAATCATTAGATAAGGTGCCGCATCAGAAGAGAAAGTTGATAGTGACAAGAAAGAAGTGGGAAGACTTGATGGGGAGAATCCCTTGTCTCAGTGTTCTGAATCCCTCTCTGCCGTGACATTCCTTGTCCAATACTAAGGGTAGATAGACTACCAGGATGGGCCTAACTGAAGTACCGATTTTATGGCTTTAGATCAGAGCTGCTGAGAATTTTTACTTATTAGACACTAGAAAAAATATTTTCTGACCTGTCTGGCTGAGTTCTGAGAGGCTCAACAGCAGGCTGACTGCAGGCTTGTGAAATTTTTGGTCAGAGCCCCTGATTAAGACCATTTGTGAAGGCTTGAGGATTGCCGCCGTCTGTGTCAATGGAGGGGATGCTGACGTTGCTGAGATCATGGATCGTCTCAAGTAGAAACGGTACCCAAGGCACTGCTGCCCACGTGGGAGGTGTCTGCTGAGGCCCTAGTGATACAGCGGGTGCAGGGTAGGGCAGGAGCATCTGGAAGCATTGGTAGAGCAAAGAGTTAAATGGCCTCTGGTCTAGAGGTGTGCCCTCCTATGTTCAGAGGTACAGTACTGTGGTTATTTTAGCTGGTGGAATTCAGTTCTGTAAACATGGTCAGTGAGCTGGCTGAGAGGTTTTCCGTATGTGTCATTTGCCTCCTTGTGACATGACTGTAACTCGAAGTTCTCAAAGGCCGTGCCAGCAGAACGTAAGCCTTGTCAAGTTCTACCGAGCTGCAAGGCGTTTGAGGGTAGGCCCGATGCCAGACCCGGCTGGCAGCTGCGCCTCGGCAGCAGCAGGTTTTGACCACTGAGTGATGAATTCTCGGTTTGTGGCAAGCCATGGAACAGATAAAAATGTGAAAAAAATGGCCCTTGGTCCTTTCTGTGACAGTAAGCTGAAGGAAGAATCACTTCTTTGGGTAGGTTTAAGAACCTTTTTACTGTGGAGTGAGATTATCCCCACAGCTAATATATAGCCAGCCGTCTGTTTTCTAAGGATGTTAGGGCTAGCTCATTGACTTGCGTGTTAGTAAGGTGATCAGGCCAGTGAGCTTCACCCTGTGCCCCTAATTCTAGCCCAGCCCATTTTGGGGAAGTACTTAAGGAGGGCCAGATGAGAAAGTGTAGGTCACTCAGAGCTATCCCTGTGTCTATTGGGGAAAAACACACAATTCAGAAATAGCTTTGTAAGTAGTCTCTGCTGGGCAGTCTTTTTCACACTATGGCCTGACTAATCTTCCTAAGGTGCAGAGAGATCTAATCAGATATTTGGGGGCTTAGAAACTTCATGTGGCCTCTGTCTCTTCCGTGTTCTTTCTGTTCTCATCTTTCTTAGCTTTGTATAAGAATGATCTCTACACATTGAGGACATACTTTATGAAAATATTAGAAGGGAGCAGACTTTCCCAAACGATCATTCAGAGCAGATAATGTCTTTGCGGTTGCAGATTTCACTTAAAGTGTAGAAAACACAAGCTCAAGTTTGTTTTGTTTTTCTGTTTTATACAGAGTTGTGCAAAATGTAGCTTCAGGGCTGATGAAATAAATGTAATGACCAGTCTTGGTCTTGGAGGACATAGGATGAAAAAACATTTCCTTCTCTTCCAGAACACGCTCTCCTCAAGCCTCCAGCGGTGCTCCTTGACCCTGGCTTTCTCATTATCATCCCCCATCACTCTTCTCCTTCACTCCAGTTTTTAGTCACTTAGGGGCAAGCCCTTTCTGAACATCCCCTCACCCCACCCTTGCCCATCTTTTCCAGCAGATTTGCTTCCTTCTATCAGCCCTTTGCTAGCTCTAAGCTTCAGTCTCTTCCTATTTCCTGGTTACCTCCCTACTCCCTAAAAACATGCCCAAATTCTCCTCCATCCTTAAAAACCTTCAGCTTGGCAGCTGCTTCGACTGGTGGTTTGATTGATTTATTAAAGTTTAGAATCTGCTGCTGGATAGAGAGAGAGCTTCCTTTTCCTTTCTGGTGCCTAATGTGGTCCCAATCAGTATTCCCCCCCCCCCCCCGTGCTAGTTTTCAAAATTTTCGGCCAACTTGTTTTTCTTTTGTGATGTACTAATTGTCTTGTGATTTTGATTTTGTTTTCTCTTTTCATATATTAGAATAAGGATATGGGCAGTTTAGCCTTTTTTTCAGCTAAGTAATTAGGCTAGTAAGAGGGTTTTATTAGAGAGTCTTAGGGAGGGCCAGAGGGCGAGGCCAGGGTAGTGTTCTTTTTGGTAGGGACAGTGTTTGGGAAGGCATTAAGGTTCAATTTAGGGGGCTAGTCAGGAGGATAGTGAGGCTTGGGGTTACACGTGTGTTTAGGGTGTAATTTACAGTTGGTGATGAGGTTAAAGAAAACAAGGGTTGCAGGGGCCGTGTAGACCCCCTGGGGGATGGCGCTGCCTTTTACTGTGGCTCTGCAGGCCGAGGAGGCCTCGGGGACCCTGGAAAGCTGTGCTCCCTCAGTGCCAGGGGCTTTTTTATCTGACAGTAGTGAAGAGTAAGATGACAAGATTCTGCTTCCTTCTGTCCCATCAGGGCCTGTGTGCTGGGAAGCAGATCCAGAAAGGAGCATCGTTTGCTCTCTTTTGATAGCTTAAAAGTCTGTGAAGCCTCCTCCCTGCCCCTCAGGGTCCCTGCTTTAAGATATGTCCTGTTGATGTGTTTTCAGTTCCCATAGAATTCTGAGACGAGGAGGAAGCCTTTGGGTTAGCCATCATTTTCAGAAACTCTTCTTTAAGTGGCTTCATGTCTTGTTTTTCCAAGTCTCTAGTGTCCATCTCCTGCTGGGTCTTAGGACTAGTTAGCTTAGTGGGAAAGATACATTTATGTCCAGTATGCCAAGAGACTGGGATAAAGCTTTTCATAGTAAGATTCCTAATTTTGCCAATAATGGAATTAGTTTAGTTAGTGATAGTTTTAGAAAGCAAAGGATGCTTTAAATATGCCCCCTTTATTCACCTGTGTAGGGAAAAGGCCCAGTTAGTTTTAAACGGCTGAACTTTTTAGAAGACGTTTATTGCCACCTGTTTCCTGCCTAACTGAGAGTATGCACAGGTGCCAGAGGGGGCATTGGTGTTCTTCACACACAGTAGGCAGTGGATTCAAGTGCAGTCCAGCCTGGGGATTGGACATCAGACTGGCTTTGAAATGTTATTTTCAACAAGGTGGCAGTGATGGGTCTGGGTAATGGCCGCACATGGAGTGACTTGTCAGGGCTGCCTGGGTTGAGATGCCTGTGAGGAAGGACACATGGGATTTGTTTGATTTTTGTCTGCACGATGGGGTTGTTTATACCTCTCTAGGTGCTTGTCTGGTACCTGATGCAGGAGGCCTTCCTTGCGTTCTGTGTGGCAGCTTATTCAGCTCTTCTGAGTACTTGGCAGACACGCTTTGTTTGAACCAATTAAAGATTTGATGTAGACCATGGAGGAGGCTGGCTGTCACCTCAGTCAGGACAAGGATGAGAGCATCAGTGAGGGCTGGACTTGACGTCCCCATCCCTACTCAGATAGTTCCTGGGGCCTCGAGCTGAGGCCAGCCAGTTTCCTGTTCTCTGAGCCTGCTTCCATATCTCGGTATTGGGAATAATGATTCCCTCACGAGTTGTGGAGAGGACAGAATGAAGGGATGTACAGAAAGGGCCTTGCAGATGCTGAAGAAGATGATGTGAATCGGGAGGAGCGGCAGAGGTGAGACTCTTTTTAAGGAGAGCTGTTCTCTTCCTTTCGAGAGACTCCCACTCGCCCTCCTAGCCAGGGTGGGAAAGGCTTCCAGAGCAGGAGAGAGCCCTAGAGGGCACAGGCTGACCTTGGCTCTGGCCCTTGTGTGAAGGAGTCCTAGGGTGAGGGCAGAGCAGGGTCAGGTGGGAGAGGTACTGCAAAGCATCATCTCCTGATTGGCTGGGGATGATGCGGGAGACGGAAAAGGCAGAGTTGAACCTAGGAGATAAAAATCAGGAAGACCTGAATTCAAATCCTGTCTCAGATCAGACATTTGATACTTACTAGCTGTGTGACCCTGGGCAAGTCACTTTACCCATCCCAGTCTCAGTTTCCTCCTCTGTAAAATGGGGATTCCTACCTCCCAGGGTTATTGTGAGGCTCAAATACGATGGTAATTGTAAATCACTTTGCAATAGGTATTAGCAGTTATTAGGGGATTGAGAGCAGAGGAAGGCTGCCCCTCCCTTCTCTCCAGGCGGGGTGGCAACAGGGTCCCAGGGCATGTCCTCTAGAGAAGTCGGGCTGGTATGAGTTCCCAGAAGATGGAGTCTGACAGAAAGAGTAGGGCCTCAGAGGATGTGGATTGAACCACAGAGCTGTGGTTCCCAGTGTCGGTGACAGCAGGATGGAGCCCAGGGAGAGGGAATGGTGCAGACTGCATTTTTGGGTCTGTAGGACCTTGACTTCCAGCGTTTAAGGGACCTGAAGTGGCAGTTTGCCAGCCTTGGAACAGGGCTGGCCCAGTTGCTGAGGTAGTCATTTGCCCAGCAAAGGGAAGGGGACAATCCAATGAGTGGGGTCTTAACTTGGGGCCCATGAACTTGTTTTTAAAATAGTTTCATAACTTTTTTTTAAAGTATACTTGGTTTCCTCTGCAGTCCTCCATATTTTATTTTATGCATATAAAAGCATTCTGAGGAGTCCATAGGGTTCACCAGCTGTTGGGGGACCCGTGACCCACAAAAAGGCTAAGAACGCAGGCCTCATGTAACAGAAGATCACTGAGATTGTCTGACAATCCCAGGTATTGTGTAGCTGGTCTGGCCTTTTCCCTCTGGGTCCTCTCCAGAACAGTCCTTGTCAGGGTTGGGAAATGCCAATGTAAATATAAAATCCTACTGTTGGGCTAAAAACGTCAACTCCATAGGCACAAGATGCAGGAAGGAAATCTGGAGGTCACCATACCTTAGCAAAATGCGGGTGTTTCAGAGGCTGCAAACAGCACATAATGATGGTGGATGGTGCTGGGGAAGTAGAATGTGGGAGCTGTCCACACGTTTGAAGGCCTCTCAGGCGTATTTTGCTTGGCTCGAGGCAGTAGACCAAGGCAGATTTCAGCTTGATCAGATGGAAACCTTCCTAATATTAGAACTACCCAAAAGTGTAGTGTTGGTTTCCTCTTCATAGAGAGCTTCAAAGGAAGTTTGTTGAGGCCAGTGGAGAAGGCCATCTCAGTCTTATGTGAGTTAGACAGCGTAGCCCTGGAGGTTCTGTTATTCTGAGTGGGGCTTTAAATCGCTGTGGAAATTGGGGTCCATGGGTACGTTGTAGTCAAGGGAGTGGCAAGAACAGAGGCTTAGATGCGTGTGAGCCCAGGGTAGCCACTAGTCTGTTTTTTCTGCAGGTGAGACTAAATATTGTATATGTATATGAAAGTGAAGTGGGGTGACCTGGAGGCCAAGCAGAGGATTTTAAATTTGACTTTGTAGACAGTATGGCTCCACTGATGATTTTTGGCAGAGCTTTATGACCCGAGCCATAGCTGAATATCAGCCAGGCTGGGCTCTGAACTTTGTGAGCTCTCACCTGGTGAGAGAAGGAAGGCCTGCTCATTCAGTGCTCCCTCCAGAAGTTCACGTGGGCAGTGGGCAGAGAGAGGAGGTGTGGAGAGGATCTTTCACTGAGGTCTCGGGTGTCATCTGGTAGGTGAGAGGTGAGAAGTGACACCAAGATTTTGCACCTGATTGAATAGATGTGTCAGCAATAAATAATTAGGCCACAAAATGAAGGTATAAAACTCCATTTTGAAGAAAGTTACATCCAGCTGGAAAAAGACAGCCACATACGTGATTCCATGAGTAGACAGCTGCTGTTATTACCAGGACCAGTCTAACTTCAGAGCCTGTCACACAAAGCATAGCTTGTAATTAAGCCTAAATTGGGATGTAGGGGACTTTGTCTTTATTTATTTATAAGTTGAAATAATGACCGTTTAAGAAAAAAAAAGGTCCCTCCTTAATCCTCTGTTTCATTTTAGAGCAAATGAAAGTTTTCAGATAATGGAAACTATTTAGCTTGATATATACGTACAAACGTGTGTGCGTATGTGTGTGTCTGTGTGTGTGTATGTATATTTTGCTTGAGATATAAATGTGTATATATGTATCAAGATAAATGCTAGTTTTGCTGTAAACAAATTTGACTTCTAATTTAGTAATATTACTTTGAAACAGAACTTAGTAAGCCAAAAAAATTCAAAAACTAAGAGTAATTTCCTTGTTTTTTTTCCTCATCATTGAAGGGAGGTCCTGTAAGGGTAAAATCTTCAACGATCTATTGGGTCAGATAGATAAAATAACTTTGATTAGATTCATTAGTCTAATAATTTGGTAACATTTCAGTTAAGCTGTAATAACATAACAACATCATAATAGTAGCTTATAAATAATAGCTAACATTTGTATAGTGCTTTAAGATTTGTGAAACACTCCAAAAATTTGCAGATGAGGAAACTGAGGCACATAGGTGTTAAGTGACTTGTCCAGGGTCACACAGCTAGCAAGTGTCTGAGGCTGGATTTGACTTTAGGTCTTCCTGACTCTAGACCCAGTGCTTTCTGTAAACTACACCTTATTTTGGGCTACCCAAAACCAGGGTATTCAGTAGTATAATTTAAGCTTAAGCTCTCTTGAACTGAAAGCCAAATAATCATTTGCAAGTTTTATTAGCTCCCAGCTGTGATTAAAGACATTTTTAATCAGTAGTTTTAAAAATCTTGTTCTATTGAAAGAGAAAAATAGCTGGTAGATGTTAAAAGGTGAGTCTCTGCAACATAGAATTACAAAATCAGAGTTTTAAGGACCTTCCGAGGTCATTGAATTCCAGAAACTTAATTCAGGGGTCTGCTTTGGTTCCGGTTCCTTGCTGTGCTATTTCTGGGGCACACGACAGTGCCCTTGATCATCTTCTTTACCGAGAAAGGTGGTGCCGCAGTGACTTCTGCCAGAGTGCTGTGTCAGGCTGGCCTAGCTCTACCTTGTAGGTAAGTTAAAAGAAAATCACCAAATTGCCCTTGGCCAAGGGGGTCACATGAGGTACTTTAAAATAAACTAATGAGTCTGAACTTGAGTGTTTATTCATGTCTTTGACTCCAGTCGGTTAAGTTTGGCAGTGAGTTGCTAACCCCTTTGCTCAGCTGTCTTCCTCTTTTGCCCTCTCTGCTTGAAAACCTGGCCCAGAGCCAGGGATGTGCCACTTGAGTGTCCACCATCTTTGCCCCTCTTATCTTCTCTGTCCTGTCTGCTCTCTCCCCTAAGCTTTCCTCCTTGCCCTTCTGGCCTGTAACTCCTCCTTTTTGGGCCAGATTTATCAAGACGACAACTCTGCCCTTCTCTTTCTTTTTTTTTGGAGAGGCAGTTGGGGTTAAGTGACTTGCCCAGGGTCACACAGCTAGTGTTAAGTGTCTGAGGCTGAATCTGAACTCGGGTCCCCCTGAGTCCTGGGCCAGTGCTGTATCCACTGTGCCACTCAGCTGCCCCTTCCCTTCTCTTTCCTAGAGAAAGTAGAGCATAGGCAGCGTGCTGAAGGTTTTCTAGAGACATTGGTTATTGGCTGGTCTCTATGTTGTGTTGTATTAACTGGTATAAGGAAGATAAAGTCATAAAAATATGTCAATTATGACAGATAAGAATGGGGTGAAATCTTAATCATTTGGTCCACTGACTCCAGGGCCACCCAGCTGCCCCTAATCTTTATCATTTGTGAAAAACAAAATACCATGCAGCTTTTCTAAGTGTTATGTTCTAAGAATTTTTAAAAAATGATTCTTCTCCCTTAAAAGATGGCTGACCCTGGCCATAGTTATGTGGTCAAGAACTGGCCTTGTGTTTTCATCCGGA
This sequence comes from Phascolarctos cinereus, assembly GCF_003287225.1. Lineage (NCBI taxonomy): Eukaryota > Metazoa > Chordata > Mammalia > Diprotodontia > Phascolarctidae > Phascolarctos > Phascolarctos cinereus. Next base: position 14,847,973 of record NW_027555847.1, read on the forward strand.
CCAGCTCATTGGGCCATTTGTCACTTCCTCGGCGGCCTGTAGGTTAATCTGCACTGTGTGCTGTTGGGGGCAGGGGGAGTGTCTGACTGTCCCTAATCCTATTGGGTGGTCTTCTGACCCAAGGATTTGATGGGCTTGTTTCAGGTAATTAATCTGGCTCTCCCTTTCAGTAGGGTGGCCTAATCCATGTTGGAGCCTTTGGTGTGATTTGGTGGCCGGGTTAGGAGGCTTTGGAGCCATTTTTAACTGAATAAAGCTTTAGCATATTTCTCGTCTACTCCCATGTTTGGCTTTGGCTCTTCTTGGCTATTGACAGTCACTGTTTTTTTTGACAGTTACTATTAAGTACTGAAGATTTACTTTCTGCCTGTATTAGGCACTCCTTTATTGGCTAACCCTAGAACACTGTGTGAGAGGTATAAAAATTATGAGTTATGATGCACACAGATCAGTAAAATATAGAGAAATTTCTGTCTGGTGCCTGGAGGTACCCCCTCAGCTGCCCCAAAGAATGGCTACCCCAAGTACACAGAAATATGTGGGTCCACATCCCCTGAAACATTGCCACAGATTCAGTTGTCATTAATACTCAGAGGACACTTTGTGTAAAGCAAAGACCTTTAATGAAATCATAGAGTAAGAAAAAGAGCAACCAGACGTTCCCTCGTAAGTTTTTACTCTCCCAGAAATACACCAAGTGGGAAGAGGCAGCTGCTGGTATGGTAAGTAGAATGCTGAGCCTGGGGTCAGGAAAACCAGAGTCTGGATAACTGGTCTTGGGCCCTTGGAGAAGTTGCTGACCTCTTGTAAATCCACAAGCATCCATTAAGAGCCAGGGCCTTGCTGAGTGGTGGGGATACAAAGGGCCAAAGACGTCCTTGCCCTCAAGGGGCTCGCAGTCTAATGGGGGTGGGGATCACAGTCAAGCTAAGATAGGATAAACTGAAACTAGTGTCCAGGGAAGGCTTGAGAAGGGATGAAAAGATTTCGAAGAGCTACTATGCTGAGTAAGTCAGGGAATTGATTAGGGAGATAGCTAAGGAAGGATTGCCTTGCAGCAGTGAGGGCCTGGTTGAGATTATGTAACTTGCAGTGGGCCCAGTCAGCTCCATGTCTTGATTTTCCTCTCTGTTCAGCAGCGTCAAGAAGTAGGAGCAGATGCAGTGGATGGTGGCAGTGACCTAAGGCCAAGGCTTGGCAGGGCAAAACCGGTGATGGGTTAATGGGGCAGAGAACAGTAGAGAGAGTTGGACAGCTTCGCTAAGGGGTTGAGATAGGGAAGGGAGGAGAGTATAGTCAGGCAAGGGCTTTTGGCTGGGAAAGAACTGAGGAGTGACGGGGTTTGGGTGAGGACGAAAAACAGGGTTAGGGGCTATAAGGCAGAGGGAGAAGTGGAGTGATACCGGATCAGAGAAAGGAATTTTGGAGTTCATATACGTGGAAATGGAACCCATGGGGTGACGTCAAGACCAAGGGATCACCATCTCAGAGTGTGACTGTGAGGTCAGCGGTTGGGAAGGAGAGAAAGTGTGTGAGAGGGTGAAGGAGAGCGTCCTGGGGAGCTGTAGACAGCAGCTGCCAGAACTGTGATTGGGTGATGATTGGTGATTGGCTACACCTGAAATGAGCAGGGGTTGCTGATTTGTGGCGGTAGAAGGAGAGCCTGCAGGTGTCAGTGGGGCGCTGCGGGTATTACTCCAGGTCACGACTGTGTCTCAGGGGTTGTGAGTGAAAGGGTGAGGAGGGAGACTGGGTCTTCTGGAGGGAGCTGGGTTTCAGTGAGTACAAAAAAGAAAGGCAAAGATTGATGATAAAAGCAATTTTGTTTCCTATGGAAACATTCCAGAATGGGTTGTGGGAGGAGATAGGAATAAGGGAACAATCTATGGGGAATGCAGATTGGAATTTGAACTGCGGTAGCCTGGGGGTTCAGAATCACCCAGCTGGGGAGGGTGTGATGGGGTGGGAGCATGTTAATCATTGAGGGATCTAGTTCAGGTAGATTCTCGGGGTGGACTTGGTCCTGGCTGTTGAGGGGGGAGGGGGCTTGTGGAGCCAAGGAACCATCGAAGAGTGTAGGAGGCCCCGAAGAGGTTGCTTGGAGCTTGTCTGTCACTGTCCAGTGAGCTTGGGAAGCTTCCTTCCCTGGAAGACGGTCATGATGACAACAGCACCCACCTTGAAGGTCAAATGAGATTCTGGATGGAGAGTGCTTTGCAAACCTTCACGTGCTGTGGACACGTGACCCCGTTACTGAGAGGAGACTTTCTTCTAGTAGCCATACAGAGTCAGCACAAGTGGAGGACATACACAGGGAACACATGTGCTTCGCACACGTGTGCCGGGGCAGCTCCTGCCCCCCTGCCCTCCGATGCCATCCGTCGTTCTTTGTTTCCTGCTCGTCCCGTCCCTACCAGCCCGCCCTCGGCCAAGCTCTGAGTCTCTCTTGCAGTTTGGCCAGACCGCTTGCCTCTGCTAGCTGCTGCTCAGTGGCTCCCAGATTCTGTTCAACTGAAAGCCTCAGATTTTTCTTCCTCAGAAGAAAAGTGGGTGCCTTTCTCCTTTAACTTAAGACCCATCGGCCTTTTCTTCCCTTAGCTCTTTTTAAAAAGGAAGATGCTCTTGCCTGAAGCAGCAGAAAGTCTTGGCTCTGCTTCTCCTCTCTGGGTCCTCCAGGCCTTGGCTGGAGGTCTCTCTCTCTAGGCCCAGACTCTGAAGCCCTTTTGCACCAAGAGCAGGGCCCTTCTAACATCTTCGGGCTCAATATTTTCTTCAGACTGAAGTCTTAACCCATAAGGAGCATTCCCCATACATGTTAGTTTTAGTCTCTGATGGCTGTATGGCAAACCAGGTATGGGTTATTTGATCAGTAATGAGCAAAAGGTGAAGGTTTCAGGGTTCCTTGGTTTTCAGACCTCAACCCTCTTCAGATCTTTAATTGACCAACAAATATTTAAGCACCTGCTGCATGTTAGGTCTTGTGTTTTGCAGTGGGACTTACAGAGACCAACATTCCAGTCTCTGACCTTAGGGGCTTTACTCGAGGAACAAATTTATTGTCTGCTTCTCCTGCTCAGCCACATTCCTGACCCCTTCAGGTGCTGAGTTGCCAACCCTGAAGCATGTGGAGGGCCTCGAAGCACATCCTTACGTCCTTTCACAAGAGACGGGCAAACCAGATTCTCTGGGAGGGAGCTGATTAGCATCCATGTCATTAGGGGATGGAGGCGGGGTGGGGGAAGATTTTAGAGGGGAAGAGTTTGAGCAGCAGAAAGTAGGAAACTGGGCCCAAGGCCCCCATAGAAAGAATGATGGGAAGAACACCAGGGTCTTGAGGAAGAAGCCTTATCAGTCCATCCCCAAGCATTTATTAAGCTTCTCCTGCCAAGCGCCATGCACTGCCAGCTGCTGAGACTACAGAGTTAAAAATTAAACAGGCCTTGCCTCAGGGAGCTTCCATTCTGTTGGGGGAAACAGTGTACCCAAAGTAAAAACAAGGTGATTGTGGGGCCAGGGGAGGAAGTGCTGGACTCCAGGGAGGCTTCCTGTAGGAGACAGCATTTGAATGGGGTTTATCTGTTGGCAGGGGAAAGAGGGAGTGCGTTCTAGGCGTGGGCTGGGGCACAGCCTGTTCACAGGCCCAGAAATTGGAGATGGAACGATCTCACCGAGGAGCCAGTAAGAGGCCGGTTTGACTGGAGCTTAGAGTGAGGGAAGGGCAGGGAGGGAGCCCTGGAGCTTTTGAACAAGAGAGGCCTTTGAAGCCCACCCCAGCTCACTGCCCTTTCTGTGCTGCTGAGGAAACCGAGTGGGGAGACTTTGTGACTTCCCCAGGCCGGATTCAGCTTCAGGCTGAGAAGTCCGAGTCCTCCTGGTACCCGACTGGGGTGTAGGCAGGCACGATCAGGAGGGGCAGTTATCAGGTGGAGGCTCTTCTGTTTGAAGGAAGAGAGAGCTCACACGGAAAGTGGGGTGTCATTCTGTGGGGCTCTAGAAATACTCCTCCCACATATTTTGTTTAAGAGGTTAAATGGCAAATTAGCGCCTCTTTGGTCATTGCAATAGACTTTACAAAATGTGCTTTTTATAAAGTAAAGAAATTGAGTCTGTTATGGCTTTAGAAGTTAGAGGGAAACCAGTCAAGTCAACAAGGCTGAATGAAAAGCTTGCTATGTGCCAGGCACTGTACTGAGCACTGGGGGTACAAAGAAAGGCCCAAAAGCCAGTCCCTACCTCAAGGGCTCCCGGGCTAGTGGGAGAGACTACATGGAAAAAACTGTGTGCCGCTAAGCTCCAGACAGGTGGAACTGGAGATGATCAGCAGAGGGAAGGGTGGTCAGGAAAGGCTTCTTGCAGAAATGGGGATTTTAAATTGAGACTTGAAGGAAGCCAGGAGGTAGAGGAGAGGAGGAAGAACATTGCAGCCAAAGAGAAGGCCCCGAGTGGAGAGTCAAGCATGAGCAGCAAGCATCTGTGGAATCCTGTCTAAAACAAGTGAGGCCTATGGAATTCCAAGGGACTTTCTACTCCTAGCTGTAACTCGTAGCAGTTCTTCCCATCCAGATGCTAGTTAGAAGGAATTCTATTTTTATACTAGCCTTCAGTCAGTAAGCATTTATTGAGAGCCTGTGTGCCAGGTCTGGTGCTAATTTCTGGGGATTCAGAGAGGCAAAAGACAGGGCTCACAGTCTAACGGGGAGACAGCAAACGCATGTGCATACACAAACTAGATACAGGCTCAGTAGGAGATGATTAACAGAGGGAAGGTGCTACACTTAAGAAGTATTAGGAAAAGCTTCCTGTAGAAGATGAGAGTTTAGTTGAGATGCAAAGGAAGTCTGGGAAGTCAGTAGGGGGAGATGAGGTGGGAGAGTGTTCCAGGCCTGGGGGATGTCAGAGAAAATGCCTGGAGCCAAGAGGTGGGATGTCTTGTTTGTGGAACAGCCAGGAGACTAGTGTCACTGGATTGAAGAGAGAGAGAGAGAGAGAGAGAGAGAGAGAGAGAGAGAGAGAGAGAGTGTGTGTGTGTGTGTGTGTGTGTGTGTGTGTGTGTGTGTGTGTGTGTGTGTGTGTGTGTAAGTAAGTGTATGTGTGAAGACTGGAAAAAGTAGGGGGGGCTATGAGGAGGTCTGGGTTGGGTTTTGAATGCTAGACAGAGGGTTTTATGTTCGACCCTAGAGGCAGTAGTGAGCCACTAGAGTTTATTGAGTAGGGGAAGTGACAGGATCAGACTGTGCTTTAGGAAAAATCACTTTAGTGGCTGGATGGAGGGTGGCCTGGAGTAGGGAGAGACTTGAGGCAGGCAGACTCCCCTCCGCATGAGGTGATGAGGGCCTGCGCCAGAGTGGGGGCAGCGTCGGAGGAAAGGAGGGGGTGTATTTGAGAAATGCTGCAAAGGCGAAATCACCAGGCCTTGGCCACGGCTATGGGGTGAGAGATAATGAGGAGTCCAGGATGATGCATCAGCTGGGGCCTGAGGGACTGGGAAGACAGGGTGGCCCTGTAATAGGGAAGTTTTGGAAGTGGGGAGGGTATGGGGGTAAGACAGTGAGTTCAGTTTTGGACATGTTGTGGGGTTTTAAAATACTTTTCCCCCAGTTATATGTAAAGACAATTTTAAACATTCATTTAAAAAAAATATTTTGGGTTCCAGAATTTCTCTCCTTCCCTCATCTTCCCTCTCCGTGAGACAGTAAGCAATTTGATATAGGTCATATGTGTTCATAATGCAAAACATATTACCATATTAGTCATGTTATGAAAGAAGATACAGACCCAGTAGAAAAAAAAATGCAGAAAGTAAAAAAGTCTGCTTGGATCTGCATTCAGATTCCCTTAGATCTTTCTCTGGAGGTGGACAGCAGCTTCCCCGTTAGTCCTTTGGGATTGTCTTGGATCGTTGTATTGCTGAGAAGAGCTCAGTCATTCACAGTTGATCGCTGTGTAGTCTCGCTGTGGCTGTGTGTGGTGTTCTCCTGGTTCTGCTCACTTTATTCTGCATCAGTCCATAAAGGTTTTCCAGATATTTCTGAAATCAACCTGCTCATTGTTTCTTATAGCACAGTAATATTTCACTGTAATCATATACCACAGCTTGTTCAGCTATTCCTCAATTGATAGGTATTCCTTTAATTTCCAATTCTTTGCCACCACAAAAAGCTGCTACAAATATTTTTGTACAGAGAGTTCCTTTCCTCTGTTTTTTTTTGTTTAATCTCTTTGGGTTATCTAGCAGTAGTATTGCTGGATCAAAGAGTATGCACAGTTTTATAGCCCTTTGGGCCTAGTTCCAAACTGCTCTCCAGAATGGTTGGATCAGTTCACAACTCCACCAGCTGTGCGTTAGTTGGACACGTTGAGTTTAAGATGTCGACTGGACATCCAGTTCATGATATTTGAGAGGTAGCTGGAGATGTGAGATCAGAGGTCGGTGGAGTGACTGGGGCAAGAAAGGTAGATTTGAGAATCATCAGCATAGAGATGATAAGTAAATCCATGGGAACCCATGTGATGAGTGAAGTAGTCTAGAGGCAGAAGAGAAGAGGGTTCAGGACAGCTCTCTGGGATGCCCATGGTTAGTGGATGTGACCTAGTTTCACCAAAAGAGACAGAGAAGTGGTCTGATGGGTAGGAGGAAAACCAAGGGAGTGTGGTATCCTGAAAACAGAGAGAGAATCGAGGATCAAAGAAGAGAGCGATTGGCAGCATCAGAGGCTGCAGAGAAGTGAAGAAGAATGAGGATTGAGAAAAGGCCATTGGATTTGGCGATTTGGAGATCAATTGGTGACTTTGGAGAAGTCGGAAACCAGATTGTAGGGGGGTGCTTAAGAAGCAGCCAAAGGAGAGGCTGCTGTAGATGGCCTTCTCATGGGAGTTAGTGACATAATAATAAAGTGACATATTGTTACTAAAATGACACATTCTAGGTAGTCCTTTCTAGGAATTGGGGCAGGTCAGACTAGCTCAGAGGTGTCCCGGAGTCTCGCTATAGGCTTGCTTGAGACCAAAAATGTAAGTGGGATATAGAGAGAATGTTACATTTTTTAAAAAATTAATTTATTTTGACTTATCAACAATCACTTCCATATGCTTTTGAATTTAAAATTTTTCTCCCCCTCCCTCCCCACCCCCTTCCCCAAGACAGCACACAGTATGGTATAGGCTACACATATACATTCCTGTTAAACGTATTTTCACATTAATGATGTTGTAAGTAAGAATTAGAACCAATAGGAGGAACCACCAGAAAGAGGAAACAAAACTCAACAGAAGAAAAAAAAAGAGCAAATAGTATGCTTCGATCTGCATTCAAACTCCATAGTTCTTTCTTTGGATGTGGATAGCATTTTCCATCACGAGGCCTCTGGAGATGTCTTAGATCCTTGTATTGCTGAGAAGGGTTAAGTCTATCAAAGTCAGTCATCACCCAACGTGGCTGGATAATGTTACATTTTAAAGCTACGTCCGAGTGCAGCCCGGAGGCACCCTTCCACATGGGTTAGTGGTCCCTGGTTCTATTTGAGTTTGGCACACCTGGATGAAGATCAACTCTGTCTCCAAGGTCCCTTTTCCAAATCTAAATCATTAATTTCTAACTTTGTCCTGATGGAAATTGACTATGTTTTTCATGAAAGTGATATGGAATTATATAATTAAAATTTCAAAATTGTACCTCTCCATTCCCCCAGTTACTAAATCCATCCAGCCCAGGGTGGGGTCATTGCCCAACAAGAAAAGGCCCACTTCTGAAAATATTTATGGTAGCACTTTTGTAACGGAAAAAAGTTGGAAGCAAAACGCTGTGCTCAGTGAGGGTATAAATGTGGCATTTCACTTCATGAGAAACTTGAGCAGTTGACAAAGAGACCCGGAGCAAAGTCAAGAGAGCCAGAAAGACACTTTATGCTGCTTATCTTCAACATTATAAAAATGAAATGAGCGGAGCCAGGAGAACGATTTCTATAAAGAAACACTGTAAAGACCAACCGCTTTGAAAGCTGTAAGAATTGTGATCAGGACAGTGACCATTCAGAATTCCGGATGACTGTTAATGAACCATTACAGAGAGCTCATGGAAGGAGCCGTATGTTTTTCACACAGCCAGTGAAGGAATTTGTTTTGCTTGATTCGGTGTATTTGTTACAATGAATTGGTTTTTCTTTTTTCCAGTGGAGTGGGAGGTGGAAAGTGTAGAAAATAGATTTCTGTTCATTAAAAAAAAAACTCACATCAAGAGCTTTGTGTGGGGAGTGGTGTGACAGGTGGGGTATAACACAGACTTGTAGGTGAAGTCACTATGTTGTCAGTTTTGCTTAATTGTCTTACCTTGTTATGAGCGACCTCTCCCGGAGTACGTTTGTGCCTAGATGTTTGTAATGCAAAACCAAAACACATCAATACAACTTTTTACAAATTAAAAAAAAAATAACCTATGTTGGTACTGACTTAAAGCACATCAACCATCCTTTATCTTAAGTGGAAAACTACTAAATTGTAAGGTAGTGTGTATATTCCCAGTTGTTCTCAAGACTAGCATCTGTTGGGGGATTTCATTGGGAGGATGCTGTGGGTTTGTATGGTGCTCAGAAACCAAATTTATCAATAGACTTTTTTTAAAAGTCCAGTTCTGGGGCAGCTAGGTGGTGAATGGATAGAGCTCTGACCTTGAAGTCAGGAGAACCTGAGTTCAAATCTGGCCTCAGACACGTAACACTCACGAGCTGTGTGACTCTGGGCAAGTCACTTAATGCTGATTGCCTCACCAAAAAAAAAAAAATTAAAAAAAGAAGTCCAGTTCCTGTCTCTGCACCCACTCTTTCTGTCTTTTGCTCAGAGAATTCATTATTTGACCGATGCCCTTTCTTCTCAGTTCGTCAGCCTCCTACCTTCCTTCCACCGCAGTTGTTCACAGGAATTTTTCCTTTTTTTCTTGATAAATAATTTATTTTTGTTTTCAACACTCACTTCCATAAGATTTTGAGTTTTAAATTTTCTCCCCCCCCCAAGATGGTGTGCAATCTGATATAGGTTCTACTTATACATTCATATTAAGCATATTTTCACATTAGTCATGTTGTTAAAAAACAATTAGGACTGGTGGGAGGAACCATGAGAATAAAACAATAAAACAGAACAACAAAGGAAAAGGAGAGCGAAGAGTCTGCTTCCATCTGCCTCCAGACTCCTCTGATGTGGACAGCATTTCCCATTGTGATCCTTGCATTGCTGTGAAGAGCTAAATCTGTCAAAGTCAGTCATCACACAGTGTCGCTGTTACTGTGTACAGTGTTCTCCTGGTTCTGCTCACTTCACTCAGCATCAGACCATATAAGTCTTTTCAGGTTTTTTTTGAAATCTGCCTGCTCATCATTTCTTATAGCACAATAGTATTCCATTCCATTCATATACCACAGCTTATTCAGCCATTCCCCAATGGATGGGCATCCCCTCAATTTCCAATTCTTTGCCACCACCAAAGGAGCTGCAGTAAATATATTTGTACTTGTGGGTCCTTTTCCCATTTGTATGATCTCTTTGGGCTATAACCCTAGAAGTGCTATTGCTGGGTCAAAGGGTATGCACATTTTTACAGCCCTTTGGGCATGGTTCCAAATTGCTCTCCAGAATGGTTGGATCATTTCACAACTCCACCAACAGTGTATTAGTGTTCCAGTTTTCCCACATCTTCTCCAACATGTATCATTTTCCTGTTTTGTCATGTTGGCCAGTCTGATAGGTGTGATGTGGTACCTCAGAGTTGTTTTGATTTTCATTTCTCTAATCAGTAGTGATTTAGAACATTTTTTTTTCATATGACTATAGATAGGTTTAGTTTCTTCCTCTGAAAAGTGCCTGTTCATGTCCTTTGACCATTTATCTATTGGGGAATGACTTGTTTTCTTATAAATCTGACTCAGTTTTCTATATATTTTAGAAATGAGGCCTTTATCAGAGCCACTTGTTAAAATTCTTTCTCAGTTTTCTGCTTCCCTCTTAACCTTGGATGAGTTGGCTTTGTTTGTGCAAAAGCTTTTCAATTTAATGTGATCAAAATTATCCATTTTATATTTCATAATGTTCTCTATCTCATTTGATCATAAATTCTTCCCTTTCCATGGATCTGAACAGTAAACTATTCTTGCTCTTGTAGTTTGCTTATAGTATCAGTCTTTATATCCAAATCCTGTAATCATTTTGACTTTATCTTGGTATAGAGTGTAAGATGTTGGTCTATGCCCAGTTTCTACCATATAATTAAAAAAAAATTTTTTTTTGGGCAAGGCTGTTGAGGTTAAGTGACTTGCCCAGGGTCACACAGCTAGTAAGTATCAAGTGTCTGAGTTCGGATTTGAACCCAGGTCCTCCTGACTCCAGAGCTGGTGCTCTATCCACTGCGCCACCTAGTTGCCCTTCTGCCATGCGTTTTTCCTGTTTTCCCAGCAGTTTTTGTTAAATAGTGATTTCTTATCCCAGAAGCTAGAGTCTTTGAATTTATCAAACAGTAGATTAGTATAGTCATTGACTGTTGTGTCTTGCATACCTAACCTATTTTACTGATCCACCACTCTGTTTCTTAGCCAGTACCAAGTAGTTTTGATGATGGTTGCTTTATAATACAGTTTAAGATCTAGAACGGCTAGGCCACCTTCTCCTGCATTTCTTTTCTTTAGTTCCCTTGATATTCTGGACTTTTTGTTCTTCCAGATGAATTTTGTTACTGTTTTTTCGAGCTCTGTGAAGTAATTTTTTGTTAGTTTGATTGTTAAAGCATTGAGTAAGTAAATTAATTTAGGTAGAATTGTCATTTTTCTTATATTAGCTCAGCCTACCCATGAGCAACTGATGTTTTTCCGATTTTTTAGATCTGACTTTATTTGTGTGAAAAGTGTTTGGTAATTGTGTTCATAGAGTGCCTGGTTTGTTTTGGCAGCACAGGAGTGTTTTCGTATTTTAGGGACTCGCCATTTACCCAAACTGGATCCCTCCTATAGTTTTGAACTCTGCAGTTATTTGAGCACAGTTTCCCGTTTCCATCTTTTCTGCAGCACTCCCTCGTTACCCCTACACCCTGGCTCCTTCTGTACTTTCCGCCTTTTCTACATTCTTTGTTCTGCAGCTCTGCCCAGTGTCTAGAGGAAGGGGAGGTCATGTTCCTGTCCTCCTGGGTTCCATTTACCAGCACGGCTCTCCTCAAGCCTCCCTTGGCAGCCCTTCCCTCTGCTCTCTTGTCTGAGGCCCTTGCCCTGATCACCCCGCTTATCTTACATTCCTCTCCTCATCTCTCTCTGTCTTATTCACGCCAGACTCTTAGGAAGAGATGGCCTTTCTCTCTGTCAAAGCCCACCCCTCTCTCTGCTCCTTTGGTCCCATCCCCCCAGTCTTTCCTGGCAGATCACTCTCACCATCACCCCACTCTCTGATCTCTGATCTCTTCTGCCTGCAGACATAGCCGTGCCTCCCCTATCCTTAGAGCCCCCTCCCTCCCTTCTTGTTCCTTCTGCCCCTGTTAACCATTGCCCTTTACGTCTGCTTCCTTTCTCTGCTGACCTCCTTGACAGGGTCATCTGTGCTCGGTGCCTTCGCTTCCTCTGAGCCCTCTGTGTTCTGGCGGTTACCAAAGTTTCCAGTGACCTTTCAACAGCCACATCTCCCGGCCTTCGTTCAACCTTCATCCTCCTGAATCTCGGCAGCATTCGAGGCTGTGGCTTGCCTTTGCCTGCTGGATGCTTCCTCCTCTCTGGGGGCTCGTGACATTGTTCCCTGTTGGTTCTTCTCCTGCCCAGTCTCACTGCTCCTCCTCAGTCTCTCTGCTGGATCTTTATCCTTGTTATGTCCACTCACTCTGGGTGTTCCTCGGGACTCTTCTTTTTTCTCCGTATTGCCTCAGTGATCTCAGTCGCTCCCGTGGGTGCAGCTATCATCTCTGCAGATGATTCCCAGATCTGTGTTTCCCACGTTAGCCTCCCTGCTGAGGTTTCACACATTATCTGCTGCTCATTGGACATTTCAGGTTGGCTATCTAAGACATTTCTGACTCAGCATGTCTAAAACACATCTCCTTACCTTCCCCCCTTCTTCCCAACTTCCCCGTTACTGCCAGGGGCACCACCATCTACCCAGGCCCACCTCATCAGAGTCGTCCTTGACTCTCATTCTTCCTTAGCACATGTATCTGGTCAGATGTCACGCGTTGTTTCTTTTACCTTCGCAACATTTCTTGCACACACCGCCTTCTCTCCCACTCCAGTTCAGGACCTCCTCATCTCTTTCCTGGATATTTGCAGAAGCTTCTTGACTGCCCTTTCTCCTTACCTCTGCCTCTTGATACCTCTGGTTTCCTTCAAGACTCATCTCACATGCCACCTTCTGCAAAAGGTCTTCTTTCTGTCCATTGGAGCCTTCCCTCCGGTTGCATTTCTTTTCCATACATTATTTGTATGTACCTGTTCACATGTTATATGGAAACTCCTTGAGACCAGGGCCTGGTATTGTCTTCCTTTTATCCTTGACTCTTAGCACATTGCCTGGCACCTAAGTACTTAGCAAATGCCTGGTGATTGCTGGATCTTGACAAAATCTCCCACTAAAAGTTCTGACTCATTACCTCAGCCCAGTGTGACCTTGGGTTATCCTGAGCTCTGGCGGCTCCAGCCAAAGTGGGGTGGCACTGACTGCAGGGGTCAGCGTGAGGCCAGCCTGTGGCGGTCAGATATTCGTAGCTGCTTTGGCTGCAGTCACGTGGCTCTTTGGCCACAGTGCTTCTCCAGAACTATCTCCTAAGGCATAGAGGGGCCATAGCCTGCACCAGTGAAGGAAGTTCTCCAATCCAGGGAATGATTAAAGTTGATCAAGTCGAGTGTGCCTGTTGTTGTGAAATTGGGTGAAGGAAGCCAAGGATGGTTGGCCCAGAAAAGGCTTGGCAGCGAAGGGACATGATCACTCTGCTGGAGTCTCATTTTGCCTGGCTCCTGATTGTGAAAGTCGGGTCCGTTTGTGGGAGCTGTCGGAGGGCAGATTTTTCACTGAGCCCAGCCTTGCTCCTGACACTCTCAAGCTGTCTGCGCAGCTGGGCTCTTTCACCTCTGCCTCAGTTTCCTCGTCTCTCAAATGAGGATAATAGCCACTCCCCAGCGCTGGGAAACTGAAATGACATGATTACATATGTGCACATGCATGTGCCACCCAGAAACCTGACAGCTTGCTTTAAATGGCTGTCACTATTATTGTTGTCGCCGTGGAGAAGTGCCCTGGAGCCCTGGTTTCCGGGCCTGGCTCGGTGACTCTGGGCAATTCGGTTATCCCCCCAGTGCCCCTGATAGTTCTATGACACTCTTGGAGAAGAGGCGCTGGCCTGCCTCAGATCTCCGTCCAGGGAAGAGGAGAGGGATGGCAGCCTTTGGCGCTCCTGCTTCAGTAGGTGCGTGCTTTAGGGGGATGCGGAGGCTCTGAGCTTACAGTTCATTTTTTTCCTCCCCTGCCTCTTTAAATCTGAGAACGTGGGAAGTCGCCAGGAGTTCTGTATCACTGTTAGTGCGCATGCTATCTTAAAAGCAGTTTGGATCATGACTAGAACTTTATGATGACTTTCCCTCCTAATAGCTGTGCCTTCCCTTGATGGTAGTAAAACCCGATTCCAGAGGAAAGAGCATTGGCTGGAGGAGGAGCTTGGTTTAACTCATGGACTGTAACTTTTGATCAAATGGTGAACGACTTGATCTCTTGTGTGGGCCCTCCCTCCTTCTCCTCTCATAAAATGGGGGGCGGCATCTCCTTCCAGCACTTGTAACCTCAGGCTGTAATCTCCTTATCAACAGGCTTAACCCTTTTCCCTCTGTGTAAACTGACTGCCAGAGAAAGGAGATGCCATCCAGATGTTCCAAACTTGTTTTTATTACCAATGTGGAGTGAGGAAAAGACTGAAATGGGGCAGGGCCATTGGCAAAGGAAGGGCCGGTGATGAGGATGCTATGAGGAGGGCTGTGGATCACGACCTGTCAAGACTTGAAAGAATCAGATTTGATCTTCTTGTTCAGGCATGTCTGACTCTTCATGGCCCCATTTGGAGTTTTCTTGGCAGAGATAACTGGAGTGGTTTGCCATTTCCTTCTCCAGTTCATTTTACAGATGAGGAAACTGAGGCAAACAGGGTTAAATGACTTGCCCAGGGTCACCCAGCTAGAGAAAGTGTCTGAGGCCGGCTTTAAACTCAGGTCCTCCTGCCTCCTGCCTACTGTGCCTTCTAGCTGCCCTGGATTTGGTCTAGGGCAGATTTAAGATAAAACATGGTAGCTCCCTCAACTAGATATGAAGTTCTACTTCATACCAAAGACATGGTAGACTTGTAAATGATATTCTGGAGGACTGAGTTGACCAGGACAAAAGGTAGAGGTGTAGAACAAATGAAATTCAGCATTAAAAAGAAACCAACAGGTAAACAACCCTTGACCAGGCACACCCAGCAATAGAATGGGCTGCATTTGGACATAGTCAATTCTTTGTCATGGGAGGTATAAGCAGGCTGGATAAAAACTTAAAAAAAAAAATTCTAAGGCAATTGGGGTTAAGTGCCTTGTCCAGGGTCACACAGCTAGTAAGTGTCAAGTGGTTGGTCTGAGGTCGGATTTGAACTCAGGTCCTCCTGACTTAAGGGTTGGTGCTCTATTCACTGTACCACCTAACTGCCCCTTTTTTAAAAAAAATTTGCTTTGTTTTAATCAGCCCAAATCTGTGTTCTTACCTTCCTACTCTACCCCCATCTCCAATTGAGAACTTGAGAAAAACAAAACCTATCATCAGCATGTGTGGTCAGTCAAAACAAATTTCCACATTGGCCACGTCCAGAAAAAATCTGTCTCGTTCTGCATTCCCCTCTCTAGAAAGAGGTGGGCAGCGTGTATCTTGGTTGATCGTACACTGGATGAGAGTTCAGCACATTTCTGTGTTCCTCCAGTTCAAGATTTGTCGTCTTTTGGGATTTCTCTTTTTGAGCATGTTCTCCTGAGTGCACTTTCTGTATAACATTTCCACAGATCTTTATTAAGCCTCTGCTCTGGGCGAGGTTTATTAGCACTGGGAAGAATGAGAGTGTCTGCCCTCATGAATAAATAGTCTAGTGAGAGGTGAAACACATACCTAAATAATTACACGAGCTGTCAGTGACCCTAGGCTCCGAGGCGGAAGGATTTAGAACCGGCAGGGACCTTCGTCATCAAGGGCTGTGCTTAGGAGGGGACAGGCAGAGACAGAAGTCATCTGAAGAAAGTGACAGCATCACTTCTGCCTGGATTGTGGGGGAGGGGAAGAGGAAGAAAAGTTCTTTCAAAGAGATGGCCTCAGCATCTAGGCCTTGGAGGATGGAAGGGATTTCAGCAGGTGGAACCGCAGTGAGAATCCGTTCCAGATGCAGGGGAAGCCAGGACAGCCTCATTCAGTGGAGAGTGGTCCCAGCTGTCTGAAGCAAAGTGCAAGTAAAGAGAGTTTGGATGCAGACTTTTGGATTCAAGTTCTTGAATGCTAGAGCTGGATCATAGATTTAGGGCTGGAGGAGATCTCCCAGGTCAGCTAGACCAGCCCTCTGCTTTTATAGATGAGGACACTGGGGTGCAGAGGTGGGTGCCTCATGGGAGGTGCAGGTGGTGGGGATCCCCTGAAGGGAGGCATTTGGGCTTGTTTGTTAGGGAGATAACGCTGGCAGGGAGGGAGGGATGGTGGAGGCATTTGAGAGGAGAGAGGCAGGAGGCCTTGAAATGCTCAGTGCCTCCTCCTGGACACGGTGAGAATCTCAAAGGTGAGAGAATGTCTCGAAAGGGAAGGTGACGTGTAGCTGATGTTTGTGTCTAGCAATTGGTTATTTCCTCAAGGGACAGCCTCCCCTTAACTCATTTGATCTTCAGAATAACACCGAGTGAGGTTGGCATTGTCCGGTGGTGTTGTCTAGCTGGTAGTTGAAACCAAGACTAAAGCAGTTAGTGGCAGCACCCTGGAGTGAAAGGTAGGCTGGCCCTCAGGTGATTGGCTTCACTTCCGTCTGCTTCGCTTTCCTGCTCTGGAAATGGGATGTTTCTTCTTTTCTGCAAACATGTGGCTTGTCTGAGGTTCTACACTAGCAAGTGTTACAGTTGCTCCCAGAAGCCAGGTCTTCTAGACTTGGGCTCCCATTTAGAGGCATTCGTGGTGAGTGAGCGAGGATGAGTGTGTGTGACAGCGTGCATACCCCAGTGGAATGGGTCTGGTTTGCCCTTTTCCTTTCTAATCTGGCACAGCATGTGTTCACCCCTTATGTTCCTTCACCTACACCGTGCTGCCTCCCATACTCAGTGTTGAAAATCTCATCTGAAACCCTTGAGCGTTTAGATAAATATTGTGTTTGTCTTTATATCACTTCTTTGACAGCTTCTCAAAGGTCTGGCTTTTTTGGGGTAAGAGAGGAATCACCCTGGCGGTTCATTTTTTATTTCTGATCTGTAACCGTAAGGCTTATCATTTTTCCTGAAGTGAGACTGCATTCGGGGGATGAGAGGGGAGAGGAAAGCTAATGACAGAGCTCAGTGAGGGCCTGGCCAGGGCTGGATCTTAGCCACAAAAGGCACATTAGGAGTGTTGAGAGAATAAAGTCACTCCCAACGATTACAATTGTGGACGGAGAGACTTTGTTTAGTCCTTGGGCTCTGTGGGCAGTGGCCGTCTTTGGGGTCCACTCAGCTGGTTTTGTTCATGCACGTGTGACATCTTTCCCCGATAACTTCATGACTTTTCTACTTAGGCATTTGGAGCAGTAGCATTGTGCTGTTCAGCCTGTGTTGTGCTTACTAATGGAACATTGACCGTCGCTCATCAGGTGTGCATTTACGGTGACTCTTAAGACTCATGAGCAGACGTTTCTACTTTAAAAAGGCCACCTTGACGTTGGCCCAGTGGTCTGCTTTTTATGAGTGGGCATCTGGTTTTGCAAATATGCCCTTCCCTGAGGAGCTAGAATTTCCCATCTGAGAAGTCCCGCTTTCTCTGGCAGTTGGACAAGATGACTTTAAGGGCCTTTGCCAAATGCAGTTCTGTGTTTGGGATTGCCACTTGTCCTCTCTGTGACTTCACTCAAGTCACTTTGCTTTTCTGGGCTCTAGTCCTCCCCTCTAAGATGGGGAGACTGGATTATATGGCTTCCAAGGTCCTCTCCAGCTCCAGATTTACAGTCCTAGGGAATTACTGCAAGATTTGCTTTTGTTTCCTTAAAGAAAAACCTGCCTGCTTTTCAGTTTTATTCCATTACTGCTCTCCCCAACCACCCTACCCCCCACTCTTCTGTGACCCTTTTGGAGGTTAGAGATGCTTCTAAAACTTTAAATTCTTTTTGTTTGTTTTTTGTTTTTTTTAGGGCAGGAATGGTTTTATTTTTTCTTTGTAAGCCCATTGTCTAGTACAATGTCTGATACTTGGTAGGTGCTTAATAAAAGCTCATTGGATCAAATGTTGGCTCCATCACTGCCCCCTAGGGAAGCTTAGAGTAGGAAAAGATCTTACAGGACAACTTGTCCGTGTCTCATTTTACAGAGAAGGACACTGAGGGCCTAAATAGTGATTTGTCTGAGATCATGATCTGTGAATGAGAAAGACCTGGGTAAGACTTGAAATTCTTGGAGTCTTTTGCAGATGGAGCTTTTGTTTGACCCATTGCTTTGCTCTGACCCAGTCAGTGTTCCTTGGTGGTTGTTCTTTTCCTGCGTCAGTCCTTAAAACAGCGAGATGTCAGTCGTTTTTCAGTCACGTCTGACGCCTCATGACCCTATTTGGGGTTTTCTTGGCAAAGATGTGGAGTGGTTTGCCATTTCCTTCTCTAGCTCATTTTACAGATGAGGAAACTGAAGCAACATTCCCCCCCCCACCAAAAAAAAGGGTGAAATGACTTGCCCGGGGTCACACAGCTAGTAGGTGTCTGAGGCCAGATCTGAACTCAGGAGGATGAGTTTTTCTGCCTCCAGGCCCAGCACTCTAGGCACTATGGCGCCACCCAGTGGCCCCTAGAACAATGATTCCTCCTACAAAGCCAGCCTACAAGGGGGACTTTGATTTGGGGTGCTGTTAGCAGAGAGCTGTAGGGAGTCTTTAAGGTGAAGTCTTTTTGAGGGCTGGATTCTTGTCTCTGGACATCACTGGTACAGCCATATCTCTGGGAAAAGCTTAGATCCAGGTTCACTTGTATGTATGCCTCATAGGTTCATACTTCTCAGGGATTGTTTTGTAACTAATCTCTACATACACAACAAAACATAATGTGAAACGTCACTGAACATTGTGAGTCTTAGAGCATTTTTACCTAATTAGACATTCTCAAATGTAAATGGTCAGCCCTCTCTCCTGAGCTCTAGTCCCACCTTCCTGGCTTTTGGATAGCCCAGATTGGGTGTCCTGTAGACATTTCAGATTCCAAACAAAAGTCATTATTTTCCTCCCAAACCCTCCCCTCTCCCCCACTTTCCTGGAGGAGAGCCATTTTCATATTTGCCTTCTGCGGTGGATTTCATTTGAAAGCAAATTACTGATTTGGAGTGTCTGTACTTCCTTCTGTCATGGTCTCCTAACTCCTCAGGAATTGAATTTGAAAAGTAAAGTAAAAATGATTTCAGTATGTCTTGACTGCAGATAGCTCTGCATTGTGCCAGTAACAGTGTTGGAAGCTAATGGTGACATGTCTTCTGTCTTTAGGGTCTGTTCTGGATATTATTAAGCACATTGTTGCCAAGGGGGAACACAAAAGTGGAGTCCTGGATGAGGCCTGCATTGCCACGATTCTCAAAGAGGTTCTGGAGGGCCTGGAGTATCTGCATAAAAATGGACAAATCCACCGGTAATGTAAAAGAGAAGGGGAAGGCAGCTTCCTGTCCTTCCTCTTCTGTGACCCCCAACGATGTCTCAACCAACATATTTCCAAACTTGCTGTATCACCCCACTGCCAGGGTTGGCCTTCTCCCCTGAGGCCATCCCTCTGCCCTCTAGTGGACAACAGCAGGTCTCTCCAGTCAGGGTTGGGGGCAGGAGGGAGGGTCCCGTCTTCCCTTCCTTTTTCACCTCTCTTTGCTTACATCTCCTACCCCCTTTTCCCTTATCCCTCTTCTCCTCCTTCCTCACTACTTTCTTCCCCTTCCTCACACCTCTCCTCCCATTTTAAACTTTTGTGGGCCAAAGATTAGCCACCTAAAAAACCTTTCTCTCATTTGTTAAATTGTTTGAATAGACCTAGCTGACCTCTAGGGTGGTGTTTTACCTAGTTGTAGTTTCTGGGGCCAGTGAAGAATGTTAGGTGTGGTCTACCTGTAATCAGTGCTCAGGAACAGAAATAACAGGAAGGAGATTTCCAGCATACACTAGTGAAAGATTAGGGTTAAAGCTAACCCCTTCCTGGGCTGAGCTTCTCCATCCTTTAGTTATCACAAAGCCATCATAATTGTCATTTAATGAGCGAAGTCCTTGGTTTAGAATATGAAGCCGTCTGTATGTATATTCATTCAAAGTTGAAATTCTGGTGAAGCCGGCCCCTGCTCCTGAATTCCCAAGACCGTTTGCTTATTGTTTTGTACCTGCCCTCCTCTCCCTGTACCACAGAAGTGCTGTGAACCTTCATTGAACGTAGGCAGTCTTGGAGTATTTCTACTTAATTGGATGTTCTCAGCTAGAAGTCGTCAGCCCCTCTCCTGAGTGCTAGCCCTGCGCGCCTGGCTTTTGGATCGCTCAGCCTCGGATTTATTGTTTTTCCTCCCAACTCTTCTATCACTGTCAAGGCCATGCCCAGCCCCCAGTCACCGAGGCTCACAGCCTCGCTTCCATCTGTGACTCCTCACTCATACTCTTCTTCCTCCTCCCCACTTCCCGGTTTCCTGGGCCTCCTTCAGGTCCCAGCTCAAATCCCAACTTCTGCAAGAAACCCAGGCCTTCCCTCCACTGATTAGCTCAAATGCGTCCTGTTTATGTCTTGAGTTTGACCATAATTGTTAACATGCTGTCTTCCCCTTTAGACCCTGAGCTCTTGAGATCAGGGACTGGACTTTTTTTAACCTTTCTTTGTGTCCCCCATGCTTAGAAAAGAAGGGAACAAGCATTTATTAGATGCTTACTGTGTGCCAAGCACTTCACGGTATGATTACATTTGATCCTCGCACCAACCCTGGGAAGCAGGGACTGTTGTTATCCCCATTTTACAGTTGAAGAAACTGAGGCAAAGAGAAGGTTAAGTGACTTACCCCACGTCACACAGCTAGTTTGTGTCTGAGGCAGGATTTGCACTCAGGTCTTCCTGACTCTACGCCCCGGGCACTATCCACTGTACCACCTTAACTGCCAGTGCCTGGCACATAGTGGCTGCTTGAGAAAGGCCTGCTGACTTGACTGAGCTTAACTCACCCCGCCAATCCAGGTTGTTGTCCAGGCTGTTTGTTTTTTGCTCGCCCTGTCGCACTCACGTGGGCACTCCCTCTCGCCTGGATAGTTTCAGTGGCCTTCTCCTTGTTCTCCGTGCTTCCCCTCTCTCCCCACTCCATCCAGCCTCCACTTAGCTGCCAGAGTGATGTCCTCAAGCGTGGGTCTGACCGTGTCTCGTACCCCTCCCACTCTCATCCCCCTCAGTAAACTCCTCTGGCTCCTCGTCACCTACAGAAGCCAGCCGGAAGTCTTCTGCTTGGCACGGAAAGCCTTTGCCAGCCTGATCCCGTCCTCCCTTTCCTTTCTCCTGCACACTCTGAGGTCCAGCCACACTGGCCTCCATTTGCCTTATCCTACAAATGTGACTGAACACCAAGTTTTCCATTTTTTTCGCCCTTCTGTCTTTGTACAAAAAATCCCCTTGAGTTCTTCAGGGTAGAAATCACATGGGTCATTTAAAATACGGAATAATCTGAAAGAGCCGGATTATTTGGGGGGCGGTGTTTTGAGTGGGGCATACAGCATTTATTTGTATTGTTTATTCATCTAGGGACGTCAAAGCTGGAAATATTCTTCTGGGTGAAGATGGCTCGGTGCAGATTGCAGGTAATGTATCATCCTCCCTCTTGGAAAGAAGCTGAAGCTAGAATGCTTAGTGTTTGTGACCCAGTATTTTGCCTGGGTGCTAACAAAGCTGCTTTTCATTATGGTGCCATTGCTCTTTGGATTGGGGTTCAGGTACTGGGAAAACGGAAGTGGGCTTGGCCTCCTGGTTCCTATGGGTTTCCATGTTTGTGGGGGGTCAGTTTTGTGTCTCATGGCACTTTCGTCTTTTCACATCCTCTTGCCTGTGTCACATGGAAGTTTGGGAAGAGTGGATGTATATCCTGCGGTTCTCTGGGCAGCACAGTGCAGTGATCGGAGGCAGGACCCTGGGCCTCACGTCCTGGATCTTATCCTCCGCTTGGGTTGCTGTGGGCATGGTCTCCTCTCCTGTCTGTCTGTGTCTTAGTTTCCTTTTGTCTGAGATGTGAGGAGTAATTCTGATTGTTGTGTAGCGAATACCCGCTAGACCTGAAGGCCCTAAATGAATGGGAGGCAATTTTGCTGCTGTTCCTTTATCGCTTAGGAAAGTGTTCAAGCAGGGACTCCTGGCATGATGGTAAATTAGATACTTCTGAATCTGAATCTAAACAGAGATGTGGAAAGCCATAGGAAGTTCCTGCCACCACCACCTACCTGGGAGGACAAAACTGGAATTAGATACAGTCTCATTTTTTAGCTTTATAAAAAGAGATCATTTACCCGACACTTGAGTGAGGTGAAAGACAGCCAGCTGGGTGATCACCGTGGGTGCTTTCCACTATGGCGGAAACAGAACCGAATGGAAGAGAGATGCCCTTAGAGATGACAAGGTCTTCCAGGTGTTAATAATATATGATATGATAATAGTAATAACCAAAGCTGGCATTTATGTAGTGCTTTATAAATATTTTATTTTCTGCCTTTGAGAACCGTTTGAGAAGGCTTCGGCAAACTGCCAGTGAGTCCATGCCACAAAAAAGTTTTAAGAAACCTTGCAGTGCAGGGAGGACCCAGAATTAGGACCAGAGGCAACTGCTGGCACCATCCTTGCCACCATGTTGTAGGAGGAAGGATGTGCTGTGAATTAAGGCCTTTTAACATAACAAAACAGCTGGTGGTGTTCTGCTGGGGCAACGTCTGACAGACTCGCTTTAGCAGCAAGGTCTAAATTTGTGCTTTGTGGTTAAAAATCCTCTCCACTATTGCAGTGGTGCGCTCATCACATTGATTTCTGGCTTTGAATCTTGGCTCAAGGAGAATTGCAAACCCTGAATTGGCTAATGACAAACTGCTTCATCTCATCAACGCTTACATTTCATCTTCCTCTGTGAGCAGAGGTAGCTGAGGCGTCTCCTGAGCAGTGGACTTTACCGGGGCCGTTGGGTCAGTAAAATTGGATGGACAAGGGTGACCGTGAGACTCTTGAATGTTCAGTCTAGAATTCCTCTTGGAGTAGAATGTTGCCTGCAGACACTGCTGGGTGTTTTGAGGTTCTCCGTGGGCCCTCTTTGATGATACTGATGACCCCCATTTGTAATGCACTTTGCCTTCTGAGGTAAGGATTTCTAGGATTGTTACTTTGTTATTCCCATCTTGCCGCTGAGGAAGCTGAGGCTCTGAGAGGGTTAGGTGTGTCTGAGCTGAGAGTCTGTGCTCAGTTTGCGACTGTAGGTCTAACTCCCCGGAGGCAGAGGAGGTGACCTCTCATTCTTTGTAAGTCTTGGGTTTGAAACCCTCTGGCTGATTGCCCCCATTTTGGATTGAGGAGCCTGAGTCCCCCATGAAGTGATTCAATGAGTAGTAACATGATAAGGGTGGCAGAGACAGGATGAGACCCTAGGGCAGAGGGACAGGGATACTGCATTTGTACCTACAGGAGCCACATGGCTTCATTTCCCACTGCCTCTGAGCTTGGACAGTCAGACCTCCACAGGACTGCCTCTGGGTGCTCGTCTGTAAAATGAAGGGCTTGGATCTGTGGACGAGATCTTGACATCTCCAGGTCAGTAGAGCTGGGGCTGTCTGCCAGCCTGGTGCTCTTCCCACCATGCCAGGTCATTGCCCTAAAGAGTTCCCTGAAGCACTTGTTTGATTTCTAGTAAACCCACAGTAGATTCCACTCCATCTGCTGAGTTCTTTTTATCAAGCTTGTTATCTTTTTTTTTTCTGCCTTCTCCTCTTGGCTGCTTTTCCAGACAGCCCTGCCGTGCAGCCTTTTACATGTTTACACGGACTGTAATCTTGCATAGGTCTTCTTTAGGGGAGTCAGCTTGATGCCCTAATTAGAAGGAAGTTTAGAATGCAAAATACACAATCTGGTGTAATCCCATCTGGCACTTTCTTGAGTGAGTGGGTGACATTCTGATTAGTGGCCTTATCCAGGAGCAGACCAAACACCTATGATTTCATTGGCATTCTGTTCAACTCTGTGTCCACTTAGTCATGCTCCCATCTGACAGAGTGTAAGCTTCTCAAGGGCTTTGTAATCTTTGTGATCCCAGGACCTCATACAGTGCCTGTACATCGGAGGCTGTTACTATTCAGTGCTTGTGGGTTGATTGACTGTTCACTCCACAAGGATTTTTAAGCACCTAGTAGGTGCCTGACGCTGTATTCAACCTGAGATATACAGAGATGAAATAAAAACTAGTTCCTGCCTTCAGGGAGCTTATGTTCTGTTGGGGTAGTGGAGGGACTGGAAACATACAAATGCATAGAATCCTTGGCAAGCTTAGCAGCTTGTAAAGTACCTTCTCAGGTACATTGAAGTTCAGTGTTTTTCCCAACGTCAACGTAGCTACTCAGTGTCTGGAGAGACATTTGAACCTCAGCCTTTCTGACTGCAAACACAGCTCTTTTTCCACAAGGCCATATTGCCTGTCAGGTAGATCATTGAGGAAATGGATAATTTTTGTTTTGGTTTGGTTTTTTTGGTGAGGTGGTCGGGGTTAAGTGACTTGCCCAGGGTCACATAGCTAGTAAGTGTCAAGTGTCTGAGGCCAGACTTGAACTTTGGTCCTCCTGACTCCAAGGCCAGAGCTCTATCCACTGTGCCACCTAGCTGCCCCAACTTTGTTTTGTTTTGTTTTGTTTGTTTGGTATTTTTTTTGGAAATGGGTAATTTTAAAAGGAAGTGGGTCACTCATGCAGTACCCATGACAGTTTGAGTGCTCCCTTTGTTCTGTTCTAGTGTACACAGATCTTAAGGGGGTATTTGATTGTACTGGGTGGAACGTCTGTGAGTCATCCATAGAAGAGCGTGGAGGAAGACCATTCAGGAGAAAAAGTAGGAATGGGTTGTGGTCTGTGCTGAAGAAGGTGCCCAGAAAACTCCCAGATGTGATTGGGAAAGACTTAGCCAAATAAATAAAAACAGAGCACAACACAGATAAAGTCAATTTGTGGTTTTCTGAGTCTACACGTAGTCCACAAGGATCCATTTTTCTGGATTTTGTCACTGCTGGTCTACATCAATGATAGGGCAGACCCATGAGAGTGTTAGCTAGCCAAACTTGAGGGGGAGGTAGGAGGAGCTGCTGCCCAGTGCAGGCAATGAGAAGGCGTGTTGTCTTCAGGGAATTAAAAATAGTAAACATGTTCTAATTCAGAGAACTCCCAGTTATGCAGATGGTTCCCAACTCACATGGCTCCAGCAGATTCATCTTGAGAGTAAGTTTGTACCAGTTTGGCCTTGTTCGAGCCGCAGTTCAGGTTTCCAGCTGCTGTGGTACAACATTCCTGCATTTGAAGAGTAGATTAGAAATAGTGATTGTCAAGATGTAGAAGCAGGACCGAAGTCACTTCAGTTCTGGCCTTTGGAATCTTTATTTGTGTTTAGAGTTTAAAACAGAGGAACCCAGAGTGAGTGGCAAGAGGGAACCTTTTGGTTTGCCAAGTGCAAATGGTGCATCCTACTTCAGTTCTTATTTTACTGAGTTTAAGTAATATCTTCAAATTTGAAATTTCTGATTTTTTAAATTGTTAATTGTTTTAAAACTAAAGAAATTAAGAAAATAAAACATTGAATTGCTCAGTGTCAGGAGGAAGCTGAGACCCTTTGAGATCCCGACCCCAAGGATCTATCATCAGATGGAAGGGAATCAGGAAGGAAGTGATAAGGAAAATGGAGGGGGTGGGGGGGGGCACTGAAAGTGCTTAAGATTTCAGGAAGTGGGAAACTCAAAGACCTTGAAGATAAACAGAAAAAATCAAAAGGAAAAACAGTAACAGCAGAAGGAAATATGGCCTCCAGATGTAGTAAGAGACCTCGGGCATCTACGAATCAATACTGTAGAATAAAGGAATGATCAGGAATTCGAGGAGAACATGGAACCACGACACAACTGTTCCTGAGTGATTTAAAAGAGGAATGAGAAGCATGAGAGCAGCCCTTACGGCCTGCACAGCAAACACAGTGAACAGAACAGAACAACATGAATCTGCAGCAGCCTCCCCAAAAGAAACAAAGAGAGAACAACAGACTGAAAATGCAAACACACAGAAATGAAGGACAGCCCTGAAAAGGAGAGGCGAAAACAAGATCATTAAAAGAAAATCTATTCACAATGCAGCAAACCCTCAAAGACAATCTAAGGATTGCAGGGCTCCTAGGAGAACCTGATAGGACAAAAAACCTAAACACCATAATGAAAGGAATAATACAAGAGAATGCCCAGACCCTCTGAACACGGCAAACGAAATTCTAATGGAAAGAATTCACAGATCACCTCGAGAAAAAAAACCCAAGGCTGCAAACTCCAAGACAAACAGTGGTTAAATTTAACAGCTCAGTTCTGAAACAAGAAGTTCTGCAAGCCATGAGGAGAAAGACCTTTAAATACCAAGGAAAGGATATTAGAATAATGTAGGACGATTTCACAACCACTAGAAAACGTAGGGGGGGAATGGAATCATGTGTTCTGAAGAGCCCGGGAGCTCAAGATGCAGCCCCGGGTGACCTGTCCTGCAAATGTGAGCTGAGCCATATAGGACAAAAGATGGACATTGAGTAATAGAGAGTCTGAAACATTTTTAGAAAGGAAATTTGAACTAAAGAGATTGTTTGCCCCTTGAACACCCCAAAAAACAGAAATGCAGAAGAGTGAATAAATACAGCAGGCAAGGACAGGAAAAGCAGCAGAAGGACAGCAGGGAGACCAGGAAGAGGCTTCTTTCTAAATGGGCACAAGGCAGAAATCTGGGCCTGGGGCACGTGGACAGAGCCTGGAGACACCCTGCCTGCAGGTGAATCTGCCTTTCTTTTGTGGGACAACTTGCAGCCTGGGGGAGGAGAGGAGTGAGTGATGCAACCGGACCCAAGCAAGGCTAGCAATGAGGGGAAGGTGCCCTCTGGTCACAGAGAGCGAAGGACCTGTAGGGGAGCTGGTGAGGAGGGGGAAGAGGGGAAGAGTGAAAGGTGGAGGGGTGACAGGGAGTTCCACTGAAGAATGCTTCTGTGGGTGAAGGGAGATAAGGATCTAAGTGGTGCTGGGAAAGTCTGCTTGTCCTGGGAAGGGGAGAGTTGGAACCCCCGGGGGCAACTGGAGGAGTGGGAGAGCATGGGCACAGGGGGGAGATTTCCAGGCAAATGTAGACAAAAACATGGACAAGAGAGGCATAGATTAGTGATGGGCTGCATAATCAAAGACCTGGTGGAAGCGGGGCCCTGCCACGGGGTCAGTGTCTCCTCTGACCCCTGCAGTAATTGGCATTGTTCTGGAAGTGAGAAACAATGGAAGAGGGGACTCCATGGGGCAAGGCCTATAAGCAGTGGCAGAAAGTGCCCAGAGGGGAGAGCCTAGAAAACATAATTGGGGGTGTCACGAAGCAGAAAATGAGGGTTTAGCATTAGTGGAAAGAGAAGATGGGTAGTAAAGAGGGAGAGAGAAATCCTTTTTGGGAAGGGGAACAAAAAACCATGAAATGTAAAAGCTAATAATCAGGACTAGCTGAAGGGGAGGAGAGGAAGGGGGATTATTAAATGAGGAGAGGGGAATCAGGAGTGAGGGAACAGAGCCAGGAGGAACAGGGCCACCTTAAAGAAAGATTAAAGTGAAATAACTGTTGAACATAATACTGTGTTTATAGCAGAAAAGGAAACTGGAAGCTGGAAAACTTCTGCATAGGTGGCATTAATGCTTCTAGGATCAGAAGGGAAGTGGTTGTGGGAAAAAAAAATCTTTGTTGTCCAATTTCTCTGATAAGGTTTTGGTATCCCAGATAGACTAAATACTTAATCTGTAGATAACACATGTGTGCACATATGTGTACTCATATGTGTGTATATATTCACTAATAGCCATTCCCCAATAGATAAATGGTCAAAGGATATGAACAGTTATCAAAAGAATTGCAGAGTATTCACAACCACATGAAAAAATGTTCCACATTATTAATAGGAGAAATGCAACTCAAAACAACCCTGAAGGTTCACCTCACACCCTGTACATTACCAAAAAGTGGCTTCAGTGGAAACACAGGCACACTGATACATTGTTGGTGGAGCTGTGAAATGGTACAACCACTTTGCAAAGCAGTGTGGAGTTATGCAAATAAAATGACTAAAAAGTCCATACCCTTTGGACCACAAACTATTACTGGGCTTAGAACCCAAGGAAGCCACTGATAAGAAAAAAAGTCCCCACATAGTCTGTAATATTTATGGTAGCATATTGTTGAGATGTGAGGAATTGAAAACAAAGAGGAGGTCCATCAGTTTGGGATCGGCTGCACCAGCTGTGGTATATGAATGTGATGGAATGTTACTGTGCTGTGAGAAATGATGCTTGTGATGAACACAGAGAAGCCTGGAGAGAGTTACAAGAATTGATGTGGAAGCAGAAAATGTCAACAGAAACTTACTTTAAAAGTTTTTTAAAAAATAAAAATACCTGTTGCTTCATGTGAAAGAAACTTTTCAAAGTTAAAATTAATTTTAAAAAAAAGTTCTTTGATCAGGTCTGAGCAAACAGATGGACAAATTTTGCTCTGTCTGTTCAACATGAATGTGAAGATTAATTTTGATGAAATTATTGGCAAATTTGTGGAAGTTAAGGCATGAAAACAAAAGCAGTCATGTTATTATAAACCAATATGTAGGTATAAGTTTTCCCCCTTTTTTCAAAAAATAAATTAATGGACTTAAAAGTATTAGTCAATTACTTTTTTCCTTTTTTGTGGAGTGAGATTTATTTTTAAAAATTTGGTGGTATTTTATATCTATGTACATATCTATGTACATAGATATGTACATATATACCCCCACATATGTGCACATGTATACATACACATACATGTGTATATGAAATGCAGTAAGACCATTCTGGCCTTATGGTCATGTATTTCATTTGATATTATTTTACTAAAATTAATTTTGTCATGTTGAAAAAAAATGATCCACTCCAGATCACCAGCACGCCACTTAAGCCATGGCTTTGCTTGGTAGTGGTTCAGATTTGCTCATGTTCCAAGTCTGTTCTTAGTTTTCACTTGCTTCATTGGATTACAAAGATGTGGGTAGTGAGAGAATTGATCTGGCCTAATTGTTTTGGGGTTTTTTGTTTTTGTTTTGTTTTTTTGCTAGGCAGTGGGGGTAAGTGACTTGCCCAGGGTCACACAGCTAGTAAATGTCAAGTGTCTGAGCTAGAATTTGAACTCAGGTCCTCCTGACTCCAGGGCCGGTGCTCTATCCACTGTGCCACCTAGCTGCCCCTTGGCCTAATTGTAAAGAATTCATAGTCTCCTTTCCTCTCCCTTGGTTACCACACTCCTCCCCCAACCCCAACAAACAAAACTACAAAACTACATTATAATTTGTACCGTGATAGCAAGAGACTGCAAGGCCTACTGGGTAGAGGAGTCTGGAAGGCCTTGACTTACATCCTTTCTCAGGCACATACTAGCTGGGTGAACCAGGGACCCTTCCCTTTCCTTAACCTTCCATGACCCCCAGAAAATTTGCAAAGACTGTGAAGTTACAGATGAGCAGTGTCTCTGCATTGATGGGAGATGTTTCCGTGTTGGGAGTTCCCCACACCATGCACATATATAGACATATGCATATCTACACACCTATATACATGTGCACATGACTGACCACCTGTTTATCGACCTGACCCCCAGCCCCTTCATTAAGTTCCCTTGTCCCCCCACTTGGTTCATGGCATGTCACCTCTCACCTGACCGATTGCAACGGCCTCCTAATTGGCCTCGTTACCTCAAGGCTCTCTCTGCTCCTTCCTCCACATGATGGCCAACATGGTTTTCCTTCAGTGCAGCTCAGACCTTGTCTCTTTGCCCCTTCTTGCTTCTAGGGTCCTGTGTGAATTCCTCTGTTTAGTTTTTAAAAGCCTTTACAACTTTCCGTCCCTCCACATGCTCCGTAGCCTCCTCGGACTCTGGCCTCCCTTGTGTCCGTGCCTTCACCCTAGCTGTGCCCCATGATTGGACGCATCCCTTTATTGCCTTAAGTAGCAGAACCATAGGCTCCCTCTCTTCTACAATCTGCTTGCATGCCTTTTCTGCATGAGACTCTCCCTGCTTTCCCCGGCTGCTAATGCCCTCCCTCGACCAGCCTCATCCCGTTATCTGGTATTTGTTTTGTGCTCATTGATGCACATGTCAGCTCCCCTCACGGCATGGAAGCTTCTCCAGAATGGGGGCTGCTTGGTCCTGTGTTTTTTGTCTCCCTGAGGCCTGTCATGGTGCCTCGCACCGAGGTGCATAATGAATGCTTTTGGGTTGGTTGGGATCTCCTCCCAGCATTGCAGGCGGATGACTCATCTGTTATGGGGGCTGCTGAGTGGTGAGGGAGCTGTGGGGGGGGGGGTCCTCAAAGTCTTGGTGCAGTTTGGAGGCTAGCTTATAAATATTATCGTATCTAACGTCACCATATGTTCATATAGCAGAGGATCCTCTACCAAGACATGTTGTCATTAAAAAGGCTGGAACTATTCCTCCACATCTGAGAGGAGATTTCCCAGAATGCTCTCTGATGGGCTGTGCCCCCTCCCTGGCCACCCTGTTGCTTTGCTGTGTCTTTCCTGCTCAGTAAGTTCATTTGTTGCTGTGACTTCATTCATTAAGCTTCCAGCCTTGTAGCATTGTAGGCTGTGTTCTCTGCACTAGGGATGGGCTTTCAGGGCCAAGCCAAGTCACTTAATCAAAGTCCATATAGTTCTTTTCACACCTTCTACTACCTGAGTTACTCAGCATTTCTCCTCTTCTGATGTTTATCCTTCAGTTTAGAGGCAGCTGAGGCACAGAGGACAGAGCTGGGCCTCATTCAAATCTGGCTTTAGACACTTAATAGATGTATGACCCTGGGCAAGTCACTTTACTACTGGCTGCCTCTGTTTTCTCAGCTGTGAAATGGGAATAAGAGTAGCACCTGTCCCCATGGTTCTTGTGAGGGTCAAATGAGAGAAAAATTATAAGCATGCAGTAGGTGCTTCCTTTCTAATCTCCACACACACACACACACACACACACACACACACACACACCCACACTGCTGCCCCCGGCCCCCCGAAAATACTTATGTTTCTCTTTCCAGGACACAAGCCTTTATGTCCATTGGCTACCTTTGTATCTTTTAAGTAATTTTTGGGCAAGGCATTTTATACCTTCTGAAAGTTACCATTTAGCTTTCTAGGTTTGTTGTATAGATAAAAATAGCAACCCAGAGTAAAAAGTTTTAGGAGTAGATTACCGTGCTAAGCTTAGTTATTTTTGACAGTGAGATGTTAAAACGTCATGGTACCATTAAATTTCTCAGTTAGTCATTTTTGTGTAGAAACATGTTACATGTTTTTGTGTTTTAGTCACGAAATGTTTGGACATGAGTTGTGGCTGAATAGCTTCCTTATTTGCACTAATTTTATGAGTATTTTTGTCCCTTAAATAGCTTGGATTTAGCCGACCTGTTATGGTGATTTAAAATAATTCAGCTTGTCAGAATGTGTGGTGGAACCGGCTGTTTGTGCTGCTGCCAGGTGTTTCTGATGAGATTCAAATAATCATGGCTGTGAATTCACCTCTCCGTTGAGAAGAAACTACATTTGAGTCAGATCTCCACAATTGAATTTTTCTTTTCCAAGCTTCGTCTCACCCAAGGAAGCTCTGAATTCAGATCTTGCTGACTCCAGGCCAGGACTTTGTCCCCTGGCCCACCAGCTGCTTCAGCACAGTCAGGTGGGAAGCTCCAGGGAGGCTTGCCAGCCCCAGGGAATCCCTCTGCCATGTGGACTTTGTACTGGTATCTTTAGTGACCCTGAGAAATCCCTTTGAGCACGAGCCTTTCCATTTCAGCCTTATTTGTTATCACCACTCAGATCATCTAGCAAAGTTCAGTATCGTCAGATCTGTCACGGAGTTTTGTATCGTTTCTAAATCTCTGCTTGGAAGACAGCAGGGATTTCAAGGCTGGGTTTTACTCAGTCGAGTCATCCTTTTTTTGGTAGTTACTTGTTAAGACGTAGCCACATTCTGTGTTCTCTCGATGACTCAGTAGGTGGTCTGCTGCTGGAACCTTCTCAGCAAGCCTGCCCCTCTCCTTTTCAGGAAAAGCACCCTGCAGGCAAGCACAAGCTCTTCTCCAAGATTTCCTAATGATGAAGAGCAGGCTTCTAGTGGGCACTTGCTTCTCTTCCTCTGTGCCCTTGTGTTTCTCTCGTTAGTGAATCGGAGTCATCTTCGACGTGGTGGCTAATTGATAATAGTTGGCAGCTCTTTGTTCCTGTCCTCAGAGGGCATCCACTTTCAATTAAATGATGGTCGTGGTAAGGATTGATAGAGATGGAAGTGCTCTGAAGCTGTTTTTCCGTGACTTGGTGTTAATCAGTTCCATACTGACATTATTCTAAGGCTCTCCAGACTTTAAAAATATCTATTAAGCTGCACGCCAGTTTTAGTGCCTATGTGTAGATTTGGCTTTGAAGGAATGAAACAAAAAGATATTCTGTATTCTTCATGGAATTGAGGGTAAGAGCATTGAGGTAACAAATTTTGTTGTTCAAAGTAACAACTTAAAAAAAACCTATACATAATAATAATAAAGTGTCACTGTCTCGATTTTCCTCTGGACTTTCAGTGTGGAATCACTGAGTGCACACTAGACTCAGGAGGCTTGGGTTTGATCTCCAGATTGATGCTGGGTGACCTGGCAAATCATGTAACTGCTTTGTACCTCAGTTTCCTTATCTGTAAAATGGGGGTGACATCACTACTAGCATAGGGTTGTGGTAAGCAGAGTATTCGGTAAGCATTAAAGCAGAGCCGCCCTCCAGGACGCCATTATCATTCTCTGTGAGGTTAGGCCAACTCCTCTTATCAGCGTTCCCAGTTGTTTAATTTCCTGAATACTAACTTTATGCCTAATTACATTTTTATTATTATTAAAGCTATCCCAGGGTCAGCTAGGTAGCACAGTGGATAGAGCACTGGCCCTGCAGTCAGGAGGACCTGAGTTCAAATGTGGCCTGAGAAACTTGACACTTACTAGCTGTGTGACCTTGGGCAAGTCACTTAACCTCCATTGCCTGCACAAAAGGAAAAAAAAAAGAAAAAAGCTATCCCTACTGAAACTAGACGATGTCTTTATTGTGGTAAATGCTCTTTCCTAGTTAGGCAGATGAGGCTACATAGTGCTTAGCACAGGGCCTGGCACATAGCAGGCACTTAAATGTTTTTTAACTGATTGGTTCATATCATAACTATTTTGAGATTTAAACATTAGTGTATATTTTTGAGGCTATTCACTAGACACATAATAGTCAAAAGGAGATTTCAATGAGAGGAAAACAGCTGTAATTGGAATTTTACAGTGTCTTTAAAACTTTCATTCTCTGAGTATTGGGGGGGCTTTTTTTTTTTAGGTTTTGTGCTTTTATTTGACGTAGTGGGCTGCTTCTGAGAAAGCCCCCCCACTGTTTAGATCGATATTTGCCATGAGCAGGCACTCACCAGTCCCCCAGCTGCTCGTGCGTGGAAACTTTGGCTCTGTTTCTGACGTGGGCCGCTTGCCCCTCCTAGGCAGCCTGGCACACACCTTGTGGGCAGAGCAAGCTGAAACTACAGAGCAGGAAATAGACTCAGGAATTTTTGCCAATTTTAACTTTGTTCGGGGTTGCCTTCTTTCGAAGCCTGTCCTGAAATGTAAGATGCAGTTGGGTGAGAAAGAGATCTGCTTCGTTGCTTCGTCTTGTCTGTCCCGGAGTTAATTGTCTCACGGCCAAAGCCGGTGTTCTGTGCGGTTGAGTGGCTCAGAGGGAAGATGATCTGGTCTTCTCAGTAAATTTGGTGCTTTGGTTTCTAAAGCCGGCTGAGGCTGTGTTTCATGTGAGCAGAATGTATGGGAGAATCCCAGGAATGAGGGTCCCGAGCCCAGGCAGCATCTGCTTCAGGGCTGTGTAGGCAGCAGAGTATGGCTGGAATGGGCTGCTTGTGCTGAGGCAGTTCTCATAACTCTCGAAATGCTTTTTGCTATTAGAAGCATGTTTTTGGTCACACTTTGATTACATTGCTATTTTCTTTGGGAACAAAATTGTTCTCTCTTTTTGGGTTGTGAAGGTATCATTAGTGTTTTCAGACTCACTAGAAAATCTCTTCGGTTTGTTCATTTTTAAAGAAAGTGCTCGAGTCCCTGCTGGGTGCGTGCCTTGGCACGATGCAGTGGGAGACCACAGATCACAAGGCACTAGCTCTGTTCCCCTGGAACTGGCAGCATAGTGGAGGAGGGAGACATTGGAATCACGATACAGGATAAAGTGCCCAGCTTGAGTGGTATCAACAGCGAGTGTGTTAGGAGGTCAGCTGAGGGGGATAATGGGTGGGGTCCAGGGGATTTAGAAAGGACTTCTCTGAGGAAATGGGCCTGAGGTGGCCTTTTAGGGATGATTAGAATTTGATTTGGTAAGAAGCAAAGCCTGAAATAAAAGGGTGAACTAAGTGTGGTTGTGAGAGCAGGATTGCTGTTGGGGAGCAGTGGAGGCCAGGTCGGAAAGATGGTGGTGAGTGGAGTGAGATTTCCGAGGGTCTCGCTGGCAGGCTGGGGAGGTTGGCCTCGATCCCATGGGTAATGGGGAGCTCTGGATGGCGCTTGTTTGGGGAATTGAAGCTGGCACTAGCGTTCAGGACAGAGTGAAATGAGTCGGGGAAACCAGGCAGAAAGTAGATGGCGACTCAGTAGGTGAGTGAATTCTAAGGTATTGAGAATTCATTTCTGGCTATTTTAAAAACTTAATACTTGCAGCATGGATGTTTGACAAATTCTCTTAAAGTCCCACATTTAGAAAGTGTGGCACTTTAATTTGTGGTTTGGGTTTTCTCTCCGTGCCTGGATTGGTCAG
Organism: Phascolarctos cinereus; assembly: GCF_003287225.1. NCBI lineage: Eukaryota > Metazoa > Chordata > Mammalia > Diprotodontia > Phascolarctidae > Phascolarctos > Phascolarctos cinereus. The sequence continues at coordinate 14,882,313 of NW_027555847.1, forward strand.
TGGTCTCTCTTGACATGCTGTGGTTTTTTTCTTCTATTTCAGATTTTGGGGTTAGTGCTTTTTTAGCAACTGGTGGTGACATTACCCGAAATAAAGTGAGAAAGACCTTTGTGGGCACTCCTTGCTGGATGGCACCAGAAGTCATGGAACAGGTAAAATGCACGTTTTATACTTTGGAAAAAGCAAGCTACTGTTTCCTTACGTAGCTAAGTCAACACGCACATTATGTGTATTTTAAACAGTTTGGTGTCCTGAGGTGGCTTCACGGACTTTCTAGCCATCTCAGGTATCGGGGTGGTAGCACTTTGGGCCACATTCTTACAAATTCAGCTGCAACAAGCATTTCTTAAGTGTTGGCTGTGCCTAAGGCACTGTGCTGGGAACATGGGACACCTCATGCACAGAGATAAATCTAGAAGGACAGTGGAGGAGGGAGGGAGCATTGACGGGTCAGGAGACAGCCATGTCACACAGTCTCAAAGGCCCTTGGAATGCAGTGCAAACCTGAACAGGATTTCTTGTGTAGCCTTTACTTAAAGACCGAGAGAGAGAGAGAGAGAGAGAGAGAGAGAGAGAGAAGGAAGCCACCACCCCGAGAGCAGCTGAGGCTACTCTGGGGCAGCTGTCCTTACTAGAAGGTTCTTCTCAACCCCCAGCCTCGATCTGCAGCCTCTCTACAGCTTCAATTCAGAGCCGCTAGCTCCTTTGGGGCTCAGTCTAACGCATCCAGCCCTTCTTCTCCAGCAGAGCCTTCCAGATCCTAGCGACAGCTCTCAGCTCCCCTGGGTCTTCTCCAGGCCAAACACCTCCAGCTTTTTCAGGTGATCTCGCTTGGCGGAATCTCATGGCTGGCCTCCAACCTGCTGGGCCTCCTGCAGAAGCTCTCCCGCTCTTTAGTGACCTTTCCAGCTGTGGCAGCCGGAGAGCAGTCAAGTCCTTCAGCTGGGCCCAGCTAGGCCCGAGAAGCAGCACAGGGGTGTGGCAGAGGGGCCACGCTGGGGTTTCACGTCCTCACTCTGCTGTTTCTTTTCTGTTTTGTGAACTTTGTATTTGATTGGCTTTTATGAAGTCTTTCTGGCTGTCCCTTGGTTTTCGTGTCACCTTTGTTTCCCAGTCTTTCTCCAGTGAGCCATCCCTTATAATACATAAAAAAAGAAAAAGAAATTTCAGCAAAATTAATCAACACATAAATTAAGTCTCCTGTGATTCTCAGTATCTTCCATAGGTCCTCACCTTTGCAAGCAAGGGAGGGGAGGTGTGTATTCTGATACTTCTTCTCTGAGGTGATAAAAAAATAAAGAAAACCCTGAGAAGACTTAGATGAACCAATCAATTAATCAGCCTTTATCACACACTTGCTATGTGCCAGTCACCGGGGATACAAAGAGAGGCAAGACGCAGTCCCTGACCTCAAGGAGCTTACAGTCTAATGGGGAAGACAACAAACAAATATATACCAACACATTATATACAGGATGAAGAGGACATAATTGACAGATGGAAGGAGTTAGAACTGGGGATTGGGAAAGGCTTTCTGTAGAAGATGGGATGTTAGCTGGGCCTTAGAGGAAGCCAGGGAGGCCCCTAGTCAGAGTGGAGGAAGGGGACAGCCAGAGCCAAGAGATGGAGTATCTTGTCCATGGAGTAGATAGGAAGCCAGTGTCACCGGATTGAAGGGTGTACGTTGAGGAGGAAGGTGTAAGAAGACTGGAAGGTAAGAGGGGGCTGCCTCACAAAGGGCTTTGAATGCCAGAGCATTTTGTATTTGTTCCTGGAGGCAAGAGGGAGCCAGTGGAGTTTATCGAGTAGGAGAGTGACGTGGTTGGATGGAAGATGTGCTGGAGTGGGGAGAAACTGGAGGCCAGCAGACACCAGCCCCCCACCCAAGCAGTTATTGCAGTAGTCCAGGGTGAGGTGATGAGGGCCTGCCACAGGGTGGAGCAGTGTCAGAGCAGAGAAGGGAGTGTGTTCGAGAGATGTTGCAGAGGTGAAACCGACAAGTCTTGGCCTAGATCTCGGGGATGAGAGGAAGAAGGCCAGGAGAAGAAGCAGAGGGGAAGAGGCAGTGCCTTCCAGGCCTGAGGACTGGCTGGGCCAGAGGCATTGGGAGATGGCTTAGTGACACACTGGTAAAGGCCAGCTTGTCCGGGACGCAGAGGACCAGAGGAGTAATATCCAGTGGGCCTGGGAAGAGAGACTGGGATCAGGTCCCGGAAGCCTGTGAAACTCATGCTGTGATGGGGGAACTCTGAGATCACAGAGGAGCAAAGGTTCCAGCTTCCAAGCATCTTGGTTTGTTAAGCTAAGCATGCCAGTTGCATGACAGATTTTGACCAGGCCTCCTCAGCTTGGCAGTGGACCCTGAATACAGGAGGAGGCAGATGTTTATGCATTAAAAGAAAACAATTAACAGGATAGAAACCAGAATACAAGATTAGGTCATCTGATTTCTAATTGGAGAAGAGATTAAGGACTTTCCAAGTTGGGAGGAGGAGAGCAAACATGTAATTCCTCGAAATCAAAAAAAAAGGTGTCCCACTCCCCCCCAAGTGTCTGTGTTTAATCAAAGGAACAGGGAAATAGTAAGTGATTGACCAGTATGGGGCCAGTTTTCAGATAAGACCGATAGGTTGCTTGACATGTGAAATCGTGAGAAAACTTGCACCAGTCTTCGGATCTGACTGGATTTCTGGTCCTTAGTTAAGGTCTTCAAACAACAGCTAGAGGTGGTCAGCTTCTCAGCCATGCAGGAATAGGTTCACACAATGCAATAAAGTTGTTTCACAATTCCCATAATTGAATGAAGTTTTCTTACAAGACAGACATTGGACTAGACCCATAATGGACTAGAAAGGGAACTGAGCTGGGTTTAGACTTGAGTCACAAGATGGAGTCAGTGTGATTCACTCAGTCACCACAATACCGAGGAGTTTATTTGATCCTGGAAGCAAAAGGCAGCTGCTGAAATTGATTGAGTGGGGAAGTGAAGTGGTCAGATCTTTGTGTGGCAGCAAGTGTGTGAGATGGACTGGGATGGGAAGCTGTTTGAGGCAGAAGACCAGTTAAGAAGCCATTGTGGTGATGGAGGGGAGAGGTGGTGATGGAGGGGAGAGGCGATGAGGGGTCGTTTATGAGAGATGCTGGGGAGGAAGAGCCAGCAGGGTTTGGCAGCTGGTGGGGACGAGGGAGAGGGATGAGTCAAAGACGATGTGGAAGCCTGGAGGCCGAGGACAATAGTGAGGCTTTGACAGAAATAGGGAGGTTTGGAAGAAGGATGGATTTGTGGCTTTGGAAATTCCTTCCAGATCTAAAGCTGGATTCCAAATAAATGAGAGGGTCTGCAGAGTCATTCATAGCTGCGGTGGCGTGTCTATTTGATAATAAAAATTTTGGCATAAGTTGGTGGAGGAAGAAATACGTAGTGGGCCTTTCTGTAGCCTCCTGCCTCAGCATCACCTGATATCACCAGATAACGAAGACTGGTTGGAAAATGGTCAGTTAAATGAAGACTGTAGGAGTGAGCACATGCGAATACTGAGTAGATGTCAGTCTGAGCCTCAGAAGGTGATTTCCCAAGTTCTTTTTCTTTTTTTTTTAAAGCCCTAATGATTCTTTCATTCATTTTTTAGTACTTTATTTTTCCTCAGTTACATGTAAAAACAATTTTTAACATTCTTTTTAAAACTTTGAGTTCCAAATTTTCCCTCTTCCTGCCTCTGCATCCCTCCTCCCATTGAGAAGACAAGCAGTCCCATATAGGTTATACATGTGTAGTCATGCAAAACATATCCATAATAACCATGTTGTGAAAGAAAACAGACAAATAAAACTCGAGAAGAATAAAGAAAGTAAAAAAAAAAGTCTGCTTCAGTCTGTATTCAGACACCATCGGTTCTTTCTCTGGGGATGGAGTGCATTGTTTATCCTAAGTCCTTCAGAGTTGTCTTGGATCGTTGGATTGCTGAGAACAGCAAAGTCATTCATGGCTGATCATCTTATGGTGCTGCTGTTACCCTGTACACAGTCCATTTCGCTTTGTATCAGCCCATGCAAGTCTTCCCAGGTTTCTCTGAGAGCATCCTGCCCCTCCTTTCTTATAGTACAATAGTACTCCATCATAATCACACAGCACAATTTGTTCAGCCATTCCACAGTTGATGGGCATCCCTCAACTTCTAGTTCCTTACCCCCAGAAAAGAGCTGCTATAAATGTTTTTGTACATGTAGGTCCTTTTCCTTTTTGTTTTTTATCTATTTTGGGATACAGACCTAGTAGTGGTATTGCTGGGTCAAAGGGCATGCCGCGTGTTTTTTCTCAATGGAAATTACTGGGAAGTAGTGTTAACCACAGGTTGAGTGCATAAGAGCAGGTAGCAGCTGATCCTGTTCGAACTAGAAAATAGATTTGGGCTCATTTCATTATAATAGCTGACCTACACTGTGATTGGTGTGAATTAAGGGACCAAGACAAAAAGGTCCAGCCTATATGCCTTTACTCTGCCTTTAAGACCACACACTCTCGTGAGGAGGGGACCCAGCAGTGCACTCTCTAAACCAAGGGTCGGGGGAGGGTGGAACACAGAAAAGAACGAAAAAACTCTTTTCTGTCTCTCCCCCCTCCTTCCTCTTCACTTTTTCTTCTTTCCTCTCTCCCTCTTTCCTCTCCTTCCTCTCTTTCTCTCCCTCTCTCCCCCCTCCCTTTCTTTCACTTCCTCTCCTTCCCCCTCACCATTTCTTCTCTCCTCTCTCTCTTTCCTCATTCCCTCTGTCCCCCCTCTTTCTCCACCCCCTTCCTCCTGCCCCTAGATTGTTAGGTTTATTTTTATCCTTTTTTGACTAGGAGCAGAGAAAGACTCTTGCTCCCAGTTCACGCCTCTTTTAAGGTATTAGAGGGTGTAGACAGTATCTGCAGAAGGAAGCTCACGTAGTCTCCAATTCATTTGTGCCCTGATTTTGCAGTTATTTCAATCCTGAAAGCAGAAGGAAGACCTTGGAAGAAACCTTTGACTTGTTTCATCTGGTTCCATCATGATCTTTTTCCAGTGACATTCCTCTTCTTATTTTTAGGTCCGTGGTTATGACTTCAAGGCCGACATCTGGAGTTTTGGAATCACTGCCATCGAGCTAGCCACGGGGGCCGCTCCCTATCACAAGTATCCACCCATGAAGGTGAGGCCCCTTTCTTTGGCATCGTAGCCATTCTTAAGTGGCCCCGAACCTCACATCTGGCTAGCACAGAGCTAACCCCGGGACCGGTGTCAGCTGGTCAGGGTCAGATGTTCTGAGTCAGCCTCGTGTCAGAAGCATGCCCAGTGACTTGTGCTCTTGGTATGTGGCATTGCTCATCTTAAATAATTTACCTTGCAGTGGAGCTCCCAGATCTCGGTGAAGGTCCTTGCTTGCCATGATCCGTGGGCTTGGTTGGAAAGATGGAGTCCAGTCTGTAGCCCGTCCCACACTGCACAGTGGGGAGTGTGCTTTTCGGTTTGGGGCTGGAGGCCACCCTTTGCCTGGTTTCTCCGGAGTGGTCTTGCGATGGACAGTTGTTTGTCCCAGCCCTCCCACAGTGATCTCATTTTGATGTCCTTTACCCTGCACTTGGTGGAACATATGGTCCCTGCTCTTGAGGACAAGAAGTGGTCACAGGGGTTGGTTTGAGGGCCAGTGAGCCAGTTTACAAGCCTGTAGATACAAACAAATAAGGGCATCATACCTCGGTAAAGATGACCAGGAACATGACATCTGTTGGAGCATCTGTGGGAGAACAGGCACCTGATACATTGTGGTGGCTGTGGGTTGGTCTGCTGTACAAACTCACTGGGAAGTCTACCCACAAGGTCATTTAAACTGGGCCCCCGGCTCGATGGAGTGTTCCTGCTGCCTGTCAAAGCCACGCCACGTGGACAGAAGGTCAGGAGCATCTCCTGAGAGAGACTGAGGAGCGAAGGAGGAGCCCGTCAGTCTTGTTTTTGTGCCAAAGGAATGCTGGAGTGTTGGGCCTAGAGTCAGGAGGACCTAAGTTCTAATCTTTATCATCTGTAAAATAGGGGATTACAAAGTAAACCGACTATCTCAAAATACAGTTCCCCCAAACATTTAACAAACAGAACAACAAAGTCCCTGCTCTCACAGTGTTTTGAGACACACGGTTAGCTAAGTATGCGTTAGCTGCAAGCTGTTCCTTTAAAATCTGCGGTGGGAGTAATAGGCCTCTCTTTTGATTTCCCTGTTGTCCAGTTTTTCTGAAAATGTGACAGCCCTGTTCCTTAAGAGAGCTGCTTTATATAAAACAGGACATGAGACTGAAGAGCACACTCACTGTTGATAGAATGAAATAAAGAATTCTCTTTATGTATTTTGCTTTTTAAGAATAGCTTGAAGCCAGTTGAAGCCAAAGCACTGGTTGCCACACTGGCTCCAAGCCTGGCTCGAGAGGCTGATGCGGTAGTGAGGCTGCCTCCCTCCTAGCTTTACCTGTACAAGTAGAGGGCAGACTGGGCTCAAAAGCTGCGCCGCCAGGGCAGAGAGCCAGGAGTTTGAGTGGGCTTGAAAGCCAGAAGGAGTCAGGAGGACAATGCAGCTAAAAAGACATTAGAAACTTAGAGTTGTTCTTTTGTGGGAGGGGTGGGGGGGGTGGGAAGGGGGCTCTAGACCTGTGATTTCACTGATGGAGTTCCCAGTGAGAATTGGCTCTGTCCTTGCAGACTGTTCTCAGCTCAGAGTCTTATGAGGCAAAGACAGGGGGCAGCAAGTCCACCTTTCACCTGGCTGCGTCCTCCCCCTTCGCCAGCCTGATTTATGGCCTCAGGCCAGACCTTCCTCTGATCTCCTGCCTTCCATCTCCTGTTGCTCATGGAGCTTGAAGGGAGGCTACTAGAGCCTGTGGGGTGACTTCCTTGTGGGCCAGCAGCAAGCACCTCCCACCTCCTCCTGGCAGCTTGATTTCCCAGCCTGGGGGTGGAGAGGCTGTGGTGCAAGGAGGATAAGCTTTTCCTCTGACCTCAGGCCTCCCTTGAGGGAGGAGGAAGAAGAGGGTCAGTGCAGAGAGGGGCTTCCTTCTCGTGCTGTGCTGGTCCTCCATCCCTCTCCTGCTGCACCTGTCCCTGCTTAATCTCCAGCCTTCAGAGGGATGAGGAGTACTGCAGCAGGGCCTTCCTTCTTGTGCTCCACTTGTCTCCAGCCCCATCTGCAGAGGAGAGGCCCCTTCCACTCGACCATTCCCACACCTAGGCATGCCCTACACATTCCAGGGATTCTGAACCCTGTAGATCATCATCGAAACTTCAGTGTCCCTCACCTGCTCCCCAGTTCCTCATTCCCATTCCCCCAATCCTCCCATGCCAAAGATCCAACCAAATATCACCCAGCCCTTTCACTGGGCCCTCTGGACTACCTGTTCCATAGGCAACAAACTTCCCTTCATCTTAAGTCTTTTCATCTCGACTCCTTCCATCTTCTGGCTATTATGGAAACCTGCCTCCCCTGACAACCCAGCCTTGCTGGCCACCCTTCCCTCATTCTTCTTGGCCCGCTGGTCAGAGCAGAAGAGTTGGAATGCTCTTGCTCCTCATTGCCCCTTCAGGGTTCTCCCAGTGACCTCTATCACTCAGTGACCTCTCCTTTGAAATTGGTGCTGTTCATCTCTACCCTCCATTCAAAGTCCTGGTAGCAGCTGTCTGTAGACCTTTGGGTCACTCCCTTTCCTCAGGGAGTACTATACCTGGCTCACGTTTTTCTCCCCAACTCTTCCCTTCACACATGCAGACTTTAGTGTGCGTACCGAAACTCCCTTGAACACCATGACGCTACTCCTTCACCCTGCCGCAGCCACACACAAAGATGGCCAGACTCTCCATCTTGCCATCACCTGCAGATGCACCACCTCCATGTTCAGAATGTAGAGGGCAACAGCGTCCTCCCAGGCCCTCAGGCTCCCACCCTGGGTGTCATCCTGGACTCCTCACTCTCTCTCACTCCCCATGTCCAAGCTGGGGTACTCCATGCCGCCCTCTAGGGGCAGCGTTAGGAGAATCATATTGTCCAGAATAAGGGACATCCCAGTGCCCTGCCCCCTCTCTGCCCTGGTCACAGCACAGCTAGAGGAACGTGCTTAGTTCTGGACGTCACCATTTAGGAATGACAGTGAAAAGCTAGTGTGCATCTGTGGAAAGGGGACTGGGATGGGATGGAGATCAGCAACCTTGCTTGTTAGAAGGAGACTGAAGGAGCTGGAGATGTTGAGATCACAAAAGAGAAGATTTCAAATGTTTGAAAAGTTGTCCTGGAAAAGAGGGCTTGGACACGTTTTGTTGGGCACCAGCGGACCTGGGGCCAGTGAGTGTAGAATTTCAGGAAGATAAATTTTGTCCCAGTGAAAGGTACTTTCTAAAAAGGCATTGGAGTTTCCTATAAGCAAAGGCCTCCAATTGAAGGCCAAACAGCAGCCTATGGGATGGACTAGAGATAAGAAATGGCTCAGTCTTTATTCTCCTTCCATCTGGGAAAGGTGAGGCCTACAGAGATGGCGGAAAATGTTAGTTAGTTACAGCTTGGCTCACGTTTTGTTGACTTGTTTCAGCCGGGATTGGCCTTTCCTGATAAAATGCCTTCTTTCAAGATCTTGCCCAGCTGGCCCAACAGATGACTGAAAACATCTCTTATTTTGAGCTGTCTGAGCAGTCACCTTACCTTGTTACCTGCCCCATTTCCCCTGCCCCACCCTCACAGCCCTGCTGTGAAGACTACCTGGGCCCCCAGAACCTCTTCCCAGGCCTTGACTCCTACTTCCCCAGACTCCAGGAGCCAGGCTGCTCTTAGTGCTGTAGTAGTCAGCCGCCTTTGGGAAGTAGAAGTTTGCAGGTTGGGGGGAAGGGCTGGTATTGGGCTGGCAGGAAAACCTACCATCATTTGAATGGGAGAATTTATTCAGAAGAACTTTGGGAAAGCAGTCAATTTGCCAGCTGGTGACTGCTTACATGGGATATGCTTTTTCTTAAGTCTTGCTGAACATCGGTTGGTCCTCTAGCGATTTATAACGGACTCAATTCTTTCAGGTATTAATGCTGACATTACAGAATGATCCTCCTTCTTTGGAAACTGGTGTTCAAGATAAAGAAATGCTAAAGAAATATGGAAAATCATTTAGGAAAATGATTTCATTGTGCCTTCAAAAAGATCCTGAGAAAAGGTAAAACAAGGACCAGAAAGTTTTCTCCTCATGTAATACTTAGACTTTGGAAGGTTGTTCTTGAAGTTAGATTGCACACGTGTGTGCACACATAAATGCGCACCCACGCACATGCACACATTTGGGCAGATTCTTTGTGCATTTATTACACAGCTCGCCTGCACTAAAGTCCTTCCTTGATGCCTCATCATGTCAGGGAGCTGAGCCTGAGTACTCAAAGGCTAATGCAGTAGAGAGGTTTCTGTACCTGGAGAAGCTGTGAGCCAGGGCCAAGTCAGCTGGCCCTGCGGGATGCCCTCTTTTGGCCCCAGCGATTCTCAAAGACTGTTTCCGTTACTACGTTATGGGGTGATTATGATCTATATTAGTGGAGGGAGTACATGCCCCAAGGACACCGGCAGTCTTTGAAGGGCAGAAGTGGCCGGTGGGCCCCAGAGACTGATCTCATGAAACTAGGAGGAGAGTACCGCCCTGAGCTGCCTGGTCTCTAGAGATAAACATAGTTGTCATTCGGTACGGTTTGGGACACGAGCAGCCGAAACCTTGGACGCATGAGTTCTAGATGATTAATATTGCTGTTTATCAAGGTTCCGCCCCTCCCCTGCCTTCTAATCACACTGCTGTGTCCTCAATACCCGTGAGACTCCCTTGTGTTGCCAGGTCTCGAGAGCTGTGGCAGGCAGCAAAGAAGATGGGGGAGGGACAGGACAGGGTGGGCAAGACAGGAGGCCTGGTCTACAGCATGCAGCTTGAAGGGTGGCAGCTGCAGAAAGATCTTGTGGACATTTTAAATCTTGATGAAAAGAAACCCACGCTCTAAAGGGACTTTCAGCACTTACGGCTACTCACTAACGTCTTAACAGGTGAAAAGAATTTAGATAACTGTGTGAGGCCAGGCTAAGTGAGCAAGGGCAGTCTTTCCTTTTCCCCAGCAAGTGTGCTCTCTCTTGGACTGGTTAATGGTGTGCTAGCCCAGACATGGGCTGTTGTGTGTTAAACAACATACGTGTACCTACGCCATGTGCTCTGCATCACTTCAGTGCCATAGGATGACAGTCTATTTGTTTGGTTTTCACCAAAGATCCGTTAGAGCTACCTGTGTCTTTAAGTGTTTTCTAGTCAGAATTCTTTGAGGTTGCTCTTTTTTAAACCAAGACCCACCATTTTCTTTTCTGAACCGATCAGCTCAGTGCCTGTGCTGCTTCCCCAGTGCTTGCCCCTCACTCATGAAAGTAACCGTAATGATAGTTGTAGCAGTAGCTAGCAGTTCTGTAGGGCTTGAAGGTTTGCAAGGTGCTTTCCCTATGTTAGCTCATTTGATCCTCACAACAGCCCTGGGATGTAGGTGCTGTTATCATCGTCCTCATTTTACAGATGAGGAAAATAAGGCAGACAGGGTCGCACAGCTAGTAAGTAAGTGTCTGAGGTGAAATTTAAACTCTTCGTGACTTCTGGTTCAGTGTTCGCTCTCTCCACCGAGCCACCTTTAATAACCCTAACAACAAATATTTACTATTGTTTGCAAACATTTTCTTTTTATATTGATCAGTAATGCTGAGGTTCTTTTATATCATTTATGCTGCTGAGTGTTGTCCCAACGTGTTTACCTGGTTCTTAGTGAAGGAAAATATTTAGTGTTTGGGCGCCAGAAAGGAAAAAAAATGGCTTTAGGGGCAAAGGGCAGAAGGCAGATTGGCCTGGGCACTCTGTGTTGCCAGGAAGGGCCTCTGGTCACATGAATCTAGAGGAAAGGAAAGTTTGGCTCAGTCATTTCCCCTTATTCAACAGAAAAGACCCATTTGTTCTTGTCGGGTGTCGGGGTCCTGGGGGAACAAGCCCACTATCCCTTCCCACACAGAGCACAGCCTGAGATTTTCTTGAGAGCTCGATTCAGAGGGAGGGGCTGTTTTTGACTGGGCAGCGCCTGGATTCTGGGCGCTGGGAGAGTGACTGAGCCATGGTGCAGAGAAGAGCGCTCAGCTCTGCTCCTGTGTCCTGCCCTTCGTTCTGCTTTCCTCCTGGGGTGGGTGGGGGAACAGACAGGCCTTGGGCCGAGCTCTGTTAGGCCACAAGTGACCTTTTTCTTTTGGCTGCAGAATGGAAGTTTACTTAAAAAATGTAACCTTTCGTCTTGTTTTTAGACCAACGGCAGCTGAACTGTTAAGACACAAATTTTTCCAGAAAGCAAAGGTAGGAAAAACTCGCTCTTGGTTGTGAGTGTGTGTTAGCCCTCATTTAATTGGGTGGGTTTTAGGCTTTTTTAGATTTTTGTGGACATACTTTGTTTTTACATTGAGAGTGCATTCTCAAATGTATCTGTTCCCTCCTGCTTTCCCCCAGCAAGCCAGACCTCCGAACAGCAAATTTAAAAAAGAGGGAAGACTGTCCAGCTAAAAATGAGGCAGCAGCCTGTGCAGCACCCCACACCCATGCCCTCTGGAGGACATTGGCTCCACTTTTCTTCCTTGGCAGCAAGCTTGATATTTATAGAATATTGAGTTTTATTTTTGTGTTGAATCAGTCATCAAACTTTTTTGGGTGCCTCCCCTCTGCCAGGCACTCTGCTGGGCTCTGATGCAGAGCCCAAAGTGAGACAGTCCTGCCTTTGGGGCGTTTACATTCTAATGGTGGCACCAATGTGGGTATGTGCCCGCTGGGACAGACACGGCATCAGAGGCAAGGAAAGAGCAGAAGAGTAGGTATGCAGTAGCGAGGGCCTTATTAGTACTCATCTGTAAAATGGGGGGAAGATCATGGCGCCCACCTCACAGCAATCAAATGAGAGAACAGTATTAGGCGCTTTGCAAACCGTAGAGTACTCTATAAGTGCTGGCTGTTGTCCTCCTCATCCTCCCAGCTCATCAGCATCGTCAGTGTATTAAGACCAGGCAGTGGAGATGTGTCATGGCCCCGCTTGCATGCTGTGACTCCTTCCAGCCTGTGTGTGAGTGGCAGCCAAGAAGGCGGGGGGTAGGAGCTTTGCCGTGAGCAGAAATAGGGTGGGGGGCAAGGAGCTCAAGGGTTAGAGCCAGCAGAAAGTGGAACTAGTTGACTAAAGGGTCACGACTGAAAAGGAAGGAAAGTGAGTGCAGAGCAGTGGTCACAGACTGGAAGAACCGAGGGGTGGCAGTGAGGATGAAGAATGGGCAGTGGAGGGGGGAGGCAGAGGGAAGGAATAGGGTGTCGGGAGAGTGATGGGGAGATTCAGAATCCTAAATCCAGAGCTGGAAGGAACCTCAGAAACCTAGTACATCCTCCTCACTTTTACAGTTGGGAAAACTGAGTCCCAGGGAAGTTAAGGCCACAGGTAGTACATGTTAGAAATGGGATTCTTTCTGCTGGACCAGCTTGCTTCCCAAGAAACGTTATCTCCCAAAACGTGCTGGATTTTGATTTTTCTTGTTGAAGGGCATGGCTGCACCAGTGAGATTGCCAGTCCTTTGGATTATTGGCGTATACTTTGTGCTCATCTGTTTTGGTGTCCTGTCTTTCCCCTTCCTCTTCCAGCTCCCCCCAGGAGAATGTAAGCTCCTTGGGGGCAGGACCTGATAGTCTTTTGTTAACCCAGCACTAGGGAAGAGCCTTGCACGTAGTCCACTCTACTGTGGGTGCCTGATAAATGTTAAAAGTGAGCTTATGATTCCCCCCGGCTTCTCTCGGGTGTCGATGATTATTATGTCATCTCAGCATGACGGATTTCTACATATGTAGGACCGGAGATGAGCTAGCCAATCTTCAGTAGTTAGTAGGAGGGGAAAACTGAACGTTCTCTCATACTTGGATAAATAGATGAACACATCATGCTTTAATAATGCAAAACGCTTAAATAACAACTTCCTGGTTCAGTAACAAGAGTTGTTTTTTTTTAAATAAGAATTATAAAAATCATCTCTTTTCACCTTCTAGAATAAAGAATTTCTCCAAGAAAAAATGCTTCAGAGAGCGCCAACCATTACTGAGAGAGCTAAAAAGGTAACCACACACTGTACTTGCTCCACACATCCGTTATCACTTTGAAAATAGCTTGGAATGTATCAGCCTGTGCAGCATTCTGCTGCAGTGACGAGTCACTTTGCACATTTATTTCTAGCAGTCTATGGATTGAAATGGTTTCCTGCTTGTGAGCTGAAACCTCTTTACAGTACAGTGAAAAGTCGTGTTAGAAACGGTCTTCTAACCTCAGCCCAAAACATTGGTCGAAATCCAAAGAGTAACTCACAACTTCAACTGGATCCTGTAGGCTTGGCAAAGTGGCATCTTCTCTTGGGCTCCTCCAGAGAGCTTCTTGTGATCCTAGGACCTGGAAGAGTCTCTGACATTGGTACTCAATAGAAAGTATGTGAGCCTGAGCTCAAGTTGGGGTGTCGCTTTAAGGGCCCGATGGGGGCAAGGCTTCCACATACATCACACTCCCTCTTTGGCTTGCTTCCGGAACCCTTTGAGAGATCAAGGAACAGGAAGTCCTCTCTGTTTCAGAATTCTGATTTCTGTGCTCAAACCAGGCAGTGCTGTGTAGTGGGTAGATTGGGGAAACTAAAGTCAGAACAACTCTGAGTAGCTGTGTGACATCAGGAAGGCCCCCTGGCCTCTCCCATCCTCCATCTTCTCTAAGGCCGTTGCTGGGAAGAAAGCCTTTAGCGGATCGAAAGGTCCTACTACAGAAGGTAATGGGATTTTTCCCACAAGGAGAAAGATTGCTTGGTGCAGTGGCCCACGAAGTGGAACTTAGGAACCTTCAGGGATGTGATCGGATGTAAGGAGAGTCAGGTAGGCCCAAGGGGTTCAGGGTGGGAACAGAGTAGGAGGCCGTCATAGTGATCCAGGCAAAAGGTGACCGCAGTGGAGTAAGAAATGGGTTAGCAGGCTGTTGGGGCGAGCACCTCACAGTGTCACCGACTCTTCCTGTGGTTGGTTGGAAAGGCTGATGGCTCTGATGCTCCAAGAGTCCATCTAAAATGATTTGGCCCTGCAGAGATAGGGCCTCATGGCCCAGACTTCAGCAGGATGGCATCTTATCCGTACAGCCTGGGCCGTGAAGACCAGAATGGAAGGATCTGAGAGCTCCAGGAATCAAGTTGTTCCTTTACAGAAATCCAAGTGTTTGGGAAGCCCAGCTGATTGTCCAAAGGCAGTCTAATGAGCAGAAATACTGCTAAGAGATTTTCATTGAGTCATGATTGCCTGTTCTTTACTAAAATCCTAGTCTGACGCCTTATCTCGGCCTAGAGGCGGCGGCATTTACAGAATCTCAGAATGTGAAAGTCCTCCAACCCTTTCAGTTGCTTTTGCCAGTCACGTCCAGCCATTTGTGACCCTATTTGGGGTTTTCTTGGCAGAGATGTTGAAGTGGTTGGCCATTTCCTTCTCCAGCTCATTATACAGATGAGGAAACCGAGGCAAACAAGGTGAGGTGACTTGCCCAGGGTCACCCAGCCAGTAAGTGTTTGGGCCAGATTTGAACTCAGGAAGAGGGGTCTTCCCAACTGCGCCTCCACATGGTAGGCACTTGATCAATGGTTTTGATTGATCTCATAGTCTGTAATTGGCCCAGTGTTCTAGCCCATCAAGATCTTTTTTAATCCTGACCATGCCCAGCTTCCCTCACTCCCCTGTGGAATCTGCGCCCTTTCCGGCCTTTGTCCAAGCCCCAGGATTGGTCCAGGTCCCTGTAGCTTGGCGCTGTTCGCTTCTTTCCTGGTTAAGTTTGAACTTTTAATTACTGCTCTTGGGGTGTGCCCATTCGCTTCCAGTCCGCCTAAGTTTACTTGTGTCCAGTCCGAACTTCTCTGTCTTTTCTCCAGAAATAAGTATGAGAAACTCTTGTCACGTGCTTTGCTAGGATCTGAATAAGCTCCTGTCTTGAGCATTTCTCTGATCCACTGGTTGGGTGGCCTTACCCAAAAAGAAAGGAGTGCTGAGGTACTGCGGCCCAGCCTCTTCTGGATGAAACCAGGTTGGCTCTTGGTGGCCTCTGCATCCTGTTCTCATTATTTTACTGACCATCCCTTTACTGGGATCTTGAACAGTTTTGCCAAGAATCAAAGTTAAATTCACTGGCTTACAGCTCACAGACTGTGTGGTCATCTATTTCTTGAAAATCAGAGCAATATTGGCCTTTCTGGAGCCCTTCAGTTCTACTAATGAGGGGCAGCAGTCACCTTACAGTATGCAAAGATGGGGTTCACCTGGGCCCAAAGTGCAGCAGCAGCAGCTTCTACGCTGCCTGAAGGCTTTTTCACCCGCTGGTCTTCATCTGATCCTTCTAACAGTTCCGTCGGGGCACATACATGTCATAGGTGTGGTTATCCCTGTTCTCTAGGTAAGGGATATGAAGTTGAAAGACTTGGTTGGAACTTGGCTGCGGTCCTTAAATTTGTCATGCATAGCAAAGCTTAGAAAAGCTTTGAGTTCTCCAAGCCAGAAGGGTAACGGACTGGAATGTATCGGTTAGAATTTGAGAGATTTAGCATCAGGGTGATAAATTTTTTTTCAGATATAGCAACTTATGAAGGTAGTCTGCTTGGAGAGGATGCATTCTGCGTCAGGAGATGAAATGCCCAGAACAGTCAGGTTCTGGGGCTGAATTCTAAGGAAGAGGAAGTGGTGCCCTGGGTTACTTGACTGAACCAGCAAGCGTTTGGGAAAGAATGCAGTATTTCAGCCTCAACCTTCGCTTCTCCAAAAGACTTTTTCTTATTTTGGCAAGGCAGTCTAGGATAAGTGACTTGACTAGGGTCACACAGCTAGTTAGTGTCAAGTGTCTGAGGCCAGATTTGAATTCAGGTCCTTCTGACTCCAGAGCCGGTGCTCTATCCATTGCTCCACCTAGCTGACCCCTCTAAGACTTTTTCTTAAACATCAATATTCCTTTCATGCTGCTTGGCTGCAAAGTATAGATTAATGACAGCCGTTGTTGATGTAATACTTTAAGGTTTTCCAAGGACTATATATGTCTCTCTCTCTATATATAAAAGCTCATTACATCTCTACTACAGCTCCATGAAGTATAGGTAGGTACCACAGGGATTATTGCAAATGAAATGTTAGAGATAAGGCAGCTGGGGCTCAGAGAAATTGAACGGCTTGCCTGTGATCACAGCTAATAAATATTCATGGTGGGATTCAAACCCAGGTGCCTCCTGTCTCTTAAGTTCAGTGTCCTTTCTGTTATACCACATTGCTTCTTAAGGATTATAGAAGAAATAAAATTATAAACCATTCAAACAACAGTGAAAAGCCATAGAGTCCGAGTAAGCAAGCTGCTGTTTGCTATAGATGGTGACTTGTGAATAAGAAATGAAGAAACAAAGTAAAAGATAGGCCATTTTTAATAAGATGGACCATTCTATCAAAACCTGTGGGATACAGCCAAAGCATCAGTCACAGGAACATTTGTATCTCTAAATGTTTATGTCAGTAAAATAGAAAAAGAGCAGACCAATGAATTAGGTATGTAATTTTTTAAAAAAACTAGAAAAGGGAACAAATTAAAAATCCCCCATTAAACAGTCAGTTGGCCATCTTAAAAATTAAAAGTGAGATTAGTGAAACCACGTATAAGAAAACCATTGAATTAATGAATAAAAGTAGGAGTTGTTTTTATGAAAAAAACCCAATAAAATAGATAAACCATTGGTTAATATGATTTTAAAAAGAAAAGAAAATGAAATCACTAGTATTAAAAATGAAAAGGGTAAATATACCATTAATGAAGGTGAAATCAAAGCAGTTATAAAGAATTATTTTGTCCAGTTATATGTCAATAAAATTAACAATTTAAATAAAATGGAAGAATATTTACAATAATGTAAACTGCCTAGATTAACATTAGAGGAAATAAAATATCTAAATAAGGCTGTTTTAGAAAAAGAAATTGAACAGGCCATAAATGAGCTTTCTAAAGCAAAAGGGCATCAGGATCAGATGAATTTACAAGTGAATTCTGCCAGACATTTGAAGATCAATTAATTCCAATATGAAATAAATCATTTCCAATAACAGGCAAAGAAAGAGGCCTACCAAACTCTTTTTGTGAAACAAATATACTGTAATGTAAACCTGGAAGAACAAAAAACAAAGAAAATTATAGACCAGTTTCGTTAATGAATACAGATGCAAATATCCTAAATAAAATACTGGCTAGGAGACGACAGCAGTATATTACAAAGATTCTACGTTGTGACCAAGTGGGATTTATACCAGGAATGTAAGGATGATTTTACCTTAAGGAAAATTATTAACATAATTGATTATGTCAGTAACTAAAATCTACAAAAATTATATGAATGTATCAACAGATGCAGAAAGACTTTCGATAACATACAACATTCATTCCTATTTTTAAAAAAAACACTTGAAAGCATGGGTATAAGTGGATTTTTCCTTAAAATGGTAAGAAGCATTTACCTAAAACCATCAGCAAGAATTATTTGTAATGAGGATAAGCTAGAAGCCTTCCCAGTAAAATCAGAAGTGGGAAAAAAAAGATGTCCATTATCATTAATATTATTCAGTATTAGAAATACTAGCAAAGAGAAAAAAAATTAAAGGAATCAGAATGGTCAATGAGGTAATAAAATTATTTCTTTTTGCAGATGATATGATTATATACTTGGAAAATCCTAAATATTCAGTTAAAAAGTTAGTGGAAACAATAATTTTAGCAAACTAACAGGATATAAAATAAACCCACATAAATCATCAGCATTTCTAAATGTCTCGCTCTCAAGGAGCTTATAATATAATAGGGGAGACAACATGCAAACAAATATATACAAACAAGTTATCTACAGGATGAATAGGAAAAAATGAGCAGACAGAAGGCGTTAGAATTAAGGGAGAGAGTGATGAGAAAGGCTTCCTGTGTAAGATGAGGTTTTGGCTGGGACTTAAAGGAAGCCAGGAGGTGGAGATGAGGAGGGAGAGCATTGTAGGCCTGGACAACCAGGAGAAAGTGCCCAGAGCCAAGAGACGGAGGGCTTATTAATGGAGAAGCCAGGAGACCGGTGGCACTGTGTGGAAGAGTATGTTTCGGGGAGTAAGATGTAAGGAGACTAGAAAGGTAGGAGGGGGTTGCATTGTGAAGGGCTTTGAATGCCAGATGGAGCATTTTATATTCAATCCTCAAGGAAGCCCCTGTGTCACCGGTGGTGACACAGACAGACTTGTGCTTTAGGAAAATCACCTTACCGGCCAAATGGGGCAGGGAGTGGAGTGGGGAGAGACTTACAGCAGGCAGACTACCCCTGCCAAGCAGGCTATTGCAGTAGTTCAGGCATTAGAAATTTAAGACAAATGTAATTATTGAAAATTTCAAGCAATTATAACCATTCTCAAGTTATTCCATTTTTTGTAAAATCACAGTGGTCTTGAAAACCAGCTTGTTATACTATATCTGCCAAAATAAATTACAGTGAGAAATATGGCATACTATGGTACTTTTAACTTGGACACAAAAATTGGTTAATTTTAAATACTTCATGTTCATATGAAGCAAGTAGTTCAGTGATAGAGCTCATCTGCATGATGAGCCCCCCGTGACTGGCAGGCTGGCAGCGTGCCGCCCCCTTGTGGAGGCTCTCTGTGAACTAGCTGCAGTTGGCCCTCATTTGTTTACACAGTCATTCAAGAATGATGGTACTGATGGAACCACTGTTGTTATTGCAACAAACTGAACGTGCTGGTTTTACTTTTGTAGGCTTTGTACTTAATTATCATTTTTTTAGATGAATGACTGTTGCTTTCCATCCCTTTTCCCATCCTCCGTGGGGTCTCCGAGGTCCTGCTCCTCTCTGTGTGGTGGGAGACAAACACCCAAGGACGGAAAGTGCTGGTTTTGTGGATGGGCCCTCCCCAGGGCCCTGCTCAGCACTTCCAGCTTGATAATGCTAAGCAGCCTAGCTTCTGAGACCCCACGGTCCCTGTCATAGCAGGAGAAGGCCACACAGGGAGACTTTGGTCGAGGCAGGGAAAATACCTACCTAAAGAATGTATTGAAGTTAGGAAGAAGAATCAGTTGGATTTTGTCCTCTTTTGGAGGACACGTCAATAAATATTCAACAGACATCTTACTTTTCTGCTGAGCAGGTTCGGAGAGTGCCAGGCTCCAGTGGCCGGCTTCATAAAACAGAGGATGGTGGCTGGGAATGGAGTGATGATGAATTTGATGAAGAAAGTGAGGAAGGGAAGGCGGCCATTTCACAGCTCAGGGTAAGTAGATACCATCTTGGGGTCTCACGGATGTGACTTCTCAGCCAAAGAATACAGCTTTGAGAATGAGAATTCATTTTGCTTCCTTATTCAGCCTCACAGTTTAAAATGGGGTACAAGTATTCTATTTTTTAGATAATCTTTTATATTTTCCCCCAATTATATGTAAAGACAATTGTTAACATTCGTTTTTTAAAAATTTTGAGTTCCAGATTTTCTCCTTTCCTCAGCTCTCCCCTCTCTGAGATGGTAAGCAGTTTGGTGTAGGTTATACATGTGCACTCATGCAAAATGTATTTTCATATCAGTCATATCAGACACAGACCAAAAGGAAAAAAAACACAGAAAAGAAGGAAAGTAAAAACGATATGCTTCGATCTGCATTCAGACTCCGTCAGTTCTTTCTTCAGAGCTGGAGAGCATTTTTTTTATCTTGAATTCTTTGGAATTGTCTTGGATCGTTGTGCTACCGAGGAGCTATTCACAGTTGATAATTGTACAGTATTACCGCTGTTATTGTGGAGTACAAGTATTCTTGAGGAAATCATTTCTCGGTCAGTTATTAGAATCAGAATTTTAGTTCATACTATTTAAAATTGGATGAGACCATCTATTTAAGCACGATGTTTCTCTTCCAGACTGTAGTTGAATGCTATCACTGAAGGGGCAGTTGGTGCCTAGGTGTGTGCTGGAAGAGTCCCGTCAGCCAGCACAGATCTTTCCTCAAAGGGGAGGCAGACATGGTCACTTGATTTGGGTCAGAGTTCATCTAGATGTTTCATATCTAACTTAATATTTCAGAAGCTCTTAGCTTTCTGTTTCCAATATTGATGACTGAGTGATGGAGCTGGTTTGTGTGTTTTAGGGCGGTCCTTTGGGGCTGAAGGTAAATGGCCTGCCTTGTTCTCACTTCTGAGATAAGGGCTTGTTTGTTTTTTGTCTCTCCTTTAGTCTCCTCGAGTAAAGGAACCGTTAACGAATTCTGAGGTGAGTCGGCTTGGTCAAACTTAACCAAAACCATCATGTTCCAAGTATGTATGTGCCATGTTTTCCTAATTGCTTTTGTGCTTTAAAGGGGGCATTAGTGGAGTTAGTCACAGAAGCCTGTTCTGAATTAGGCTGGAGACCCTTGACTTTTAAGTTTAGACAAAGAGAATGCTTGCTACAGATCGGAGCCATTGCATCACTTATCTGAAAGTGTCTCTGGGGACCACGTGCAGATGAAGGGACAGAATTTTGTCCATTGGGCTGCCCGGGGTGGGGAAAGTTTCACCAGCTTAAATCAGCCCAAGGAGTTGCTGTATTGTGGCTCTTGCCTGGATGTCCTACACCTCCTAATTACTGCCCTGTTGTGCTCCATCACTCACTTAGGTATGGAGGCCACGTCGCGCCAACCATTCTGTCTCGTCTTCGTTTCTAGATCTCAGCGTGTTGTTTCATGTCACAGAAATCTGGCTTTCAGGCCCCTAGCCCCGTCCAATTGGCTTTTTTCCATTTTAAAACTTATTTGTCTCTATTCCTACATTGCTTTATTTCACTATGATAAGTCTGTGTGATTAGAACCAATACTGCTGGAATGAGATCTAAATGTCTAATAATGTTGACAAGCTAGGATCTGATAATGTAGTTCCCACATTCTCCCAAGTCCTCTGCTCCTTGCCTTCCATCTGGCCTGGGCCTCCTTCTCCCCCAGCCCCATTTGGCCTGCCCTCTGTGCCGTGTCCCTCACCATGCCAGACTATCTGAGGAGAGGTGAGCTGGCTTCTGAATCAAGGTGAGATGGGCCTCAGGGGCCAGGCTGCCTCAGTTACTGATGAAAGCTTGGCTGGAAAGTCTGGAATGAAGAGTGTAGCTTCTCAGGCAAAGGGAGGAAGCTGCGTGTAGAAGGCATGATTGCTCGGACATCTTTTTTGAACTCCTCTTTTAGAGAACTGTTTATTTCTTTGGGGTGAGGGGAGGTGGGTGGTGGCCGAGAAGTGCCTTAACCTCCCTTGGGGCTTCCATAGTGAGGTAGAAGCCGGGAGGCACCCTAGGCAAAATGGCGCTGCCACCGCTCCCCATCCTGAAGCTCATGCGCTTCTCTGGGCCCTTCACTGAAGCCTTGTGTCCGCATTTCTGTGTTACAGCTCTTTCCTCCATCTGATCCTGTGGGTACTTTACTCCAAATTCCAGGACTGTCTCCTGCTCAGCTACCTCAGCCAGCTGGACAGACTCCTGCCCAGTCCACTCACATCACTGTCCCGCCACCTGTACAGGCACCCGCAGCTCCAGCAGGAGGAGCAGGGCAGGTAAAGATGCACAGCACTTGTCGGGGGGTGCCTTTTCAGGAAGAGACGCCATCCAGAGGAGCACTAGCAGAATGGGGAAGGGGCCACCGAGTGGACTTACCTGAAGGGAGAGCAGGCTGGGGGAGAGGTGACAGCGGCCTCGGCACTCCTGCCTTGTTGCTCCCAGTGGTAATGGATGGAAGCTGCAGGGCATCAGCTTTGCTGTCCAGCCTCTGCTCTGAGGTTGTGAACCTCCCCCTCACTGGTCACACCTGTCTGAGGGATTCCTGTACTGATACAAGGTCGTGCCAGGTGACCCTTGTCACCTTCTGGTCCTGGGTTTCCCCGTAGATGTTCTCCCCAAAGAAAAGGGCTCTCTGAAGGGTTTTAAGGGGAGTGTACTCATTTGGAATTGATAGTGGTACAAAAGAGGGATGCTTCTGTAGAAAGGATGTGGAATTTGGAGTCCAAGGGACATGGTAACCCCAGCTGTGCTCCTTACTGCCTTTGTGAGCTTGGGCAAGTCTCTGGCCCTTTCTAGGCCTCAATCCAGTGAAAGCCTTGGCCTAGCTTATCCCTGAGCTCTAAGTCCAAGACCTTGTGAAAGGAACTCTCCAAGGTACCTGAGCTTGGAGTGAATTCAATTCCTGCTCATAACTCTGAGCTGCCTGTTCCTTGATGCTTCCCCCCCCCCCCCGCTTTTTGGTGAGGCAGTCAGGGTTAAGTGACTTGTCCAAGGTCACACAGCTAATAAGTGTTCTGTGTCTGACGCCAGATTTGAACTCAGGTCCTCCTGACTCCAAGGCCAGAGCTCTATTCACTGTGCTACCTAGCTGCCCCCAATCCTTGACGCTTTCTTGTCCAAAACAGCAGCTGCTTGGGAAGCCAGGAGAGAGCTGCGTCCCTCCTGCTGGGAGATATTCACACCTAGTTCAGGAGCCCAGTGCAGGAGAGTAAAGCTGAATTGTCACTTTCTGAAAATTGCCTTGGCCAAAAGATCCCCATGCCCCCAAAGTGGGCATGCCCCTCTTCCTTTTGACTAGTTTATGCCACAAAGTTTCTAACGACTTTTCTTAGGAAGCCAGTGAGCAAGCACGATACTCCTGATTAGGGGAATTAGTACTGGAGCTCAGGACGTGAGGGTGCTCCAAAAGTCGAGGGCATAGCGATGATGTCTGCAGCCTGAAAGCAGTAACGTAAGGGGAAGAAAGGGTGGGTAGGGCGCTGAACCGCCGCGAAAGACGAGGGGGAGGCTCTCCAAGACTCCGTCCGCACAGCAGACATTCTGGCCGGGTCCCTCAGTACCAGGAATGACAGTAGAAATAGGTGAAATTGGGGCAGCTAGGTGGTACAGTGGATAGAGCACCAGCCATGGATTCAGGAGGACCTGAGTTCAAATCTGGCCTCAGACACATAACACTTACTGGCTGTGTGACCGTGGGCAAGTCACTTAACCGCATTGCCTAGCAAAAAAAAAAGAAAGAAAGAAAGAAAAAGAAATAGATGAGATTGAGATAACTCCCGAGGTTGTCTCTGCAACGTAGCACAATGTGCTGGGTGTGGTGTGGTCAGCAGGGTTGTCCAGTGTTACTGTTCAAGCGATGCAGGGACGGACGCTCTGGGGGACGTGATGTGGTAGAGCAGGATTGTGACCGGCCTGCCAAGTGAGGCGTTTTGTTTCTAGTTGGAGGAAATTCTGCTTACGTGTCTCCTCCCCGTCATCTTTAAAATGGCAGTGCGTTATTTTCAGTGGACTGAGGTGCAGGTGGGGTTCATGGAGTAGAAGCAATATAAATAATATTGCTATGAGCCTAAAGGAGCTGTTGAGGTTGCCTGTTCTGGCTTACTCCTTCTGCAGATGAGGACTGAGAGTGACCTTTCAGATAGCCAATAGGAGAACCAAGATTGGAATCCAGCTCCCCAGACTCCAGATCTGGTGCTCTTACTAAATGCCATGCTAGCCTTTTTTATTTTTAGACTAGTATTGCAGCAGCCACTCCTGGTCTCATGAAAGCTTGAATCTGCTTCATTTTCTCACCTGGTTCCCCCCTCCTTAGGTGGCCTTGTAGCCCTCTGCTCCAGGCATCCACCATCCTGGGGGATCCAGCAGACTTGGTGTAGACAACCAGTCAGTGTGAGCCAGACTGCATTCCGGCACTCCTGCCTCAGCCTCCCCTGCACCAGGGCCTTGCTGTGTACGCCTCGCCCACTTGGACTTTTCAACCTAAAATAGCACCAGCAAAATTGCCACCCTGGCTTTTCTTTCTTTTTTTTTTAACTTTTTTATAATATTTTATTTTTTCTCCACTTCCATGTAAAACTAATTTTTAACATTTGTTTTTTAAAATTTTGAGTTCAGATTTTCTCTTCCTTCCTTCCTTTACTTCCCCCACTCTCTGAGGTGGTAGACAGTCTGGTATAGGTTATACATATGGAATCATGTGAAACATTTCCGTGTTAGTCACTTTGTAAAAGAAAAATCAAACAAACGAATAAATGAAGTGAACAAAGTTGCATGCTTCCGTTCTGCATTCAGACTCCACCAGTTCTTTCTCAGAGGTGGCTAGCATTTTTCATCTCGAGTCCTTGGGCTTGTCTTGGATTATTGTGTTGCTGAGAAGAGCTAAGTCATTCACAGTTGTTCATTGTACAGTATCACTGTTACTGTTACGGTGTTCTCCTGCTTCCACTCACTTCACTTTGTATCTGTTCCTGTAAGTCTTTCCAGGTTTTTCTGAAATCACCTTGTCATTTCTTATAGCACAATAGTATTCCATCACAATAGTATACCATGACTTGTTCAGCCATTCCCCAATTGATGGGCACCAATTCTTGGCCACTGCAGAAAGAGCTGCTGTAAATATTTTTGTGCACGTGGGTCCTTTTCCCTTTTTCTTTGATCTCATTGGGACACAGCCCTAGCAGTGTTGTTGCTGGGTCACAGGCTGTGCACGGTTTTGTATCCCTTTGGGCCTAATTCCAAAAGGCTCTCCAGTGTGGTCGCCACCCTGGACTTTCTTCACCAGTTTGTATATTTTCCCTGACTATAAATTAATCTGGTGCTGACATTCCCCCCAAAATAGAACAATAGACTTTGATGTATAGTCTCCATTCTGAGCTTTCCTTTTGAAAAATTAAGAACTCCTGTTCATTTTCCTTCAAGCAGTGGCTCCGTGGTCTCAGGCCACGTTACCTCTGTTTTCAGGGTCTGGTGACCTCCCACCGTCACCTTCTTCCTGCCCTTGGAAGGCCAGTAGGTTGTGTTTTCTGCATTGCCACTGACTTCATCTTGAAGAGCTCATTCCCCTTGTTCGAGGGTCACTTGCACGGTGGATGTTGCCACCTCCTTTAGGAGGCTTTTCCTGCTTCCCCGGGGTTGGCGGGGTCCTCTCCCTACCAGTCAAGTACTTTGCACTTCTTGTGTTTCTGGCGGGTGAGGCAGGTTTTCATTTGGTATCCCCTGTGCCTAGCATAGTGCCTGGCACAGTCAAGGTACTTGGTAAAGGCTTTTTGATTGGTTGATTCCCCCATGCTGAAAACCATGCCACACTCTGCCCGCCTCAGCAGCATCCACCAGCCCAGAACAATTCATCTGCCAGTTTGGTTTTTTGTATTTATTATTGTTCTGAATCATAACGATATTATTTGCCAGTCTGTGATACTTTTTGCTTACTAGAAATTAACCTTAAGATCCCTATTTATACAAGTGAAGTTTTTAACCTTATTTTAAATAAACTCAGTTATGAATTTTGAATTGACAGAAATGATAAAGTAAAGCAGATTGTGAACACTTACCAGCTGTCTGTGATATTGGCCGCTGGATTCCGTTAGAGAGAAAGATCTCCCTGAGCACAGAAGGCCCAGCCTGAGGGAGATCTGGGCCAAAGACAGGGACCACAGAGGAGACGCTTCTGAGAGCACTCCCTGGCACACAGAGGCTTGGCCATGTCTCAGCCTCTTCATCGCCAAAAGTTTTTGATTCCATTTCAAGATGTTTTCCCCCTTTGGTCTTATTGTAAGTCACTGGAAAGACAGATTTTATCTTGTAGCCAATTTTCCTGGAATACACACATACATATGAGTACACACACACACACACACACACACACACACACCCCCGAAGTGAGACTATCCAGAGAGATCTTTGTGACTTTCTTGTTTCTGCAGCGTACGGTCCAAAGTCACAGATAACCGCACTCCTCTGTTGTTACAGGTGACTTGATAAGAATTGTGCCTCTTATGTAAGGTGAACACACACTCTGCCTGCCATATTGGCCAGTATTCAGTCTGTCATTTCCTGAACATAACCTCAGTTTTCTGTCTGTCATTCTCCCCTGGGCCATATCTTCCCTCCTCCCCATCTCTGCCCATATGCTGAAATCCTGCCTCTTTTTCAAGGCTTCAGTCTAGTGATGGAGGCTCCATGGTGACTTCCTGCCTTCTGCCTTGCTCTGTCTCCTCCGAGTGATCCCTTCTTTCTCTTACCTTCCAAGCCCCCTTATTATAGCTCTGATCACATTCTGCCTTATATTGGGATTATTGTATACGTGGCATATTGGCGTGACCAGAATAGAAATTCTTTGAAAGTAGTCAAGGCGTTCCTTCCACAGTGTCCCTTTGAAACTTGAAACTCTGTGGCTTGATTTTTTTTTCTTTTCCTAGGAAAAGGGCTTCCCTGATTGTGTTTGGCTTACCTTCAGTTCCCTTAAGCTCCCACCTACACCCCGCTGAAAGCTGTAGGAAGAGATCCAGAAGAGTACTGGGGAAATGGGAAACTAGCCTGAAGCTAAAAACTGGGCTGTTGATCATTAGCCAGATAGCTCCCCTGCTCCCTAGACTCGTCTGAGTGCTTGAGGCTTGGTTGGAAGTGACGCTGTCCTTTTGAATATGATTCCCTAGGCTCCGCCATCAGAAGGGGCAGGTTCCCAAGACACCAAGGTCCCCATCAGTCTGGTACTAAGGTTAAGGTAAGTCGATCACTGCTTCTTTGAAGACCCTGACCTGCCTTACATTTCTCTAAAAGCTTGCAGGTGGAGGCAGGTGGGAGTGCCTCCTTTCTGGAGCATGCTGTCCTGTTGGTCAATAGCTTCATTTACACTCCAGAAGTAAGTCCTGACAGCATGCTGCCTGTTGGACAGGAGGAAGATGACTCCTGGCCTGACCTGGGATCAGCAGGATGTGCTTGGGGGAGTGGCTGCTCTGTGCGCATCGCCCCTGCTCCTCAGGACCATCTGCAGGAGAGCCCAGTGGGCAGATCAATGGGCGGCCTGGCATCAAGGAGCCCAAGAATAGAGGCGGGGTTTGTTCCTGGGCACGTAGAAAAGGCATATTCCTTTGGTCAGAGATTACGGGGGATGTGTACCTTTCACCGTTTTCACCACAAATAACCTCGGGAGTTTGGAAGAGCCTCTGGGGGTGGCCACCAGACCTGGCTCCTGGGCAGCCCAGGAGGCCCCACGGACATGTGGATGGAGGTGCTGGGGTGGCCGGGGGTCACAGGGTGGGCTGGCTTTTCTTCACCCCGCTTTAGGTTGTTGTGGCCGAGGACCACCCTGCTCTTTGTTTATTCATGTGGAGTGAAAAATACATTTGTAATGGCCATAGCGTATTTGGGGCCTCAGATGCCAGAGTCCTCGTTCTTCCCGCTGGCCTGCGCTGCTTCCTCTCTGCTGCCCTCTGTGGAGGAAGGGGCCCGCAGGGAGCCCGCGTGGACTTGTTCGGTCACTGCCTCCTCCCACGCCACGAAGGAGGCCGCTTTCTGGAGCCTCCTCTAATGACGTCGGCTTCCCTAGACAATTCATCCCGCAGTTGCTGCAGCAAAAGTGATTCAGGATGTGCCCGCAGACGGATAAAGTCTTGCCCGTTGGAGGTGTTTTCATAACACATTTAACAACGGTGCCATTCTTCTTGTGCAGGCAGTGCAGGTGCCAGCAGAGTAAGCCCCAGGCTCCTAGGGGACATCTGTGATCAGTTACTCTGTTACTCTGCAGGAGCAGAGCCGCCCCCACACAGCCTGTGACAACCCCGCTTGCCAACACCTGCCAGGATCTCCGCTGTTATTACTTGGAAATGTTACTCCATCCACTGCTCTTCTGTCTGTTCATTGAATGGACTTCTGTGGTAGTTAATGAGGATTACGTTAGATCTTTGGGGGAGAAGACACTGAAAGCGATATGATTTGACTTCCCCAGGCGTTGGGTGCTGAGGGCCTTTGGGTCCCAAAGCGGCCTTACCGTTCCACGTTAACATCTCCAGTGAGGCTTACACATTGGCCGTTCTGATGAATTTTCCGTTGACCAGGCAGCTGTAGCAAGGCCTGCTAACCAGATGTGATGAAATATACAATGAAACTGGCAAATCATGGTCTTACTGCCGTAGATGAGAAAACGAGATGGTCCTCCGTGGAAACTGCATTGAATCAGGGCAGGGTCAGAAGAATTGTGTGCTCAA
The DNA here is from genome assembly GCF_003287225.1 of Phascolarctos cinereus. Taxonomy (NCBI): domain Eukaryota; kingdom Metazoa; phylum Chordata; class Mammalia; order Diprotodontia; family Phascolarctidae; genus Phascolarctos; species Phascolarctos cinereus. The sequence goes on from NW_027555847.1 coordinate 14,910,426, forward strand.
GTGCAGAGCACAGAAATTGAGGGAAAGGTCATTGTGGAGGGGAGCCAGGCAAGGACAGTCTGTTCTAAGTCTTGAGCCTCACATTTCCGGAACGTTGATTGGCTGGTGTGTTATTTGGTAGGCTTGGGTGGGTTAGGAGGAAGGGACCAAGAATTGCTCGGCCTTCCTGATTCTTCTCCTGCAGGCTAGCTAATCCAGTGCTCACAGGGAATCCTCCTTGGCCTGAAGTCACTTGCTAATTCTTGTGGTAATTGGCCCAAGTGACTTACCTTCGTGCTCACTTTGATATATGTAACTGTTCACAAGCAGCCCTGTAAAGGAAGTAAGTAGTATAAATATTATCCCTGTTTTACAGGGAGAAACTGAGTTTCCAAGAAGTTAGAGAACTAGTAAATGTCAGAGCTGGAACCTGAACTCAGAGCATCTGAATCTGACTCTATGGCAGCTCCATGGAAAAATAGATGAAAAGGAGCTCTTCACACTAGGGAGGAGCAGGAGCCACGTGAAACTTGGTCATCTGGCCCGAGGGCCTGTTCTCCTGGTCTGGACAGGCCTCGGCAGGAAGTCAGAGCCTCTGGTGCACTGGGCTCTCATGGAAGGGCCTGGAATTTCTTCTTTTGTTTTCTCCCTACTCCCAGCTCCCAATCCCACCAGCTCCAGATTTGCCATCAGCTTGTTCCCCTAGAGGAGACTTGATGTACCCATCAGACTCCCCACTTGAGAAAAGAACCAGTGTGTGCTTGAGCCACCCACTTGATCTCTGTACTGCCACCAGGCTCACTGTCTGCACAAGCGCAGGCTTCTCAGTCCATCGATTCTTGTATTTCCGAAAGCTGATGGTCTCCTTACGTTCAGTGTTACTGAGCCCATCTCAGACCAGTCCAGGTGTTGGGTGTGGACCATGCCAGTATTTCTGTGACCGAAACGTGCAAGTGATGTTAAGGATAAGCCTAAGTGAATAGAAATTATCTGGGAAGTCACCTCGAGAGGTTGTGGGCATTCCTGCCCAGTGACAGACTAACCGTATGATTCTCATGGCTCGTACAGCATGCTCTCCCTTGCTTCATAAAAATGACCCCCCCCCCAGCTGGATCGAAGGCTGGAAGTTCAAAATGAATCAACATTTGCAGGTGGTGGGAGTGAGCTTGCCGTCCCCCAGAGGCAGACCCCGGGGTGTTCAGTGGCCATGGGGAGAAAGCGGAGGAGGAAGGGAGAGGGAGCTCTTCTGGGTAAAGCTCACTGCCTTTTGCTGTGTGTACCCAGATGTAGACATTCTGGTTTTAATTCGTTTTCTGTTCTCTTTCATAGGAATTCAAAGAAAGAACTTAATGATATCCGATTTGAATTTACTCCAGGAAGAGGTGAGGTAACACAGTATAATGAAGGAAAATGATTTCTAAATGTATCCTGTCATTGCGTGCCTAAGAAGCACAAAGGTCCGTGATCCTTTAAGGGATTATGTGCTCACATCCTGAAATGCCAGGAAGTTTACATTTTAAGCTTAAACAATGATTGATTGCTTTGGGAGGTAGAAACTTTCTTGGTTCGTAGTTTCCTTTTGATTAATGGCACATACAAGTTGGATAATAAAAGGACCATGTCAGATAGTAAATTAGCGCTTTCCAGGCTTTGAGAGACCTGGCTTTGGGTCCCACCCCAGACACTGATTGTGTGATCCATCTATAAAATGGGGGGAATGATATGGGCATTACCTGCTTTGCACGGCTGGTATGAGACTTGGCAAACTTTCAGATAACCATCCAAATGTGAGTTCTCGTGTGGAGGACCAGGACCGGGCCGTTCCTGTGTGGATGCTTTTCTCCCATCTCTTTCTGGTTGTGAAAACTGTTACCTGACTCTGAAGGGAATGATGAGACCAGACAAGAGGATTACAGACAGAAGGAAGGGAGATAACAGGGAGAAGCCATGGGGAGAGAACAATTATTCTCCTTGGGCAACCTGCACGACTCTTTTTTTTTTCCCATTTTCTTTCAAACCATCAGCCTCTACCAGGGAGGAAGCAGGTCCGTGTTGTTTGAGTTGTGTGAGGGCCAGGCCTGGGCCAGCACAAGTGTATTTTGTGTCATTCCCGTCCTGGTCTCAAAATCTCTTACAGTTGTAAGGGACCCTTGAGATAAGAGGAGACAGACACATACACTTATCTAGGTGAAAGGCGTCTTATTGAAAATCTCAGTTAACCTGAACCTCAGGAGAAATCCTGCCCAAGACATCTCTCAGTCAGCACGAAGCCTCTCCTGAAAATTTCCAGGGAGGGGAAGCCCATTCCATCTTTGGGTAGCTCTAATTTAGTAGGAAGCTTTTCTTTCTGTCTTTGGTCTTGAGTGAAGTCTGTTTCTCTGCAGCCTTTCCTTTTACTCCCAGTGCTGCCCTCTGTGACCAAGCAGAACAAGTGTAATCCCTTGTCCACATCCCTGGTCCACTGCTTGAAGACGGCAATCGTCCCTTCCCTCCCCCCAAGTCTTCACTTTGGGTGAAACATCCCTACTTCCTTTAACTGATCCTTAGGACGATGGCAGGTCTAGGCTTCCCACCGTCCTGCTCGCCTCTTCTACATACCCTCCAGTATCAGTATCCATAGGATAAACACTCCAAATCACAAGAGAAATGCAAATTAAAACAACTGGGGTGGGGGGTGGCCTCATCACCTCACGAGGGAGAAAGATGATAAACGGAGGAAATAGTCAATGCTGTTGGAGCTGTGGAACCTTGTGATGGCGCCATGGATTGGGCCAGCCGTTCTGGAGAACGCTTTGGAGCGGCATACTGAACTGTTCAGAGCCTTTGACTTTGTCATCCCAAAGTATTAGGGACAGAAAGAAAAGCTCCTTATGTGTGAAAATATTCATAGTGATGCTTTTTATGGAAGCAAAAAGCTGGAAATAAAGTGACCATAAGTTGGTGTGGCTGAACAAATTGTGGTATAGGAATGTAATGGAACATTAGCATGCTGTGAGGAATTCAAAGAAACGTGAAAGCCTTGGTTCAGAACAGGCAGGGAGGAGAGCCGGGGACCAGAACGAGGCATTTGAAGATGAGAGTGCCGATGAATTACGATGATGGGATCTTTTTTTCCAGTTGCCTGGTGTTCAGAAACACTTCTTTTCTTCTTCTCTATTGATAATGGTAAGCCACAAGTGTCCCATGCTTCACCAGGTACAGTCTTCTTATCAGATGGTTTTGCTGAACAGATGTGTTTGGTAAAGAAAGATCAGTGGAAATGGGGGGCAGATTCTTGAGGTATGATTATTGTGTGAAAACAAAGATGCATCAGTAAAACTTTTTTAAAACTAACTGGCAGGAGCAGCTAGGTGGCTCAGGGGATAGAGCTCTGTCCTTGAAATCAGGAGGACCTGAGTTCAAATCCAGCCTCAGACACTTGACACTTAACTAGCTGTGTGACTTTGGGCAAATCACTTAACCATGATTGCCTAGTAACTGGGAAAACAAGCTACAGGCCAGTACAGGGCCAAAGACAGGGTCTGAGGCTCTCTCTCTCTCTCTCTCTCTCATTCTTTGGGGTCTGGTCCTGTGGCCATTTCTCCGCATCCATTGACTGTACTCTCCTGCTTCCCTGCAAGCTTATGGCGGATTTGCTCGAGAACTTGGCTGAAATCTAAGGGTCCTTTGCGAGCTGGTTCCAGAGGGGGGTGTTTTGTTGCATGCTGAGATAGCCCCGTCTTCTGTTGTGGCCCGGTTAAGCTCTCTGGTCTGATCCTCTGTTCTGGAGCCGTCCTCCTTCTCCAGGATGTTTCAGAGATCACCAGCAATGACAGCAGCCCACCCCGAGGGTCTGCCGTGTAAGGGATGTTCAATCAAAGCTCATCGGCCTCACTGGACTGACGGCCACTGCTTTACGTACTTGAGGATACAGTTCAGCCCGTTCTGGCGGCTTGATGCTGCCTGAACGTCTCTCCACTTCTCTGGTGTTTCCTGGCTCTGACCAACATTCCTTCTTTCTCCTTCCAGTTCAAAGAGTATTTTCTTTGAAAAGAGAAAACAAACCAGAGTGGAGAAGCTTCTGTGCTCTCGTTAGAGGAGCAGAGAGGCTCCTGGGGGAAGAGCATGGTCTGCTGTCTGAGAGTGGCCCTGGGGGACCTGGGGGGCTGCGTTCCCCTTTCCTTCTCATCCCTTACTCATGGCTCGGCTGCTTTGGGCCTTTTAGTCCCATCACTCAACTAAACTGGTCTCTGTGGGTCGCTCAGGACTGCTCTCCTAATGGCCCTTCCTCTTCCTCGCTTCTTTCTGGATTCTGACCCTGTTGACCACTTCCTTTTCCTAGACAGGGTGCCTTCTCTGGATTTTCATGATTCCGTGCTCTCTTGGTTCTCCTTACTGTCTGACCAGGCTTCCTGAGGCTCCTTTGCCAACCACCGTCCATGCTCTGTCCCTTTCACATGGCTGTGTGCTTGGGCGTTGTTCTGGGCCCTCCCTCCACAGCCTCTGTTTTGATGACTCATCAGTTCCCGTGGATTTGGTTCTCACCTCCATCCAGGCAGTTCCCACATTTCCATATCTAGCCCTTATCTGTCTCCTGAGCTATAATTCCATATCACCAGCCTACTGTATCTTCCTACCTGGCTGCCCTATAGATATTTCAAACTCAGTAAATTCAAAGTGGAGTTGATTATCTCAACCCCCCCCAAAAAAAAAGCACAACACTCTTGTTCCTAACTTCTCTTTGTCTGTGGAGGGTACCACCATCTTTGTGGTCACTCAGGTTCACATGCCGAGAGCGTCCTCTATTCCTGACTTTTCCTTACCCCCCACATTCATTCATTTGCCAAGTCCCATTGAACATCTCATCCTTCTCCACTTCCCTCTATTCTCAGCAACCCCCCAGGTGTAGGCCTCTGTGGACTCTCCCTCCAGCCCACCCTCCACACAGCTCCCCAGTTTATATGACGACAGTGCAAGCGTGACCCTGCCGAGTCAGCCCGGGGGGAGCGCTACCCTGCCCAGGAAGCATCACCAAGTCCCTGTTACCTGTGGGACCAAATCTGTGCTCTCTGTTTGGCATGGAAACCCTTCACAGCTTGGAACCAGCTGCCTTCTAGACTGACCTCCCTTTCCTCTCCTTCACTGTGTTCCCAGCACACTGACCTTTGCACCATTCCCTAGCGATGGCGGTCCAACTCCCAGACCTCTGCCCTCTGCCCCCTGCCCCCAGCCCCTGAAGTTACCACGTGTTTGTTTCGTGTAGATTTTGGCCACGAGTTGGCCGTGTTAGTTCCCCCACATGGAGTGTCAGCTTGTCGAGGCCAGGCTGGCACACAGGTGGGGTTTGATAAATGCTCTTGGAATTGAGTGCATCTGAGAGCCAACAGCGGAGCCGATCGTCTTAAGGAGTGGTGAGGTGTCGCCTCCTCGTCTTCCTTTGGTTATTCTCTTTCCCTTTCTGTGGCCCTCAGCATTAGCAGCTGTAACTGTAGATGGGGGGCGTCTGTCCTTTGCTTTGCTTTGCTTTCCTTTTCAATGCCCATCTTTTAAAGTCGGAGTCACTGTGTTCCCTCCACACCCAGGTCAGCGTTGGCTGCTCTGACTTTGCCTCCATCCCCAGGAGTTTGTCCTCGGGAGCTCCCCATCCCTCCCGAGCAGACTGCCCCTTTAAAATGCTCTGTTACTGGTGAGATGCTTCCTGTCCCTCCTCTGAACCTTTGGGCACCGCCCCCCCAACCCCAGTCCAGGGCTTGCATCAGAGCACGCATCACCGTCGTCGCAGAATCCCCGGTGGCGCGGCCCGGGCTCCACGTGTGCCTCGGTGGAGGTCCGGCTCCAGAGGAGCTGCCCCCGAGAACATTTCCTCCACAGGTGGCTTCCTATCCCTTCGAATCCCATTTCCGGGCCAGATTGGTGACGTGTTCCCTACACTCTTCATCTACATCCCCTGGAGGCAGGTGCCTGTCCCTGCCTGAGCTAGAACAGGGTCCTCCCTAGGTCTTCCCTCTTGCCATTTCCTTTTCTCTGCACTAGATGCTCTCCACCACACTGTCCTCGTCACTTCCCCAGAGCTCCTCCCTGGGGCACCAGCCAGTGCTTTGGCTCTGTTCCAAGAGTGTAAGCTCCCCCAGGGCAGAGAATGAAGTCTGGGTGATTTCCATGGTGGAGACTCTCCGCTGAAGAAGAAATTGGGGGCTCCAGCTCCCTCCTTTTTGGCCTATTCCTCACCTGTAGTGGGAGACATTTCTCCTCCATCTGGAAGGAAAGTTTGTTATTTAAAGGAGGAAATGGGTCTGTGGTGCTGGGCCAAGCCCTTGGCAGCAGCATCCGAATGCCCCTGTCTGCTTCTTTGTCACATCCTGTGGCATAGCTCCAAGGTTCTGTCACAGCCTTCTATCCTCTGACCTGTGAGCCAGCTTGTTCCCATCTCTTTCCTTCCTTCTTCCCTTTGAAGAACTTCTCCCATTGTCTGTCGGCCCTCCCTGCTGGGTTTTCTGCTGCCCTCCTCTACAGGCCTTGGTTTCTGGTCCTTGGGGGCCGGAGCCCAGCACCCCCACAAGGTCACACAGCCCCTGGAAAAGTAGAGTTTCCACGAGGAGGGAACCGGAGATCACCTGACTCCCCCCCCCCCCACACACACAGGGGGCTCACCCAGCAAGGTCGAAGAACAACATGGTAGCTGAATCTGAAAAAGAATCTAGTTCCTTTGGCTTCAAATCTGGTGTTGGTCTCGCCTAAAAATAGATGACACTGTCTTACCTTCAGAGATGTGCGTATTTTACGTTGGTTTAGAAGGTGCTTTAGCAGGTACTGTCTGGGCAGAGGGCAGCGATTCCTCCACTTTACAGACGAAGGAAGAGGCACAGAGAGCAGGGCCAGATGGGCCCTGAGGGTCCTCACCCAGCATACTGTGAGTGACTGACTTGGCCGTACAGAGCCCCCTGTGCTCCTCCATCCCGCCTCCTCTGGAGGCTCCTGGTAGAAGGAGGGGGTCTTGGTGGGGCTCTGGGCCCCATCCGATCCAATGTTCCTAGCCTCCCTATTGCTGCTTCTCCTTGATCTTTAGAGTTTCTGCTTTTTAGTGACCTGGAATATGTCTTTCTGACCGGACCTTGCTTTGCTTCTGGAGAACCCATGGGATGCTCACTCCTCTAGGCTCTTGCTAGGAGCGAGCTTCTGCCGGGCTTGTACAGGCCGCCCTGCCCCAGAGCCTGTGTTTGGGCAGTCAGCAGGACGCCGTCTCCTTCTCTTGTCTTCACAGATACAGCCGATGGCGTGTCACAGGAACTCATCTCTGCCGGCCTCGTGGATGGCAGAGACCTAGTCATAGGTAACTGTGTCCCGTTGTGCTTGTGCGTGCATGTCTGCCAGGAAGTCAGCACAGCCTTCACTGGGTGCTTGGGGGCAGGCCCAGACAGACCCTCTTAGGGCTGTTCATGCTAAGCCATCGTGCTATTAAATGAGTACTGCCCTGGGGGCCTATGGGAGACCACCCTGGCCAAACACTAGCAAAGTCACAGATAGAAATGAGTTTGGAAGTGTCAGGCCCATGGTGGAGGAGGCCTGACTGGAAGCCCAGATGCCATCAGCATCACAGTTCTGCAGGTGGATCAGAGCCAGCAGAGATGTGCCCTAGGGAATGGGAGGGAAAGAAGGTGGGGGCAGGCTGTCCCCCGGGCACCAGAGGCTTCTCTATCCCCCACTGTGAGCACAGTCTGGCTTTTCAGAGGCGAGGCTGAGACCCCTCCGTGTGACTGGGCACAGTTGGGGATGCTGCGGCTTTGGTACCACTCTGAGAGGGGCGTGATGAGGGTGGGCTTTGGCTGCTGACTGGTTCTGGTTCAGTGGGGAGCGTGGAACTGCTTGGCCTAACATTTTTTCTTTATGTGATTACAGTGGCAGCTAATTTGCAGAAAATTGTGGAAGAACCTCAGTCCAATCGCTCTGTCACTTTCAAACTGGTATTCCTCCCTCCCTCCCTCCTTCCTTTCCTCTTCCCTCCTCCCTCCCTCCCTCCTTTCCTCTTCCTTCCTCCCTCCCTCTTCCCTTCCTTCTCCCTCCCTCCTTTTTCCCTCCCTTCTCTCCTTCCTTTCCTCCTTCCTCCCTTTTCTATCCCTCCTCTCTCCCTCCTTCTCTCTGTATGAAGTTGTCTCGCTTTATAGCGTAGTCCCTGTAGTCCTGCAGCCACCCTCCCTAGTGGGGTTGTGAGAATACCGAGCTCCTGCAGAGGACAGGGTTTCCCTCGTGGAGGCCTCTGCTCCTTCTTCCGCAGACTGTTTCCCTGCTGCTCTCAGGGAGGAGGACCGAGTGACTCTGCAAAGCCCAGTCCCTCACCGTGGTCTCCTGAGAACCTTCCCTGGCTGCTCCATTCCCCCTCAGGTGCCCTCTTTCCCCAAACACGTGAGCCTAATGCTCTGCCCCCATCTCTCTTTAAAGGGACAGTTGCATTCGGTCCTGGTCCCCCAGCAGCCCACACCTTGGCCCAGCTTCTCTCCAGTTCCTAGGTTAATTCTCACTGCTGTCTAGAGTCCAGTGAGGTGCCCCCCCAGTACCCAGACTCTCCTCTGTTTGGTCCTCAGGCATCTGGCGTTGAAGGCTCAGATATTCCCGACGACGGCAAACTTATCGGATTTGCACAGCTCAGCATCAGCTAAGCTGCGGGCGCAGAGGAAGCTTCCCCACAGAGAACCCACTCATCATGTTTCTATCGCTCTGTTGGCCTAAAATTCACTACTGCCAAAGAACCCAGGTCTGCCCTCTCCCTGCCCCGGTCGGATCACCGCTGTCTGGCATCAGCTCACCAAAGTCGCCGTGACGCGCTCCGTTTGTAAAGCTGGTGACTGCACAAGTGGCGCCGTGCCCTGCCTCAGGCGCTCGGACGGATGCCCGTGGCTGGGCCTTCCGCTCTCTTATTGCCTTACTTGACGGATGCCATGGAGCGCGAGGCCTTGTTTCTTCCAGCCCCGTGGGGTGCCCAGCAGGGGCTGGGATTTCTTGTGGCCACACTGTAGCCGTGAGCCAGAGGATTTACCTGGGGGCTCTTTCCTTTGGTCCTGATATGACTCCTAGCAGCCAATATGAGGACGCCACAAGCACAGTTTCTGATGTCATTGGCCTGCCACGTTCCAGTTTTATCGCTCACGTTCTCGACCGCCGCACCCTCCCAGGTGGCTGCTTCCTTCAGGCTCGCCCTGGGCCCCCTGCCCAGTGTCACTTGGGGTGGGGGAGGCTGGGCAGAGTGGGGAGGACCTCTCGACCAGTTCCCAGAGACCCTCGGCTTACTTTTCCCCAGAGTGACTACAAGCAAGTCATTACTTTTGTCATTGGGAAAGTGGTGATTTTCACCACTTAAATAAATTAAAAGAAACTTCCCCTTGATCCCAACATCTTTTCTCCCGTGAGTTTGACCCTCTTAGTGGTGAGGGAAAGGGTCTGTGTGGAACAAGGCTGAGGCTTTCACAGCAATAAAGGAGAGTCGTGGTTCTCAGGCCAGCCTGGCCTGCCTCCAGCCCCTGCCCCCGCCTGCACCCAGACCTCTCCACCAACTCAGCCCTGCTTTGAGATGTGCCCAGGACAGTGAGGGTTCAGGAGGAGACAGTATTGATTTGGATTTCTACAGAAATCATATAAATGAGACACTTGTAATACAATGTGGGAGGAATCTATGGGGTTGGGTTTTTTTCTATGATTTCACAACTGGCCTTCATATCCTGCTATTGGCTGTGGGGGAGTTTTCCCTGCGATTGCTGACCCAGCCTTGCCTTTCCCTGATGGAGGGGCTGGGGGGGTGGGGGGCTGCCTCCTGCAGGTGACTAGAGACCATCCTGGCATTCAGATCACCGAGCCTTCTGATTACCAAGCTGGAGCTCTCTGTGGCCTCTGAAGGCTCCCCGGCTCAAATGATTTCTTCTAGCACGTTCCTGTGAGCCTTGGAGTTCCTTTGCCCCCTTTCATCCTTTGCCAAGTTGGGATGGGGGGTGGGGAAGGGGCAGATCTGACGAGAGTTGGAGACCCCAGCAGCAGCAGCAGTGAAAGGGAGGGACCCACGGGGGTGGGGGTGGGGGGCTGGGTGTGGATCTGGATGAGTTTGAGGTGTGGGGGAGGGCAGAGAGTGAGGTTCTTTGGTCCAAGCATGCGGTTTGGCTTCCAGCAATCCCATAGTAACCTCCTTCATCGTAAAGCGGCTGAGTGATGCTTTCTCTCTGGTTAGCTTTTTGTACGGGAGTGTGCTGGGGGAAGGCAGGAGGCCAGCCGGCCCCTGCTCCTGGTGCCCCTACGTCCCCAGGCGCCTCAAGCTGCTACAGAAATTCCATGTAGTGAGTTGAGAAGGTAGGAAGTGGGCTATTTTTGTCTTATTTTAAAAAATTGATTTTGCCCCACTGAGACCTAGGGAGACAGCTCGCAAGCCCCAGGACAGTATTATTCTTATTTTTCTTTGGGCGTGCACTCATGCCTCTGTTGATTTGTTTGTATGGTGGTGCTGAGAAACTGTGGGGTGGAAACTGCACGGGAAGACATGGGCTCCTTCCCCCGGCGCCCTCCTTCGTGGGCCCTCGGGGATCCGGGTGCCATCCCCGAGGTAGCTGGGCTGGGGGGGGTGGGGAGAGCAGCACGAGGGCATTCGTTCTGTGAGGCCCAGAATAAGTGCCAGTGCCAATCATGGGACGGAGGGTTTGTCTAACATGGCTGATGGATTTGTGGGGGGTTTTGTGGTGGTTAACTTCTGAACCCGACTTAGAGCCAGCTCCTACTCATTTAGTCACTCCTCAGAGAACTAGAACGACGCTGTAGGCATACGCGGAGGCTCCTCACACAGTTGTGTACTCTGAACGACAAAAGATGTAAAATAGTCAGCTGTTCTCTCTTTTTTTTTTGACTTTGTATTTTACTGCACGTTCCCCTCATTTTTAATCAATAAAGAACAAATTGTCTGGGGCCGTGGCTGGGGCTCTTTCTTTTTTTGGGGGGGGGGCACGGCAGTTAGGTAATGGGGTTAAGTGACTTGCCCAGGGTCACACAGCTAGTGAAGTGCTATGTGTCTGAGGCCAGATTTGAACTCGGGTCCTCCTGAATCCAGGGCCGTGCCCTGTCTACTGTGCCACCTGGCTGCCCCGGGGGCTCTTTCTTGTAGCAGAGCAGCTGCTTAAGGCAGGCGGGGAGAGGCCCAGGCGGCAGGTCTGTTTGAGCTGCTTTTCTGGCCTGTGCCCAGCGTGGTAGGGCGAGGGGAGCAGGCTCTCAGACTGGGCTGAAGGTCCCAGCTTGTGGTCATCCCCAGGGACTGCCGGGGGAGGAGGGAGTGGCTCCTTCTGTCCAGAGTCACCAGAATTCTCTCTTGCTCTGCCCTGAATGAAATGTTAATATCAGGAGCATTAGGCACTGGGTCGAGAGCTCTAAAAGACTGAACAGCAAGTGGAGTGGGCGTTCAAGACTAGTGGGGTCATGAACACCGCACCTTCTGGCTGCGAGGGAGATGAGGCCATGGGTGGGGGCCGATTTCCTGGTGAAGTGGAGGGCATAGTCTGAAGTTACGCTGGAGTCTTGAAGGCTTAGGCCACAGTCAAATTGTGCATCCTGTATCTGTTCGTCCAGACCTTCCTCTAGTCCCTCCCAAAGCCCCTGGGCAACAAATTCCCCTTATGGCTTCTTGACTGAGGCACTCGTCCCCCAACACGCATCCCAACAGGATTATGGTTACTGTATGTGGGGCTTAATGTGTCTTTGTGTGTCCAGCCCGGGGCTTTCTTGCTACCTCACTTCCCTCCATTCCAGCCTGTGTTTCATTGTACCCAGGAATCCCTTCCCTCCTCTGCCTTAGCTCAACCCCCTTGGCCCTAACCTCTGCCTCTCCCATCACTCTCCCTAGCTCCCATCCCTGGCCAGACCACTGAGGCCACCCTGGTTTTACAAGTGGGTGCTGATAAGGCTTAACCCAAGCCAGATTAAACATTAAAGGCATTCACTGTTACCAATATGACCAGACGTTCCTGGTCTGGGCCTCAGAGGGTCTAGTGGAGCAGAGCTGACAATGGCTGTTGACGTTGCCCAGGTCCTGACTGAGATCGGGGGCTTCGGGCCCTTCCAGATTTGGCTCCTTGTCCTTATGTGCATCCCCAACTTCTTAACGGCCTACTTCATGCTGGCCCAGCCCTTTGTGGTTTTGGATGAGCCCCACCACTGTGCTGCTGCTAGCCAGGTCCAGAACGATGGGCCGAACCTGACCGCTGAGGACAGGCTGAATCTCAGTGTGCCTAGGACTGAGACAGGTGATTTTGAGTCCTACCTCATGTATGCGCCACCCCCAGAAGGCTGGAGCCTTGATGACATCTACCAGTACGGCCTCAGTGACACGCAGCCTTGCCAGGAGGGCTGGGAGTTCCCGGAGAAGAATCCGCTTTCCCTGGAAAATGAGGTGGAGTCTCCTGCTGACTGCCCCTCTCTGTCTGGCGCTATCTCTACTGTCTCTGCCTCCTTGGGCTTGAGTCCCGGCCCTGCTGTTTACTCCTGGTGCCCTTGGGCAGAGCATCCTCTCTGGGTCTACTTTCCTCATCTGTAAAATGGGAGGGGGATGGACTTACGATCTAGGCTCCCTTAGGCACTCTAAATGCTATGGTTCTTGGAGTCTGTTACAGGGACATGGAAAGACCTTCCCCTGGGTTAGTTTGGGTTGGCAGTCTCACCCGAGTCATTGACACTTGTCTCTTGGGCCCTTCCTTAGGGGGAGGGGCCAGCTATGGGTCTGAACGCCTAGATCCTTGGGCTTGGGTCCAGTCTATTTGGGGGCAAAGCCCCGGCATCTCCTTCCCCTTACAGAGGAGGCATCTTATCTTGGGCTCTTCGTCCCAGCCCTTCCCCAAACTCATTGACCAACCTTAGCTCAAGCAGCAGCTGTCCCTCTCCTCCCCCAGCCTGGCTTTTCTGTCCTCGGTGGTCATTCCGTCCTGCTTTTCCGACCGTCTTTCCGCGCACTCTGCCCCAGAGCAGAGGCAGAAGCTTCCTTTCTGCTGTGACTTTGTGGGCCCCTCCTTAGGTCACAGTTAACTCTCAGTTATCCGCATGTACAGAGTCTCAGAATCGTTGCCTCAGAGGGAGAGAACTTCAGAGCTTCTTTAGTCCAGGCCTGATCTCCGAAGCAGAGACGCTGCCCCAACCCATCCCAATTCCCCCGACTTGTCTTTGCCACCGTGCTTGGGTTCCCGTTCTCATGCCTCAAGGCAGTGAGTGCAGAGAAGAGGTCCTGGGGCACAAGGAAGTAGCAAGCATTCAGAGATTAAACATTCACTAACCTACATAGGTCTAGATGATGTTGGTGTTTTGTGTCTGTCTTGAGCCTTTCTCTGCGTCTCTATGGGGAGGGGGAGGCGTCTTTTCCTCATTTCTCCAGTACGTTGTAGCCTAGCATGAGGTCAGGCACACAAGGGTTTACCATTTGAGTTGTCTTGAATTCTGTGATGGTCAGGGCCACAAGTCAGTCCAGCAAGGCAGCCTTAAACTAGTGGTGTCCCAGTGGGGATCCACCTGGAAGGACAAGGCTTCCTGGTAATCCTCAGATCAGAGATGTGGAGCTGAAAGGACCTTGAGAGTGAGTCCATCTCATCCAGATCCCCCCCAGAGGAGAACAGGACCATCGAGGTGGTGTGACTTACCAAGAAAAGCTGGCATTGACTCTAGTTGTGAATGCTTGGCCATTTCTGGGTTAAACACCCCCCTCCTGTCATCTCAGAGGTTTTCAGGATGGGATGACTCCCATACCACGATGGGTTAAGCCCCCTGAGTCCCAAGTACAGTCTCAGAGGGACCGGAATTAGCAGGTCCCCAGGACACCTTCTCTCCCCACCCCCGAGGAGGTTGTCTTTTTGTAAATTCCTCAAGCATCTACGTGCTACCGGGACCAGCCAGGCATTCAGAAGCTTCTGTAATATGCTCCCATTCTGCCTGGCTGCATCTGCTTCACACTCCCAACTCAGCCCCATTCATATTCCCACCCCTCCTTCTCTCCCTTCCCTTGACTGGACCGTGATCTTTCTACTTGTGTACTGGGGCAGCTGGGTGGCTCAGTGGGTAGAGCGCTTGTACCTGGAGTCAGGAAGGCCTAAGTTCACATATGGATGCGGTGTAACCCTGAGAAAGTCACTTACCCTCTATTTGTCTCAGGTTCCTCTACTGAGGAACTATAGGGTAGTAACAGCATTTACCTGGCAGGGTGGTTGTGAGGATCAAATGAGGTCATATTTGTAAAGTATAAGTGCTTAGCACAGTCTTTTCCACTCTGACTAGATGAGAATGTCCATGTGGCACAGGAGACCCAGCCCAAGGTCCCAATCATGCCTCATTCTTAGTTTTTAATTCCCAAGTACCAGGGACCCAGGCTGCCCTATTGGAGCTAGAGAGCACTCCAGGCCACCTTGGAGCGTGCCTGCTCTCTGTCTGAGACAAGCTGCCTCCCGGTCATTCCCCAGAGGACCTAAGTTCAAATGCCAGCCCTGACTCTGGTCACCTGGGTGACCTTGAACTGGTCATTCTATTTCCCTGGGCCTGTTTCTTAATCTGGAAAAGGAAGGGGTTAAACTGCACAGCCTCAGGCCCTGCCCGTGCTGGAGGGGGAATCCTGGCTTCTAGAGTCAGTGGTTCCTCTTTGGGGAGAAGAATGACTGTTAGTTCTCTTCCCCTGATGTAATCCAGCTCTGCCCCACAGTGGTCCCAGAAGAGCTAGCTTTTCCACTGGCTAGTATTCCAACTACTAAAATACGGCCAAAGGCATCCAGGATACAAAAGAGGCTAAGACCCTTGCAGGCAGACCAAAGGGTAGATGCATCTGGGGCAGCTGCTGTGGAGACCTGGGAAGGCAAAGTTTATCTTTCACTATACCCAGCTAAACTCGGGAGGAGGGGGAACCAGGGATTCTGCTCAAATAGAGAAAACAAAACCAGGTCAAGACTTAGCTGATGGGGAAGCCAGACAGGATTGGGGGAAAACTCTCAGCAGGATTTCTCCCATAAATGTGTTTTCATCCATTCAATAAACATTTATTAAGCACCTGCTGTGTGCCAGGCACAGCCATTAAAGGGTGATTACATCATCCCAGAACTCTTTCCTCTTCCTGCTTCTCCAAGAGGCACACGGCAGAAAAGGATGGAACCCTGGGGAGAGGATGGAGCCCTGCTGGGGCTGGAACATGGGAAGTACCAGGAGCATGGTCTGCCATGCTAGAGACTGGAGTCAGGTGCATGAAGCTGGGCATTACTGTGTAGAGATAACTGAACTCTTGGGCACTGATGTGAAGCTTTCACAGAGAAAGAAGGACCGAGGACAGAGTCTTTGGGGACGTGGTTGGGGCTGAGACCTGAAAGAGTGTCTAGATGAGTCGGAGAATAAAAAAGCAGATTCCAATTACTTTCTGTGTGCCCTTGGACAGCTCAGCCTCCCTGAGCCTCAGTTTCCCCCTCTGTAAAACAAGGGTAGAAAGGACACAGGTATGTGTTTGGAGGCAGTAGGGAAGACACCGTTGAGAGGGAGAAATCGTAATTGGTGGAGTAAGCCGCTACAAGAGATGGGGAGGGTGAGGGCAGGGGTACAAGTTGAGGGCTTGACCTTAACAAGAAGAGTCACCTCTTCATCAGGAACTAGAATGAGGGAGGAGAAAATGGAATGATTTCAGGGGGATTTCTTGGCTCTGGAGTGAGGATCCTAGCCTATAGATTGGAACTTGAGAGAATCTGCAGTCAACTCTCCAGCTATTAAAAAAAAAAAACAACCCTCAAACTGAGGTCCACAAAACCAGGAGAAGCCTCCACATGCTGACCTCTGGGGATTTCTTCACTTCATGGGGGCCCTTGGCCAGTGTCAGGTCACGAGTATGTAAGTACCTACTGTGTGCAAAAATGATCCCTCCCTCAGGGAGCTCCGAGTCTAAGAGGACAGCTCTTGGTGGCACAAGGTGTATATATGCAGGGTAAATTGGTGGACACAGATATTGGCAGGAGCAAGCTGAGGCCCTGCCCTCAGGGAGCTTGCAGTTTGGGAGGGAAAGGAAGAAGGAAATGCTCAGTCTCGGCAATAAAGCCCATTGGGGAATGCCAGTATGGTGACCATACAATATTACTTTGTAACATTTTATTGGTTGTAACTCTGACATTTGGGGAGCCCATGTAGATGTGTCTTAAGGTCTGGCTAGTTCTAATGGAGGGGCTCTAAATGCCTGCTGGTTTACACTTGCCTCATGTGGACACCCCCACCCCTAGTACCTCTAAGTACTCCCCTATCTTTCCTCACCTCTGCATTTTGAACTCCCTGGTCTCAGCTTGAACACCACCACCTCCAGTGACTTTGTAGCAAAACCACTGGGGCTAGATGACTTCTTGGCCTCCATGCTCCCTGTCAGTGATGGGGCCCAAGTGCACTGACGGATGAACAGGTGACCATATGGCCTAGAGAGTCTGTCATGAGACCAGAAGAGATCAAAGGAAAGAAATACCTCATGGTGAGATCCTGGCGAAGGAGAGATTAGTGCAACCAACAGAAATGAAGAGGCCAGTAAATGTCTAGAACCAGAAGAGATGAGGAGGAGGAGGGAGAGGCTAACAAACCATCTAAAGTGGACCAGGCAAGTGATCAAGGGAACCCAACAGAATGGATAGGCTTATTCTAAGACCAAAGGAGTGCCAGAGAAGCCCAGCTTAGGCCCACCAGAGAAGGAGAAATCAAGCAAAGGTTCTTTCAGCAAACTTGAGAGTTCTAGACTGAGCTGGCTGACCAGGGGAGCTAAGCCAGAGGCCACAGATCCCAGCGATATCTAAGTGAGCCTCATTTCCTGAGCCAAGCCAAGTTTTGTGTGTCAGAGAAGCTGCTTGGAAATAAATTTGAGTTTAAAATGAGTTACTGAATCAGATCTATTTAGAGTTGTAAGGAGCTTCACAGACCATCTTGTCCAGGCCCCTCATTTTGCAGATGGGGAAACCAGGGCCCAAGAAGGTTGAGTGACTTGCCCAAGGTCACACAGATAGCAGGCCCCAAAGATAACAGCATTTTAACCCATGTCTTCGGATTCTAGTGTCTTAAGTCCAGAATTTTAAAAAATATATATATTACCCTATTAATGCAGGCTCTGGGTTTCTTCTCTTGGCTTATGGAGTAGCAGAGTGACTACCACTTCTATTCGTAGAATTCTAGGAGTAACCCTGCAATTCTAGGAGGGAGAGTGTTTCCGAATCCTACGGTCTACGAGCCCCTACCGGTGGGCTCCCCAGTTTCACTTAAACAGTTAGCATCTTCCCAATATCAGTCAACCAATTAACATCAAATAGCATTTACAAAAAGATATATACTGAGAAGATAGAGCAAGGACCAAAGTAGAATGACATCCCGTCCACACACCCACCCAGTCTCTGGGGAGAGTGGATTCAAAGTGGTTGTTGCTGCAGCACATAGCTATTGGAGGTGGCCCTAGGAGTCCTTTTCTCCCTCTGTGAAGTCACCACCCAGCTCACTTCTAGATAAGTTGGCTTCTTCTCTGGGATGGCTCCGACAGGTTGGTCTTCATTGGGCCTGGATGCTGTAGCCACCATGTCTGGAACTCCAATTGTCAATGGGCCTCAGATGACTTGGATGGGCACTTTCACTGATAGATACCCATTCATCTGGCACAACAGAAACAGGAAAAATAGAGGCTCTGTGAAGTCATGGATGAATGGTGGCCAGGCAGAGGACACACTTCCCAGTTCAGTAGCTCCCCGCAGTTCTTGCCTGGTTAACAGGGGAAAGAGTGAGAGAGTGCTTGCCTGGGAAAAGAGTCATGAGATGGCCCTCTCGTATCTTTTGTAGGCACCGTGTTCTGGCTGGTCCACTCATTAAAAGGCTTTTCATCACCACGAAGTAAGCCGAGAGGAAAACTACTCCTTTTCTGAAGGAGGGAGGAGGCAGGGAGGTCCCCTCTATCACGCATGCCCAGAAGCAAGCTCACCAGGCTGCCACATGGGTTGGCCTCAGGCAGTTACCCAGGCCTTCTATGATCTTTTCTTTTCTTTTTTTGGAGGCAATGGTGACTTGCCCAGGGTCACACAGCTAGCTAGTAAGTGTCTGAGAGTCTGATTTGAACTCAGGTCCTCCTGACTCCACAGCCACTGCTCTACCCACTGCACCACCTAGCTGGCCCGTTCCTGTGGTCTTTTAAAGTGATGTGTAAAGCTTTTTTAAAAGATCAATTTTGTCAAAAGACAATCAAGATAAATCGGTCGTCATATTTCTCATACCTTCACGTCATGGCCAAGACCATATGTATTCCTCCACATCTTCCACTAAGAGGATGAACAGCAGCCCCAAGGTTCCGTGATGGGGTAGCGATCTTAGTTCCAGCACCCTAAGGGGAGGGATCCACTGGGATCAGAGGATCAGATCTGGAGCTGAAAGGGACCTGAGAGGCCGTTTAAACCCCCTCCCCCATCTTAGAGAGCAGGAAACTGATCCAGAGATCTTGCTCAAGGTCATACAAGTCCTGTGTCTCCAAGATCTGCGCCCCTCCCCCCCCCATAGAACGTAAGCTCCTTCAGGGTGGACTGCATTTTTAAAAAATATATATCCTCGGATCTCACTACCTAGGACAGCACCCAGAACAACACTGACCGTGATTGAGAGCTGGGCTCCTAACCTTAGAGCCTTGAGGTATTTTCAAGGGAATCCAATGCAACTTCCTCGTGAATGACAGAACCAGGATTTGAACCTGGGTCCTCTGACTCCCCATCCAAGGCAGCTTAGGTACCACAGCAGAGAGAGCACTGACCTTGGAAGCAGGAAGACCTGAGTTGGAATCCAGCCTCGGAAACTTACACCTGGGCAGGTCACTTCATCATTTCCTGCCTCCGTTTCCTCATGTGTAAAATGGTGACAATAGCACCTACCTTCAGGGTTGTGAGGATCAAATGAAAATATCAAGTGCTTAGAGTAGTGCCTGGCCCATTGTAAGAGCTATATAAATTTGAAAATAATATATATTATAAAATAATTTTATTTATTACTATGAGATCTCATAGCTCTGATGTTGTGTGGTTTTTATGATTTTGGAAGACAGGGTGGTTGCTCCTTTTTGGGAGGGAGTCGCCAAGCGCGAGGAGGGAGAAGTGTACGTATGAGGGTGGTGAGAGGACCCCGGCCCCTCAGCGACTCATGACTAGACCATCAGGAAGTCCTTGCTCCATGCAACCTTCACTTGGCCATCAAACCCATCTTCCTAAAACACAAGTCCGACCATCTTGCACCCCTCTACCCGTTTATTCAATGTTGAAGGCTCCTTATGGCCTCCACGATCGCATATAAAACTCTGGTTGGCATTCAAAGCCCTTCATAACGGGCTCCCTCCTCCCTTTCTAGCCTTCTTCTATGTCCCCTCCCCCTTCCCTCGTGGAGTCTGTGATACAGCAACACTGGCCTCCTCCTCATTCCTCCATGCGACACTCCATATCCTGACTCCAGGAATTTTCACTGGCTGTCTCTCCTGCCTGGACTCCTCTCCCTCCTCATCTCCTCTCCTGGCTTCCCTGGCCACTCTCTGGGCCTGGCTCCAACTCCACCTTCTCCAGCAGTGGTGTTCAACTCAATTAGAAACCAGATCCCTATGAGCCACGTGTTGACTTGGAAAACCACACATTATCATCTGTATTTTATTGCATTTTTCTTTATTTCCCAATTAATTTTATTCTGATTTGGGCTATTCTCAGGAGTGTTATGGGCTGCATGTGGCCCATTGTTGACATCCTTGTTCTACAAGAAGCCTTCCTGGTTCCCCTTAACTCTGGTACCTTGTTTCTGTGGATTATTTCCATCTGTCCCATCTATATCTTGTTTTTACTCAGTTTGCATGTTGTCTTCTCCATTAGAATGGGAGCTCCTTGAAGGCGGGGAATGTCTTTTGCCTTTCTTTGTATCCCCCAATATTTAGCACAGTTCCTGGCACACAGTAGGCCCTTAATAAATGCTTACTGACTTGTTGACTGGCAGATGAGCCCTGAGCCTAAATGTAGCTTCGTGGGGACGTTTTCCCTTTGCACCTTGACATTTGCTTTCAGCAGAGAGATAGATCCTCATCACTTATCATAACAAGAGCATGAAGTTGCTGATAAAGCCCTGTCAGGAAGAAAGCAGATACTGCTGGAGAAAACAGCCACTTTCAGTTCCTTCACATAGCATAGCACAAAGCAGGACGAAACCATAGCCTCTAGCCAAGTTGGCAGCCCCAGGATCAAGTAGTGAGGCAGAGGCCAGCCTCTGCCAGATCTCCAAAGTCCAGATTATTCCTGTTCCAGGCCTCCTTATTCTAGTACCCTTAGACAATCATGGATCTCAGAGGCCACCAAGGCCAACCTCATTTTACAGAGGAGGAAACTGAGGCACACAGCGATTAAGTGATTTCCCAAGATTCCACGGACAGTGTCATGGGATCCTAAGTCTAGAGCCAGAAGGGATTTTTAGAGGTCACTGATTCCAGTTTGCTCATTCCCATGTTCCATCTCTCTCCCCAGTAGACAGTTTAAGCACTTAAAGTCAAAAGGCCTGAATTCTCACTCTTACTACTTGTGTGACCTTGGGTAACCAACTAATCACCACGCATTCACTAAGCGCCCATGTGATAGGGGAATCACTTCCATTTCCTTGGACTTCAGTTTCCTCATCTGTAAAAATGAGGAATTTGGATTAGAAGTCTCTTCCAGGTCTAAATCTATCATTCTGGGGGTTCTGTGAGCCTCCTACTTCTCTGACAGCTCCTCAGCCTCCTTTTCTGTTTGCCGTAATGACCCTTGAAGACAAGTATGCCCAGGACACCCCAGGAGTCTGGATTCAGCCCTCATCTCTTCTTTTCTCTCTCCACGCTCCTTGTGGTTTCATCGACTCCCTCATGTTCACTTATCTCCATGGCTTAGGCCCAATGTAGATGATTCCTAAAACTCTACATAAGTGGGGGAGGGAGGTTAGACCGTTTTGTGTTGCTCATGTAGGTTATGTGTGTCCACATGGATCTGTCTAGATGTAGCTCACAGGGGCTCAAGAATGAACATCTCTTCTCCTCCCCCACCCTTCTCCAAGGGAGACCTTCATTCCTGCCAGGAGGTTGGGGCCAGAAGCTGGTCACTCTGCTCTCCTCAGAGAGAGAGAAGGTACTGAGCTTGAATTATATCTATCTGCACCCTTAAATATTGTTAGTCTCGGGAAAAGAATTTTTAGATTCAACCTGCATTCCTGATCACTATCCCTTAATGGGAAAGGAGGGCCCCAAGCTAGATACCCAAAGCTAGATTCGCTTCCCACTAAATGCTAGCTCCACAATAAACACACAGAACAAATACACTCTTTTATCCAAGTTGACAGCAAAACTGAAATCAGAGAAAGCATGCATGAGGGAATATATCCCAGACAATATTATGTGAATGGTCTCTCCCATTGGGAATGAGTTGCAGCTCAGCCAAGAAAGGGAGTCCCAGACCTCACCAGAAGGGAAGTGTAGTCAGCTGGGGATAGGGACATGGTCCAGGTGTCAGCTCCTCTCATGTTGGCTTCTTCCCAGAGGCGTATTTTTCTTTTCAGGGACCTGAAGGCAGTCTGCAACCATGTGGCTTCTCTTTTGAAGTGGGAAGCAGGAAGACCAGGAGTCCCAGTCTCTCTAACTCCTGAAACTCTGCCCCTCAGAAAAGCTGGGAACATTGAATTATCAATCTTCACCAATAGGGAGAGTCTTCCAGCCTAGCGTTACAGATAGATCTAGCTCCTATCTCTGTCCTAGAAGCCAGTCCTACATTGGGAGCTGCCTGCTGGATATCACCTAGCTGTCCAATTAGCTTCTCAAGCTCAGTTTTGTATTTTTTTTTAAATCAGAACTCATTACTCCCCACAAGCCACCCTATGCTTTCTGAACATTTCTTGTTTCTGTTGAGGGCACCACCCCACCATTCTACTAGTTCCCTGATCCCATATTCTGGAAATTGTAGTTGACTCTTTTCCCTCTCCCAATATATTCAGTCACTTGCCCATCAATCAATTAATTACTCTGCATATTAAGTCCTGTTGGTTATATCTCCGCAATCACTCTTACATCTTTCCTTTTCTCTCTGCCATCTTAGTGATTCAGACCTTTTGCCTGGACTGTGATAAAGACCTTCTGATTGGTCTCTGGACTTCTATGTTGTCCCTTCTCCAATCCATTTTCTTTGTAGCTAGCAAAATAATTTTCTGACAGCATTGCACCCCACTTCCTGCCCCCAAACCTTCCAAGGCTCTCTAGAATAAAATACAAACTCCACAATCTAGTTGTTTCCCTCACTTGACCTTTTATTTCCACCTCCATACCTTTGCTCATGCAGCCCCATTTCTAGAATACCTTTCCCCATCAATTCTACATCTGCAGATGATCATCCTTCAGTGCCCAAGTGGCATCTCCTTCATGAAACCTTTTTGTAGTTCCCCAGTTATTAATAATCTCTCTGTTCTCAAGTTACTTCCTATTTACTCATCCATGTAGATGTTGCATCTCTCTCCCCAGCAGACAGCACGTTCTTTGTAGACAAGGATCTTTCCATTTTTGTCTGTGACTAGCAAAGTACCTAGCAGGTGGTAAGCGCTTCATTTGTGTTTGTAGAATTGAGTAGAACTGAAGGATGAAAGTTATCCAAAAATCAAATGGTAATGAGTTCCCCTATCACTGTACAACTCCAAAAAAGAAAGGCTAGATTACCACTTGTTTGGAGTGCTGTATGAGGATTTCCTGCTGGGATAAGTGTTGAAGCAAATGACTTTTGAGCTCTTCTATTCTTCAGAGCAAAAGAGGGGAGGAGCCCAGGATGAGGGGCATAGGAATAGGAGCCATGCAGAAAGACTTGGAGTGGTACAGGGGAAAGGGCAACGGACCTGGCTTCAAATTCTGACCCCGCAACTTGCTATCTGTGTGAATCACTTAACATCAACAGAACTCAGTTCCCTCATCTGTAACATCATGGGGTTGGAGCAGATGACCTAGGTCCCTTCTAGCTCTGAGGCAGCTAGGTAGCCCAGTGGATAGAGCACTGGGTCTGGAGTCAGGCGGAGCTGAGTTTGAATCTAGCTTCAGACACTAGCGATGTGACCCTGGGTAAGTCACTTCACTCCTGTGCCTCAGTTTCCTCTGTTGTAAAATGAGGCGAATAATAGCACCTACCTCCCAGGCTTGTTGTGAAGATCAAATAAAATAATATTTGTTAAGTATTGAGTGCAGTGCCTGGCACATAGCAGATATTATACAAATGCTTGTTTTTCTTCTAAACCTATGAATTGTGGCAAAATGAATTCCACAGAGCCGAGAAAACTATAAACACAATGACTAATACGGAGATGAAAGATGAAAGGCGGTTTTCTATAAATACTTTTGTACACGTAGGTCCTTTTCTCTTTTCTTTGATCTCTTTGGGATACAGACCTCTTACTGGTATTGCCGGATCAAAGGGTATGCAGTTTTATAGCCTTTTGGGCATAAGGAGGGTGGCTTTCCAGGAGGTCAGTGTCACTGGATAAAAAGTACATGGAACCACGTAAGGTATAGGAAGAGTGAAATGGTCAGGAGAGGCCAGCTTATGGAGGGTATTGTACATCAAACAGAGGAATTTATTTTTTATCCTGGATGTAATAGGGAGCTACTGCAATTTATTGAATTGGGAGATGACACAATCGGACCTGAGCTTTAGGAGAATCACTTTAGTGACTAAATGTAGAATGGGTTTGAGGGGGAAAGAATTGAGGCAGGGAGATCAACCAAAGATTGTAATAGTCTAGGTATAAGGTGATGAGGGTCTGTCCCAGTGTGACAGCTAGGTGAATGGAAAGGAGATAGATACTAGAGATATTATGAAGGTAGAAATAACAAGACCTGGGGCAGCTAGGTGGCACAGTGAATAGAGCACTGGCCCTAGAGTCAGGAGGACCTGAGTTCAAATACAGCCTCAGACCAGACACTTGACACTTACTAACTGTGTGACCCTGGGCAAGTCACTCACCCCAATTGCCTCACCAAAAAAAAAAAAGAAAAAGGAAAAAGAAAAAACAGAAGAAAAAAATAACAAGACATGACAAATACTGTGGGTTGAATGTGAGAAAAGTGTTGTGGAAGACACCAAGATTACAAGCCTAAGGGGTTAGAAGGATTGTCCTCAATGACAATAAAAAAAAAGTTGGGAAGAAGAGAGGGTTTGGGGGAAAAGACAATAAGTTCTGCTTCATTCAAGTTGTTTGATATGCCTATAGAAAATCCAACTCAAGATAGCCAAGAGGCAATTGGTGATGAAAGATAGGGAAGAGGTTAGGGTTAGATACAGAGATCTGGGAATTGTTTGCATAGAGATGAAAACTGAGCTGATAAAATCACTGTCACAGTGAGATATAGTGCTGTTACAGTATAGAAGGGGAAGAGATACTGTTACAGCATAGAAGGAGAAGAAAAGAGAGCCCAGGACAGCGCCTTGGGAAACAGCCACAAACAGTGCTCATGACCTGGATGAAGATCCAGCAAAGGAGATCTGGGAGTGTTCTGATAGGTAGGAGGAAGTGGTGTCAGGAAAACCCAGAGAAAAGAGAATATTAAGGAGAAGAGGGTGATTGACGGTGTTATCAAAGGCCGCAGAGAAGTCAAGAACGATGAGGACTGAGCAAAAGCCATTGGATTTTCTGGTAAATAGATGATTGGGAATTTTGTAGTGAGACAAGGGCTTTAAAAACTAAAGATTTGGGGAGACTCAAATCCTTTCTTTTCTATTTTCAAGACCTCAGTATCTGAAGGTGGAGCTAAATTTCTCTACCCAACCCAATGCAACCCAACCTTATAAAAAAAAATCCCTAGTCTCAGGTGAATTCCATTCTATCAAGCTTGGATGGAGACAGATCCTTCAGTCTAGATAGCCCAAAGCTGGGGGTGATATGACTATAGAGATAGTTTCTCTTTTCAAGGATAACATGATGTCACTCTCAGACCCTCATTTTAATATAGCCTGCCTCCCATTGTGTTAACCAATCAGAGCTTATTGTCACTCTTCTTCCAAAAACAAAAAATATAAGCTCTGAGCTGGCCTCCATGATGATCTTTGGTCTAAGAGAGAGACAGCCAGGGGAAGCTAGGTGGTGCAGTGGATAGAGCACCGGCCCTGAGTCAAGAGGACCTAAATTCAAATTTGGCCTCGGACCAAACACTTGACACTTAATTAGCTGTGTGACTCTGGGCAAGTCACTTAACCCTAACTGCCTTAAAAAAAAGAGAGACAGCCAAATGACCATCTTTTTCTTAAGAATGTGCTGACCTTATTAATAAAATGATTATATTACTCAGAAACTCTGTTTCTCAACCCTTTTTAACCACCACAGTAAAGAGCCATCTCAGTGGAAAGATGAGGTCAGAAGCCAGAATGCAGAGGATTAGAAGAGAGAAAGGAAGAAGGCCAAATCTCTAGATTTGTATCTGCTTTGTTTCAATGGGTCACATATCTCTCTCTTCCTCTTCTCTTTATCTGAGACAGTTATCTACTATATCCTCAATCTGGAGCTGACTTGTATCATTCATTGTATCGGCTATTCCTAAGCAGCCGGGTGGTGAAGTACTGTGGGGATAAAAATTATCCAGCCTACAATAAGAGAAACTGAGACAGAGCTCTGAGCCAAGGGCACTCTATTAAAGGGTCCATGGTCCCTTCTAATGAAGTGGACCTCAGGTCTTTCTCACAATCTGAGATTCCCCCTCCTTCCAAGGCCCTGTTTTTATAGGGTTCAACATGTAAACATTCAAGAACAGCTATACCAGATACAGAAGAATTTCATTGGTTGACATATGACGTGTAGGCTAAAATAAGCAAAACAATACAGCAGCAGGGGCACGAGTTGGGCAAAGTAAGGAATATCTCCACTAATGAGGTGGTCATAAGGTGGTCCCAAGATGGTCCCAAGATGGGCACCTGCTCATGTTGGACAAGAGAGAATGGTCTGGAGGTACAAAAATAATTTGGGGAGCCTTTCCATGTAGTTGAGTCCCCTCTGCCACACTGGGCTTGGTCACCATAACAAGGAAAAACAAGGGTGGAGGACCTCCATCCAGCTGCCCATGATTACACAAGTGATCTTACCATCCGCAGCTCACAGCTCTGGGGCCAAATATACAGAACTTGTAATCATATCAAATTGATTTATACTGATTGGAATACAGTAGAGGGCCTTCAGTGAATCAGCTTCCTCAGTACATAGAGAGCTGGACTTGATGTCAGTACCACCAGAGCTCTAATGTCTCAGATACTTACTAACTGTGTGACCTTAGGCAAGCCAGCTGACCTCTCGGTAATTCAGTTTCTTCATCTGTAAACTAGAGATAATATGGTGCCTACCTCCCAGGATTGCTGAGGGGTTAAAATGAAACAATATTTATGAAGTCCTTTGCAAATCTTGAAGCACTAGAGAAATGCTAGCTATTATTATTTCTCCCAGTTTGCGTCATTTTTCAAGTGCAATAAGAATTCCTTCCATACTTTATCCACATCATTAATAAAGTGTTAAACAACACAGGCCGGGGTGGGGGTGGGGGCGCTCCGCTGGAGACCTTCTGCCTGCTTAACGTTGAACCCATCCTAGCTCTTCTGAGGCCAGCCATTCAGTTCATTCTGAATCTGCCTAAATGAGCTGTGGAGCTAGTTCTCCGTTCTCCATCCTTTTCACAAGAGTAGCAAGGAGTCACTTGGTCAAAACTCCACTAGAATCTAGGTGTGATGTATTTATGTCATGTATCTGATCTACCACAATAGTAACTATCATCTAAGGCATTAAAGTCAGTTCTTGATGAAGCCGTGATGGCTGATTATGCTCATCCTTCTTTTCTAAATGCTCACGAACTATGTCTTTAATAATCCATTCTGTTCTTTTCCCAGGATTCAGAATCAAGTTCACTGGCCCATGATTTGCAGACTTTGTTGTGTTCCATTTTTTTTTTTTGACAAGTGGGACATTTCCCCTTCTCCACCTCTCCTATTGTCCATAATCTTTCAAATGGTCCCCCAGCAGTGGCTTAGCAATGACATTCTTCAGCTCTTTCAGGATGTAGTTCACTGGGCTTAGGTGACTTGAATTCACTAAAGGAAGTTTTCTTCCTTACTAGTCTTAGGTGTCAGCTCCCTTTTAGTCATTTTTGTTTTGTCCTTTCCAAAGGTCCAAAGGTCATCCTCCTTGACACAAAAAAAAAAAGCAAATCAAGAAGTGTGACCTTCTCTGTGTCAATGGCCATTGTCCTGTCCTCCCCAGAGCAAAAGTCCTATTCCCAAGAGAGTTAAAATAACAAAAATGCTTCTTGCTCTCTTTAGTGGCAGTTTATGCTAAGCTTTAGCATTCCTAACTCTCTTTTTATGGTACCAAACCATCCTTTGGTCTTTGTTCTCTTTTACCTGCCCTTGCTGCCATCTTCTGCAAATATCCTTTTAAAATTCATGCAAATGCCATTGTGCTTACTCCTTGGCATTTCATTCCTGAGATTTTCTTGTCCCTCTTATGCTAAGTTCCCCTTCAGAATGTTAGTCCATGGATCTCCTTCCTACCCATCCTCTGAACCCTTAAAATCTGCTCTCCCAAACTGAAGAAGCATGTTAGACTATGCATTTCTTTCCTTTCCTCTCTCAGGCATGAACTCTCCTCTCTCATAAACTTCCCCGCAGGGTTCCCATCATCTTCACTCCAGCCACCAGTTCCAGCATGTTAATGAGAATCAGATTCAAAATTGAATCTCCTTACCTTCCTTATCCCCACGCTTCGAGTCCCTTCACCTTGTGAAGAATTAAATTATCTCTAAAGAAAGTCAAGAAGTGATTAATTAGCCACTCTTATTTGGTCAGAGAAAGTGCTCTAGCAGATGCCTGGATAATTGAAATCCCCCATCCCTACTATTTCATGCCTTGGAGGCAGATTTGTGATCTGTTTCATAATCTCTTCCTTTCTTTCTCCTCCCTGAGATCACTTGTTTCTCAATTCATTTCAATAAGCACAATTTAAATGTCTGCTCTGTGTAAGGCAGTGTGCTAGGCAGAGAGTAATACAAAATAAAATAAAATAAAATAAAAATGTCCCTGCCTTCAAGAAGCTTACTTTCTACTTGCATATATCTTATGTCAGTTGTTCACCTGGGACCTGGGTCTCAATCTCTCAATCTCATCACCCTAAGCTCTAGTGTTGGTGTCAATTGTCACTTAACCTGCCTACTCAGATCATAGCCTGTTCTTTTCTTCTTACCTCCTTCCTCCCCCTCTGTCCTCTATTTCTCTCATTGCTTCCAAACATACCCCAGTCTAATGATGTAGGTCCATTAGAATGTAAGGTCCTGGAAGACAGAGACTGCTTATTGTCTTTATGTGACACTTAAAGCTTGTCAAATAACTGACTAATTTTTTTTTCCTTTTTCTTCAAATCAATAGCTTCACTCCATTCCTGCATAGCATTGGTCCCACAAAGTCCATGTCCAAAAGGAGCAACTCTGCTGGATGAGTCCAGCTTCATTTGAGCTCAATTGAAGGTCATTCTTTGATCCTTAAGGAAGAAATGCTGCATTGATTCTAGAATATCAAGGTCTCCTGACCTTTTGAACACATAAGGTCTAGGTTCCAATCTCCTTCACCTATAAGCACAGAGGCAATAGGGCCACAGAGGGGAGAAGATCCCACATCCTCTTCCCTTAAAGTGTTGTCAATCATCAGTCACCATGAGAAAAGGAATCACTAAATGCAGCCAAGAGGAAGTAGCTGAAACTGACAGGGTGAACCATTTCTACATTGACAAGGTGAAGCAGTATAAAAGGGAACAGGTGTTAAGAATTTTAAAATCCTTTCTAAAATTAAAAGGACCCATATGTACCCATCAGGGCAGCTAGGGGGCGCCATAGTGGATAGAGTACCCAGCCTGGAGTCAAGAAGACTCATCTTCCTGAGTTTAAATCCTGGTGCAGATACTACCAGCTGTGCGATCCTGGGCAAGTCACTTCACTCTGTTTGCCTCCATTTCCTCATCTATAAAATGTGCTGAAGAAGGAAATGGCAAACCACTCCAGTATCTCTGACAAGAAAACCCCAAATGGGGACACGAAGAGTCTGACACAACTGAAGAATGGCTCTACAATAGTCAGTAAACCTCCTCCTCACTACATAGTCAAAGAACCAGTTACAGTAAGCTCACAAATTCTTCACAGTCATCAGAACCCATCTAGAAACAAGTTCCTTAGCCTCTCCTTGTGGCCAAGCAAGAGAATAGGGTCTGTGCATGTACCAGATCCCAGCTATATATACAACTAACACATTTAGACAGATTATTAATGCCAATACAATAAGTGGGAAGTAGATCGAGGAACAGAAATTATAATGATAACAACAATAATAATGACAACAATTTATATAGCACTTGGCAAAGATTCACAAAGATTATTGCAAATATTATCTCACTTAACCCTCAAAACAACCCTGGAAGATACTGTTATTATCCCCATTTTATGGAAACAGAGGTAGGAAGAGGTTAAGTGGCTTGCCCAGAGTCACACAGCTGCCTGAGGCTGAATTTGAGCTGAGGTCTTCCTGACTCTAAGTCTAGCCCTCTCTGTCCATTATAGCACCTAACTTCCTCTGACATAAACATAAATTATAACAATTTTGTACAGAAGTTCGACTAATGCTAATAAATTGCTTTCACAGGGAGACCAATAGACTAAAACAACCTAGCAAATACTTGGCAGTCAGGGCACCACCACTTTTGAAGATAAACTCATTTGTAAAATCTGGTGAGGAGGTCTGTGCTGGCACTAATGCAAATTTTAGGTCATTAAGGAATCAATTCTCTTGGTATCTGAATCAGATTACTGTTGCTCAGTCATTTCGGTTGCATCTGACTGTTTGTAACTGCATTCAAGGCTTTCTTCACAGAGATGCTGGAGTGGTTTGCCATTTCCTTCTCCAGCTCATTTTAGAGATGAGGAAGCCAAGGCAAACATGGTGAAATGACTTGCCCAGGTTCACACAGCTTGTAGGTGCCTGAGGCTGGATTTGAACTTAGGTCTTCCTGACTCAAAGGCCAGCATTCTATCTACTGCACCATCTAGCTGCCTTGAAGCAGGAGAAGATACCAAAAATGGGGGGGGGGAAATCTCTGACCTTGTTGTTATCAAGAGAAGGCAACCAAGAAAACGTCAATGACCCATGTGCCTACTTTCCCATACACGTGCTGTGTTATGAAAATAACCTATATGTGTGTAAGGGGACAATTTGTGATGAGTTCCCTTGTTAGGAACATAAATCTGTTTTGGGTTCTGAAAAACAAACAAACAAACAAACTTGGTTTGTCTTCCTTGACCATGCACTTGTTGGAGATAGAAGTCTGACACAGTGTTCTAAGGGAAACAGTTATTGAATTGATTCTGTGCCTCAGAATTCTCTTTGGAGACAGCAATGGTTCATCGCAGAAAAAAAGCTATAGAATTGTAGAATGAAGGGAAAACAGAGTCATTTCAGTGAATCACCTGTGAAAAATCAGAATACTTTTACTTTAAGAACTGAGGATATCATATGTTTAATATGATTGCACATGTATAGTGTATATCAGATTGTCTGCTGTCTTGGGGAGGAGGAGGGAAGGGAGGTAGAAAAAAATGGAAATTAAAATCTTATAAAAGTGAATGTTGAAAATTATCTTTGCACGTAAATAGGAAAAAATATTACTAAGTGGGGAGGAAAGAACTGAGGCTATCAGAACCAGTTTATGATTATGAGACAAATGTAATTTACCTGATTGTAGATAGGCATTAGCAATTTAGTTGTTGACCGTAAGCTTAGGCGTGGTTGTTATCAGAAAGGACTCAGCTGCTGAACCAAGATCATTAATAGAGGTGAAAGTTTATTGTTGCAGTTGTTGTCTGTCCTTCTTTCTGGAAGAGAACTGTGACGTCAGGGAGCTGATGCCATGACATGCAAAGTCAGCAGTCTCACTTTCTACTTTGGAGCCATGTGGAGCCTGTCCAGTGAAGTGTTAGTCAAGAACAGCATGGGTCAGAGCTCAGCTTAGCAGTGGAAGCATCTATCTGTTCAACACAGCATTACATTCATCAAGAAACTTACAGACAATTCTGGAGACATAAAGAAAGCACCACAGTTTACAATTCCAAAGTAATGAATTACTTCAGGCACATGTGTTCCCTACACGTGTGCCTACTCTCCCAAAGGACACTCTGTGGTCAGAGAACATGAATGGAAAACAATCTGCTTCAGTGAATTGCTAATGGAGAGTTGAAATATTTTAAGGTTAAGAACTGAGGAATATAGGCACCAGAACTATCTTATTATTGTGGGACATATGAAATTTACCTGATTGTAGACAGAAGATAGCAATTTGGTTATAAACCATAAGCTTAAGTGGGGTTGTTATCAGAGGGGGACTCAGTTGCTGAGCCAAGAAAATTATTAGAGGTGAGAGAACAGATTTCAAAAATGAGTCAAAGAGAGACCTTAACTTTCTCTCTCTTTACTCTCGTTAGTTGCCAGGTAGATTAAATAGCCAATGAAAGGCCATGTTATGTAACATTATATAGAGAATAATGAATGTTAGATAGGTCTTATGTGTTTGCTTTGCATTTTCAGTACCTGTTTTGGTTCTTGAATATTAATGGCTGATTATTAGTGGTAAGTATACTGACAGAGGCTCATGATCAATTTCCTTGGTGAGAATGTTCATCTGCAATGGTTACCCCTAGGATGCTGAAAGTTAGAGCAGAAACATGGCTTCCCTTCTAGGGCACCTCCCTGACTTGCCAAAGTGGATGCCAATAAGGTAAGAGAGCTAGCCCAAGCCCAAAGAGAGAAAGAGCATAGAGAGAGATGGGGTTGGTGCCATTCATGCACTACGTATTAATTGAGGACGTCCTTGGTAAGTGTTAGAAGAAAATGAGCTCAAGTGATGTTCCACAGAAAACCATCATGTATTTACCATCATACCAGTGACTCAAAGTTGAGAATAGAAAATCCTTTTCTATCTATTGTCTGTTTTCTTTAAACAAACAAACAAACAAACAAACAACCCCATTTAACTTGTTTGCTAGAGTACAACACTGCCTTGAAGGCTTTCTTCCAGCCAAGAGTCTTCCATGAATATGCCAAAATCATCCAAGATTCCTTGAAAAATATAACAATAAAAATAATCTTCTTTGATAATCCTCTGCTTCTTAACATCAAAGGAGTTTAAAATGGGAAGAAATAAAAAGTATTTGTCACTTTTTTGTTGTTGAACAGTTTCAGTTGTGTCTGATTCTTCATGACCCTATTTGGGGTATTCTTGGCAGAGATACTGGAGTAGATTGCCATTTTCTTTTCCAGCTTATTTTACATATGAGAAACTGAAGTAAATAGGGTGAAGTGACTTGCCCAGGGTCACACAGCCAGTAAGTATCTGAGACTGGATTTGAACTCAGGTCCTGTAGACTCCAGACCTGGAGTCTGCACCACTGCACCACCTAGCTGCCCCTTTGCCCATTTGCCAGTGACAGGGAGGAAATCCAATGCAGAAGAGAGCATTCCTATTGGTGGTACAGTCTTCCAAAAGCTCCTATTTGCAGATGACTCGATGTGGCGGCATCAAGCCTCAGAATATTGCAGAGCCTCCTAAATGAGATCCATCGCCTCTGCACAGAGTTTGACTAAATGATCCGCATGGGGGAAATAACCCCGAGAGATGAATCCCCACTGTCAAGCCTATGCTGTACCATTGGATGTACAACATATAGAGTTTGTCTATCAGAATATCAATATTGGGGGGCAGCTAGGTGGCGCAGTGGATATAGCACCAGCCCTGAAGTCAGGAGGACCTGAGTTCAAATCCTGCCTTAGACCAAACACTTGACACTTACTAGCTGTGTGACCTTGGGCAAGTCTCTTAACCCCAACTGCCTAAAATAAAAAAAAAAGAAAAAAAAGAATATAAATATTGGACCAACACTGAAAATATACAAAAAGGTTGGCTTATAATTGAACAGAAGCATTCCAGTCACTGAATCCTTTGAAAAATGAAAGTTCTTTGAATGACTCCAAGATTCTTCTTGAGGAAAAAAAATGCGGGGAGGCGGGTTCATCTTCTTAAGAACAATATTTTTCTGGTACTAATGTATGGTTGCAAGTCTTCATACACTAGAGTCTCCAAAGGATTCAAGCTGAGGATGATCTCAAGGGCAATGGAAAGGAACATGGCAGATGTGAGTAAGTAGTAACACATTACAGGAAAACAGGAAGCAAAGTAGGAGAGATCATCTTATCAAACAAGTGTCTGATTAAGAAAGAAGGCAGGCTGGTCACATATCAAGAGAGGGAGAAAGTCCAGGCTCTAGCAGTATCTTTTATGAGTCAAGAGAAACAAAGGCACTCACTGTGTAGCGTGGAGCCCCTCTGGCAAATTCCTGGCGAGATATGGATAAAAGGAGCCCCTGAAGTGTTGCAATCTGTATGGTTGGAGGGAATTCTAGCCACAGATACATTGGAGTATTAGACATCAGAGATTTCTTAGCAAACAATTTTTCTTGTGATTTTTTTTTGAAACCTTTGATTCTGCCTAGAATTATTTTTGCTTCTGATACGGTTTCTGATGTTTTTTCACTGAAAAGCTTTTGCATGAACAAAATCAATGCATCTGGGCTTAAAAAGAGAAACTATCATTTGGGGGGAAACATTGTTTGCATCAAATATCTCTAAGGGATCTCTAAGGGATACACAAGATATGCAGTCCTTTTTTGTAGCAGTAGGTGGCACCACAATGGATAGTGCACAGGGCCTAGAGTCAGGAAGACCTGAGTTCAAATCTAGCCTCAGACTCTTACTAGCTTTGAGACCATAGGCAAGTCATTTAACCTCTGTCTGCTTCAGTTTCCTCAACTGTAAAATGTGGATAATGATAGCATTTGCCTTCTAGGATTGGTATGAGGATCAAATGAAATATTTGTAAAGTGCTTACCAGTGCCTGGCACATAGTAGGTACTTCATAAATGCTTCTTCCTCTCCTTTCCCTTCTTTAGGCATAGGGACTATATTTTTTGTTTTTTGTAGCCCCAGCACTTAGTGCATTTAATGCCAAGCACATAGTAGGTCCTTAATAAATGCTTCTTCCTCTCCCTTCCCTTCTTTAGGCATAGGGACTGTGTTTTTTGTTTTTTGTAGCCCCAGAACTTAGTGTATTTAATGCCTGGCACATAGTAGGTACTTCATAAATGCTGGTTGACTGATTGCCATGGGGGAAGTAATTTTTTTCTAGCATTTCAGTCCATGTTTCTCTTAACCCCTACTTTAATTTTTTGTAACGCAGCTTTTATTTGTTTTTTTTTAATCTTGTCTTTCTGTAAAGCTTTAATTTTACTTTTCAAATATCTAGAAATTTTGTTTTTTAGCTGCTTCTGTTGCCAGGAACCTGGCTACCTTTCAGCCTCTTGATATGCTATCTCCCAGGAAGTCCAATTACATTTCAAACCAAAGCAAATGAATGTCTTGACTATTTTTCTATTCATGGATTATAAGCTTCTTGAAGCCATAGACTGACTTTTCTTTCAACTTTGTATGCCTGTATAGAATGGTCCAGGCTTAATAAAAAGTATACTGAGTTGAACTGAATTTCTTCTGTTAAGGACATGTTTGTGAGCTTTGAGTGAGCAGTTGTTTGGGAAGACAGAGAAGCCCAGATTTCCAAGGATCAGCAGTTCCAGGAATGTCATTTATGTCTTTAGGCCAGTGTTCTTCTGAGCAAATAAGTAACATGGCCTGGAGGAACATGCAATAGCCTATGTGAGAGGAAAAGAAAATTTCTTATTAACAATTTAGTGTTCTAGTCACAGAAACACAGAACCACAGCATGGGAGTTAGAAGGGATCTCAGAAGCCATCCAGTCCCCTCTGTAACAGAGGGGTGTCATCTGAACTGAATACATGTAGGGAAAGTAGTGGTTTGAGAGTAGCTTCAAGAATGTAGTTAGTCAAACGTTGATAGACTTAGCTGTTCTCAGCAATGCGAGGGTCTAAGACATCTCCAGAGGTCTCATGTTGGAAATGCTATCCACATCCAGAGAAAGAACTATGGAGTCTGAATGCAGATCGAAGCATACTATTTGCTATGTTTTTCTTCTGTTTTGTTTTGTTTTCTCTTTCTTGTGGTTCCTCCTATTGTTTCTAATTCTTCCTCACAACATCACTAACATGAAAATGTGTTTAATAGGAATGTATAGAGCAGCTAGATGGCGCAGTGGATAAAAGCTCCGGCCTTGGAGTCAGGAGGACCTGAGTTCAAATCTGGCCTCAGACACTTGGCACTTACTAGCTGTGTGACCCTGGGCAAGTCACTTAACCCCGATTGCCTCACCAAAAAATGAAGCAAAAACAAAAAACAGAAAAAAAAAAGGAATATATATGTATAGCCAATATCAGAATGTGCACCCTCTAAGGGAAGGAGGTGGGGAGGGAGGGGGAGAAAAACGTAAAACTCAAATGCATATGGAAGTGATTGT
Organism: Phascolarctos cinereus; assembly: GCF_003287225.1. Taxonomy (NCBI): domain Eukaryota; kingdom Metazoa; phylum Chordata; class Mammalia; order Diprotodontia; family Phascolarctidae; genus Phascolarctos; species Phascolarctos cinereus. Next base: position 14,945,907 of record NW_027555847.1, read on the forward strand.
TCATAAATCAAAATAAATTAATTTAAAAAAGAATGTAGTTAGTTAATAAACGTTTGTTAAGCTCCTATTACATGCTAGGCTCTGTTCAGAACTCTAGGAATACAAAGAAAGGTAAAAAACAGTTCCTGCCCTCAAGGAGTTCACAATCTATGAGGAGACAATGTGGAAACAACTCTGTATGTAGAAACAAGCTAAAGGCAGAATAAATTGAGATAATTGATGCAAGAAGTACTCAAATTAGGAGGGATTGGAAAAGGCTTCCTGTAGAAAGTAGGATTTTCACTGGGACTTGAAGGAAACCAGGGAAGCCAGAAGGAGGTGATCAGGAGGCAGAGTATTCCAGGCCTGGGGGACAGTCAATGAACGGAGAACAAAGGTTACCAGCTCTACTTTGCTCCTCCAGGATTCTTAATGTCACACTGGCTTCCGATGTCTATTTCACGAAGACTGAAGACTATGTTCCTTCAAAATGGTGGAGACAACTGTTGGTTTGAGCTGTTGGGAGTTAGACAGCTGAGAAGTGGTTTGATATGAAGCCCCTCTCCCTCTGGAATCAGGGAGAAGGGATGTGTTTGTGTGTCTGTGTCTGTGTGTATACATGCCTAGGTGGGTTCATTTCTGATCCACAAGGCTCTATAAAAAATTTGTACCATATGTACCTTTCCCTGTGGAGAGAGAGTGTGTGTGGGGGTTTATTGTTTACTGTGGGATCATCTATAGCTAGGTCCCAACTTCTGTGAGTTCCACCAATTCAAATTCGAGTTAATGTAAATTATAAAATTATCTCAGGCTTCTTTTATTGCAAGAGTTATGTGAGGGTTTTAAGAGGCTGTCAGTTTGCACTTACCTATCCTTACATGTGAATATGATTAGCTGCTGTCTGCTACATTTCCAACAGCTGTGGGTTGTTCTTTGAAGAGCCCTTAACAAAAATGGGTGGAAGGAAGAATACTTCAGATGGAAACACCGCCAACCCCAAAAAAGAAGAGGCTTGTTATTTTATTACATGAGAACAAAAATTGGGTGTAATTAAACAGCTTGAATGTGGTCATAATGCCTCTAAAATAGGACAAGATGTCAGGAAATCTGAATATTGTATAGGATATTGTAAAATAGGCAGAGAAAGAAAAGAAAAGGCAAAGTTGCAGCACCTTCTTGTGATTTGCAAACAACTACAAGGAGGACAAATGCTGCAATGATAGAAAGAGTGTTTTAGTTATATGGATTGAAAATTGCAAGTAAAAACACATTTTTCTTAGCAGAGCAGCCATTTGGACCAAAGTTTCAAATCTGTTTAAAGCAGACAAAGAAAATGGAAGTGAAAGGGATAAGGAAGAAATGTTTATTTTCAGCATTAGTTGCTTCATTTTTCAAAAATAAGTTCATTTGCATCATGTTAAAATTATCAGGGAGCTGGCCAGTGCAAATGAAGATACAACTGCTAAATATCCTATAGTTTTGAAGAAAATAATTGAAAGTCAACATTGATTCCCAAAATTGTCATATGAATCAAACAGTCTTATTCTGGGAAACAATACCTTCCATAACTTATATGTCTTTTTTTTTCCTTGAACTTTTTTTTTCATTTCCAAATTCTCTCCCTCCCCCACCCACTGAGAAAACAAGAAATACAAAATCCATAACAAATACGAAGTCATGCAAAAGGAGGGGATGAGGAGAAAGAAAGAGAAAAAACATATGCTTCAATTTGCACTCCAAGCCCATCAGCTCTTTTTCTAGAAATGAGTAGTATTTTTCCTCATGGTCCTTTGGAATTGTAGTGGGTCATTGTATTGCTCAGTTACTAAGTCTGTCACAGTTGATTATCTTTAAAATGTTGCTATTACTGTATATAATGTTCTCCTGGTTCTGCTAACTTTGCTTTGCTTCGGTTCATCTAATTCTTCCCAGAACCACCCCCTTCACCATTTCTTACAGAACAACAGTGTTCCATCACATTCATATACTACAACTTGTTTAGCCCTTCCACAATTGATGAGCATCCCCTCACTTTCCAATTCCTTGCCACCACAAAAAGAGCTGTTATAGTTTTGTACCTACAGGTTCTTTTTCTCTTTGATCTCTCTGGCATATAGACCTAGAAGCCCCTGTTGCTTTGTCAAAGGGCATGTACAATTTAATTGTTTTGGGACAGCACTCCAAATTGTTTGCCAGAACTGCTGGTCTAGTTCACAGCTCTAGCAATAATACATTAGTGTATCTATTTTTCCATATCCTCTCCAACATTTATTGTTTCCCTTTTCTGTTATCTTAGCAAATCTGATGGGTGTGAGGTGGTGCCCAAGAGTTGTTTTAATTTGTTTTTCTCTAGTTTGTAGTGATTTAGAGAATTTTTTTGTATGGCTATGGATGACTTTGTTCTCTTCCCCTGAGAATTGTCTGTTCATGTCCTTTGACCATTTATCAGTTGAAAAATGGCTCTTAGTTTTATAAATTTGGTCCAATTCCCTATGTATTTTAGAAATGAGACCTTTATCAGAGAAACTTGCTGCAAATTCCCCCATTTCCTGCTTTTCTTTTCATTTTAACTGCTTTGGTTTTGTTTGTGCAAAAAGTTTAAATTCTATGTAATCAAAATTATCCATTTTACCTCCTGTGAACCTCTGTATCTCTGGTGCGATCACAAGCTTTTCCCCATCTATAGATCTGACAGGTAATTTCTTTCATGCTCCACTAATTTGTTTACGATATAGTCCTTTATATAAAGCACATACCCATTAAGAGTTTAACTTAGTATATGATGTAAGATGTTGGTCTATGCCTACTTTCTGACAGAATTCTTTCCAGTTTTCCCAACAGCGTTTATTAAATGGTCAATTTTTGCCCCAGTAGCTAAAATCTTTGGGTACTATGTTCTCTCTCTCTCTCTCTCTCTCTCTCTCTCTTCTCTCTCTCTCTCTCTCTCTCTCTCTCTTTTCTTTCTCTCTCTCTCTCCCCCTTTCTCTCCCTCTCTCTCTTACTTTCTCTCTCATCTCTCTCCTATAAATATACTAAATACTATATAATATATATATAGAGAGAGATTTGACATATACAACAAATAGTGCAAATTCAAATAATGCATTCACTACATGGGATTCCTTATTCATAATAATCAGGATCTAGCTTGCTTAATAAAATATGAAGAGATAATATTGAAAATGTTCATTTGAGAAGACATGAAAAGATGTTTTCTGTCATTCCTGAAGAGAAGAGGCAGAGAAGAAAGGTAGAGACCTTCTTTTCTGAGGAATCTGCTTCCAACTTGATCTTATGAAGAGGATTTAAAAGAAGACATTGGGGATACAATAACAAAAGAAGGGGGCAGCTAGGTGGCACAGTGGATAGAGCACTGGCCCTGAAGTCAGGAGGACCTGAGTTCAAATCTGGCCTCAGACCAAACACTTGATATTTACTACCTGTGTGACTCAACCCCAATTGCCTAAAAACAAAACAACAAAAAGAAAAAAAAGAAAAAGAAAAAAAAGAAAGACATTCCCTGCCCTTGGAGCATTTCGATTCTAATAGGGAGAGATAACGCATATAGGGGAGCAGTGGCCAGGGAAGAGTGTGTTTGGTTTGGGAAGTCACTGAGATGGTGAGTGAAACCACAGGGGAGTTGATTGAGACTCCCTTTCCAGTATGTAATACCTTAAGACATGCTGAACGGAGTAAGAATGAGAAGAGCAGTTACTGATATTTTAAGCATTTGAAGTGACTTTTCCAGTAGCATTAGTCATAGTCAAAATACTATAAATAGTCAGTTTTATTATTACTTTCTTTTATTAACAAATTACACATTTAATAATTTTAGTATTTAAATAAGAATATTTACTCATGGGAAGCATACCAGTGGGGGCTCAGGAGCTATATTAACCACCCACAAGATGATTTCTAGAACCCTAATAGTAGTACTCAGCGTTCTGGCAACCCAATTTCCTAGCATGGGTACAAGGTGGAGGAGTGGGCCCAGGGAGACGAGGGTGGTACACCTACTATGTTAGTAAAATAATTCCTACGTAATCTACATGCCCTTGCCAGGAACATAAACAATGAATGAATGAATTTACTAAGCATATACTATGTGCCAAGGACTAATGATACAAATACGAAAGTGGAGGCTTAGAGTCTAATAAAGGACTGATGGCTAAAGAAGAATATTTTGGTTTGGGAAGGCAAAGGGATGGTGAGGGGAATGGGGGCACAAATGGCAAGAAGATCATTGTGAAATATGAAGCATATTGGGGGCTGTTTAGATACAGTGGGGCACACAACACACATAGCGAGGACGTTGTAGGGCCTGAGGGCAAGAGTTCTAGACATGGGGGTAAAGTTTCTCCGGAGGCCTGGTGGTTCAGAGAGTGTAACTGCATGTAAGATGGAAAGATCCAATAGTTCTGAGGGTGCTGTGGAAAGCAAGGCAAAGGCCGAGAAGGCGGCTGGGGCAGGATGTGAAGCAGTTAGCCAGGGGGATCTTCTACTGAGGTGGAAGTGAAGGAGTCATAAGGACAGGCTTGACTTGAGGGATTCTGTGCTTCCTGGGCTTGTGTGGGTCTGACTCACAAAAGAGCTGTAACTGCTCCCTGTAAGGAAGAAGCCGTCTCATCCTAGCTGTTGGTGCTCAGCAGAGACACAGCTTAGTATCAGTCCAGTTGTTTGCTGTCCTTTGCTCTTAAAGAGGACCCAGATGATGCCCCTACGCTAGAATCAAGTTACAGTGTGTCTGACTGTGGGTGATCAGACCCATACAAGCTGGGAATGTTCTACCACAGGTTGGGCACAAATGATCCACGTGAACATTCGGGTGGATTCTCCAAATCTGAGTATCTCGCGTTTCTTTTGAACTGCTTCAATTCTGCCTTGTTCACAGAGCACAACCTTCTCTGATCAGTCTAGTAGAGAAGCAGTATGTGGCAGTAGCAGTTCCATGGAAAAGGAACAAATAACCTCTTTGGAGACAGGTGAATAGTAGAGCTGAGTTACAACACTGGGAGTTTGAATTACGTAGCTAGAAGTGTCCCCTTTTGAACCAGTGGCGTTTGAATCTGTAGAAGAGTACCCGGGGAAGTGGGGATAGAGTGTCAGGATATTTTTCTTTTTGTGTGAAACAAAATCAAAATGATAAGAAAGGTAACTGTCAATTCGGCAAAAGTATTTTCATCATCTATCTTTAATAAGGTCTGATATCCAAGATCTATGGAGAATTAACACAAATAGATAGGTCCTAGAGCCATTTGTGGAAGCATATTAAAAACCTCCTCTTCAGTAAAGTTGAAAATATTAGGAAATAATATTTTTCACCAAAGTGCTTTCCAAATCCTTTCAAAAGCCCCTGGAAAGATGGGTAATAGGATTAGGACAAAATTTTTTAAAAAAAGACTTTTCTTAGGGACATGGATTAAGATCACTGCCCAGCCTTTTAACAAAAAATGGCTCTCAGTTTATAACCATTGCTTCTCCACCCACCTGACTGGGATGTGACTGGTGCCATGACCCACCTTTCTCCATTGAGAAAGAGTAATCATCTCCACCAAAGAAAGGTAGTCCCTCTTCCTTTTCCCAGAATGGTTCTCAGAGAAAGGAGACAGTGGCTTGATTATTCAACAATTCTGTAATATTGACCCAAACTATGTTTTTATATATTGTGGTCTTTCCCTTGTTCACAGTTCCTATACATGTTACCAGAAATCATCTTAAGGCTAAGAATCATGTTTAGGCAGATGGGGGAACTATGCCAGTTTGTAATTCTCTCCAAGCCAGAAGTGCTTGGATAATATTGAATCAAATTGTTTCTGGCAGACTTGAATGGAAAAATGCAGAGCACAACACTAGCATTGATATTTCTGACACAATTCCTAATGACCAAATGATCAGAGGACATAAACAAAGACTTCTTAAAAGCATCATTACAAACTATAAACAACTGTATGAAAGATTGTTTCAAATTACTAATAAAAAGAAAACTGCAAATCAAAACAATTGTGAGGTTCCCCTTATACCCAAAAAGTTTGAAAAGATTACAAAAGATGGAGCTAGTTCATGTTGGAAGATCTGTAGGAAGACAAACACACATAGGGTATTAGTGGAAGTGAAGTTTGGTCCAACCATTCTGGAAAGCCATCTGTAATGAGAAAGAGAGAGAGAGAGAGAGAGAGAGAGAGAGAGAGAGAGAGAGAGAGAGAGAGAGAGAGAGAGAGAGAGATGTTCTTACTATTGGACCTAAAGATCAATCCCACTGTTGGGCATGGGGTCAGATAGAGAAAAGTTCCAAATACACCCAAATATTCATTGAAGCACTTCTGTGGTGACGAAGAACAGGAAACAATGTAGGTGTACATCATTTGTGGAATAGCCAAACAAGGAATCATACAGGAATGTGCCAAAAGAAAGGATGAATATGAAGAAATGAAACAAAGGTACATGAACTGATGTAAAATTAAATAAGCAGAACCAAAAATGCAACATACACAACGACTATAACAATGTAAATGGAAAGAACAAAGAAATGCGATTGAACACTGTATCATTGCAATGACCAGTCTTGGCTCCAGAGAAGAGTTTACAGAGAGCTTGAATAGGAGAATAGATATATTTGGAAATAAATATGATTTTAAAGCATGAGGGAATCAATTAAAATTTTGTTTTTTAAAAAGGGGGGGAGCAATGACATCAGCAATGACAAGCTATGTGACTCTAAGTCATTTAACCTCTCTGTGCCTCGGTTTCTTCATCTGTAAATGAAGGAAAAAATGGACTTCAAATGTTGCCCTATTAAGGCACAATGGAGTACGGATTACTTTGTTATCAAATTATTATTTATTATGTGATGATGTCATAGCTGTGCTAAAAGGTTACTGGACTAAGTGCTCATCACAATATTTGTAACCCACAGGTAGCAAGTCAGAAAAATTAGAAAATGTAGAAGGGAATACCTCATCACAACAGAGTTTCCTGACAAAAATAAAAATGAAAATAAGAATACAGTCAAAGTAAGTTTGCCAAGGGGCTCATTTATTAGTCAAGTAAGGAAAGGAAGAAGAAAGGAAAGCAGTGTCCTGATGGCGAATTAATTAAATGATGGTTGAGAACGGTAGCCAGAGAAATGAATCCAGAGAAAACAGACTTTTGGTTCAATTAAAATCATTTGCTCATGGAGCAATATCAGAATTTGGCAGCGCCCTTCTGTGTGAAGAGATATTTTCAAAGATGAAACATGTGAAATCTCATTACTGACCGGAATTAACAGATGAACATTTGCAATCGATTTTGATGATAGGAAGCACTGACTTTGAATCCCAATTAAGAGAAATGTTCCCCCTAGTAAAGAATTCAATTTTTCTCATTAGTCACCCCCTCGAAAAATATACTCAATTTTTGTTATTGTATTTTGAATGCCATTAATAACAAATTTGTTTTCTTTCTTGTTACATAAGTACCTGCTTGCTATCTTTGGTTTTGCTTCTTGGCCCACAAAGCCTAAAATATTTACTATCTGGCCCTGTCCAGAAAAAGCTTGCTGACCTCTGGACCTAGAGCATCTCTAATGTCCTTTCTGGCTCTGGTAACATTTGCAGTTCCTTTAACTCAGCCTCATATGGCAGTGTGGAATCCCATCACCTTCCTGGTCCCCCTCTAACTTGGGGCATCTGTGAGCTTGCTCCCCTAAATCCATAGACAAACTGAAATGAAGTCAGCAGCAGAAGGCTCTTCCCCCAGGGGCTTCCTCATCATTGGATAGAGAGTCCCTCTCCCCAACGTGGACTTCCTCTTGGTTGGCTAAGGGCCAATGGCTGGTCCTTTCAGTTGATGAGGCCTAGTCATGGCTGACTGCAATCAGTAGCCTATGCCCTTCCCCCACTTCCTGCCCTTCCACCCCAGTATGAAGCTATCCTGAGCCCAGAGAATCTTCTTTGTTGAAGGACTCTGATGGAGCTGGATTCTGGAGACAGCCCCGTCTCTGTTTCTCAGCTTGATGAGAAGTGTGAAGTTAAGTGGAGCCTGACAGGAAGGTAGCCAGCACTGATAGACACTCAGCAGTTCTGGTGAGATTCTGGGAGTGGTTGACAGCAAGGCCCTTGACTTCCTTCTGACCAGGTGGTAGTAGCTCAGGTCCTGTCTCTGGCACCAGAAACACTCACTTAGTAGGAGGAGCGAGTATTAAGATATGGCATCCCTGGGGCCCAATGTCCCCACTAGTATTTCACCTAAAATGGGTGTTTATTAATTGCTGAATGGTGTCCGTGGGAAGAGGAAGCCAAGGTATCTTGAAGGTGCTTGAGTTCCCACAGTGGGATAGGCCCTATGTAAGCCAGGTCAGAGGTCAAAGAAACCTTGTATTTGGTGAAATCCTCTAAAGGGGGACAGAGGAGATTGCTTCTTGAGCCTGCAAGTATAAACTTCATGGTTTCCCTTGGATCAGCTCATACGGGCTCTTTGGGAAGGTCCTGCCTCATGCTCATTGGGAAAATATCCTTGTATCTCCAATGCCTAGCACAGCACTTGGCAAAGAGGAATTAATAAATACTCTTTGGGTAATTGATTTCTTCTCAGAAATAATTTTTTAAAAATTCATTATAACTTTTTCTTATATCATCTTCATTTTCAAATCAGCCCCTCCTCCCTTTTCTAGCCATCTTTGTTTTAAAAGAAGAGAAAAAATGAAAACAAAACAAAAACCCTTCAATTTAATGATCAGACACATTTATGATCCAAGTGCCTCTCCTTAGAGTATGTAGTATTCCACACCCATAGTCACCTACCCTGAGCCATTTTCTGTCTCTAATAAAAAACCTCTTTGCTTTCTTCCTGGAAAAACAAGTACGGCATAGTGAAGAGAGCCCTGGATTAAGGGGACCTGTGTTCTAGACCTAGCTGTGACAATTACCTCCAGGGTAATTGGAGGTAAATCTGGAGGTAAATCACTTACTTCCCATACTAAAATAATATCACTTGCCCTACCCTACCCTCACAGGTCATGATAAAAGTGGAGTCAAGGGCCCTGGGATCCAGCCCTGGCTCTATTAGGTACTTGGCAACCCAGTAAGGTAACTAGTAGAAGATCATTATTCCCATTTTCTGGGTGAGAGCCAGAAGCGTGCTGACTAGCCCAGGATCATGCCACAAACTAGCAGGTTCTAGGCTGGAAGATGAGTCCTCATTCTGCCATAGGATGTGGGAGAAAAAGAGAACAGAGGTACCGGACATATGAGTTCATTGACAGGAGATGCCCTGCACAGATGAAGGTTGACATTTTCTGCTGCAGCTTACAGCCTAGGAGAGTTGCTTAGGACTTGCCCAGGGTCACACAGCCAGGATGGATCAGAGATAGGACTTGAACCCAGGTCTTCTTGGTGCCAAGACTGGCTCTCTCCCCACTCTATCATGCTACTTCTTGTCTAATGAAGCAGTTGTTTGGTTAAAAAGCAGGAGGGGCACAGTGAAAGAACTTTAACAGTCCAAAGTGCTAACCAGATCCACACAGGGTATCTATCTCTACAACTGGCTTTGACCTGACCCACAGAATATCAGAGTTAGAATGGACGTCAGAGATCAGCTAGCCCAGCCCCCCTCAATTTACAAATGAGTAAACCAAGGCCCAGAGGAGCAAAGCAACCTTGCCCGCACGTGGTTGGCAGTGGTCTCTGTCCTCCAAGTCCTCCACCTCCGCCTGGAACTCCCCATGCAGACCAAGTTAGAAGAAGGCTCCAGAACAAAGAGAGTTAACCAGGTCATTTTTGGGGTCTCTGATCGGCTGCTTTCCCAAGGTAAGAACTATAGTAGTGAGGTCAGGGTATACAAATATTCTCAAGGCAGCAAGGGAGTTTGGGACATTTCAGAGGAGACTGGTGGCCCTCACCTTTATCCCCAATATCCTGTCTGCTCATGCTTAAGAAGCAGCCTCATCACTGCAGCACCGCTTGGCTTTTGGCCATTTGACCCCACTTGACTTCGACTGAACTATTCAACCTGACCCTGCCCAGAAAGACTGATGGCTCCTTTGAGGAGTGCCGGGTGCGCTCGCCATCCAGCGCGACTTTGACTCTGTTGTCAAGTATGGCCTGAATGACTGCCCGAGTGGCCGGATCTACCTCCAACACAGGAAGCGGTCCCTGGCCAATGAGGTTGCTGTCTCCTCATTTCCACGAAGCCCACCACACCCCTAAAGATTATCTCGAAGCCAGCCTCAGACATACTCAAGTCCACCCAAGCCCCTCGTTTTATAGAGAAGCAAACTCAAGTTTGCCCGGGGAGTTAATAGATGAGCTGGGATTTGAACTTGGGGCTCTTGACCTCCCTTTCTATGAAGCCCAAGGTGGGGGGTGGTACAGAGCCAAGATGGCGGAGTAAAAGCCGTGACTTGCTGGAGCTCTCCCCCAAACCCCTCCAAATCCCTGTAAAAAATGAAGCCCTAGGTAATGCCTTGGGGAGTGGTTGGCCAGGTGAGCAGCAAGAAGAGAGTTAGAGCTGGTTGAGGGATCCCACGCCAGGGTCCAGGTGGGGTGATCTTCACAAATCCAAACAGGCAGGTTCCCAAAGTCCCATGGCCCAAAGGCTGAGCGTTTACAGGGGTAAGCCCCTAGGCAAACTGCTGAGGACCACAGAGCCAGAGATTTAGAGCTTGGAAAAGACTTCAAAGGACAGATAGCCCAACCCCCTCATTTTACAGAGATGGAAACTGAGGCCCACAGAAGTTAAATGACTTGTCCAACAACATCATGCAGATAGTAATGACAGAACCAGGCTTTGAACCTGAATCTTTTGACTGTGGCCCTGCTAGTGCACCTTCTGCCTCACATTCAAAAGTCATAGTAAAGCCCCATCTACTCCCATCATATGAAAAAACCCACCTTGAAACGTTTTCTCATTCCTTCTAGTTTAACCTGGTCTGTAACAAAGCCTGTGAGCCCTTGAGAGCATATTCTGCTTTGGTGGCTGGCCTTCTGTTTGGACCCTTGATCATCGGCACCCTATGTGACAGGTACTCCAGGTGGGCTATGAAAGCCCACCTTGGGGCTGGTCTGAGAGGTGGCTGCGACATTTCCTAAAGCCTGCCTTCCTCTCTCAGGAGATTATATGAGCTCCTTACAATGACAGGAGTAGTCTTTGTTTTTTGGTTTTTTAAATTTATTTATTTTTTTAATATAAATTTATTTTTAGTTTTCAACATTCACTTCCACAAGTTTTTGAGTTCCAAATTTTCACCCCATCTCACCCCTCCCTCCACCCCAAGATGGCGTGCATTCTGAATATCCCTTCCCCTAGTCTGTCCTCTCTTCTATCTCTCCCCCCTTCTCTTATCCCTTTCCTCTTCTATTTTCCTCTAGGGCAGGATAGACTTCTATACCCCATCTCCTGTATTTCTTATTTCCCAGTAGCATGTGAAAACATTTTTGTTTAAACATATGTTTTTAAAACTTTAGGTTTCAAATTTTCTCTCTTCCTCCCTCCCTCCCTCCCCATCCACCCTCATTGAAAAGGCAAACAACTCAATATAGGTTATACATGTGCAGTTAGGCAAAACACTTCCATCGTGGACATGTTGTGAAAAACTAACTCTATTTCCCTTAAGCCTATCCTGCCCTCCCATTTATTCTATTCTTTCTTTTGACCCTGTCCCTCCTCAGAGTATTTCCTTCTGACTACCCCCTTTCCCAATCTGCCCTCCTCTCTATCATCCCCCTGCTCTCTTGTCCCCTTCTCCCCCTATTTTCCTGTAGGGTAAGAAAGATTTCCATACCCAATTGAATGTGTATGTTATTCTCTCCTTAAGCCAAATCCTATGAGAATAAGATTCATTCATTCCCTCTCACCTTCCCCTGCTTCCCCTCCACTGTAAGAGACTTTTCTTTTCTGTTGGTTTTTTTTGTGAGATAATTTACCTCATTCTACCCAGGAGGTAGTCTTTGTAATTCAATTATAATTCAATTCAGCTCAATAAACATTTATTAAGCTCCTACTATGTACTAGGCACTGTGCTAAGTGATGGGGATACAAAAAGAGATAAAAGACAGTCCCTGCCCTCAAGAAGCTTACAATCCAATGAAGAAGAGAACATGCAAACACATATATACAAAATGAACTATATACAGGATGAATAGGAAATAATTAACAGAGGGGAAGCACTAGAATTAAGAGGGAGTTGGGAAAGCTTCTTGTAGGAGGTGAAATTTTAGTTGGGACTTAGAGGAAGCCAGGGAGGTCAGTAGTCAGAGTGAAAAGAGAGAATGTTCCAGGGCATGAAGGATAGCCAGAAAAAAAATGCCTGGAATTCAAATTTTGTCAGGGCATAAAGATCATAAAATCAGAGACTTAGAGCTAGAGGGCACCTCTGGGATCATCTAGTTTGACTCTTGTATGTTACAGAGAGGTAAACTGAGGCTCAGAGAAATTTAGTCCTCCAAGGTCACATAGTATCAGATGGGATTTAAACCCTGTTCTTCCTTTCGCTAAGCCCACTACCACATCCCCTGCACCCCACAAACTCTCGAAGGCTATAGCAGAGGAATGCAAGCTCTGAAAGGCTCAGTTCAATCCAACTCAACAAACATTTATTAAGCACCTGCTACATGTACGTTCTGTGCCAGAGTCAGGGTTACAAGGCAAAAAAAAAAAAAGAAAACAACCGTTCCTGCCCTCAAGAAGTTTACATTTTTCTGGTGGGTCATGGAAAAGCTATGGACCTACATAAGCCGACACAAAGTACCTACAAAGTACTCACAAGGTAAATATGAAGTTAATAATGGGAGCTGGAGGAGAGAGTACTGACCACTGGAGCAGCCCGGGAACACATTTTGTAGGACGCAACACTTGAGCTGAGCCTTGGAGGAAGCTAAGGATTCACAGAGGTAGAGGGGAGGAGGGAGGTCATTCCAGCTAGGGATGCAGAGCCTGTAAAAAGGTACAAAGGTGGGATAAGGAATGCCAAGTTTGGCTGGAACAATCACATGAAATCAACTCAGAGAGGTCGGTGGGAGGTAAGAGTGTGAAGGGCTTTAAGAGTTTGTATTCTATCCTTGAGGCTTTAGGCAATCACTGGAGCTTCTCCTGAAGGTGCTATCAAATTGAAAAGGTTTTTAGTATGGGCTAATGACAGCCTACGTGTCTCATTTATGAACCCGTTCAGCCAAGCTTGCAATGCTGATCACCAGGTTGAACCCAGGGTGCTGAATTCTTTGGCCCTAGAAATTCCTTAAGACCACCTATCAAGCTGTAGAATGCGTATGCTTTACACCAATCGACAGAATGCCCAATAACCCAATATTCCAATGGGTCTGGGATCTCATCAATATGAATGTTTCCCACCCACCCACCCACCCAGGGATGCAGACCACAAACCTGCCTGCCCATCCTTTGTGACTAGTATATATCTTTGTGTAAGTTTGCCCCAAAGGGACCACCTAATTTAGTGGGGGCCTTCCTCTCTCTGTCTTGACATCATGATACCACCAGTGAACATACAGGTTGTCCCTTGATTCTCCCTTGCTTTTACACGTGTGACCAGCTTGTCTTCTTTTCCAATCATCACCTTTTTTGGTGAAACCTTTCATTCTTGTTTTCCATCATGCTTTCTTCACCCACCATGTGTCCCTCTATAACCCCCTTGATGATACGAATTTTCAGTTCTTTGGAGTCTAGAGTATTCCACGACTTGAAGTTATCCAGTGGCACCGATAGAACAATCATCTTAAAAAGATAGGCTTTTGTTTCAGGAAGAAATTTGGAGCCCTTAAAAGAATTGAGCATTTCCCCAAAAGTAATCCAGCCCACTTTCTTCCTCCTGTTGAGCTCTGGGCCCAAACTGTTGTCTTTTGGCAGCATCTACCCAAGATATTTGCATGCTAATGGACAAACTCTGTTGATGGGCAGCTAGGTGGCACAGTGGATAGAGCTCCGGGCTTGGAGTCAGGAAGACTTATGTGAGTTCAAATCTGGCCCCAGACACCCCAGGGCAAATCACTACACCCCGCTTGCCTCAGTTTCCTCATCTGTAAAGTGAGCGGGAGAAGGAAATGGCAAAGCACTCCAGTATCTCTGCCAAGAGAGCCCCAAACGGGGTCACGAAGAGTCAGATGTGACTGAAAGATGACTCAACAACAGGACAAACTCTGTTTTCCATCCAGCTTCAGGGCATAGTCTAGACCAAGGCATTCTTCATCCACTGGGTCTTTCCTGTGTGGATGGATAGTCAGGCAGAACTCTGATGACTGACCTCATCCAGGAGGCTCAGTCGCATTGCAGCTTGATGCGCATTGCAGCTTGATGCAGTCAGCATAATGCCATCACAAGCAAGAGTATCTGGAGGACCTCCTCATCTATAGAGAATCCTTCTACGATTTGGATTCTGTCCTAGGTCTCCTCCACTCCAGTGGAGTGTCTCCTTGTCTTAAGCCTTGTTGGATGTTCATTATCAGAAACTTTTAGAACCAAGTTATATCTGTTGTATTTCTTATGTTAAGAGAACATTGTGTCCAAGAGATACTGCACCCAATCCCTTTTTACTAAAGGGTTCATCTGCTGTGGACCCACCCTCACAGTCTATGCTGGGTTCAATCCTAAGGAACCTGGCCCCTAATGAAAGTGAGGTGAGGTTCCCTTTTCTTACATTCTTTGGCTCATTAAACCCCTACCCTGGCACTCCAAGGACAAGTTATTGAAAACTTAGGTTGAGACTCATGTCTACAGTCCCTCCAAAGGTAGGAAAGGAAAGTACTGAATGTACAGTATAAATCACATAAGGGCAGATATTTATTTCCTACACACAAAATGCTAAGACAAGACAAAAATGATACCCATTGACAATACAACTTAAAACAGAGTTCAGTTGCTTAACTTGCAACTCCTACTATTCTCTCTTGGAAGGCTTATTATATTGATACATCATCAGAATATAAAGCAGGTCTTGGACCTGCATTCTTGGTTTTGTTACTCATTACGTTTGTGACCTTGGGCCCATTTATTTTTAACCTTTCTAGGTCTTTGTTTCCTTTCTTTAAAAATAGAGGGGTAGAGGCAGCTAGGAGGAGAGTGGATAGGGCACTGGCCCCTAGAGTCAGGAGGACCTGAGTTCAAATCCAGTTTCAGACACACAACACTTACTAGCTGTGTGACTCTGGGAAGGTCACTTAACCCTGATTGCCTTGCCAAAAAAAAAATAGGGGAAGTACCCTGTGGTTACAATCCCCCTCAAAAGAAGACTCCAGTTCCATTCTTTGGGGTGTGTAGTTGTTTTAGAGCTTGGACAGGACTGATGGAAGACTAGGAAACCTCCTGGAACTCTTTCCCAATCCTCTTTCCTGTAGGATCGGCCACTATAAAACCATTGTGATCATGCTGATGTTCTGTACTGTGTTTGGGTTTCATACAGCCTTTGTGCCCAGCTTCAGCATCCATAAGACCTTCCAGTTTGGCACTGGCATTGCCATCATGGGCTATGCAATAAGCAATGTCTCTTTAGATGAGACCCCCAGACTGGGAGAGGGCTTCCCAAGGATGAAAGAGTGAGGTTCTTGGCCTCTTCCCCTCTCCACCTGGGAAAAACTAAATAGATCCACTGGGAAGGGGAGGCACATGGTTCTTAAGAATGGACCCTTCAGCAGCCCAGCTCTTCAGTGGAGAGACAGCAAACTATTACCCACCTCACAAACAAACAAACATACCAAGCTGATGCATGGAGCAGCACACTCCTGGGTCTGTCCCTTCATACCCCAACCCACAAGGCTTCTCCAGAACCATCTCATATATATATATATTGTTTTTTATTTATTTTTTTTGCTACTCATATAGTTTGGAAGTCCAATAAATACCCAAAGAAACCTTCACAAAGGTAAAAAAAAAAGTGGCATGAGAGTGATTCATACTGGTAATGCCCATCACATTTTATTATGGTGGTTTACTGATTATTAATAGAAAGGAAAGATAAGAAAGGATGTGAGTTTTAACTTTGATAATTCAGGACCACTATTGCTCAATGTCCAAGGATTCAGAGCTGAGAGGGACCTTAGAGATCTCCTAGTTTAATTCCTTAATTTCACAGAATCTGAGGCCCAAGGAAGTTAAGTGACTTTCCCAAGGTCACACAGCTAGTTAGTGGCAGCAGTGGCATTTGGACCAGGTCAGGTTCCTCTGATTTCAAGTCCAGTGCCTGAAACACAAAGTATCAGAGATAAGGGGGCAGGACTCGGCTTCTGAGGTCTTTTCCAGCCCTGCATCTATGATCCTTTGGCTTCTGGAGACAGACCGAGGTCTGTGTGGTTTCTGGCCTTCTGTCTTGGCTGACCTTCCCTGCTCTGCTGGCTGCTGCCTCGACCAGGGGTCCCTTGGTCCCAGTTCTAAGGCAATTGGCACTCAGCTGCTCCTCTGGAAGGTATGGGAAGGGCAGTCTGGGCTTGGATGGAGGAATGATTTGGGGCTCCTAGTTTCCTGGATCCCAGACAGGGTAGGTATTATGGTGTAAGAGGCTGAGAGGTTGTGATCCCTCAAAGACCAGAGTACAGGACGGGTCGTCTGGATTGAATTCACAGACTCAAGCATTCTTTAAGTCAAGGTGGCAAAGATTTATTGTTACACTTTTCGGTGGGCAAGGATTCCTAGGGATCCTGCAAGAGAGTGAGAATGCAGCTAGGGTTTATATGGAAAAGAGCATGGGAAAGAAATGCCAGGGACACTGATGAGGTAATCCAAAGGTGCAGGTGTCTTTGGGGGCTATGGATGGGAAAGTACAGGGAGTATACTGGACAGGGAGGGAGGTGACAGAGGTACGGATCTTCAGAGTCTGGCAGGAGGAAGAGTCCTTGGGCTGGCCAAGGAAAAAACTCCTTGGGCTGGGCAAGGCACCCCTCTCCCTCTGTCTTGATGAGAGAATGCTCTGCAACAAGGGAAAGCTTTCTCACAACACAGGAACTTACTAAGGAATTGGGAGGCTTCCAGAGACATGATCTGAGGGCCATGGACTGAGCAGCCCAGCTCTGTGTAGCTGTACCAGGGAGAGAGATAAGGGTCGTGCTGAGGCCCATGCATGAACAACTGCTAGGCACAATGTCCTTGGGCTGGAGAGAAACTGTCAGGGATAGTGTTTCTGAGGCTAGGGAGAAATTGGGGTACAAGTACAAGCACAAGCACCCCAACACAAGCACCAAAGCACCCCATCATAGGGATCTTGAAGGAATACAATCCTAATCCCATCTGACCGACCTGAGCACAGTCCTAACCACTACGTTGTAAGGGCTGCTCATGGAACTGGTCCCGTGTGGATTCTGATTTCCAAAGACTGTTACTGCAGGCTTGGAAAGTCAGGGAGGCTGCAGATTGTGACACCCACCAGAGCATGGTTTGAGGGAGGCCAAGCCTGTGGCAGAAATGGCAGTCCCAAGGATGGTCTCCTACGGACTCTTCCTTCAGCTACCGAATGGTTGGCCATCGCCCGAAGAGCCCACGCCATCATCCTTGGGTACTGCTTCTTTGTCCTGGGCCTCTTGATCCTTTCTGCCCTGGCTTACTCCATCCCTCATTGGAGAATGCTCCAGCTGGCTGGAAGTGCCCCAGTGATCTTCCTGATCTCCTATAACTGGTGAGGGCCCCAGCGGTGTGGAGGGAAGAGAAGACCTGCAGAAAGATCAGGCCAATTCTTGGGCAAGGTTTGAGTCCTTATGCTCTTGCAATGAGGAGTGGGAAAGGGGAAGACATTCAGAAGAGAAAGCCTCATCCACATCAGATGATCAAGGGATAAACCACCTCTGAGGCTCCCAGAGGGACAGAAAGGCAATCTGTCAAAGAAATGTCATAAATGAGGAGGTTAGAGTCCTATCTGTGCCCTCAAATGAGTCTATCCAGACAGCCTCTTCTTTGTCCCCACCTCTCTCCCTAAGTACCCTCCTCCTCTTCTCGCTATACACAGTTCCCCTCTTGGTGTCCCCAGAATCTCATGGAGACAGCGACTGAAGAGGGGAGGAAGGCAGAGCCAGGAATTCAATCAGTGCCCCACCCCCCACTTTCAGCTAGGACCCAGGTCCATGGGCCAGGATTTTCTGTGGAGCTCAGGGGCCATCTGGTCTAATCCCCTCATTTTACAGATAAGGAAACCATTTTAGAAGGGCTAAGTGACTTTCCCAAGGTCATAGAGTCATTGAGAGACAAAGGTGGGATTCAAACCCAGGCCCTCTAACCCCAGAGACAACCTTTTTTCTCTGTTGCTTCCCTGGCACCCCCCCCCATGAATCTATACTTTTCCTATGTTTGTGTCATAGATGACTTAGACCAGGCTCAGAAACCTTCCAACCTAGAGTTGGGACTTGGAGCTCAGGCTCTCCAGAGCCCTGATTACATGACCTCGTGGCATTAGCTTGACCTGGCAATATGGTCCTCTTTCCCTGAGAGGATACCCTCCCTGTGTCGCAGAGTGGCCCAGAGCCTTCTCACTTTATGACCCCCACAAGGACCAAGGTGAGAGGAAACCAGCACCCAGGCACAGCTGTCCTCAAAGGGGTGGGAAGGTGGGGAGAGGAAGGGAAGCTGGCCCAGGTGGAGAGAAGCCTTCCCTGACTCACTGTCGGGAAAACCTCAGCCCCTGCACACCCTCTGCAGGATTCTTCCTGAGTCCCCATTGTGGCTGATAATGAGAGGAAACATGGAAAAGGCAAAGTGTGTCCTGTGCACTGCAGCCTCTTGTCGACAAGAGAACCGTACCCCCTGCGCTCCTCCGGCAGGTAAGCTGCCTGCCCAGATCTGAGCCTCCTCATTATCCTCCCTGCCTCCATCCCTATTCATGGAGGGCATGCCTTCAAGCCTCTAACCATTCTGGAATGGACCACATGGGACCTCTAGGGGACCCCTATCTCGGTCCCTGAGATTGGTCTAGAGGGAGCACTAGGAAAAGAGATGAGGGAGGGAAACGAGGAAGGAAAGGGAGAAAATTTAAAACTCAAAAGCTGATGGAATCACTTAACCCCAATTGCCTAAAAGCAAAAAAAAAAAAAAGCTTACGGAAGCGAATGTTGAAAACTAAAAATAAATCAATTAATAAAAAATGAATTAATTTTTAAAAACAGAAAGAAAGGAGATGGGATGGATTCCTTACCTAGAGGTGGGATGAGTGGGAAAGAGAAAAGGAAGAACAGCAAACTTTAGCTCCCTGAATCACCCCATTTAGCATCCTACTTTGGTAGGGAATAATTAACACTGACAGTTGTCAGGGCCCGAGTTTGTATTGTTCTGGACTTTCCATCCACCAGCTAGGCAGAAATTTAATGAGTAGCTGATAGGAACAAAGCACCTTCTTTAGTATTTAGCCCTGGGGCTAAAGATGAATAAGACACAGGTTCCTGCCTTCAAGGCATAATGGGTTTCCTGCCAAACAATAGTACAGAGGGGCATCTAGGTGGTGCAGCGAATAGAGCACTGGCCCTGGAATCAGGAGGACCTGAGTTCAAATGTGACCTCAGACATTTAACACTTACTAGCTGTGTGACCTTGGGCAAGTCACTTAACCCCATTGCCTAGCCCCCCCCAAAAAAGATACACAAATGATAGTATAGCCAAAAAAAAAACCAACCCAAAAAAACAAACCAACACTATGGAAAGACAAGAAGGAGTTCTTTAAGCTGTCTAAAATGAAACATCAGATATGGGGCTTTGTAGTTGACAGACATGACAAGAATGAAAGCAAAATGAGGGGAGACTCCTGTCTCTATCACTTGAATTTTGTTCTACCTCAAATTCATTTTCATTTTAAACCACAGAGAATCTTGGGAATGTCTAACCCTAAGTCAGATAGTTGTCTGGTACTCCCTTCACAATATGTATCTATCAGCAACAAATCCATCTAACTTTGGCACTGTATCTTTCTGTTGAATAGACCATAATTTCCATGGTACAGGAAACTCCCTATGCCAATGAAGATCAGTGTCTCTTCTGTCACATACGGTCTTATGAGCTGGCTATGCACTAGGAGGTTAAGTGACTTTCTAAGGGTCATATAGCTAGTATATGCCAGAGGCAGAAGCCTTACTGATTCCAAGGCCATTCCCCAATCCTTACTCCACAGCTGCTTTTTGAGCTATAACCTAATCAGAAGAAAACCTCATTGTTTCTCTACAAGGCAAAAAAGATCTATAGTCCCTACTGGGCCACTTAATATTTGATCACAGGCAAGTGTCTGAGGCACAGTTTTCTGACCTATGAAATAAAGCTAACAATATTGGCACTATGTAGCTCACCAAGTGGTACTAAGAAAAATGCTTTGCCAATTACCGAGCACTAGATCAGTGTGGGCTGCTGTAAAGATTATTGTTGTTAATGATAACAATGATAATGATAATTGCTATTAATTGAAAGGAAGAAGATGTCATAGTGAGCTAGAACTATAAAGGATGATTTCACAGGGAAAGGGGGATTTGAGCTGGGCCTTGAAGGATGGACACAATATGAAATTAGAACTGGGAAATTCCAGAATGAAATGAGGAATGAAGTCAAGAAGTGACAAGTGGCATTCCCAGAAAAATGAGTTAGCCAGAATGGATGAAGAAAGCCTGGGGAAAGCAAGGAGTAGGACAGGAAGCTGGAAATGCCAGCTAGGGTTGGATACATTCGGGCAGAAAGTAAGTCCCTTGAGAACAAAGGCTCTCTCACTTTCTTCTTGTAATGCTAGAGTCAGCACCTTTCAGGCAACTAGTCAATGTTCGTTGATGAGATGATCGCTGCAGGTTTGTGAATGGCTGGGTTTGCAAAAAGGAGCCCCTGAAGGCTTCCACGCCATCTAATCCCTTATCCAATCTAGCAAGGGCTCTCATCACCTCACACCTGCATTGCTGCAACAGCTGCTGGTGGTTCTGCCTGCCCCAAATCTCTCCCCACTCCAGCCCATCCTCCATTCAGCCACTAAAGTGATTTTCTTAAAGCACAGGTCGGACCACGTCACTCCCCTGCTCAATAAACTCCAGTGGCTCCCTATTGCCTCCAGGATCAAATACAAAACGCTGTTTGGCGTCCAAAGTCCTTCATGACCTGACTCCCTCCTCCCCTCTCAGTCTTTTGACACCTTCCTCCTCTCCAGTGACACTGGAGTCCTTGCTGCCCTTCACCGAGGTGCTCCATCTCTCGAGTCTGAGCATTTGCACTGTCTCTCTCCTATGCCTGAAATCCTCTTCCTCATCATCGCTGCCTCCTGACTTCTCTGGCTTCCTGCAAGTCCCAAACAAAAGCCCACCTTCCCCAGGAAGCCCTTTTCTCTCCCATTGACGTTGGCGCCTTCCCTCTGTGGTTATCTCCAGTTTATTCTGTCTGTAGCATTGTTACTTGTATGTCATCTCTGTGATTCAGGGAAGATGGCATTGGACTCCAAGTCAAGAAGACTGGCTGTGTTGCCTTGGCCAAGTCACTTAACCGCTCGGCCTCAGTTTCCTTATCTGTTTGTCAAATAGGGAGTGGGATGGACTAGATGATTCCTTTTCAGCTCCAAATCTGTGGTTTTGTATCCTATGATCAGGATCCCTCTATGCCTTGGTTTCCCCATTTTTAAAATGAGAGGATTGGACTCGATATCCTCTTAAGATCCTTTCTAGCCTCAATCTATGACCCCGAGTCATAACTTCCTAGTAGGAGGTAACCTCTCTGAGAGCGTGCAGCAGTTCTGTCTTACAACCCCAGCACTCAGCACCATGACTTATATGCAGCCGGCATCTGGTCCATTGCTGATGCTACAGGGGCTACACAGAAGAATCAGGTGAATCTGATTGTTCCAGGGATTAGAGGAAAGCGAAGGGAAGAGAAGAAGCACTTGTACATGCCTGGCACTAAGCTAAGCACTT
The DNA here is from genome assembly GCF_003287225.1 of Phascolarctos cinereus. Classification (NCBI taxonomy): domain Eukaryota; kingdom Metazoa; phylum Chordata; class Mammalia; order Diprotodontia; family Phascolarctidae; genus Phascolarctos; species Phascolarctos cinereus. The sequence continues at coordinate 14,967,707 of NW_027555847.1, forward strand.
TTGTAAATACCTCATTCGAACCTCAAAACAACCCTGGGAGGTAGGGTGCTATTATTCATACCCACTTTACAGTTGAGGAAACTGAGGCAAACAGAGGGTCAGTGACTTGCCCGGAATCACACGGCTCGAAAGTGTCTGAGGCTGCATATGAACTCAGGCCTTCCTGACTCCAGACCCAGCACTCTGAATACTGTACCACCAGCTGCCTCTGATGGGAAGAGGAAAGGCTGCCATTGAAAGGGACAGAAGAATGGCCCAAGAAGTGTAACAAAACCAAGACAGTGCAATATTCAGAGTCAAAAGTAAGAAAATTTATTGTCAGCAACCTGCTTGGCCCTGTCCTAGGCACTGTGAGGGCAGACAAAAGAACTGGCTCATGCCCACAAAACCATTGGATCAAAATGAAGAGTGGAACCTAGTTAAGTGCTCGGTTGCATGAGCCAGACTCTTGGAGTTCGGTGAAGGGAGAGATGGATTCCCAAGAGCCAAGGCAGTCTGGTGTAGTGGGCAGCACACTAGACCCAAAGCTAGAGGACCTCAATTTAAGTCCCAGCTCCAGCACATTCCCTACGACTCTATCACCAGTCGCCACAGAACCCTGGACAACTCACTTCTCCATTCTGACTTTCCTCGTTAGTAAAGTGGAGACTCAATTCAGTTCAATGAACATTGATTGTCTAGTCTGTATAAGACCTTGTTCACTGCTGGAGATAGAAATAAAAAATGCAAAAATGGCTTATGCTCTGAGGGGGCTTTCAGAGTCTTCCTCTTCTTAACCTCAAAGATTTGCTGTGGCCACCAGGGGCTAAATCATCAAGTGCCCTCTGAGCTGTGGTTGAGCAGGGGCAGGCTTCTCATGAAATGGCTCTCATGCTCCTCTTCCTGGTAAAGAGGCATGAGCCTCCGGCTTCAGGATGAGACAGACACACTCAGATGTGGTCAGTGTTGGGTTTTCTGTTTGTCTCTCTAAGTATACATTATGGATTTAGGTATACATCGATTTAGAGGTGGAAGGAGACTTTATAGGGTGTATAGTACAGGCTTCTCCCCTTAGGGAATCGTAGAAGAACTACTACTTATATAGAGCCTAAGGTTTAAAAATATTTGACACAGCACTGGTGATGTGGGGCTAGATCTCAGAAGAGAGACTCACCAAGTAAGAGAGAGAGTATGGACGGAAAGGAGAAAAGAGACCCTGCCAGAGCCTTGAAGGACTCCCACAGTCATTGGGCAGAACATGGATCTTCATCCATCAAAGGAGACTGAGAAGGAATGGTCAGACAGGTAGGAGAGGAAAGTCATGAAAACCAAGAGATACTGTGTCAAAGGCCACAGAGAGATCAAGAAAGACGAGCATTGGGAACAAATCTTTAGATTTGGCAATTAAGAGACCATTGGTAACTTTGGAGACAGAAGTTTTGGTTGAAAGAGATTGGAACCCAGACTGCAGAGAGTTTAGAGGGGAGTGAGAGGAAAGGAAGTGTATTGATGGATGGATGGATGGATGGACAGATGAACAGACAAATGGATGGATGGACAGATGGACAGACGAGTGGACAGGCAGATGGATGGGTGAATGGACAGACAGACAGATGGACAGACAGATGGACTGATTGTTTCCACAGTGCCTGGACATAGTAGGTACTTGGTAAATGCTTGTCAAGTGACTTCACGAATGAGGATTCCTACTAGCAGAAGAAAGCTGGGAAGAGAGGAGAGGTACAGAAGGGCAAGTCAGGATCTTTAATGCCCTATTTTGCCTGCACTTCTTACAGCTGACCTGTGAGAAGATCCCCTATGAAACAGTCCTGGACATCCTGCAAAGGCCTTGCCTGAGGAATAGCTCTGATCCTGACCTATGGGTGGTATGTTCTTGCTGCTTTTAAAATAAATGACTCCCTTGACTCAAGAAGATTCCTGGTGGGAGAACTTGTTCCTTTCCTGCCATTCTTTAGGTAGAAGGGAGGAAAGGAGAGAACTCTGGGCATCCTGGAGAGATGTTAGGAAAACAGGCTGGGAAGTTTGGGGAAAGAGGAACTGGGAATCCCTCGGTCCCTGAGAAGCAGAGGAGGCAGAAGGGATAAGGGAGAATGAAAGGGAAGGAAGAAAGGAGAGAGGAAGAAAAAGGGAGAAGGAGAAGGAGGAGGAAAAGGAAGAAAGGAGAAAGAAGAGGGGGGAGTGAGGCCATGTGTGTAGCTCTGGACTCACCCACCAATTTGCTAGGATCCTTTAAATAAGTCACTTGCATTCCCTACCGCAAATGAGGTGGAATGAGGGGGGCTGGACCACATGTTCTCCAAGGCCCTTCTGTGCTCTTCTAATGCTCTATAAAGGATTCTGGCCTGGCCTTTGGGCCCTGTTAAACTGCCCAAGGCCCCAGGAACCCCTCAAATGCTAGGGAGATCTCTTGACTTTGGGCCTAGGGTTTCCTCTTTCTCCATTTCTCCATCTGGCTGGTATCTAATCCCTGGCCCAGATCCCTGACTCCTGCCTTGCTCCCAACTTTCTTGATTCCTGACTCAGCTTCTTAACCCTTGGAGTTAATGAATGGTTGCCTTTAACCCCAGCAGAATACCTGGTACAGTGGGAAGAGCATGAGCTTTGGAGTCAAGGGACCCAGTTTAAAATTCTGACTCCAATGCTCTTCGGCAAGTGTTTCACTGTCATGCATGAGTGTAAGAACTGGAGGGAAAGGGTCTGGGTTTGAATCCTACTCCTTCACACCTCTTGGCCTCAGTTTCTCATCTGCAAAATGGGGACAGTTGGATCAGATAGCCTCTGAGGTTCATTCCAGCTCCCTCACTCATCTCCCTTTCTTCTGCCTCTTCCCTGGAAGGAGATGCCTAGACTCAGCAGCCACTCTCTCTTTCCCTGGGCAACCTTGATCAAGGATAGTTATTTACAAGGAAAAAGAAAATATCAATTCAGAAACAACAGAGCTGGGTGAGGCAGGAAAACAGGTCTCAGGTTCTCTCCAGCTCAGGCTGGTTAGTCCTCAACCCTCTCTGCAATCCTATTTTCCCCCTGCCTCCTTTGGTCTAGTCCACTAGTCAGTCAGTCGATAAAGCTTTATTAAGGGCCATTCACGATTTTCTGGGCCTCCCTGGCCAGGCTGCCATTTTGCAGGTGCTAAAGTTGGAAGGGACCTTAGATATTATCTGGCTATTGCTTCCTATCGATATGACCTTGGATAAGTCATTGGACCCTCTGGATTTCATCTGTCAAATGAGAGGGTTGAGCTAGGTAATCTCTCAGTTCATTTCCATGACTAGACCTCTGATCTCATGGCCCTCCCCATTTTACAAGTGAGGAAGCTAAGGCCCAGAGAGAGAGTCTTTAGAGGTCATCTGGTCCAATACCCTCATTTTTCAAATGAAGAACTGAAAACCCAGCAAAATTCAGTAACTTGTCCAAGGCCACACAGATTAGTGGCATAACCAAGATTCACGCTCAGGACTCCTCACTTAACACCCTTGCTCGCCCACCCCGGGAAGTGACTCACACAAGGATGTCAAGTTTGTAGAACCCAGGGCTTTGGACTTCCAGGCCAGCAGCCTTCCTATTCAGTTCCAGTCTGGCCTTGGGTCTTGTGGTTCAAAGGGCAGGCCCAGACAGCCCTGTCCAAAGAGTCCCCAGTCCTCCCGAGCAGGAAGAAGTCTTTGGGATCTAATCGCTGACTTGCCAAGAAGCTCCATCTCTCTCTAACACCAGGAAAAGCAATAGCAAAGAAAAAAAGATGTTGGTCCCGTTCCCTTGCACCAGGGAAACTCCCACGTGCCAACCCCCTCCACCCACGAGGACCAGTAGTCTGTAGCTTAAAGTCCTAGGTAGGAGTCATCTGTAATGCTGAGAAATGAAGAGGCAGGGTGAAAGATTTAGAGCCAGGAGGGACCTCAGAGGCTATCCATTCTAACTACCCCATTTTACAGATGAGGAAATTGAGGCCCAGAGAGAGGAAGAAACCTGCACAATATCACACCCCCGAGTGTCTGAGGCTGGACTGGAACCCAGGTCTTCTTCACTCCAAAAATGGCCATTAGTCTGCAATGCTCCACTTTTCCATTAAAGAAACAGATCACTGCTAAGGTAGTTTCCTCATTATCTCAAAATCTACAAGAAGATCCTACCTCTCAAAGGTACATCCGTTTACAGCAGGAAGAGATCTTAGAGGCCACTGAGGCCAATCGTTTCATTTTCTAGAAGAGGACATCACAGATAGCAAACAGCAGGGGTGAGATTCGAACCCAGGTCCTGTGCTGCCCTTCTAAGAGGGCAGACAGATGTGTGGCTCTGGTGTAGGCCCTGGAGCACAGAACCTGGCAGGGGATCCTCCTCTGAGGCCGTGCTCCTGTGGGTTCCAGATTCTCCATCGGTTTCAGTTATTTACGGCTGAGTTCCCAAGTGCAGAAGCTTCTGATGAATGTGCACGGATCCCAGCTGGCGTTCAGACTGGTGGAGTTGCCTGCCCATCTCTCTTGCCTCATCATCATGAAGAAGCTGGGGAGGAGAAGTAGCCAGGCCTTTACCCTTCTACTGGGGGGCCTCACATGCCTGCTCGATGCCTCCATTCTCAATGGTACAGCTTTCCCTTCTTCCCCAAGAACCCTCCTGCCTGACCACCCCGAGCCCCGCTCACTCTCCTGAGAGGTCAACCTCTTGCACTATGGGAGTTCCCATCATTCCCTTATACCCAACCCTCCCTCCCCAGATATGGCTGGTGAGATCATAAAGCTGGCTAATGCTTTGGGCTCTGGGAGTCCCATGCTTATCATCTAGCCTCTGTCTGTTCTGTCTAGACTCCTTGCCTACATTTCCTTGCTTCTCACTGTCTTCTAACTGATTATTATTAATTATTCTTAATCTCCAAACCTGATTTCTGACCTCATCATTCACCTGAAGGTGCTCTCTCTCTAAAGTTTACTGTGCCTGGAATGCCCTCCCTCCTCCCTTCCACCTTCCCTACTTTTCCTGGTTTCTTTCAAGTCTGAACTAAAATCCCAGCTTCTCCAAAAAGTCTGTCCTGATCCCTGCTTAATTCCTGTGCCCTTCAATCTAATTTATCCTGTATCTATCTTGGCTTGTCCACAGCGGTTTCCACGTCTCCACCGTTAGAATATATGCTCCTTGAGGGTAGGGACTGTTTTTGCCTTTCTTAACATCCCCAGTGCTAAGCACAGTGCCTGGCACACAGTCGGTGTTTGATAGATGCCTGTTGATTTGTTGACTTGCCAGTGGTCCAGGTGCCAAATGAAATGGACTTTTCTCAGTCCTCAGCCTTCTTGACGTGTCTGCAGTAGTCGCCTTGGTTGGTCATGGCCTCCTCCTGAATAATGTCTCCTCTCTGGGTTTTCATGACTGTGTTTAGTTTTCTTACTCAGCTGTCTGACTGTTCCTTGGTTTCCTTTGCTGGATGAAATGTGCAAAATTTTAAAAAATGCTAGCAATTGTCATTATTATTATCTGTACCTCACTCAGTCTCTCTTTAGGAGTAACAAGTAATTCTCTCTAGAGTTAACACTCAAATTCCCAGTCCCTCAAGATCTTGTACTCTCTTAAAGATACAGTAACCACATAGTCTTTGTGGCAGAGGTTGTTAAAGCTATGTGTGAACTGTGTATATATTTGTTATTGTTCAGTTGTCTTCAGTTGTGTCTGACTCTTTGTGACCCATTTGGGGTTTTCTTGGCAAAGATGGCAGAGTGGTTTGCCATTTCCTTCTCCAGCTCATTTTACAGATGAAGAAACTGAGGCAAACATGTCAAGTGACTTGCCAAGGGTCCCACAGCTAGCGAGTATCTGAGGCCACATTTGAACTCAGGTCTTCCCATTTATACATAAGGCATATTAAAACAGTGTATAAAATAGTTATACATTTATATAACAGATTGAGGTTTGCTACTTTATGTATGTTGTATGCAATAAAATACATTGTAAAGAATAATTTACTAGGTAGCATTTATTACACAGAATTTAAAGTCATTAAATGCACTTCACATACGTTGAATCATTTGAGCCTCAGTAAAACCAGGCAGTAGACAGTTTCGTTGTCATTGTGGCCACTAGGTGGCACCATAGTGCACAGTGATTGCCCTGGAGTGAGAAAGACTCTTCCTGAGTTCAGAGTCTCAGACACTTACTAGCTGTGTGACCCTGGGCAAGTCACTTAACCCTGTTTGCTTCAGTTTCCTCATCTGTCAAATGAGCTGGAGAAGGAAATGGCGAATCACTCCAGTATCTCTGCCAAGAAAACCCCAAATGGGGTCACCAAGAGCTGGATACAACTGAACGATAAGACTGAATAATGTCCCAAAACGACAACATTACATGGCATTTATCACGTGGCATTTCAGTCACTAAATGACCCTTACATACATTGTCTCATTTGGGCCTCCCAGTAAACCAGGAAATAGACAGGACAGGTGTCATTATCCCCTTTTAAAAGCTGAGGAAGCAGGGCAGATAGGTGGTACAGCGGATGGAGCACTGGCCCTGGAGTCAGGAGGACCTGAGTTCAAATCCAGCCTCAGACACTTGACACTTACTAACTGTGTGACCCTGGGCAAGTCACTTAACCCCATTGCCTTTCCAAAAAAAAAATAAAAGCTGAGGAAGCTAAGGCTTAGTGAGACATTGTTTTGCCTTGGGACATGGGGCTACCAAAGATCAGAGGGAGGATTTGATCTCCGGTCCTCCTCCCCACAAATCCAGCGTCCTAGCCACTGCTACCTCCTGCCTCTCATTCTCGATTTGGAGGATTTTCTCACCCTTTGGACTCAAGAAACCTGGGAAAATGTAGGCCTAGTGCTTCCCCACCCTCTCTACCCCCAGTACACCTGGACAAACAGAACTCAATGAGCAGCCCTTTCCCAAAGCCTGAAGTCTTTGCCTCTTCACTTGCCTTCCTGCAGAGCTATGGCCCTGAACCCCAGCAGGGCCTCAGAGGTCCTGGAAGGTAGTGGCAGGTCATGGCAGGGCACGGCAGGTGATGGTAGCGACTCCTCTCTGGTCTAGCTCCCGTGGTGGCTGGCTCGCTCACATCCCTCCATCTCCCTCTTCTTTGATACCTACAGTGTTAGAAAAGCCCACCCAAAGCATGGGTCCCTATTACCAACAGCAGCTCCCACAAAGGTCTCTGTCCCTGACTCCAGCAGCAGATACAGTGAAATCTGGGAAGAGTTTTCCAGTAAGCCCTCACTGTGCCAATGAAACACAGAAATACCTGCTGCCCACTAGAAGCTATTGAAGTTCATTGGATCAAAGGCTGGTCTGGAATCTCAAGGACCTGGACTCAAATCTGGAGCCAGTTATTTAACCCTTAACCCTGTAACGGCCCCAAGCAACTCTCTAAGACCAGACATTGCAAAGCGGGTGATGAACTGCATTGGGGAAGGGACTTTCCTCCCTGGCACTTCCCTAGACCTCAGGAAATCGCAAAGTCCTGTCTAAAAGAAGAAAAAAATCTCTCCCAATCACCAAAGGTTCGTCCAAACCTCTTCAGCAATTAAATGAGACTCTTTACCCCACCCTATCCTAACACTCACACTGAGCTAAGGTGCTAGACCTAAGAGTATTGGACTTGGGCATGGGAGGAAGGTGCACATCATTTTGAGGGAGAGAGAGTGGTCCAATAACTTACCCACATCAAACAAATCATAGCTCTTTTGTTACAGGTGCCAGAAAAAGTTGGCATATCTTGTGGTAGCTGAAGCTGTCACCATATGCTGGGAGGTCAAACAAAGAAATGAGGGCTGAGAGGTAAGCTGAGGCACAGAGAGGTTATGTGACTTGCCTAAGGTCACACAGTAAGTGACTGGATCAGGATATGAAACCAGCTCTTGCTGACTCCAAGTCCAGGACTCTATTTACTGTGCTACCTCTTCCTTGTCCTCTAGTTTGAGACCTTCCCTTACCCCCAAAGCAAGAACCTATGTGCCATGCTTGGCTGCTCACCTGGGTGCCCATGTTTGCCTCCCTCCAGCTCTGAGTTCCATCAACATAACTCTGGCCCTGCTGGGCCAAATTGGGCTATCGGCTGATGTCACCGTCTCCTTTATCTATTCAGCTGAGCTCCTTCCCACTGGCCTCAGGTATTGGAGGGGATGGTTGGCATTTGGGGTACACCCAGTCTCTGACCCTTCTGACTTCACCCACATGCCCCATTCTGGGATCTCCTCCCATCCCCTTGGTTGGGACCTAAGCCCATCAACACCATGGGACCCCAAGTCCCCAGAATTTCCATTCAACAAGAATTCCTTAAGAACCTACTATGTCCTAGGAACTGTTTTAGGCCCTGAGGACACAAAGCTGTTGTCACTGTTGTCATTTTTCATTCATGTCCAACTCTCTGTGACCACATTTGGGGTTTTCTGTGCAAAGACACTGGAGCGGTTTGCCATTTCTTTCTCTAGCTCATTTTACAGATGAGGAAACCGAGGCAAGCAGGCTGAAGTGACTTGTCCAGGGTTACCCAGCCAGGAAGTGTCTGAGGCCGGACTTGAACTCAGGTCTTCCTAACTCCAGGCCTGGAGCTCTATCCACTGCGCCTCTGAGAACTAAGTTCTTTGCAACCAAATGATCTCTTCCATTTACCGGGGACAATGGGCTTTCCTATAGACTTATAGAACAGACCATTGTAGCCTCCCAACTTGTTGAGGTACATAAAGCAGGGATTATTCCTTGTCCCTATTTTACAGATGAGGATATTGAGGCTTAGAAAGATTAAGTCCCTTGTCTAAGGTCAAATGGCCAATAAGCAGTGAAGCTGGACCTCAGACTTGGAGTTTCTCACTCCTACCCATACATCTCTTTTCTCACTATTTAGGGCCAGTAGCTCAACCTTGCTCCAGGCAGGTCCAAGGGCCTTCTGGCATTTCCCTTTTCCCCTTGGGGGAGGCACAAATAAGCAAGGAAATCCTTAAAGGGTAAAAGGGGAGGAAAAACCAGAGAGGTAGAAACAATGGATAAATCTATCTCTGCCTCTGTTTTGTCATCTGTACAATGGGGGCAGGGGAGGTGTGTAAGTAGTCCTTCAGTTCTAAATTAATGATCCAGTGGATTATTAATCTCCAAACAATTAACTGTATGTCCAGTAAGGTACTACCAGCCAGCCTCAGACTCTGGCCCAGACCCAGATGGGGCTTAGATGTAACCCAGACCAAATATTTGGGAAGTGGCCAGTGGCAGCAAGGAGGCTAGCAACCCTGGATTGTGTGGAGCTAGACGGTCAATGCAAGGATCGTCCTCTGAGTCTGGCCAGACTGGGGCTGGTGACCTCAAATAGAGCTTTCCAGTAAATCTCATATCGGCTAAATCTCTTCCCCAAAGTGGGAGGCCTTGCGGTGCTTGATCTGAAGACACGGGATTGAGTTGCTCTGCAGCTCCTCTTCAGGAGGCCTTTCCCAGGGCTCCATCCCCTTCCAGCCTCCTGGCTTTCCCTCTGAGATGACCTCCATTTACCCTGTCTATAGCTTGCTTGTATGTAGTGGTGTGCACGTTGTCTTCCCTGGTTAGACTGGGAGGCCTTCGAGGGCTATTTTTGCCTTTCTTTGTATCCCAAGTGCTTAGCCCAGTGCCGGACACATGGTAGGTGCTTAAGAATTGTTTATTGTGACTAATGTGGAAATATGTTCTGCATGACTGCACATGCCATACATCAATTTGCTTAATCAAATTGTTTGTTGACCCAGGGAGAAGAAAGGGGAAGAAAGGAGAGAATGTGGAGCTCCAAGTTTAAAAAAAAAACCCATCAACCTAATGTTAAAAATTGTTTTACATGTAATTGGGAAAAAATAAAATATCAGACCCCTTTGTGACGTTGGGCCTCAGCCCTTTTTGCCTGACTTTTTTTTTTTTGGTGAGGCAGTTGGGGTTAAGTGACTTGCCCAGAGTCACACAACTAGTGAATGTTATATGTCTATGTACAGATATGAACTCAGGTCCTCCTGAGTCCAGGGCCAGTCCTCTATCCACTGCGCCTCCTAGCTGCCCCCTTTGCCTGACTTTCTTCAGCTGTAAATTGAGGAAGTTGGGCTCAATCAACATTTACTAAGCACCTAGTACATGCGGGCCCTGTGCTAAGCACTGGAGAAATAAAGAAAAGATAAAAGTCCTGCTCTTGAAGAGCTCCCAACCTAATGAGGGAGACAACGTAAAAATAACTACATGTAAGCAAAGCACGGACAGGAAAAATTGGAAATACTCAGCAGAGGAAAAGCACCAGAATTAAAGAGACTGAGAAAGGCTTCCTGGAGGAGATGAGATTTTAGCTGAGACTTGAGGGAAGAAGGAAGCCAGGAAGCAGAGGTGAGAAGAGAACCCCTTCCAGGCTTGGGGAATGGCTAGTAAAAAACATGCTGCAACGGAGATGGGAGGGCTAGGAGGCTTAACTGGGGTGAAGTGCACAAGACTGGGAGCAAAATATCAGAAGCCTGGAAAGCTGGGGAAGAGCCTTGAACACCAAGCAAAGGATTTTGTATTGACTTTGGAGGCAGTGGAGAGACTCTGGCGTTTGCGTAAAGGGAGTGAGAGGAGTGACTCGGTCAGATAGTCCATTAGGGAGGGACAAGAACTAAACTAGGCAGACCCCCAGGCAGCTATTCCAATGGTCCAGGTGGGAGGTGATGAGGATAGGCCTGAAAGGGTGCCAGAGGCAGAGGCCAGACATGGGGAGGGGATCCCAGAGGTACTACAAAGGTAAAATCCACAGGCCTTGATGACTGATTGGGTAGGAGAAGAGTCGCTATCTCTCACAGAGACAATGAGGAGCTGGAGATGACACGGCAGAGGTGAGCCTGGCGGACTGAGAGAGGCACAGTGTCCTCCACAGTAATAAGGAAGTTAGGAACAGGAGAGAGTTTGGGGGAAAGAGAATGAATTCAGGGTGGGACACGGTGGTGATTTTTAAACCAGCTCTAAATCTACAGTTCCCCACCATTCACCTTCTCAAGAGCCTAGACTGAGGTGACCTGGTAGCAGCTTGGGGGTGGAGTGGGGGGGTGGGAAGGAAAGCCAAGGCTCTTCATTGAGAGAGGGTAACTGATGCAAATCCACCTGAACAAAGGATCAAAGTGCTGAACAATCCCTGGGGAAGGTCAAGAAGCCCAGTGAAAGTCCTTAAATCTAAGGCTCCCTGTGCAGATCCTCTGAAGTTTTATAGTGCTGTGACCTACAATCAGGAAGACCCGAATTCAAATCCTGCAACTGTGTGACCCTGGGCAACTCACTTAACCTCTTATCTGCCTCAGTTTCCTGATCTGCAAGGTGAGGATAATAATAGCACTCACCTCACAGGGTTACTGTGAGGATAAAATGAGAAGATATCTGCAAAGCTCTTTAGAAAACTTATAGTGCCATATAAATATTTTTTATTGTTCAGTCATTTTTCAGTCAGGTCTAACTCTTTGTGACCCTATTTAGAGTTTTCTTAGCAAAGATACCAGAGTGGTTTGTCATTTCCTCTCATGAGGAAACTGAGGCAAACAGGGTGAAGTGACTTGCCTAGGGTCACACAGCTAATAAGTGTCTGAGGCTGGATTTGAACTCACAAAGATGAGTCTTCCTGACGCCAGGCCCTGCACTCTGTCCACTCAATCTCCTCTAGCCATCATCATTTCCATAACCATTCACAGGCAGTAGTTAACATGCTGGGGCAGTCCTCTCTGTGATCGGTCACTAGACCGATTTGTCTGACTCTCTCCTCCTGCAAGCAGGTGGGCCTCAGCTTCGTGTGTCTAGCCTACGGCATCAGAACCATTGGCACCCCACCGATCGAGGTCCTGGATCAGGAACAGCCAGAAACATTCGTGGCTGTCTGTGGAATGGTGACCACAACTGGGGACTTCCTCCACTTCCTACTCCCTAAAATTTAGGATGGAAAACTCCCTGATGAGAAGGGATGCCCTCCTGAAGAAGAAGGTGGGTGGGCTGCATGTGTGTGCCCTTCAGTCTCCGGAGGATGGGACACAGCTGCTACCTGGGTGGGCTGCAAGGAGGAAGAAAAGGAGGGTTGTCCTTTCTACACCAAGAAGAGAATGAAGAGCCCGAATAACATGACGTTCTGAGTGCCAGCCTGGCTGGTTACTCAAGTATGTTGTGGGGCATCAGCTCAGTTCTTCACCTAGAGGGACAGCTAGCTTAGGAAGACCACAGAAACAGTCACCATGTTGGACAACATAGCCCTTGATGTAAAGATTGGGATTTTAAAACAGGCTCAATTTCTTGAGATTGGGAGAAGATTGGTTGTAAGCATGGCTTTGTGGAGAATCCATGGGTGCTACCAGTACCCAAGGTTCCAATGGAAAGTTCGTACTCTGATCTGCTTAGACAAGGGCTCAGGTAACTAGTGGAAATGCTCCCCCCAGATATCAAGTTCCACCCCAGAGAGGGAAGTACTTAAAAGACTAGAAGAAAGCAATGGGTACCTTAAACATGTCAGAAACAATCCCAAAATAAACTGGGGAATCTTTTTTCAATGAAATGTTGTTAACCACAGCCCAGTGTTCCAAGCTCTAGGTTTACATGGATTGGGTTTAACCTTCAAGCAGCTCCCAAAATGATATTTCTCTTTAACTCATTTTGCTCTCACTCAGATTTTCCTCTGGGAAATCTTAGAATATGGCTCCAATTTTCTTCATATTTAGGTCTCTACAAATGTAAGTAAAAGGGTTCCTGGCTCCCCTTACAAGCTCTTGAGGTAACACATATCAGGAGGAGAGAAGCCTTTATTTTACCATTACTTTTACTTTACCAAGATATTCAGAAAATACAAAGTTCTCACAGCATCCTGTAAACATGTGGTACGATCCTCCCTCATTGGGGAGTCCCACCTTGCCACATAATATAATAATAATGACATAATTTATTATATATTATATAATAACATATTACATGTAATAGCTTCTATTGTGCTTATAATAGTTTCTATTAATATTTTATATAATATAATAATAATATAATTTATTATACATAATATAATAACATATATAATAGCTTCTATTATGCTTATAATAGTTTCTATGTGATATATATATTATATAATATAATAATAGTTTCTATTTCCCATAGAAGGGAATCGACTTAAGGTTATTAGAGTCCTGCTTTTACCCCAGGGTGAAAGATACCTTCAACCTACCCCACAGGCTTGGACTTCTCTTGGAAGTGGAATGTCCATGACAGAACACTTTCTCTCTCCCAGAAGACCTGGGAGGTCACCATCTGCACTCCATCCACCCCAAGTCATCCACAGTTTCTGGGAAACAGGGGTGGTGGTCTTGGTAGAAGTTTCCTGGGGCAGGTTAGGTTCTCCAGGCCAAATTGTGGCATGGGGGATGAAGTCACCCAAGAGCAGTGGGTTGTACCCTCTCCAAATTTGTCCCTGTTGTCTGCCTTGTCTTAACCCCCAGGGGACTGGTAAGAACTAGAAGAGTTCTGAAAACCTCAGAAGGCAGCAAGTTATGCAAAGAGGAGGAGGGTCCTTGGAAGTGAGGACAATACTTTCAACTTGGCAGGCAGACAGAAAAGACTGGATCAAAATAGAGGTCGTACAAAAAAGCAAGCCATCTGACACCTAAGCTTTCCAGAGCCTCGGCGAGACTCCCTGGGGGCTGGAGGTCCAGTGACCCATGCTGGGGTGCTGGGCACCCACCACAGCCCTGGCCTGGCCCAAGCCAACCTCGATTTCACTCCAATGTCAAGATACAGATATGCTGCAAAGTGGCCATTAAAATGAGGGTCACAAGATGAATCTTGCTAATAAAGGCCCCCGAATTCATCAAACCACAACGGCTAGATGGCTGGGACAAGCAGGTCTCCAAACAGCCAGGGTGTGGGCATCTGTTCATCCCCAGATATCTCCCCCGGCAGATGCCTAGACCAGCTAGACCATGGCTGGTGCTGAGCTCCCTGGGTCTTCTGAAGGCCGGGGATGGCAGATGAGGCCCCCACCCTGGTTTGCTGGCTTCTCTCCCTGCCACCACCCTCAGCCTACCCCCTGGGGTGAGTCAGACCACCAGAGATATGGAGAAACTTCTCTCCCAGAGGTCTGAGGCTTTCCCCCTCTTTCCAACCAGTCTGTTTGGAAGCGTGTGTGGCACCCAACGATTGCCATGGTGGCTGGATGAGACTTAGAGACAGGCGGCCCTGCTTCTGAGCCCCCCATGCTGTGAACCTTGGATAAAGCACTCCCACTCCTCAGCACAGCACAAGGCCAGTGCCTTATTTTCAGAGCTGAATAATGCCCTAGCAGGGTCACTCTGACAAGAAAGGCAGGGTGGTTCAGCATCAGGGACGCCGGATTCAGAGGCAGACGGCTCGGCTCTGTCATTTACTACCCTTAGGTCAAGTCATGTCATTTCTCTGGGCCTCAGTTTCCCCATACATAAAATGAAGGTCCATGACATCTAGCATCCCTCTAGCTCAATATCCATGATTCTGCCATCTTCGGTACGGTGAGTACAGGCAGTGCACCACATCTTCAGGACCCAAATATAAAGTAATAATCACCCTGTGGCCCCTAGGTGGTACGATGGCTAGAGAACTTGGCTAAGCCTCAGGAAGACCTGAATTCGAATGCAGCTCCAGACCCTCACCAGCTGTGTGGCTCTAGTCACTTAACTTCCGTATGTTTCAGTTCCATCATCTGTAAAACGATCTAAGAGCACCTATCCTGTAAGACAGTTGTGAGAATCAAATAAGATGAGATCTGTATGAAGCACTTAGCACAATCCCTGGCACATAGTAGGTGCTACATAAATGCTTATCTGCTTCCCTCCCTTTTGCTTTCCCCTGGTACCCGCAGCATTACTGTGGGGTCCAAAAGAGGTGAAGGGTGTAAAGCCTGTGCCCTATAGAATTACCATCTCTCCCTGCTGTTGTTAGCGGGAGGCTCTGCCTAATCCTGTGTGCCAGGGCCCATTGGGACGGACACTTTTCTCCGGTGGGTGCGGAGGAGTCCATTGTCTCCAAGCACGTCTGCCTCATTCCTCATTAGGAAGTCATCGTGACTGAGTGCAGCCAAAAGATCTGGGTTTGAATCCCACTTCTGATGCTCACTAGCAGCTTGAACTTGGGCAGGTAATTTTCATTTCTAGGGCCTCAGTTTCCTTATCTCTTAAGATGAAAGAGTAAGGCTAAATGATTTCTGAGGTTCCTGCTAGCTTCAAATAAGAGCTAGCATATCACGCTTTTCAAACGTTCTCTCCATTTGGTCCTCACTGTGACTCAAGGGACAGGGACAGGACAAGGCTAATCCTTCACTGTGTAATGCAGAACATTATTTTACCATTTAGGTAGTAGGGCCCTTTAGGCAATGGAAAGCAGAAGTTGCTGCTTAATCTTGCCCCAGACCTCTTTCCTCCTAAATCTAAACAATAGTGAAACGTACTCCTGCATGGCTTAATCACAGCCCATACCTCCAAAGCAAATGGATAAGAAAACTTGCAATACAATGGCTTTAGATAATTATGTTTATACCAGAGACCAGGACACCTGGTCTGGTTTGTGTGATCCCTGACCTGTCATGATGGGGTGCTCAGATGCTTGTGCTTATACTTTTGCCCCAAAATGCCTCCCTAGTCTCAGAAACACTATCTCTAACGACCACTCCCCAGCCCAAGGACGCTGTGCCTAGCAGTATTCATGCATGGGCCTCAGCAAGATCCTTATCTGGCTGCTCAGGTCCTAGCCCTCAGATCATATCTCTGGAAAACTCCAAATTCCTTAGCAAGACCCTTATCTGGCTGCTCAGGAAAGTTTGCAGAGCATTATCATCTACACAGAGGGAGAAGGGTGTCCTTGACCAGCCAGACTTCAAAGATCCATCCCCCTCCCTGTCCTGTATACTCCCTATATAAACCCTAGCTCAACCCCTGATGGGTGCTGCTTGATTTGGATGTGAATATCCCTGGCAGCCGGGCACTAATAAAGTCCACAATTTAAAATTAGCTTGGGTGGTGAACTCGCTCATTTCTCGGTATAACAACTGACAGTTCTTCAAACCCCAAACTGGATGTTCAGTAGGCATCTTAAACTCAATGCGTCCAAAGCAGGATTCATGATCTTTCCTCCTAACCCCCCCCACCTTCTCTACTAGTCTAGAGGGCAACTCTAGCCTCCCAATAGCCCAGGCCCCCAAGCTAGGAGTCATCCTGGACTCCTCACTACCTCTCAACCCCCCCCCCGCCTTATCCAAAATATTGCCAAAGCCTATCGATTTCACCTTTGCAACATCTGTTGCCCCCTTCTCCGAGGGGAGAAGAGAGGAGAAGAGAGGAGAGGAGGGGAGTTAAGGAGATTCCTATATTGAAGGGGTTATAAGAGGGAAATGAGGCATCAAAGGAGATGATACAAAGACAAGTAGATCCAGGAAGAAGCAAGAACATCAAGGAGAGGTTCATCCACCACAAGCACTTTTCTAGCAGGTCACATGCCAGGGACTGGGGGAGACAAAGACAAAAATGCAAACTAGGTCCTGCCCTCAGGGAGCTTGTATTGTATTAGTTCTATTAGGTCTTTAGGACCAGGTAGAATTAACGTACTCCCACTCACACATGACAGGCCTGCTACACTGTGAATCTTGCTATGATACCTCCCTCCACCTCACTGTCTTCTACAGGTTCAACATAAGCAATTCCTTCAACCACTCTTTGCAGTGTGGAATGTTGCAGAGAGGTCAGGGTGCACGAGGAATGAGAAAAAGGCCCAGGATCTATCAGTTAAAGAGACACGGGAGGGAGCGGTGACAGGTGTGGATGCCAGATTTAGGGGAGGGGTTGAGGAGTCAGCAGGTGGTGGGGAGGAGGAGGCTGGGAGTATGGACGGATAGGTTGCTCTTTTGAGAAGTTCAGCAGTGAAGGGAAAGGGAAACTGAGTATGACAGCCCAGCTGCTTACCAGGCAGAACCAAGACAAGGTCTTTTTAGGGGAGCAGAGCCCTGGGTCTGTTTGTAAACAGAGAGGGAGGAATGAGGACTAGGAACTATTACGGATGGGAAAGAGAAAGGAAATGGTGAGTGAATGAATAAACGAAAACATTAAGTATGTACCGTGTACTAAACATTGGGGATGTATCTAGAAAAGGCAGGACAATCTCTCCCCTCAATGTTCTCTCCCTCTGCTACATTGTGACAAAGGGGTAAATGTAACACATCTTGGGCAGTGTCAGGGCCATGGGTAAAAGCACCTCTGCTTTGTTGGTTTTTCCCTTGAGCCATTGGACAACATCGAGAGCTTTGCCGCCACAACTTTATTTTCCTCTGCAAAGGAGAAGATAAGAGCACAGTATCCTTTTTTAAAAGATTAGACAGGTTTTCAGATCTATGCCATTTTGGGGGGATCCAGATCCCTAAGGGGCAGGAGGAAGGACACCTCGTCCTTTGAGACTGGAGTGAAGGAGAGGAGGAAAGACAAAGAAAGGTCTAAAGGAAGGGAGATTCAAGGCACTCAGGAGGGAAAGCAGTTTGGTGATCTCGTCCTCATTTATAGATTCAATTATCTTTATGCAGATGATTCTGATTAATTTAGCCAGGCCTAACCTCTCCAGGCTTCAGGTCTCAAATCTCCAACTCTCTACTGGGCATCTCAAATGGGATGTCCCTCAGACATCTCAAACTCAGCAAGTCCAAAACTGAACTCATAATCTTTTCCCATAAACCCTCCCCCTCTTCCAAACTTCCCTATAAGTTTGAGGGAAAGGGAGGAGAGGGGAGGGAAGGGGAAGATATTATTTTGCTCCTCTCTAAAACTAGCATCTTCTTCTCTTTGGAAAGTAAATTAGTCTGGGATAATCCAAGGCCTTGTATTATCTAAGCTTCTGTTTAGACAGTGAAATTAAGCTAAATGAGGCCAGATTCTGCTAAATGCCCCCCAATTTCTTTCCCTGGCCAGTTCTCTGCTGTTTTCTCAAGTCCTGAGTTATTGATTCACCCAAAAGGATACATCCAGTCACTGGTGGGAGTTTACTGATGATCTTATCAAGAGGCTTTCTCCTATGCCTGGAGGAGTGTGGGCCTCTTCCTTTTCCAGGTCCCAGGAATTTTCTCCTTTTGTCCCACCTCTCCCATCTCTTCCCACCTGGACTCAATGGGGAATAACGATAATAATAATTTACCATGTGCTTTACATATATTATCTGACTTAATCTTTGCAATAACCATGTGATGCAAGGTGCTAATATTATGTCCATTTTGCCAGTGAAGAAAATCAGGTTTCAAGAAGTTAAGCAATTTACCCAGGGTCTCACAGTGAATATATGAGGTGATACTTGAGCCTGAATCTTTCTGGCTCCAAATCCAGGCTTCTGGCCACTATGACCTGCTGGGTCTCCTCTTTCCAGGGTCAGGAACTCTAGGATGGTGAAAAGAGTCAGAAGAAAGTTCCCTGGGTCATTGTCACTGGGTAACAGCATGTGGACACTGCCTCCCTTCCCTGCCCTCCAAGATATGCTGGGCCAAGAGGTCTTGCTTCCACCCACAAGAATTGGGGTCAACTTGAAGAAAGTGACAAGCCCCCCAAACAATAACCAAGTGGGACCATCCGCCTTGAACATCTGCCTAGCTCTCCACTTCATTCTTGGCTTTTCTTGTCTCAGATCTGTTATTCTTGAGGCAGCATCATACGCTAGACAGAACCTTGGCCTGGGAGGCAGAAGCCCTAGGCTCTGTTTCATATCTTGCTCTGATTTTCATTTTATCCTCAAATGCCTGGATTACTTAGTTTAGTTCTTAGAGAAGGTGTAGATGAAGTCAAAAGCCTAACTCTCTTTGTCTACTTACTACAGACCAAAAAAGTCTCTGTTCTTTAGCCTCAGCCTGACCTTCAATCCAGGTTATATCTGGTCAATAGGAATGGGTCACAAGAGAGAGCAGCAGGAAGATATGGCTGCCCCCCATGGTAACCCTGCAGGGGAAGAAGTTGTTTTTTGTGAACTTTTGGAGAGAATTGAGTCTGGGGTGAATTCTCCTGTTCTATATGGATGATAAGAAAATGGATTTTGGGGGGGCAGGTAGGTGGCGCAGTAGATAGAGCACCGGCCCTGAAGTCAGGAGTATCTGAGTTCAAATGCGGACTCAGACCAAACACTTGACACTTACTAGCTGTGTGACTCTGGGCAAGTCACTTAACCCCAACTGCCTAAAAAAAAGCAAACAAAAAAAAAAAGAAAATGGATTTTTAAAAAAATCCTTTAGACAGAGGAAATACAGCTATCTAATAAGCTTTTTGCTTCCATAGGAATATGGGCAAACCATTCCCCCATATTCTCCCATGCACATTCTGGAGACTTCCTGATTGGCAAAGAGTGAACCTGAGATTGTAGAATAAGCCAATGGATTTTATCCAAAACACCTATGGGGGGGGAGATGGGGAGGATGGGGGGGGGGCAAATCCAGAATCAGATTTAGGAGTCTTCTGGTGTGGAAGATATAATTCTGAGGAAGCTGGGGAGAAGAACCAAATACTTGGGCTTATACCTCAGGACTAGAGAGAATTTTTTTAACAGACCTTTGATTTTATGAGTGTGGGGATTTCCCAGGATGGAAATGCCCTTCAGGCTGTAATTTATAATCTTAGGGAGTTGCCTTGGTCAAAGGACCCTCAGTTTAGGGCTAGATGAGACCATCCTCATTTTACAGTAAGGTTAAGTGACTTGCCCAGGATCACACAGTCAATAGGCATCAAAAAGAAGATTTGAACCCAGATCTTCTTGAGTCTAAGACTGAATCTTTCTCCAGGATGTCATGATGCCAAGAAAGAATCAATTCATAGATTTAGAGTCAGAAAACTCCGGAGTTATCTGATCCAACTCTCGTTTTATAGATGAGCAAAGTCAGGCCCAGAGAAATGAGGTGACAGCCAACATCACACAGGGAGAAGTGACAGAGCGGGGTTTTGAACCCAGGTCCTGACGCTGGCCTCTTTTCCACTGTCCTTCCACGAATCACGCGGGCCACAGCTAACCTGCTTAAAGATGAGTTTAGAAAGCTTGGGGACCACCCAGGGCTGCCCATTTGCTGCTGGAAGCAAACTAAGAGACCGTGTCCCCCAGGCCCAGTCGTTTCGAGGCTCTGAGAGGGTCTCGAGGTGACCCAGGCAGCCTGGGGCAGAGCCCGAGTGTTCAGACTACGTGAGCTTCCCCCTCCCCACCTTACCCCACCTTCTCTGGCGTTCTTCAGTCTGCTCAGTCACTCCTCCTTCCTGTGTGAGCAGACCCCCCGAAACTCATCCTCCTGCCCTAGGGAGCTCAGCAGATCAGGGTAAGGAAATCCCTGGATCGGGGCCAGCGGGAAGCATTCAGTGACAATGCCGGCTGGCTAACGAGGGATTTGGGTGCCGTGGATTTCCCACGGCAGAGTCCCAGGAAGCTGCTATAGGTCAGGGCTTGGAGACAGGAAGCAGAGGACCCAGGTCCAGATCCTGACTCTGCCCTTCTCCCTCACTGTGTGACCTTGGCAAATCAGGCTGGGTCTGGATTTCACGGAACAACAACATTAGCGCCAGCCACCTCTAATCTGACTGCAGGGTTTATTAATAGCACACGAGCCTGAGCACAGGACGATACAAGGAGTGCTCACTGCCATCCTTGATGCCATCTCCACTCTTGTTCAGGTTCTAGGGAATGGATCCAAAGTCTGGGCTCTGTCCAGGAGGGCACATGGATTCAGAGAGCATGAACTGGGGTGAGGTCTGGGAGGGGGAGGAAAGAAGCTCTTCTAAGAAGAATTTCTGGGCTTAGACCAGTTCGTATCCCCTTTGATGCCTCAGATCTGGAGCTTCCATTCGTCCATTCGCTGAGCACAAACAATACAACTGGGTGGAATACTGGCCCTCATAGTGCTTGGCATAAGCAGGCACCTAATAAAGGCTTGTGAGTTAATTGCTGCTTCATAGCCGTCCGGCCTTGGGAAGGTCACTTCCCCTCTGTGGGCCTCAATTTCTTAAAATGACAGCTAAAAGGGTTGGTCCCCAGATAGCCCACAATCATACTGTAGGATTCAGTTCTATGGGCTATGCCATCCATCTGTCAGCCAACAGCAGGCTGAGTCTCTAGCCTCAGCCCCAGCCATCAACTCCATGCCACCCCAACGGCTTCCCTAGGCTCCAAAGAGAGCCCACACACAGAGCAGAGAATGGCACCAGGCAGAGCACACCCAAGGTGTAGGCTGTGCCGACAGACGGACATGGGGGAAAGTCATGGATTCCCAGTAGCTCAGAGTTGGCAGGGGGCTGAAAAGCACCATGGGGTGGCGGCTAGGACAGTGGGCTGGAGTCAACAGGACCTGTATTCTAGTCCTGCCTCTGGGACCTTGAGGAGACTCCTTTCTCTCTCAGGGCCTTGGTTTCCTCATATGTAAAATGAGGAGGTTAGACTGCCTCATAGCCTGGAATTCTAGATTCCCTCAACAACACCCCCAAGGAGTGATTCTCCAGCTTCTGCTTGAATACCTCCACGGAAGGGAGAACTCAATACCCACCAAAATAGCCCAATTCACTTTGGGGCAGCTCTAATCCTTAGAAAGGTTTTCCTGACACTGACTTTAAATGGGCTCTTTGAACTTGAACTTGTTCTGCCCCCTGGGGCCAAGCAGAACTGAGCTTAATCCCTCTTACGCAAAACCTCGTTTCACATCCAGGAAGACAGCTCATACCTCTTCAGTCTTCTCCAAGCTCCACCTCAAGGCCCCTCCCCATCTCCATGCCCTCCTGTGGACATTCTCTAGGTGGTCACTGTCCTTCCCAGTGCCCACAGCTGACCCCAATTCTCCAGTCACCGTCCTGGTGGGCGGACCATGGCAGTGGAGCTATCGCCTTCTTATTCCTGGAAAAAACGTCCCTCTTCAGGCGGCCCAGGAGTGCATTGGCCAAAGGAGGTGCCCTGGAAGGCTCCACATACTTCCTCCCTCTGCCACACCCTACCATGCTCATTTTCTCAGTGAGACCTCACACATAGCAAACATTAAATACGTTTTTCAAATTATTGTTGGACAGCAGAGATTTGGGCTGGGCCCTGAAGGGCAGCTAGGATTTGCCCCAGGGAGGGGTGGGGATGGGTCATGCTGGGCAAAGGAGGCCCCTTCTTATTCATCCCCCTCAAATAGTCTGGGACACTCCTGGTATCTGACTGGTTCCCTTTTTCTGGACCTGAGTCACCATTGGATCGAGTGCTCCCCACAGGCGGGGACAGTGACCAGGCCGAGAGAGTGACAAAGCTTTCTATGAATGAGGTCCATCCCCTCCCCCCCAACCCCCAGTGCATGGGCCCCCAGCCCAGCTCAGGGACCCGTGATTGATTCAGACGGATGGAATAGTGACTTCCACAATCCCTAAAAATAACCCACCAGCTTCATGTTCCCAACTTAGCCTGACCCTACCAGATAAAAGCAGCTGTCGGGCTCCACAGACCATACAGACCCAGGAGCTGGACGGAAAGGGGGACGCCAGAGGCAGTACAGCGAGGGAGAGCAGAGGAAAGAGAGATCTTCCGCAGCTGCCTTTCCCCAAGAACCCAGAGACTCCTCCTGAGCCCAGCATCACTCCAGAAACCCCTGCCCTAGCAGCTGCCAGGGCCCCCAAGTAAGTGACCATTCTCTCATCTTCTTGGGTGAACCAGCCAATGCCTCCTCATGTACCCGTTCGGGCAGCCATGGCCCTGTGGGGATGGAGAAAAGGGACAGGGAAGTCAGGAGGTCGCTCTGGTCTCCCCTAGCAGAGTTCATTCTCCCCAGGAGTCTGAGACTAGTGTCCAAAGAGATGGAAGCAGGAGACCAGGATCGGAACTGGGGGTGGGACGGGCAGGCTAGCCTTCCTCCGTTCTGAGACTTCCAGGGTCTGGAGGTGAGGGGCCTGGGAGTGTAAAGCCAGCTTGACTTCCCTGGGGCACTTGGGATCAGGAGACTTAGCATCCAGACAGATTCCAGTCTCTCTGGCTCCCACCCAGTAAGGACTTGGAGAAAGTCACTTGCCTCCATTATCTGTCCTCTAAATGAAGAGAGAAGAGCTCCCAAGTAACTCAATGCCCCGAATCCCGTCTTGGCAGAATGGGCTCCATTTGGTTTAGGAGAAGCCACAGATATAAACAGGCCTGCTGCAGCCCATGGGGCCTGAGGAGCTGCAAATCCAAGGTCCATAAAATGAGCTCAGGCAGGCATCCCGAGAGACTTTATTTAAAGCCGATGATGCTCAGAGCCCATAAGGAGGTGCTGGCTGTAGCCCTGGGGGTGAACACTCTGAAAAGGCAACAGGGCTCACTAAAGGGGAGACAGAAGGGCCAAGCCTGGGAGTTGGGGAAGAGGGATGTCAGAGATGGAACTGGAGGGAGGGAGATAGATCTGGTGCAATCCACAGTGGCTCTGGGAAGGGAAACCTCAGACAGTGATTTAAAACAGCCCATTCCGTGGAATCCTCCAGGAGCGCCGCACCTTGGGTTAGCTGGGTCCCTTGAGGTGTCCTGGGGGCTTCATCCACAGCCTCTTCCACAAAGGCCCAGGGAGGAAGGGGAGGCCCTTGGTCACTGGCTGGAGCCCCGTCCCATAGTCTCAAGACTGCGGCATGGCTATCCCCTGATCTGGGAAGCGGCAAGGTTAGCCTGGGAAGGCCTGTCTCTCCATCCCTGGCCCTACTGAGCTCAGTTGGGAGCTTGGGAACAGCAGGCTTGGGGGCGCCCCAGGATCTGCTGAGCCAGCATGGAGATTGCCTTCCCTGTGTAGGAGCCCCAGAGGGGCCTGGCTGTCTGCCCCGTAAGGGCAAGCCCCCTCCCAGGCTCAGGCCCCCTCCCCTGACACGCATGATTCCTCAGCTGTCCAGGGTGAAAAGTCTTTACATTTCTGGGCCCAAGAATAGATACCTTGGCATCCCCTACTCCACCCCAGAGGAGGCTGCATGGGGGAGGGGGACCTTCCTGAGCCTCCTTCCAGGTTTGGAGTCAGAGAACCCAGATTCAAATCCTGGTGCCACTACTTACTAACAGGGTGACTTTGGGCTAATCACTCCGGCTCTCAGGGCCTCATTTTACTCATCTACAAAATAAGGGGGTCAGTGGCCCCTAAGGTCCCCTTTCTGCTCTGGACTTGGGACTCCTGGGATCACTCAGATGGCAGATTCCCCCCTCCCCCTGACCCTCATCCCTTGGCTCTCAGTCACCACAGCCTAGATTAATCTCTCCTGAGCTGTTGTCAGTGT
The DNA here is from genome assembly GCF_003287225.1 of Phascolarctos cinereus. NCBI lineage: Eukaryota > Metazoa > Chordata > Mammalia > Diprotodontia > Phascolarctidae > Phascolarctos > Phascolarctos cinereus. Next base: position 14,991,874 of record NW_027555847.1, read on the forward strand.
CCAGTGAGTGTGAAAGCCAGCGGGGGGGGGGGCAGGGCTGGTGCCAGACTGGCCTAGTAGAGGCTTTGGGCACAGCCGGTAGCTCTGGGCATCACAGGGGAGTGGTTTGACCATTTGCCAGATCTGACCAAGGCAGATGAAGAGGTAGATAGATGTGCTAAGGGAAAGGTGGGGAGCAGAGGCAGCTTAGCTACTGAAGTGGGGGAGGGGCTAGTGGAGGGGTGCCCAAGATCCCAGATCCAGGGTTTGAGGGTGCGTGGATGAGTGTCCCCTTGGGTGACTAGACATAGGGAAGTCCACGGCCCTGAATTCCTTATCTATGTTGCTAATGAGCCACAGAAAGGTGAGGTGTTTAACCACCTGCCTAGTTCCTCAATTTCCCTAGAATGACAGTTGGGGAGTAATTGGGTGACCCAGTGACTTAGTGAGGATACCCACCTGGTGGCATGGCAAGGGGCCTCACCTTCCCCCCTGCCTGACCTCCCATATCGTCTGGGGACCAGAGGCCTTTGAAAGGGGAGGAGGAGGAGGGCCCCAAAGCCAAGACTGGTCACTGCCCTAATTCCAGAGGGAAGTTTGTTCCAAGATGGTTCCTGCAGGGCTCGTGATCATGGAGGAATCCAATGCCAGTCTGATGTAACCAGGCAGCGAGTGAAAGGCCAAGGGAAATAATTTGTGTGTCTTATATTACTCTGGGATCTTGGGAGTTTTCTGGACAAGAAAAGAGGAGACTTGAAACTGAGGTCAGAGTGCAGAAAAGAAGGTGCAGTCATTGGGGCTTTGCCCAAGGGTGTCAAAATTCCAAGACCAGTGAAAGTAGGAAGAAGCTTTATCCTGCTCCGTTCCCATGTGGCAACTTCACAGCAAACTGGGGGCTCCATCTCCCCCCACCTCACCAAAGGGCAATGTCCCACCCCAACCGCTGGGCCTTGTCCCAAGGTCCAAAGCCTCTTCTGGACATTGTCATCCCTGCGTCTGAACTCGCCTTAGCCATTTTCAGGAGCCATGCATGCCATTTGCCCCAAGAATTGTTAGCTACAGGTCTCTAATTGAGGGGGAGCAGCCCCAACCCCTTCACCCCCTGAGCTCCATTCTCATGCCTCCCCCCTCCCCTTAGCCCCATGGTAGGGAAATGGATACACAGCCTATGCCAGCCTAGCACTCCAAGACCAGAGATGAGAGGAGCCAGCTGATCCTGGGGCATGAGGGGGTGGGGTGGTAGAGACAGTTGGGAGGGGGAGGAATCCGCTTTGCCCCTTGTGCCCCAGCCGTGGTCTGTCTGGCTGTTTGCCCCCATCACTGCCTAGGACAGCTTAAAGATGGGATAGCTAGGTCTGTCTGGGTGGACGTGAGGATGGAATCATCCTCATCAATGAAAGGGGGGCCCTATTCTGGTGGAAGGATACAGCTCCTGCAGGGATCAGGGACCCTCTGTCTGAGAGGGACAGCAGGAGGGGATGCCTAGCCCAAACCCTGCATTCCTCACCCAAGTGCCAGGGTGAGATGGGAGCCTGGCAGCCGGACTCTTCAGGCTATATTTAGTGTCCAAGGGAAGATCTGTGTGATGGGGGTAGGGGGAAGGTGACATGCCTCTCATTCTTTCCCAGGAAACTCTGGCTGCTGTTTTTACACTTGTCACCCAGAGGAGGGAAGCGGTAGGGTAGGGGGCAGGCGGGTGGGGGAAGATTTCCAGGGTGGATGGTCGGGTCAGTCTTTTTGGAAATGCTGAAGATCCGTCTGAGGAGGCCTTACGAGAATGATTGTCATATCATCTGTTATGAGAAGCATGTGAAAAATCTCATTATCCAAAGAGAATAGAATAGAGAGTCGATTTGGGACTGGAAGCAACTTTACCAGTCATCTCATTCAGCACCTGTATTTTATAGGTGAGGAAACTGAGGCCCATATTGATGAAATAACTTTGAGATCATCTAGAGGGCTGGAAGAAACTTCCAAAGCTCCCACAGATACAGATGAGGAGAATGAGGGTGAGGGAGGTGCCCTGAGATCATACCGTCAGAGGGAAGATGAATAAGAGGTTGATAGGGGGCCCTTGAAGGGAGGAGGGTGGAAAGGAAAAGAACCCAAGGCTAGATGGTTATCTCTGCTTATACTTAGACTCACCCTTCTTTCAACAGAGTCTGAAAAAGAGCCCCCCCACGACCCCAGAGCCAGCAAGGTAGGATTTCCTGACTGTGTGTGGTGTGGTGTGTTCGGGGGGCCAGACAGACCTCTCTGCAGAAGCCAGGGGACTCCAAGTAGAGGGTCCATGACTAGGGTAAAGAGCTGGACCCGACCAATGAAGGATGAGGAGAAGCCTTCAGCTTGGTGGTCCTAACCTATCCTAGACACAGATGGCGGGGGCCAGGCCTGGGATTGGGCATCATCTCTCTTAATCCGAGGCCCCAGCATGGCAATCTTAACCGTGTGCTGTGTCCTCACTAACTTGCCTACCATCCCCCAGCCCATGCCCTCACCTATCTCCCCTTATCTCCCCACAAGGATGGCTGAGGGCAAGGTCCAGGAGGCACCTGCAATGACCTTCCCAAAGACCAGGGAAGACACAGTGGCATTGCCACCGCCCCCTGCCCAGGACGAATTGCCCCTTCCCCCGCCCAAGGAGGCCTTCTCCAAGTTCTACCAGCAGCGACAGGCCAATGAGCTCAGAAGACTCTATCGTCACATCCACCCCGAGCTCCGCAAGAATCTGGAGGAAGCTGTGGTCAAGGACTTAGCCGAGGTCCTGGAGGCCGAGGAGCCCACAGAAGGCGATGTCCAGTCCATGCGCTGGATCTTTGAGAACTGGAGTCTGGACGCCATTGGTGATCACCCGCCTCCTCAGAGGCTGACAGACAGCGAGGTGGTACCTGCAGGGGATGTGCGGGCCACCTCTAAAAAGTTTGAGGATGGCTCCTTTAGCACTATGGACCAGGCGCCAGCCAAGCCAGGGCCAATCTGTGGGGACGTTCAGACAGTCCGCTGGCTGTTTGAGACCCAACCGATGGACACACTGACGAGTCAGACAGATATACAGAAAGCTGTGCTCCGAGAGCCCCCACCCAGCGGAGATGTCCAGGGCACCAGGACCCTCTTTGAAACAAAGCCACTGGACAGCCTGGGCGGCCAGCCCTCTACCCAGGAGCAAAGCCCCCTGCAGCTGCGCTCGGAAATCCAGGAGCTAAAGGGGGACGTGAAGAAGACGGTGAAACTCTTCCAGACAGAGCCCCTCTGTGCGATTCAGGATGCCGAAGGCGGCATCCACGAGGTCAAGGCCGCGTGCCGGGAGGAGATCCAGAGCACCGCAGTTCGGACAGCCCGGTGGCTGTTTGAGACCCAGCCACTGGACGCCATCAATCGGGACCCAAGCCAAGTCCGAGTGATCAGGGGGATCTCTCTGGAGGAGGCAGCCCGGCCCGACATCAACAATACCCGCTGGCTGTTCGAGACGCAGCCACTAGATGCTATCCGAGAAGTTACAATTGACGAGAAGGACTTTCAGCCCTCCCCGGACCTCATCCCCCCCGGCCCAGACGTCCAACAGCAGAGAATGCTGTTTGAGACCCGGGCCCTAGACACACTGAAGGGGGAGGAGGCACCCGAAGAAGTTGCAACAGCCAAGGAGGAGGTGATTGGAGGGGATGTGCGTTCTACCCTGTGGCTGTTTGAGACGCAGGCGCTGGCTCCTCCCAGCAGTGAGGTCCAAGTGGGGCGCCTGCAGCAGGTCAGGCAGCGAGAGAGTGAGAAGGGAGACTCAGAGAATGCTGGACTTGAGCTGGGGAAACGTCCTGGCAATCGCGCCTCCAAAATGGCGCTCAGCCAGCTTCCTGCTGGGGATAAGGAGGGAAAGGGAGATGTGAAGGCTTTCAAGAAGCTGTTTGAGACTCTTCCGCTGGACAGCATTGGGCAGGAGAAGACCCCTGTCCCTACAGATGAGAGCAAGCTGATGGGGGTGGTGTCTGCTGGACAAGTCCAAGCCAGCCAGGCCTTGTTTGAAAAATGGCCACTGTACGCCATTCAGGATGGCCAAGGTGGACTCCATACTCTGATTCAGTCAGCAGAGAGCAGGTGGTTGGTGGGGATGTTCAGGGCTCCAGGTGGATGTTTGAGACACAGCCCCTGGACCAGCTGGGCCAGGATCCAGAGAAGGTGGATGTCATCCGAGGCATCACTCGTCAGGAGGTTGTGGCCGGGGATGTGAGCAGTGCACGCTGGCTTTTTGAGACACAGCCCCTGGAGGTCATCCACAAGCAGAAGAAGGAGAAAGAGGGAAAAGAGGAGGAGCCCCCATCGGCAGTGCCCCCGAAGTGTAACGTGCAGACCATCCGCTGGCTTTTTGAGACACACCCCATCCACGCGTTGGCCCGGGAGTCAAGGCCAGAGGACACAGGCACCAGTCCTCAGGCTGATGTCCGGTCATATACATGGATGTTCGAGACCCAGCCCCGAGAGGGGCCAGCAGGGCCTGGAGAGCAGCACCTCCAGGTCAGACAGGCCTCCCTCCACACCAAAGACCAACAGATGGAAACTCACGTCTTTGAAACAGAGCCCCTGCTCCCCCCTCACAAGCTCGGGGGAAATGACCCTGTCCATTACTGCAGCCGGGTAGAGATTCCAGTGGGGCAGGTCTCACGAAGGAAGGAGGCCTTTGAGACCCCAGCGGTGACCGAAGGCCAGAAAGAACAGCCAGGGTCTGTGATTCCCACCGAGCCTGTACTGGGAGGCTCAGTTCGCAAATTCACGTGGCTCTTTGAGAATTGTCCAATGGATTGCTTAGAGAAGGCAGCGAGCGGGGGCATCCAGGAGATGCCCCCTGAGAAGGAGGCTGCTGCCACTGCCCCATCTGCAAAGAGGTTTGTCTTTGAGACCGGCTCCCTGGGGGGGCTGCCGGATGATGTGGATGAGACTGAGCTACAGAGAATCGAGAAGAAGACCCTGGACAGAGGTCCCAGCTCGTCCCGGACCCTCCGCTTTGAGAGCCAGCCCCTGTACGTGCTGCCAGACCGCCAGGGCCAGCTCCACGAAGTCACAGCAGTGAAGAAGGAAGAGATACGGAAGGCAGACACCTGTGGTGCCCGCTGGATCTTTGAGACCCGGCCGTTGACCCAAAGGCTGGGGGTTGGAGAAGAAATATTTGTCCTCCGAGCTGTGACCCAGGAGGACATCTGTCAAGGTGAGCTCAAAGCTGCACGTTGGAAGTTTGAGACAGAGCCTTTGGAACTGGCAGCCAGCGCCGGAAAGGACAAGCCCGGCCTTCAGACGGCCTGGGGAGAGCCCGCGGGCGGGGCCCCCCGCTACCTGCGGACGGTAAGCATGAGCGATGTGCAGCAGGGGAACGTGCGCACCTCCACCTGGCTGTTTGAGAACCGGCCCTTGGACTCCCTGAAGGGCGGTCAGTCGGAAGTGAACGCAGAGGCTTCTGCCACCCCCGAGCCTGCTCTGGCCGTGCAGAGACAGGACAGCTGCCGAGGGGACGTCAAACGCTGCACCTGGCTCTTTGAGACCCAGCCCCTGGACCAGCTCCAGGAGCCGGCGCCCCAGGAGTTAGTGCCCCGGGAGAAGCTACCTCGGGCAGACGTGAAGAGCACCACGTGGCTCTTTGAGAGCACCCCCCTGGACCAACTCCATGACCCGGCGCCGGAGGGGGAGCGACCCCGGGAGCAGGTGCCCCAGGCGGATGTGAAGGGCACCACTCGCCTGTTTGAGAGCAAGCCCCTGGACCACCTGAATGCCCAGCAGGATGGAGAGCCAGAGCGGAGGGACACAGCAGCAGGGGAGATCCTGACAGTGCTGTACGGCACCCCTGGTGTCCTGCAGAGGGGAGGCATCCTCATCGAAGCCCACACAGCCCGGACGGTCCGAATGGCCAAATACCAGCTGCTCAGCCCTGGCAAGGAGCAGCCTCAGGTGCAGAAGGAGGAGGTGGTCCTGGGGGAGCTGCCGAGGATTCTCCGCCGCGTGATGCAAGGGCCAGACGTGGCCCCTCAGGGGCTTCTGGTGCAGAAGGAGGAGGCCGGCCTCGTGAAGCTGGAGCCACTGCCGCTCTCAGCCCTGATGGATGGCAGTGGACACAAGGTCTGGGACCTGCTGGCCTGGAGCCATACCGCTGGTGGAGCCAGAACGGGGCTGGTGATCCAGGAGACTGAGCAGGGCCAGGTGAAGCTGCTTGTCTACTCACTCTGGCTTCAGCTGGGGTCCCAAGTAGCCAGCGGGACAGCAGAGAGAGGCAGCGTGCAGCTCTTAGCTAGCTGTATCGAGAAGGGGGACCTGGATTCCCTTAAGAGCTTGCAATGGCAGCCCCCAACAGAGAACCACAGTCCAGTGGAGGGGACAGCCACCCCAAGCCAAACCCCCTTGACAGCATCTTCAGTGAAGAAGGTTATCCACGTGGCCTTGCCAGAGGGTGGGATAGAGTGTGCGAAGGGCATGGGACCCACTTCCACCTATCTCCTGACCAAGGAGGCTTGGGTCTCCCCAGGGCCGCAGAGCCAGGTGAAGCACGGAGGGGCACAGAAGGCCCCAGTGACCCTCGGAGACCTCCAGGGAGCCCCATCTGTGACCCCAGAGGTGCTGGGCCCTGACCTCCAGGTGGCCATGCAGAACCTCCGTCGGGCCACAGCTGAGGCCCAGACCCTTCAACACCAAGTGCAGAGCAAACACAAGCCGAGGAATGTCCCCTCAGCACAGGAGCCCCTCCAGAATGGCCAGACCCAGGAGCAGGTCCCGCAGAGCAGTCCCGCCCCCCGGATCTCCAGGGTTGTGATGCCTGACATCCAAATGACCTCCGTGGTCCGCAGTAAGGTCAGTGCTAGTGAGGAGGCACCAGCCGAGGGGTCGCTCAGAGGGAGGGTGGCTGTTCAGGATGGCATCTACACGGCTAAGCCCATAAGGACCTTCATGCCCCGCACCGGGGCCCTACCTGCTAAGGGGGAGCTGGAAGCCATGCCCCAGCCAGGGGCCCCCACCCCACTGAGTGCCGGGGGCCTGGAGGCAGGCTCAGGGAGGGAAGGGAGCAGGGGCTGTGTGCAGGCTGCCCTTGAGTCTCTGGGCAAGGCCAATATGAACGTATGCAAAGGAGATATCAGAGCAGCTCTCATCTACCAGGATGCAGCCCGCAGGGTCTCTGTACCCAGCCCCAGCCAAGCCACTGGCCCCGGCCAGCAGGCCCTTAATGACTTTCCTCCTCCCCCAGCTGCTGTGACTGGACCCGAGTTCTCACCCCTACCTGGCCCTGAAGACAGCACTCTTTCCTGTGCTCCGACCCCTCAGAAGCCCCATGCTCCTCTCCTCAGTCCTGTCTCTGGCCAGAGACTCCCAGAGAAACCAGAGGCAGAGTCCCCCAAACAGGAGACTACAGTGATGGTCACCAGGAAGAAGCCCAGTCTACCCCCCAAGCCTGCACACCTCGGAGCTCCAGCCCAGACCCTTCCCCCGAAGCATGCAGCCCTCGTCACCAGCCCAGGCATCACTGGTACTCCAGGGGAGGCCCAGTCTCTGACCCCACCGTGCCAAACAAGTGGACATCCAGATGGCCACGTCAGTGGGAGGCCGCCCCCTAGCCTGGTCACCTCTACCTCCAAGGCCTCTGAGAAGGAGGTTGTGGTCAACAGTGGCCAGGCTGTGGCTCCAAGAGGGTCTCCCTGCACCCGGGCTACACTCAAGGATGATCCTGCCCCATTGTGGGGGCCAAAGGGGCTTCCCAGGCAGGAGTCACCACCAGAACCTGAGACCAATCAGCAGAAGCCTGGGGAAGAGATCCCCCAGGGACACGTGCAGGAAGCCAAAGAGATCTTTGAAAACCTGAAGAAGCAGCAGGAGCTGCAGGCCATCCTGAGCCGCGTGAAGGCCATTGAGGAGGATGCTGTGCGTGGGGTGGATGTGAAGGCCCTCCAGAGCCTCTTTGAGGCTGTTCCTGAGTGGGTGGGGAAAAGACCGCAGACTTCAGACTCCAGGGAGGCCTGTCCTGGGCAGGCCTTGACTCCAGGCCCCAAGGGGGTTTCCTCTGTGGAGCTGGCCTTTGGAGACCTGGCCCGGGCCAGTGCTGAAGTGGCCTGCCTGAAGGAGCAGACCCTGGCCCGGCTGCTGGACATCGAGAAGGCTATTCGTAAGGCCCTCAGCTCTGTGTCCAGCCTCAAGCCAGAGGCCGACATTGTGGCGCTCTCGGGCCTCCTCGGAGAGTCGCTAGGGGAAGAGCCTTCAACCCCAGCTCCGAGAGAAAGCAGCATTGCTAAGGTCAGCATCCAGTCCAGTAGTAAGGTCAAATCAGAGCAGACTGGACCCGAGGGCAGGGAGCAAGCCCAGCTCAAGGGTCAGGCTGAGGCCAAGGCTCAAGCAAAGGCCCAGGACCTCACTAAGGTAGAAAGTCAAGCCTCAGTGAGAGCCCAGCCCAGAGGACTGCCCGAGAACCTGAGAACAGAGCTGGGTATCCCCAGAGTTCTGCCTGCCCGTGTAAATTCTCCCTCCTCGCCGTCCTTCATCACCATTGAGTCAGCAGCCAGGAAGCCGGCAGAGTCTCCCAGCCCCGGGGACAGCCCTGACACATCTCACCTGTCCCGGGACATTGCCCACTCCTTGCCCCTAGAAGGCATCCCAGCCGATCGAGGTCACAGGGAGGTGAGGCAGGGCCTTGGCCAGTTGGAGCCAAGCCCTGGGGCCAGTCCCCTGTTCCCCAGGAGGCAGAAAAGCGTCTTAGAGCTGCAGACAGGCCCGCGGGGCTCCCAGTTATATGGAGCAACTCGGACGGTGACGGAGCAATATGAGGAAGTGGACCCATTTGGGAACAAGATCATCACATCGTCCACCACAGTCACGAAGCAGGCCGATGGCCCTGCCAGCAGGGGCCATGGCTATGAAGTAGGCACCTCCCCTCTGCTGCGCCGCTACCTGCAAAGCACCTCCAGGGCCAACGGGACCCTGCATGAGGCTGGCATGGTCTGCGTGACCTTCGGGAACTCCCGGCCCACCACCAAGTGAAGCCTCCTGCATCCCTCCATGCGAGAGAAGAGGTCTGCACCCCCCATTGAGGGGAGCCCCCCGGGCCACTCTGGGGTGCCCAGGAGCCACCCCGTGCCTTGACCATGCCTTGAACCCCAGCTCCCGCCTCCTGAGGGATGGAGGTTAACGTCAGTGATGGGCAGGGGCCAACACCAAAGAGCAAAGTTCACTTGAGTGTGTTATTTGGTTTTCTCTTTCCTCCTCTTCCCATGGTTCTTTTTAACTCTATGCTAGATGGGGGGAGAGGAGAAACGACCTTTTTTCCACTGGGGTAGGAGAGGTCAGGAAGGGATGCTCCCTCTGGACAGACACACAGTCACACATCACACATGCATGCCGACAGACATAAATGCAGGCATCTTCCAGACGCATCGCCGTCAAGATGGCGATGCACACACGTTCCCATGAACTCACACAATGTCCACGTATTCCTATCACGCACACCCTCTGAGGAGTTCCCCCAACATACCCAGACCTACCTGTCCTCTTCCTTTCCTTCATCCCCCCTCTCTGAGGGAAGCCCCCCTTTCATTCCAAAGTCCTAGAGAGTTCTCCTTCCCCCAAGAAAAGGGGGCGAGAGGAAAGGGTAGAGCCACTTGGCTTGGGCTCAGCTCTGCTCTGGCTGTCTCTCCAGCCAGTACATCCATCCTCCGCCTCCACCCAGCCTTCCCCAAACCAACACTCTCCAGATCCTCTCCCACCATATCCCCCTGCTGTAATGGTCCTTTTCTTACTCTTTATAAACATGTTTTGTATATCATCTGCTGCCTGCTTTCTGTGCTTGGGTATAGCTTTTCCCTTACATCTCTGCTCTGGGAGTGTGAATGGGAGGAGGTAGAGTTGCATGTGTGTGGCTGCAAATGGATTGGGAGGGAGCATCCAGAGTGGAAGTGGGGTCTCTCTGCCCAGCCGTCCCCACCACCAATGCCACCATCTCCACCATCTCTGAATCTTTGAGCTGAAGGGCTCTCAGTGGCTGCACCTGGCCCAGAATTCCTTCTCCACACGCGGTCATCTAGCCTTTGCTGAGAGGCCCCGTGAAGTAACTCGTTCTACTTTGACATAGTTCTGATTGTTAGGAAGTGTGCCCTGTCGTATTTCAGTCAGGTCTGACTCTTCGTGACCCCATTTGGGGTTTCCTTGGCAGAGATATTGGAGTGGTTTGCCATCCTCTTCTCCAGCTCATTTTACAGACGAGGAACTGAGGCAAACAGGGTGATACAGGGTCATACAGTTAGTAAGTGCCTGAGGCCAGATTTGAACTCAGAAAGATGAGTCTTCCTGACTCCAGGCCCAGTGCTCTATGCATTATGGCGCCACCTGGCGGCCCTAGTTTGTCCTGACATCGGGCTAAATCGGGCTCTCTCTAGCTCCTGGTCTTTGCCGTCTGGTGCTAGGACAAATAAGTCAAATCCTTCCAGCCAAGAGCCTCAGAGATGCCTAAAGACGGTGTCTTATGCCATCTAAGTCTTCCCCTTCTCCAGGTATTGACCGGTCCTCATCTGGCGGATCTGGGGGGCCCCGCCACTGCTCTCTATAGCCCATCCACGTGTCCTCCTGAAGGGGGTAGCCACAAACTGGACATATGGACATAGTGTTCTAGGTGTGATCAAATGAGTTAATATCTGTAAAGAGCTTTCCAAGCCCTAAAGTCCCATATAAGTGCTAGTTACTACTTAGTTATAGGCACAGTCTGCCCAGGCAGAGGCACTGGGGCCAATGCTTCCCTTGTTATGAGCACCCCCATACCCCAAAGGATCAGTCATCTCATGGATGGGAATGTTCCCTGCAATGACATAGAGTGCCTGCCCGGCCGGGTGACCTATAAGAAATTCATCACGATGAGTCTGCTCCATGTGCGGGGGGGCCTCCCTCAGGTTTTCACAGGGAGTCCCCCCGCTGGACAGCAGTGGTCACCTCAGCACTGGACCTTGCCCCATGAACCCTCAAGTGTATCCACTTGGTTGACAGCCACACTGAACCGAGCACTCCCATCGAGGTTTCGAGTCGCTAAAACCCTGGGTGTTTTTAAGCTAAATTATCTGTGTCTGCCCACCTCTTCCTTATCCTAGGCCTATTCGGTTCCAGCTTCTTAGATTCAGGCCCTCGTTCTAGTCACTAGAGACGTTCTCAGAGCCGGATTCTGTCCTCAAAAGTTCCATCGACCCTCTTGTCCTCATCCCACCCTCCTTCCTATTTTTCCTGCAAGTGGGAACATGAAGGAGCCTGAGCTCAGGGTGCTGACTAGCCGGTCCATGGCTTTACACAGGCCACTCCCAGAAGAGGTTTCCCCTGATCCCCCCTGCTTTCTCACACGGGGTGTTGCCAAAGTACATTTTGTTCCCTTCCTGACCCGATCCTGGGTCTGCAGGCCACCTTCTCTTTCCCAGGCAGTGAAATGGGGCAGTGGATGGAGCACGGGGCTTGGAGTCAAGGAAACCTGAGTTCAAATCCTGCCTTAGACATTTGCTAGCTGGGTGACCCTAGGCGAGTCAGTCTCAGTTTCCTCATCTGTAAAATGAAGGAGTTGGCCTCTAAGTCGATGATCACGTCCCTGCCTCCCACTTGGACGTCCCAAGCCCAGCCCTGCATCTGCCAGGAAGCGGTACGCCTCAGCTTCGGTTACACACAGGAAGCATGCTCATTAACTGTTTCAGCATCTCCAGGTTAGAAGGTATCCCACGGGCCACTGAATCTCGCCTGCATCTAAACAAGAATGCCCCTTCACTGCTGCCTCTGACTGGAGCTCTCCAACGACGGGGGGCCCCTCTCAGGGCCTGCCACCCGATGTGTCCCCTCTAGCCTCTTCCTCTATTGCTAACGTCTCTTCTGAGCTCCCCATCCTCAGCATCCTGCCTCTACCTACTGGAACACCAAGCTTCTCTTCAACTCCCGCCCGACAGGTCAGAGTCGTGAGGGAGGGGCTGGGTCCCCTCACTTTTCTCCAGACACCCTGACTTCTCCTAAAGACCCAGCCATTCCATGGTGTCCATTTAAAGTCTGCACTGCTCTGAGGGACATGGGTGATTCAAAAACCCCTCTACCTAGGGGCAGCTAGGTTGGCGCAATAGGTAGAGCTCTGGCCTTGGAGTCAGGAGGGCCTGAGTTCAAATCTGACCTCGGACACTTGACATTTACTAGCTGTGTGACTCTGGGCAAGTCACTTAATCCCGATTGCCTCACCCCCCCAAAAAAAAAGTCCTCTCTACCCCACATGGTGAATCCATCCTTCCACAACCTCTAAGACATACATGAGACTGACTCCCTTACTCTCAGACTCTCCCTGCCATTGTCCCCTTCATCCCCAATTCTGGCTTACTCTCTGTGCTCTCCCCACTAGAGATAGAATCCCTGAGTGTCCCAGGACATATGGAGGAAATGGGTGAAAGGAATGCTGAGAGGCTGAGAGACCCAGGGCGATGGGTGGAAGATGTCCCACTTGACAACTGGCTGAGGATAGATTAAATATGAAGGGTCTTCCTATTTGTGAATACAAAGGGAAGGGGACGTTCTCCTCTTCCCCCACTTCCATCCCTCTACCGTGCCTCTTCCATGGACTCTCAGCCCCCGACCCTAGCATGTGATAGAGAAGAAGACTAAATATCAGGATTCTTCCCTTGGGTGATTGTCGCTTTTCCTCCAAATCTTTTTCCTTCAGTTTTCAGCTGGGCTTACCCTGGGCTTCGCCTCCTCCTCCAGGGAGGCAGCTCTGGTCACTGCTGACAAGGCTGAACAAAAGGGGCATAATTGTCCCGATTTCTCAGGCCTGCGCAAGTAGCCAGGAAGCCTCTTCTTGGCTGCTTGCCATTTCCCCAAGCATCCCTCTGGCGGGCAGTCCCTACCCCACCTTTATTTAGATGGCTTCCACGACTTCCTCCAGCTTCTTCACTGTGACTGTGGTTCTAGTCTTGTGAGCAGGGCCCACAGGTTCCCTCGCTGCCCTGGCACGCTGCCCTGCTCCCAAGTGGGCTGGGCACACCTGCATAAATGTGGGCTGGATTGGATTGTAAATTGACTTGGTAACTTTGCTCCATGGCAAAGGGAGGCATGGAATGTGAGAGTCTTGGGAAAATGGAAACGGGAAAACCCAGAGATGGCAAGGGAAAGGTACCCAGTGGGCAGATATGAGCAAGCTTCAGCGACAAGGATTTCTTCTCGAGGAATCATATGATATGAAGAAAAGGTGGGCTGGTCACAGAGCATGGGCGAAGGATGATGGGCAGACAGCCAGAGTGCCCCACTGCTACCCTCACAATGTCAGGGGAAAGCAAGGGAGGCCCCCGGCGTGTTGGGCATATCTCTGGGATGAACTTAGGGGAGGCTGTGATTGGAAGAGTCCCCCAGGCTGGACAGAGAAGGAGGGAAGGGAAGGGAGCTTCCAAAACCACGAGATCAGAGAGCCATGGAACTGTCTGAGCGGCATAGCGTCTTTACGATTTCTGAATCCAGAATTTCCTTGACTGCTTTAGAAATCCTTGTTTGGTTCTAAAGATGAAATAAAAATAAAAATAAAAACAAAGCTATAATTGGACTGGGAATTGGGGGCCACAGCACCTCATGAAGCCGTCTGCTAAAACACAGAGGGGTCTATAGCTCCTTAATGGGGGACAGGAGGCATAAGGATCTTTTGAACTGCTGAAGTATTCAGGGGTAATTTTTATTTTTGTCTTTGAAAAAATACTTTATTAACCCCCCCCCAAAATCCTCATAAATCAAATAATGGGATAGTTGGTTTATTTTCCATTATAAACATACCTTTTTCATCAGAATGCCATGACTCAAAGCTAATAGTCATAAACCCAGCACTAGGGCATAAAACTGTTAGGTGAGGCTACTAAAGACTCAGTGTCAGGGGCCCACACAGGACTTAGGAGAAGGGGGAATTCCCAGAAAGGGGAAATTGGGTTATGGGGGATTCCCAGGGAAGGGAGTTACTTTGGAGCTCCCAGCTCCTGGGGAATCCCAAACACTTCCTCTAAAGCTGCCCTGGGCCCGTCTTGGCAACTCCCTGTCAGGGAGCCAGGCTGCTGACAAATGCCTGACTTTGCAAGGACCAAGATGCCAGGGCTTCAGGGCACCCCTTCCCTTGCTTCCCTGACCCTGACTTCTGGCTGAGGGCAATTTTCAGGCTCCTGCCCCAGGTATAACCAGCACCTCCACCCATCTTTAAGTCTGTGACTTATCCTCGGAGCCTTTCTCTATCCAATACTTTTTTGCTTCTGGGAAAGACCCAGGCTCCTTGGCCTCTAGACTCAGAATGTTGGGGCTGGAAGGGACTGCTGAGATCACCCAGGTCAAGGCCTGGTGAGGAGCAAAGACCCAGAGAAGTAATGGGATTGGCCCAAGGTCACACCAAAAGTTAGTGACAGAATCTGGGACTTCTCATGTTCCAAGTGAGATGCAAAACCCAAGGAGGAAATAGGGGCTGCCTGGAAGCAAGGGGGTCTGTGACCTGGACAGGAAATGTGGGGGCAGCTCCCTTCTAAAGGATGGAGCCTAGGGGAGCGCTCCCTGAACTTTCAGCCAAATTGAAGCATTTGTCCTGGCCCCACGTCTTCCAACCCCCATGCTATCCCCATGGTTTATGGGAACAGAAGAATAAGCAGAGGAGGGGCAGCTAGGTGGTGCAGTGGATAGACCTCTGGCCTTGAGTCAGGAGGACCTGAATTCAAATCTGGCCTCAGAAAACTTGGCACTTATTAGCTGTGTGACCCTGGGCAAGTCACTTAACCTGGATTGCCTCACCAAAAAGAAAAAAAAAAGCAGAGGAGCTCAGGGCACATTCTGCCATATGAGAATCCGTGTGTGTATGTGTGTGTGTGTGTCTGTCTGTCTTTGTCTCTGTCTGTCAACACACACACACACACACACACACACACACACATACAGTATGCTTACTCTCTGTTGGAAGATATGGTACAGGGGAGACAGAAAGAGAAAACACAGCCCCAGTCCCCAGGGAAGTCCAAGATTGATTGGGGAAATAACACTTCCTCAGATACATGTGTGACGCTGACCTAGTGCTGTCTTCCTTGAACACCCAGGTGGGCCCTGGCCCCATCGGACTAAAATAATGCCAAAGGATCAGTGACTCTGTCTGTAATAGTTGAGTCAGCCACCAGGTGGCACTCTGCTGAACTGTTTCTTTCCTCACCTGCACATCTATGGGGACAATTGATTAAGATTGCTTCTTTTTAATCTCAATGCCACTGATTTCTTTTAGTTTCACCCCGTCTTTATTCCCGAAGGCGTCCCTGTCCTCTCTCCTTCTAAACCATCCACCCCTTGTAACACAGTTTTTAAAAGCAAAACTAACCTACACAGAATCAACTGTGAGCAAACCTAGCTTTCCATTCCCCTAGGTTTCCATTTCCATGGGTCTACAATGAAGCTGGGCAGGGAGTGGGGGGGAGATACATCTTCTCATCTCTTCTCTGGGGCCAGACTGGGTCATTACACAGTATACAGTCTTCAGTTTGGGATTTTTTGTTCTTTCCATTTGCATTATTGTGATCACTATAGGGGTTGTTTTCCTGGTTCTGCTGACTTCCTTCGGCCTTGGTTCATGGCTTCCACATCTTCCATGTAACCCTAAAAATATTCGATCACACTCATTTCTTTAGTCATTCCTTAATTGACGAGGATCTACTTTGTCTCCAAGTTTCCTATTACAAAAAGTTCTGTTATCAATATTTTGACATATATGAGATGCTTTCTGTCTTTGACCTCCTTGGGGTGTGTGTATATATATATATATATATATATATATATACACACACACATATATATGCCCAGCATTGAGGTCTCTGGGTTGGGTCAGAGTACTCACTTCTTAGCCACTTTTTAACACAATTCCAATTGGTTTTCCAAAATGGTTGACCTACTTTACAACTCCCCCAATAGTATAGTAATGTGCCTCTTGTTAACTGACTAGTCTCATCTTTTGTGAGCTTTCTCATGTGTGTCTGAAATGAAACCTCAGGCTTCTTTGATTCGTACTTCCCTTATTATTAGTGATTTAGAACATTTTTTTCATTTGGTCATGAAATGGTTGGCAATGCTTCCTTTGAGAGCTCTTCGATCCTATCCTTTGACTACTATTCCGTTGGGGAATGGCTGTTGGTCTTATATCCACAAGGGCAGCTGGATGGTGCAGTGGATAGAGTGCCAGGTCTGGAGTCAGAAAGATTCCTCTTCCTGAATTCAAATGTGACTCCAGAAACTTACTAGCTATGTGACCCTGGGCAAGTCACTTAACCCTGTTTGCCTCAGTTTCCTCATCTATAAAAATGAGCTGGAGAAGAAAATGGCAAACCACTCCAGTATCTTTGCCAAGAAAACCCCAAATAGGGTCATGAAGAATTGGACACAATTGAAAACATGAACAATTTATATCCTTACACTAGGATGCACTATCCCTTATTGCCACTAGAAGGCACTCCAAGAGCAATCTGCTCCCTTCAATGGCCACTGGCCAATTTGCCTTTCACTTTGGGTCATTAGAGAGCTGTTCCCCCACCCCCACCCCAACCTGCTGTTTCCGGAGTTCACGTCTAAGGGTTGATTATCAGCATTCATATTAAATAATATTTTAAAAAGCAATTGCTTCAATTATCTTGCCTCAATCAATCAGTCAATCAATGGGCTGTCCTCCCTTAGAATCATTCTATTTCTCACCCCTGCCCCCAGCCTCAGGCCCAGGCCCATAATCCCAATGAATTCTGGCAGGAAACCATATAGGTTCCTGTAGTTTAATCTGAGTAAGATTTAAAGTGAAAGTGAACCAGATGCCTTCTCCTCCTCCCCTGCACCAGGAGCTGCTGCTGGGGCTAGGGTTAGGGCTGAGATAGTGATCTCTGCTGGTTTGGGCTCCTCCACCCCACCCATGCTCTGTGCCCGGAATTCCCCACGCCCTCCCTCAGTTAACAGGAGCAGGGGGAAGAGAAGGATGCTGTGAGCATTCCTCAGGAACCAGGAAGATGGAGGAGTGCAGACACTCAGGGCTCTCCCGGCCTAATCTTGGCTGCTGTCCAGACAGGCTTCATCCCACCAGGGCGGTCTTTGGTCATTCCATCTTCTCCCCCTAATGTCATCCCATCCATGGCTCCTCCCTCCTGGCTTAAGTGGTGACATCCCCTCCTGGGAGCCCCATCACATAAATCACCAGCCACGGCTCCTGCCATAGTATGTGGTGGAAAAGTCAGAGTGAAGGAAGCGAAAATTCCCTTGGATTACCCATGGAACAATGAGAGGGTGGGCATCAGAGGGGTGATATCTGACCAACAGATGACCTCAGGGCTCCTGGAGGTGGCCCATAAGGCTATTCTACTATAAGGAAGTCCCAGGAGAACAAAAGCAGGGGAAAAGAAGGGGTGGTCAGCCAGTCAGTCACCAAGCACTGACATGTGGGCCTACTATGGACCAGGCCCTGTGCTCCATGCTGAGGACCCAGAGACTGAAGTGAAACAATCCCTGCCCTCAGAGAGCTTGCACTCTATTAGGGCCGTATAAGATGTCTAGGGAGTAATGAGCAGAGGTAGCAGTTCTGGTCTTGTAGGGAGTCCTGGGGAATATGAAAGTAGCCAGGGGGGCAGAAGGTTGTTGCCCTTTCCAGGAAGCAAGGGAATTTTGATTTAATTATTGTTTCCTGAGAAAGAGGCAGAAAGAGGAGCTGGGAGGGGCTGGGGAGGCTGGGTAAGAGCCCAGCAGAAGGGCAGTTAGCTAGGCCTTGGTGTTCTCATGCATAGGGTTAGGGTTCAAAGGCTCACAGACCCAAGCTGGAAGGACCTCAAAGGTCATCTAGTATTGCCACTTCATTTTATAGGCAAGGAAACTGAGGACCAAGGAAATTAAGTGATTTGCCCAAGGAAACACTAAATATCTTAAGGGGTTAGATTTGAGGCAGCTAGGTTTCTCAGGATCTGGAGTCAGGAAGACTCATCTTCCAGAGTTCAAATTTGGCCTCAGACACTTCTTAGCTGTGTGAACCTTGGCAAGTCACTTAACCTTGCTTGCCTCAGTTTCCTCATCTGTAAAATACAAGCTGGAAAAGGAAATGGCAAACCATTCCAGTATCTTTGCCAAGAAAACCCCAAACTGAGTTACAGAGTCAGACATGACTGAAACATGGCTTCATGATACCAGCCCCCTGGCTCTTCTACAAAGGAGACCCTGAGGCTCTCTGTCTCAGCTCTGGGCATTTTCTCTGACCATCCCCCAGGCCTGGAATGCTCTCCAATTACTGCCCTCCCTGGCTTCCTTCAAGTCCCAGCCCAAACCCCACATTCTAGAGAAAGCCTTCCCTCTGCTGATTATTTCCAATTTCTCCTGTATATAGCTGGCTTTTGTATACATTTGTTTGTTCATCTGTTGCCTTCTCCCATTAGATTTCAGGCTCCTTAAGGACTATTTTTTACCTCTTTTTGTATCCCCCAGCACTTAGCATAGTACCTGGTACATAGTAGGCGCTTGATAAATGGTTGTTGATAGATCGATTGATTGACAGTCTAGGGGGAGTCTGGGGTCACCTAGCTATAGAGAGCTGAGGGGAAGATTGATTCACTCAATCTCCAATCTGGACAGATGAGCCCCAAAGACAGATGGAGCCTCCAAGCACAGAGGATAGTGCCAGGATGGGGCAGGGAGGAATTCAGCTAGGGTGTGAGAAAGCATTTGATTCCACGTTGGACACCAGGCACCAGGACTGTTCATCTTGGGTCACCCCATGAAAGATGTGGAATGGGTCCCCAGGCCCAATAACAGTGTGTTATCCCCAGAGTCGGTCCCACAACTCTACCCAATGACCATGAGGAGGAAGAAGGAGGAGAAAGGGGAGAGGGAAATGTGGGGAGACAAAGGCATGAGAGAAGAGCCTGGAGCAGGTGGGTCCCCATAGCAGAAGACTAACAGGTCAGGGGATTCCCTCGGGGAGAATATGCATTTCTACCCCAATATTGGTGACCTGGGACAAAGGCCTAGCCACCCACCCCTAGCTGTGGGGCTGGAGTCCAGGCTCTGCTGCTTCCTATTTCTGTGAGCTTGGGCCATCACTTAACTTCTCCATCAGTAAAATGA
The DNA here is from genome assembly GCF_003287225.1 of Phascolarctos cinereus. Classification (NCBI taxonomy): domain Eukaryota; kingdom Metazoa; phylum Chordata; class Mammalia; order Diprotodontia; family Phascolarctidae; genus Phascolarctos; species Phascolarctos cinereus. The sequence continues at coordinate 15,010,939 of NW_027555847.1, forward strand.
GGGGGTTGAACAAGATAATCTCTTCCAGCCCCCAGCTATGATCTCATCAATTAGTCACTCCACAAGCATTTATAAAGAGTTTACTGGCATGTTGCTAAGTGCTAGGGACACAAAAGAAAGGACAAAGCGTGACCCCTGCCCTCAAGGACCTTAGGGGAAATAAAGTGACAGAAAAAAACCCCCAACTATGTGTACGTACAAGAAGGTGGCAGTATAAATGACAGAGAATCTCAGAAGGCAGATACTAGCAGTGGGGAAGAGACTCAGAAAGGCCTCCTGCAGAACGTAAGATTTGAGGGGAATTCTGAAGGAAGCAGGAAGATGGAGAGGAGAAGGAAGAGCATTCCAGGCATGGGTGACAGCCTAAAAAAGTAGTTAGAGTTGGGGCGAGGCAGAGTCCTGTGCAAGGAACAGCACGGAGGTTAATGTCACTGGATCAGAGGATGGGGTTGGGGGGGGAGGGAAGGAAAATGGAGGAGAGGCAGGCTATAAAGGGCTTGCTTTACAGATCAAACAGAGGATTTTGTGGTTGATCCTGGAGATAAGAGAGCCATTAGAGTTTGAGTGGATTGGAAATGAGGTAGTCAGACTGGAGCTTTGGCATGATCATTTTGATTATCCCAGTCAAGGATGAGCTAGAGTAAGGTGAGGCTTGAGGCAAGAAGCCCCACCAGAAGGCTGTTGTAACAGTCAAAGTATGAGATAATGAAGGCCTACAACCAAGATGGCGGCTGTGTCAGAAGAGAGGAGGGCACACATAAGATGCTGCAAGAGTTGAAACAAGATGGCAATGGAATGGAGAGGAGGGAAGGAGGAGTACGGGAGAATGGCATCAGTTTTTGAACCTCGGTGACCTCAAAGTTAGTGGTGTCCTGAACAGTGATAGAGAAATCAGGAAGAGGGAAGGCCTTGGTGGGAGGTGCAACGTAATGAGCTTCTTTTTAGACGTGTTGAGTTTGAGATGCTTAGGGCCGTCCTATTTGAGATATCAAGGCAGTGGGAGACATGGAACGAGCTAGCATGATGAGATGTCATTTCACAAATGGACTGAGAAATCATAGACCTCTTTGGAGGCTCCATTGGAAAGGCTTAGAAGGTGAAAGGATAGGGGCAGCTATGTGGCCATGGGGATAGAGCTCCAGCCTTGGGGTCAAGGAGACCTAAATTTAAATCTGGCCTCAGACACTTGACACTTACCACCTATGTGACCCTGGGCAAGTCACTTAACCCCCATTGCCTCACCAAAAAAGAAAAAAAAAGGTGAGAAGAGAAGGGACATTCCAAGCCATGGTGCCAGCCTTGAAGGCTGGACTCCACCTCAGAAGCTCCCTAGTGTCATTGGTTTATCTGCTTCCAGTTCATCCTCTGTAAAATAGGTTTAAATGAGATAACTTTTATCAAGGTCTTTGAAAACCTCTAAGTTTACTTTCCATCTATTATTTTTCCACCTATTCTATATCTGGTAAGTTAATGAATTCTCTCCCATCAGACTGTGAGCTCTTTGAGGGCAGGGACAGTGGTTTGCTTGTTTGTTTTTGTCTTTTGTTGTGTCCCTAGAGCTAAGCAGGAGCCTGGGACTTAGTAGGTATTTAAATGTTTGTTGACTCACTCACTGACATCAAAATCTTACATAGAGGTCAGCTCTTATTGTCATCATTATTATTAACCCTCTGAAATTCATGAGAGTGGGGAGAAAGGGGAGAATCAAGGGATCTTGGGCAGAATCCATCCATTCCCCTCCCAAATCCTCAGGAAGCTCCACAGGGCAGTACATTCCCACTTGGGAGCTCCTCTAATTAAAATTGGTCTCTGGACGAGGTCTAAATGAGTCTCCCTGGGATGCCCATCAATTGGGGAATGGCTGAGCAAGTTGTGGTATATGAATGTAATGGAATACTATTGTGCTATAAGAAATGATGAACAGACTGACTTCAGAAAAACCTGGAAAGACTTATATGGTCTGATGCTGAGTGAAGTTAGCAGAACCAAGAGGACTCTGTACACAATAGCAGCCACATTATGGGATGACTGATATTGCTAAACTGAACCCTTCTCAGCATTACAAGGATCTAAGACATCTCCAGAGGCCTCGGGATGGAAAATGCTGTCCACATCCAAAGAAAGAACTATGAAAGTTGAATCACTATCACTTATTTTTACCTCCTGTTGAGTTTTGTTTCATCTTTCTGATGGTTCCTCCTATTGGTTTTAATTTTTACTTACAACTTCACTAATGTGAGAATATGTTTAATAGGAATGTAAATGTAAAGCCTATATAAGATTGTGCCCAGTCTTGGGGAGGGTGGGGCGGAGGAAGGGGGAGAAAAATTTTCAACTCAAAAGCACATGGAAGTGATTGTTGATAAATCAAAATAAATTAATAAAATTTAAAAAATAAATAAATGAATGGATAGATAGATAGATAGATAGATAGATAGATAGATAGATAGATAGATAAATGAGTCTCCCTGGAATGTTAAGCTATTGTTCCTAGACCTGCCCTCTGGGGTCAAGCAGAGTAGTGTAATCCATCTTTCCGAGCCAGCAGCCCATCCGTGCTGTCTGGCTCTCTCTCTGAGGCTTGTCTTCCCCTAAAGGCTAATTGTGAGGCTAAACACTCCAGTTTCCTTCGGGGAAGCTTTGTGAGGCATGTGATTTAGTAGTGACAGAACTACTTTGGAGCCCGGACCACCAGGGTTCAAGTAAACGCGGCCTCAAGCACTCTCTGTATGACTGCACAAATTACTTCACCTCTCTGATGAAGTCTCAGTTACCTCATCTGTAAAAACAGAAGTGGGCTGGACTCTATGACCTCTAAGGTCCTTTACAGCTCTGCACCTCTGAGCACTCTGTCCACCCCTCTGGTTGCCAATCGGCAGAGAGACTGGCCTTATGATTTCATCAGGAAAAGATAGGACATGGAAGAAGAGATTAATGTGCTTAGGCTTATTGGCACCTCCTCTGCAATGTCTGGTCTTGGGGGCACTGCCTGGGACATAAGGTGGTTAAGTGAATTTGCTGGCCTCTGCCAGAGAGGGGACTTGAACCCTGGCTGACTCTGTCCTTCTCATGAGACCAAGAAACAACGTGGCCCTCCAGCTGTGGTCTGCCCAGGGCAGAGGGGACTGCAGGACGGTCCCGTCCCTCCATCATCAGGACACATCAGGTTTCTATAAATGCAGCCTCAGCCCTAATTAGCTTTTTTTGGCCTCTTGAGTCCTGTGGATGACTCAGATGTAGCTCAAACAGCTATGGTTTCGGTTTCACTTCTCAGGCTGGGATGGGTGACAAGGGAGGAGGCAAAGGAAAAGTTAGCTCATAGGAAGATCATAATATGTAGACAGGGGAAAAGACCTTGGAGATCACCCAGCCCGAAGCCTTTATTTTACACGAGTGGAAACCAAGGCCCACAGAGGGGAAGTGACTTAACAATGACTCACATTTATAGAGAGCTGTAAAGTTTACAAAAGGGCTTCCCTCCCAACCATTGGTGAGGTAGGGAGGGCATTATTATCCCCATTTTATAGGTGAGGTAACTGATGCTCTGAAAGGTAAGTCACCCAAATGGTATTCAAACACAGGCTTTGACTATATCCAGGGCTCCAAATGGACTCTTTCTCTGTCCTCATTTCCCATTCTCACTAACAGCTGCATCCTGGACTTGGCCCTTCTAGTCCCTGAGACCATCCAAGATGTCGCTCCAAAAGGCCTGCATGGAGTAAAAGGCAAGCCTTCTGAAGCTCAGTTTCCTCACTTGTAAATGAAGGGGTTCACAGACTCATAGATTTAGAACTGGAAGAAATCCTAGAAGTTATCAGACAGAAACAGACTCAGAGAGAAGCTGTGTCTTGTCTAAGGTCACCCAGGTCCAGATTTGAACCCAGATTCTTTGACTCCACATTCAGCCTTCCCACTGGTCTTGGGGTTCATCCAGATAATCTCTCAAATCCCTTTCAATTCCAGCTTTTTGGTTGGATTCTCCCTTGGTATTCAGGTCAGAATTGGGAAGTGGCTGGAAGGAGCTGCCTGGTTTTCTCTTAGCAATCAGAGAATGCTTTGGGGAACAGTGTGTCCTTTAAGAAACTCAAATTCAACATGTCTAAAATAGAACTAAATGTCTTTCCCCTGAAAACCACCCCTCACAGAGGAAATATTCCGCAACATAAAGACTGCTGGATGCTTGGTCAAAGGACCTGGATTCAAATCCTGGCCGGGTCACTCACCCATGTGTCCTGAAGCAAGTCACTTAAACTGCTGGCCTCTAGTTTCCCCATCTGTAAAATGGGGGGGCAGGAGTTGGACTGGATGACCTTTCAGCTCTGATCTGTGACCCTTTGTTCAACCTTGAGTGAGTGACTTGAGATTCTTGGGTCTCAGTTTCTTCATCAGTAAAATGAGGTTAGCCCTCTGGTTAACCTCCTAGGTCCCATCCACTTCTTACATATGTGATAAGCCTCATTTGGAGTTAATGTTATTTAATAAAGTGGCTTCCCCCTCCCTTTTCCCCAATTAAACCTCCAGGCCTGAGGACCATGTTCAGAAGCACGTTTTGTCCGTGGAACATTTGCCCTTCCCCCATTGCACGGCTGAGCAAAAGTCCCGGGGATGAGGAAATTCAAACATCTCCCAGGAAACATCCCCCCTCCCCCAACCCGCGCAGGAGAGAGCCCGGGTGAGGGGGGCAGGCCACGATGGAGTCCGGTCCCGGCCCGAGAGCGAGGCGCGGCTTGGGCCCAACCGCAGGCGCCCTCCTCCCCTCCCGGGCGGGCGCCGCTCCGGCCCCGAAGACTTTCCGCCCCCATCCTCGCTGGCCGGCTGCACGAGAGCCGCGGCGTTCCAGGCGCGATAGTCACCATGGAGACGGTGACGTCACAGAGGCATAGTGATACAGGAGGTTTGGGGCGCGGCGGCGAGGGACCCGTTGCTAGGAGACGCCGGGAGCGAAACCAGCCGTTGGCAGGCATCCCACGCCGCCGCTTCCGCTGTCCCCGGGAGCCTGGACACGCCGTTCTGTCCTGTCCTGTCCTGCCTGTCCTGTCCCCGCGCCGCCATCCCTGGGCCCTGGCAGCCTTCGTCATCCGCCTGGGCGCCGAGCCCTTGTTTGGCACTCAGCGCCGCATTCCTGCCAGAACTCATCCCCCGCAAGGGACAGGACGTCCAGGGAGTTGGGTTCGAATGCTGCCTCTGCCTCATGCTGGCCGTGTGTCCCAGGGCAAGTCACTCGTCCTCTGTGGGCCTCAGTGGCCCCATCTGCTAAAGGAGCAGGCTGGAGGATAGGATACTAGCCGGAGGGGACCTTGAGCTCCATCCGGCCCATTTTACAGGAGCGGTGAACTGACCACCCAGGTAAGTAACAGAATCAAGATTCAAACCTAGGACTTAGTACTCCAAACCTAGAGGGAAAGTGTTCTGCCCGGTTGGAAATATGACTGATTTTTTGGATAATCGGCAGAATGCTAATTAAGGCGAGGCTGAGATACCCCTCCCTCCCGTCCAGTCCGTAAGTCTGGAGACTTAAAGAGACTCTGTAAAGTATATTGTCAGGCTGCAAAAAAAGAAAAAGAAAGACAGAAAGAGAGAAAGGAGAGAGGGAAGGGGGGAGAGAGAGAGGGAGAGGGAGACAGAGAGAGAGAGAGGAGAGGGAGAAAGAAAAAAAGAACAAGAAGTAATGAGCAAAGAGGTAGGAAGTGAGGCAAGCATTTGTGGAAACAGACCCACCGACCCCAAAAGGGAGCTGAGGAGTGGCGGGGGCTGAAGGAGATCTGTTTATAGGTTAGAGGGGACTTTTATTAAAAAAAAAAAATAGAGCTGCTTCACACTAACAAAGGTTTGGAGCTAGAAGGAATCAATCTTTAAAATCAACAATCCCCTCCTTTTACTGATTTGCAGAAACTGGAGCCCCGGGAGGTGAAATAAGTCATTAGGTGGAGAGCCCAAAAGGGACTTCAGAGGCTATCTTGTTCAACTGTCCCCTTACAGATGGGGAAACTGAGGCTCAAGGAGACTGAGGGACTTGGCCATAGTGTGCTTACTCAGCTACTTATTGAGGGTCATAAAACCATAGATTTAGGATTGGAAGGAGTCTCAGATTTCATCTAGCCCAAGGAAGAAAGGAAGGAAAGAAGGAGGGAAAGAAGGAAGGAGAGACATACTGTGATACAATGAGAAAGAGCTCTGGAATCAGAAGGAACTGCGTTCAAATGCTGCCAGAGATACTGTACTTCCCTGGCAAAGGAGTAATATTTATTAATAAAATATAACACAATAAAAATATGACATACAATGATAAATATACACCAATGTAATAATCAAATAAAGCCTGGTACTGTTCATTAATAGGCATTGATAAGTGTTTCTTGACTGACCACTCTGCCTCCCTTTCCAACTCCCGTCTGAGGGCAGAGACCGACTTTCTTTTTCCATTTGTGACCTTGGAACTTAGCACAGCACTTGGTACATATTATGACTTTAATAAATTCATCTTGCTTTGCCTGGGCCTCAGTGAGGGCATTATCAATGGCCTCTGAGGTCCTTTCAAGCCCTAGGGCAGAGATTCTCCAATTTTTTTGTCTCAAGACCTCTTTACAACTCTTAAAAAACTATTGAGGATCCCAAAAAGCTTTTGTTTATAAGGGTTATATCTATCAATATTCACCACATTAGCAATTAAAACTGATACATTTAAAATATTCATTTAAAAATAACAGACCCATCACATGTTAAAAAAATATTTTTGTGAAAAATAAATTTTCCAAAAAAAAAAGAAAAGTGGCATTGTTTTGCATATTTTTGCAAATATCTTTGAAGTCTGGCTTAAGGGAAGACAACAGGATTCTCCTGTCTGCCTCTGCATTCAGTCTGTCCTGCTTTCAGGAATCTGGTCTAATGCGGGTGACAACATCTGGATAAATGAGCTATATTCAGGATAAAGGAGAAATAATCTCTGTGTCTGCTGCTCTGTCTCTCTGCTGTCTCCTGGTTCCCTCGGTGTCTCTGTCTTCTTGTCTTATCTCTGTCCCTTTCCAGGCTCCCTTTGGGTCTGTCCCTGTCTTGCCCTGTCTCTGGTGCCTGGTTTTTTGCCTTTATCTCTCCAGGTTCCCTCTGTCTCCCAGTCTCTCCATCTGTCTCTGTCTCTGTCTCTGTCTCCTTCTTTCTCCAGCATGACTCTCTGTTATAACTGCATCTGCTCTTTTCTCTGCTCTGCTCTGTCTAGAAGAGGCAGGAGGGTGTTTGTTGATGTCTCTGAGTGCCTGGAGGGGGTATGGATATGCATAGGAAATTGTGTATGTTGAGAGGGGTGAAGAAATTTGGAGAGGATGAGGATGTTAAAAAAAATTTAATTTCTCTCCCCATTTCCTGCTTTGGGGGCAGCTGGGAGGAGCAGTGGATAGACTGCTGGGCCTAGAGTCAGGAAGACTCCTCTTCCTGAGTTCAAATCCAGTCTCAGGCACTTATTAGCTGTGTGACCCTGGACAAGTCACTTCACCCTGTTTGCCTCAGTTTCCTCACCTGTAAAATCAGTTGGAGAAGGAAAGGACAAGCCACTCTTTGCCAAGAGAACTCCAAATGGGGCGGGGCCACAAAGAGTCAGACAAGATTGAAAATGACCAAACAGCAAAAACAACAAAGATCTGTCATTTCTTTCTTGCAAATGTCTCTAGGATTCAGCTGTTTCTCCAGGCCAGAAAATTCCAAAGGAATGGCCCTGCCTCCAGTCTCTTCCCACTCCAAGCAATCCCTTGCAGTGCCATGAAAAAAGCCTGGAAGTTAAGCCCTGGCTTGATAAGCAGTTACATCCCTACTATGTGCTAAGAAGCCCTGGGGATGTAAAGAAAGTAAAAGGCAGTCGCTACCCTGGAGGATCTCACAGTTCAATGGCCGAGACATTGTGAAAACGGTCGCGCAGACAAGTTATAGGCAGGATAAATAGGAAAGAAAAAAGAGAGGGAAGGCACTAGAACTGCAGGGGTCAAAGCTTCCTTCGGAAGGCAGGATTTTAGCTGGGACTTGAAGGAAGCCAGGAGGCCCAGATGAGGAGGGAGAGCGTAAAATAAGGGGCTCGGGAGGCTCCGTGCAGCTCCACATAGAGGATTCTACTGCTTGTATGACCTTGGATAAGTCACATAAAAATGGGATGTGTTCTAAGTGGTCCTTTAGGGACCTAGATCTGATGATTCCTCTGTGTGATTTTGAGTAAATCACCTCAGTTTACTCATCTGTAAAAAGGGTTTGGACTATAGGATTTCAAAGACAAGCTTTCAGCCAGAAAGCTAGGTTCCCACCACACACTGTGAATCGTTCCTTGTAAAATACCACTTTTGCCATATCCTTTCATTCCTGCAAGGACTGTGGCAGATCACCACTGCCCACCAAACCCCTCCACCTTGACATTCAAGGCCTTTTGTGTCCTAGCCCCCATGTGCTTCTTTCAGGTTCTCTCCTGCCCCTCTGCCCAGGTCAGCCAAACAGGTCTCATCACTGAGGTCTGCACACCCCAGGTGATTTCCGGCTTCCTCTCCTGTTCCCCACACCCAGAATCATAGAAAGTCAGAGGGGAAAGGGACCTTATCCACCCCCACCCCCATTTTATAGGTGAGGAAGCTCAAGCCCAGAAAAATTAACTGTTTTGTCAGGAAGGGGGCAGGTAGCAGAATCAGAATTCAAACCCAGCCCTTTTGACTCACAAAATCGACATTTTTCTGGTCTCGGACTTATCTATCTCTTCCTGAAACTGAGCCCTCCAGGTACCCTTGTTAGAGAACCAGTCCAGACTTGGGTGTTTTTCCTTTACTACCCACCCTTGCTTTTGCCCTTATCCTTCAAGGGAAGGACTTGGATGTCCATGGAAGGGAGTGGTGACCCAAAGAACAGCCTGGCTTCATGGAGAACAGGTCAGGCCAGACTGACCTCATTGGCTTTTTCCGTCAGGGTTACTAGACTTGCCAGTCTAGAGCAGGGGAATACTTAGACACGGTTTTTACCTAGATTTGTAGGGAAGCATTTGGCAAAGTCTCTCCCATTACCCTTCTAGAAAAGTTGAAGAAGCGTGGGCTAGACAAGATGGGAGAGTTAAGTGGATTCAGAACTGGTTGAATGGTCCCCCTCCCCAAAGAACAGTCCCTAATTAACTTGATGTACTCTCTGCAGATCTCTGCTGGAGGGCCCTAAGGGGCATAGATTTAAAACAAAAAGGGACCTCAGAGACCATCTATCTCATTTTACAGAGGAGGAAACTGAGGCATAGAGACACTGTGACTTGCCCAGGGTCACAGAGCTAGTAAGCATCTGAGGTATGATTTGAGCTCAGGTCTTCCTGACTCCAGGCCTGGGTCGCTAGCCTGACTAGCCGCCTGAAGGAAGAGTTCGGAGAGTGAAGGCTAGGGCCAGGAATTAGCTAAACTTTGAATCTGCCTAGAGCCCTGCGCATTGCTTTGCACGCATTAGGCTGCTTCCTAGATGGTTGCCAAATGAATGAGTGAATGAATAAAGGTTTTGATGGCATATGAGTCATGGGTATTCCATGAGAACAGTAACATCCTCATGGAATCCTGGCTGTTTCGAGAGAGGCCCAGAGTGGCCAGCACCAGGGAGGCCACAGTCCCGCTGACTCTTCCATCAGACCACATTGGGGCGGCCGTGTTCAGCTCTGGGAGTCTCGTGTTAGGAGATGGGTTGGTGTGGGGCCATGAGTCAGAGGATTTAGGCAGGCTGGATGGGGAAGGAGGGATCACCTGAGAAATAGGTGATGGAACTGAGCGGGCTTGGCTTAGTCAAGAAAAGGGTTGGGGGAGACCTGAGGAATCTCTTCACGGTCTGGATGGCGGTCATTTTTGAGAGGGGCCAGACCTGGGAGGACCCGAAGGGCCAGATTCCATCTTGTGAGGACAGCCACCTTAACAGTCTGAGCCGAGGTGTCCCACAAGCAGGACAGGCAGAGGCCTTCAGCAGGGTGGCACTGGTCAGGGATGTTGGCCTGGGCATTCATGGGCACCGGGGTGGGAGTAGGGAGCTTCCATGGCCAGGGGGGTGATACGTCTTGTTACATCAACACCATTTCCAGGTGAACCCCCAGATTCTGCCCCCCTCCCCCATCGAGTGTTTCCCTGTGTCAGAAAAAAGAACAAATAATTGAACTCTGAACCCTGTGAGGCTGTCGGCCAGCCTTGGTCCTGGGCTGAGCTCTGAGCTTCTGCCTGGGCGGCCCTGGTAAATCCCTGAGCCTCAGTTTCCCCACCTGTAAAATGTGGGGGTGGACTCCATCTCCTCTGAGGTCCTTTCTAGCTCCAAATATGTTCCTTCTTGCCCCTCCCACATGGCCTCACTCATTCTCAGGGCTATCAGAGACAGTCATAACCAAGGGCTAAGGTCCCTGTGTGTTCCTCCCTGTGACACACCCATGCCTCCCATTCTCTCAGCAAGCTCCCTGTGGCTTGGCCTCCCGAAGGCCTGTAATGACTGTAGGCACAGACCCGTGAGCTGGCCACCTGTGTCCTGTCACTAAAGGGCTCTCGGAAGGCCCCTCTCTCCTAAATCTCTTCCTGCACCGGGGCCTAAAATTCCACCATTATAGCTTCATTCCTTTAGCTAAAGCACATCCGTTTACAGGCTCCTCTATAAAAATCTGCCACCTGCTACCACATTCCAGCTTCCACAGCCCAAGGTTAAGTAGGTTGACCAGAAGCTCCTTTCCTTGGGTATGAAATTGCTTGCATTCTCAATGGGTGAGAGAGGGGCTGGAGAGGAGAGAATCTGGGGACTCAGAATTTAAAAACAATTCTTTTCCAAATTTTCCCTTCCTAGAGAGCAGGACCTGGGCAGGAGCTCAGGAAGGCTTGAGCTGGAGAGAGGCGTGCCTCCCTGCAGTCACCTAGAGCTTGGCCCCCGCCGAGCCAGCCAGGCAGGTTCCCCCAGTTCTGGGATCTGGCTCCCCGCCCCGGCTGACCCCGCTGCCCTCTCCCTCATCCTCATCTGGAGGAGTCCAGAATCCTTAGCTCCCTCCCCTGCCAGGGCTGCCCAGTCCACAAGGTGAGGTGGGATGGGCCAGGGCACAAACAGGTCCACCCACCAACTCCAGGCCCTGGGGCTGGGGATGACTCCGGGACAGGGTGGCAGAGAAGGAAGAGGCCTATACATGGCTCCAGGAAGGCCAGGGTTCAGCTCCAGCCTCTGATGCTTGCTCCATGCGCTGCCCTGGACAAGACGCTTTACGCCATAAGCCCCAGGCTTCTCCACTGGGCAATGGAGATGACACCTGAGCTTCGCAGCTCGCCGGGTGGTTGTGAAGGTCACATGAGATCATCGCTGCAGAGTGTGACCAAAATGCTATTTTTAACAGCTCTCGTGTTATTATCTCCTGATACCTAAGACACACTTAGGATGACAGCTCACACTTGAGACAAAGGAGACAGCCCTGGGAGGGAGATGGACAAATGCTATTCTTCCCATTTTAAAGCTGACAAACTGAGGCTCAGATTTGCCCTGATACACCTAGTAGGAAAGGTCAGGCACGGGATTGGAATGCAGACCTCCGGGCCCCAGGACTGGCACTCAAAGTGGCTCATACAGAGTGCCGCCCTGCCAGGGCCCTGCCCAACGTGTCATCCTAGCAGGACCCACCTGGGCAGAGAGCAGAAACTGAAGGGGCCTCTGAGAGCCAATCATTCCACAGGGACACTCCCAACTCTGCATTTATTATGTGGCCCTAATGTCAGCCTTGACTCGGACCCCAGGCTTTTCCTCGAGCTCTTAACGCTGACCCTAACACATAACACAGATTCTAACACCGCTATGTGGACCTAGGGAGGTAGTATGCTATCATGGAGAGAGGGCTGGGAGACACATTGGCTCTGGTGTCAGAAGAGCTGGGTTCAAATCCTACCTGACTCTTACTAGCCATGTGACCCTGGGCAAGTCCCAGGGCTTGGCATAGTGCCTGGCACATGGTAGGCGCTAAGTAATGCTTATTGAATCCTTATTAAACTTGACTTCTGTTGGCATCAGTTTCCTCTTCCACGAAATGGGGATAATAACAGCATCTACCTCCCACGGCTGTTGTGAGGGTTGAATGAAGTAATATCTGTAAGGCGCCAGGTAGGCAGTAGGCGCTACATAAATGTCAGTTAGTATCATTCTGAGACACTTCTCGCCCCCAGCCCTGTGTCCATACGCTTCGGACTACATGAACGAATTTTCTAGGATTTACTTTTTAATGTTGTAACAAATGTCCCAACTGTCAACAAAAACAGTTAAAACATACAAACTAGGGACAAAAATCTTACCTTGCCAAAAAAAAAGAAAAAAAGAAAAAGAGGGAACCAAGCAGGCTAAAAAACAACAAATAAGCAAAGAAAACGTTCTTGTTCCATGTCCTCTTCTAGGTCTGCGGAAAGTTCCAGAATTTCTGCCAGCTTTGGCCCTGTTTTATGATTTATTGACAAAGGAGAGGAGACGGCAGGCTCCCCCAGCAGGAAGAGGGCCCTCCCGTCCAGAGCACTGAAAAGCACACTCTGGGCACGCTCAGCCTGGGGAGCTCGGACTTCTTCTGTCTGGGCATGATGTGAATGCGGCTGGAGCTGGTAAAGTGCACGGTGCCCAGAAGAAGCCACCCAAGACGGTGGAGAGCCCCAAGCCCGGACCACATGAGGATGGGTAGGTGCTTAAAAAAACTAGGGAGGGTGAAGCTGGAGAAGACAAACGTCCAGGACCATGTTCACATTCGCCAAGCATCTGCGGGCTTTCGTCTCCAACATGACTGAACTTTTCTGGTCGGTCCCCTGCTCCGGAGGAATGGGGAGGAATTTCAGAAAGAGATTTAGGTTTGACGTCAAAGCAAAAGTTCCCCCAGTCCCAGCTGTCCCAGAGTGGAATGGGCTGTCCTGGGAGGCGGTAGGCTCCCCTCACCGGGGGTCTTCAAACCAAGGCAGATTGACCTTGTGTGGGCACGTTCTGGAGGGAATTCCAACTTCCAGCCCTGGGTAATCTCTTACAACTCCAATATACTGTGATCTTGTTAATACATCCATGATTTCCTCCTGGGGGAGCTCCTTCGACCTATATGTGTGGCAATCCTCAATAACTTAAAGAATAAGTCCTAGAGACTTGCCCGAGGCTCATTTGAAGGAATTTGCCCAATATGTCAAGGACTTCTGATATCCTCTTTATGGGACATTGGGTGTGGAAATTCCCCTTGACATGCCTAGAATTTAGAGTCTTAAAGAGCCACCAAACATTTACTGATAACAAATCATAAGGAAATTTATTTTAAAACAATTCTTTGGTGTATATACAATTTTACCATTTATTAAAGACGAAAGCAAATTTGCCTACTAATGAGATAGATGTGCTTGTTTATTTTTACATAACAAACGAAATCTTGGCAGAATATTTGATACTGCAGGATGATGAGCATCTTCAACGTTTTTTCAGAGTTAATTGATATTTTGATTTTATAATCAGAAGTGCTGAGAAGGCCACATCACATAAATACATGGTACAAAATGGCAGAAGTATGTTTAGGGCCATGTCAGAAATTGTTGGAAATTCTGTCCTAATCCCAAGCCAAATTTCATTTAATGATTTTTTTCAGGAAACTGAGGTTTTAAACCTGTGTGTTTTGATAACTTGGCAAATTCTTCTTGAACTTTTAATGGCAGATGACTGATGTTTTTTTTTATTTCAATTGAGTATGGTTTATCAACCCAACTTAGTTTTTTAGAATCAAAATTTGAAGGGAAGTATTTCTGAAACTGTGTCTCCAGGCACTTCAGATGATCAATTATAACTCTTATAATTAAATCTTTGGGAAAGTTATTTTCAATTATAAAATCATCCATAGCTGTACATATTTGTAAAGAACCATTTTCCACCCTATTCTTCCATGTTAACTTTTTTAGTAAAACTTCCAATTTTATCTTTTAACATAAATATGTTACAATTTTTTCCCCTGAAGCAACATGTTTAAATCATTGAGTTTTTCAGAACTATCTGACAATGGTTTTGAGAGGCATAAGTCATTATGACAAAAATTAACAAAATCGGATTTCTGCCCAGTCAAAAATATAACAACTTCAACTTTCAATTTCAAAAATCAGTTTAAACTTCACCCTCTTGAGAGGCTACATGATTCAACATCTGTCTAAATTTAGCCACTTATCCATAACTGAAAAATAATTTTGTCCTAAGATATAAATAAATGTTGCTAATAATTTCTCAAGTAAATACTAGCTTTAGTTTGTGAAATTACATTTGTTTGTGCTTAATTTTTTAAATTTGTACCCTTATATACACATACAGTGGTGATGGTGGAAAAATATTACTAAAGGGCTTTTGTCTTGCTGCAATTAAAGACATGTTTCTGTAAAAGATTTTAAAAATCAAACATTCTAACACAATATAATTTAAAGATATGCTAATTTGAAACTTACATACTGAGGAATGTGGGTAGGAAAATATTGAAAGTCTTTATTTTCCACAATTAAACTATTATATTTCTATAAGAGCAGAAGACTTTGTATGTACAATAAAAACGCTGCAATTCATAACATACAATAGTCTCGAATCCGAGCCGAGGTGTTTTTGGCAGTGTTTAATGGTGTTGTGTGGCATGACGGGATGTACAGTGCAAAGTGCATGTGTTGTGTGTTCAGAACTGAGGCTGCAGTGAAGTCGCCCAATGCAACATGGACGAGCATTGCCAGAAACACCTCAGATTCATTAAGCGTTTGATTTTCAATTAATTTTTGGTCGTTGCACATTCAGAAACCTTTCACTGTTGCCAAATTTTTCACAACCCTCACATTCAGTTATGTGACACCCTATGGGGTAGTGACCCACAGTTTTAGCGGCAGCGCTGCTTTAAAACCATCCCTTCAGCAAGTCCCATTGTAGTACGAATACATGTCCACATTATTCAGATAAAACAATAACTCAAAACACGTCTCCCAATGAGACAGATAAAAATCGTCTCCCAGAGACTGACATCAAACTCAGCGCCCCCATTCCTGCATAGGGGGAGGACCCTCTTTCCCCATCATATCTCATGCTATACCTCACATAAAATTTGCTTAAATCTGATCATCTCAAGTAATCAAATAAATCCAATTAGAATGATATGAATTCTCAGTCTTTATTCCACCAAAACTTGTAATTTACCAAATCCACATTTAGCAAAGTTTTACCTGGAAAGAATTCCAATTAATAACAATCAGAATGCCAGCTATAGGCACTAGCCCCTCATCAAGTCCCATTCTCACATTTTGAAAGAAGGTTCAGATCCCCCTTGATTTCCTGTATAATACCTGTTACAATAAACTCGTTTTTAGCCTTGGGACAATATAATTTCCTCCCCCAGCAAGTCCACGTGATTTCCTTCTTTGTTTCTTTAGAGAGTTCATATTAAAGAAAACCACAATCACAATGGCTCTGAGCCACCATATGGGAAAATTCCTAACATTTAGATAGACCTCTGTGCCTTCATTTCCATTTGTCTCTAGCTGTCCTCTTTATAGGTGAGGTGAAGTTGGGTCACATTTAGGTACAGAAGCTGAGTCTGTTAATAGGCACCAGGAGGGGAAGCTGAGGAGAAAGCTGACTTTTTCTTGGAATTTCCCTAGGTCTTGGAGGAGGTAGCACCAGTCGGAGCCAGCTGCTCTGAGATGCCCTGTAGGCCTGTAGGGTCCTTCCTGACCTTTCCCTTCTCAGTCCTACTTCCTCTTTTGTCCTACACTCATCCCCTACTGCTGATTCTTTCCAGTCACTGATATCTCCAGCCCTTCCTCTCTACTGCTGGACCCTAGACATCTCTCCAGGTGTGAGAAAGCTCTTCATTTTTTACAAACTCCTTGGGACATGACCACGGCTTCCAGTCAATAGAAGCAGGTGTTGAAGCATAGCTTTAGAACTGGAAGGGGCCTTAGAGGACATCTAGTCCAATACCTTCATTTTACAGACAGGAAACTAATGTTTATAGATACTAAGTGACTTCCCATGGTCACACAGTAAGCTTCAGAGGCAAGACTGAAACCCATGTCTGCCCCACTTCAAATCTAGCATGGTCCTCTTGGAGAGCCAACGTCATCATCTATAAAGCCTGAGCCTTTTTCTTGTAATACCCCCAACCAGCTCCCCTAGTGCTATGCCCCCCTTACATTCTGCACCAGAACATTTGGACCCCCCTCCCCATGTCCAAAGGCCTTCTCCACCGGACAGACCTACGATGAGTTGTCATGAGGACCCTTTTCCTCTTACTTATGGAGCGTCTTCCCAGGAACATAGACAATTACTGTCAATTCCCTCAAATCATCCCACTCAAAAAGTGTTTTTATATGTAACTGGGGAAGAAACATAAAAATGAAATCATCCCACTCAGACTCCTAGGTATTTATAGGACTTGATGAAAAATCACAGGAATAAAACTCCCCAGATTTGGAGCCAAATGCTGGCCTTAAAAGTTCCATTTGATTCCCTTAATACTCAGCTCAAATACCACCAGGCCCTCTTCCCAAATGCTCGGGCTTCCCCAGAAATTACAAAGCTAATTTGGAGTAGACTTGCGGACATGTTGTCTCTCCCAATAGAAGCCTGTTGAGGACAGGGAATGGGCACTAGATAAATGTTGGATTGACTTCTTGGTTGGTCAGGTCTGCGCACAGAAACTACTACCCAGTGGAACAGAAGCCCCTTGAGGGAAGGAGCTTCCACACTCTGGCATGTGGATGCATAGCACCTACTGCTGCGTGGGCAAGAAGAGAGCACTTAATAAGGTGTTATCCCCCAAGCCCATGTTCTGGTCATGGCCTTCCTCTAGTGAATAATAATAATAATAATAATAATAACAACTAGCATTTATTTAGATCTTTTTAAGGTATGCAAAGTGCTTTGCAAATATGATCTCATTTGATCCTCATGACAACCTTGGGAGGTAGGTGCTATGATTATCCCCATTTTACAGAAGAGGGAACTGAGGCAGCAAGAGGTTAACACAGGGTCACACAACTAAAGAGTGTCTGAAAAAGAATTTTAATTCAGGTCTTCCTGACTCCAAGTCTCCACTTTTTAGCCACTGTGTTAAGCAGCTAGTGCCTGACCTCATGGAGTTTACATTCTACTAGAGTCAGAGTAGAGGGAGGAGTTACAGAGAAAAGAATAAAAATGCAAAATATTTTGTGAGAGGAAGGCCCAACCAGGGAAGGCCACCTGTAGGAGGGCTTCCTGGACCTGAGCAGAAGCCAGGGATGCTGGGAGGCAGAGGTAAGGCTGGAGCATTCACCCAGAGGTAGGAGATGTAAGGCAATCCATTCTCGGGTAGCAGAAATAAGTTCACACTGGCTTGTAGTGTAGATCTGGGGTGTGGATGGATTGAGCAGAAGTCACAGGCAACGAGGCTGGAAAGACTGATGGAGCAGACTGAGGACTTTAAAGCTAAGCGAAGGCATTTGACTTTAGCTGAGCGGTAAGGGGGGAGCTGTAGAAGCCTTTGGAGCAGGAGAGGGGAGCATCTCCAAATCCCGAGCTCCGCCTGCCACATCCTTGCTGACCCAGTTTCCTTTCCTGGCAGATTAGGATTCAAACAGGTATAAAGTCTCAAGGCCTGAAATGGAAGAGATGTGTTTATGGAGGGTAGGGGTCCAGGGAAGCCGTTCTGCCCCTAAGAACCAGGCCTGGCAGGTGGCTGCTTGCTCAGCAGTGTCACAAAGCTGTCCCTGGGAAGGCATCTGCATCTCCTGCCCCTTATCAGCCCAGCTGGCCAGCTAGGGGCAGGAAGGCCTGACTTCCTCCTGGATCCCAGAGATAACCTGCCAGCAGCAGCTAGGCTCAAGAACATGGTTTTTTGCAAATGCAAAAGCAGAAGGTCATGGGGCCTTCTGCTCTTCACCCCTGTGAGGGTGGGGAGGGGAGGGGGGATAGGGAGGGGGAGGGGAGGAGGCCAACAGTCTAGTATGGACTAGATGCTACAAAGTTCCAACCTCTAATCCTGGGATCTCAGAACAGAGGCCCAGCCTCCTGGCCTTCGATCCCAATTTCCCCTGGAGGGAGCCTCCTCCTGGGCCACACCTTCTGAGGTGAGCCCTAACAGCCCTACCCCTCGGGCATTCCAGTACCACAAAACTTTCCTCCTTCCAGGGAGGCTGAGCCACTCACCTGGGGGGTGGGCAGAGGGGGCAGGACTACCCGGGCCTAGCTGTATCAGGCCTGGAGCCTTGATGCTCTCTGGGCCCCAGGCCTCCACTCCTTGGCCCCTGAAGGGTCCAGACGCTCAGCCCCATGCCAGCACAGCCTCCCAGGAATCGGCATTGTCAGAATGTCCCAGATCTAGGAAGGCACGGACGCCAGCTGGGCCAACTCCTCATGTTACAGATGGGTAAACTGAGACCCAGGGAGTGATTGACCCAAGGTCATGGGAGTAGGAAGCATCAGAGGGAGGCTTTCAGTGCGCCAAACTTCCAGGGCCCCAGGCGAGGAACAAGAAGAATTGGCCTCAGGATCTTCCTAAGGCACAGTGCCCATTGACCCACGAACGCAAAGTGGGGCCTAGACACGGAGCAGGATTTTGTGACACCATAGGAAAAGATGGACAAGACATATTCAAAGAAATAGGGGAAGGACTTGGATGAGTGGATGCAGAGAAAAAAAGAGCAGCACGAAGAGAACCATGTGTATGAACAGCGACCATGGCGGTAACACGGCAGGAAGTCATCCGGAAAGACCTCACAAGGCTGACTGAGCTCTGACCAACCAGCAGTCTAAAGACTGAGGATGGAATAGACCTTTCACCTCCAGTCACAGAAGCAATGGACCAGAGCAGCAGGGCTTCCCCTAGGGTCCATCAGCATGGTACAGAGAGAGATAGACAATAGATGGATAGATGGATAGATAGATGGATAGATAGATGGATGGATAGATAGGTAGATGGATGGATGGATCCATAAATGGATGGATAGATAGACAGATGGATAGATAGATAGATGGATCCATAGATGGATGGACAGAAAGATAGATGGATAGATAGATAGATAGATAGATAGATAGATAGATAGATAGATGGATGGATGGATAGATGATAGATAGATAGATAGATAGATGGATGGATAGATAAGTAGATAGATAGATAGATAGATAGATGGATGGATGGATGGATGGATGGATGGATGGATGGATAGATAGATAGATAGATAGATAGATAGATAGATAGATAGATAGATGGATAGATAGGTAGATAGATAGATAGATAGATAGATAGATAGATAGATAGATGGATCCATAGATGGATGGACAGAAAGATAGATGCATAGATAGATGGATAGATAAGTAGATAGATAGATACATCAATAGATAGATGAATGGGTGGGTAGATGGATGGATAGATGGATGGGTGGGTGAATAGGTTGATAGAGATAGATGGACAAATAGATAATAGATGGATGCATGGATGGATAGATGGATGAGTGGATAGACAGATATAGATATATGATGGATGGATGAATAGATGGAGAGAGATAAATACATAGAGAGAGATGATAGGTAATTGGATAGAGATAGATATATAGACAGACAGACAGATATATATTATTTCAATATAATTAGTCCCCTTTGTAATACTGTGCATTTTATTTTATGAATTCAAGAATATGATTCTGAGAAGGGGTTCATAGGCTTCCCCAGACTGCCAAAAGTCACCATGAAAGTTATGAACCTTCAGACTAGAGGCATGAAGCTAAACCTGCATCCTCTGACACTTATTGATTTGCTTTACTGAAATATCTAAGTATACATGCATACACATGTGTATGTATGCGTGCATGCATAGGTATACAGTACATGTGTGTATAGATATCCATGTATATGAATGTGTTCCTGCAAGCACAAACATATATACATAGTCACACATATAAATGCATCCACATATATTTAAGTGAGTCACATGCAAGTCAAGTCATCAGCTGTGATTTCATTGGTCCTGCTTGAAAACGGACAAACAATAACAATAGATACAGACTTGCCTGTGTGTGTATACATACATATGTGTGTATAAAAGGAAGACTTCTGTTAGAGGGATGGTGGGAAGGGATGGAAGGAGGCTCCATGTGTAATGATGGGGACAGGAAAGAAATGATTAGTAAGACATTTGTTTTTGTGCATAGGTCTTAAAAGCTTTGCCATTCTTGGGAATTGCTGAACTCACAATAAAAAAGAAAACACACAGAAGAAAACAAGAGAAGCTCGGTGAGTCTTCCTTTACACAGATCATGTATACATGGGTGTCTCTTTTTCTCTCTCTATTTTTAAAACCCTAAGTCATGATCCATTTCTTATCCAAACCTTTTCTGATTCTTTTGTCTATTGAAATGTCTGTGTGTGTTGAGGATGACGAGGAGTAGAATAAAAGAGAATGTTTGGATGGTTTTTCCAAAGTGTTCTCCTGTGTCCCTGTGAGATGAGGGTGCAATTATCATGCCCTTTGCAGAGATGGGAAAACTGAAGCTCAGAGCTGTGTTGAGTGACCTTGTCCAAGGTCATTCAGCTCATGTAGTGAGAGAGGCTGGACTAGCATCCAATGCCCCTGAGCCCCAAGCCAGGGCTCTCGGACTGGCACGCAGTGCCCTTAAGCCCCAATCCAGGGCTCTCGCCCTTGTCCCTGGCAGTCTCTTTAAGGAGAACAGTGTGGTGTGTCCAGGGGGGACACTATGCCAGGGCTGGCCCAGAGCCATCCCTGCCTCGGTCCACAGCAGAGGCCCGCTCCCCAGGAGTACATGTGGAAGCTCTGGCCAGCTGCCACCTCTCCCCCGCCTCACTCTGCTGTTTTCTTCCTGGCTGACTTCAAAGTGGAAGTATTTCTCAGCCACTCAGAATCTGGTTTCTTAGGGAAAGCAAGACCCTCAATTCCCAGAAATCGCCGGATGTGAAGTCACCAGAATCGGCTTCCAGGAATGTGTCTCAGGAGGGGAAATGAAAGTACTCAGGACCAGTCCTCCCCCAATTACTCCAAGGTTTACAAGTGGCTGGGCGGGGAATGGGGCCCGCCTCTCCCCAGGAAGGACAGCCAAGGGCCAGGAGCAAACGTTTGTGAGAAAAAACAGGCTGTGTTAGGGGGACTGCCTCCCCTTCCTGGGAAGTGACCTGAAAAGTGGCCAAGCTGCTGTCTTCATTCCCAGTGCAGGATCTCAGCGTGGCCCTTCAGGGAAGGACCTGGGCAAGCCTGGGGCCGGCTCAGTGCCCAGAGGAGGAGCTACTCCCGGGGCCATGGGCCCGGAGCTCCTGTTCTCAGCAGCTCTGTGGTGAAAACACTGTGGCTGCCCCATCATGGAATGGAAGCTCCTTGAGGGCAGGGATGACCTAGTGCCTTTTCTAGCCCAACATGTTTTCTTCTTACTAGATTTAGATTTTCATTGATGTGGGAACTCCCTCTGCCAATGTAGGCTCAGGTCTGCCGGGCTACAGAGAACCCTCGAGGGTTGCCTAGAGCCTTGTGAGGTTAAGTGACTTACTGAGTGTCATCCAGCCTGTACTTGTCCCAGAGAGAACATGCCTCCTAGAGCTCGCTAGCCACTATGCAATACTACCTGGCCCATAGGAAGTATGTGAGAGGTATTAGGAAGGAAGGAAGGAAGGAAGGAAGGAAGGAAAGGAAGGAAGGAAAGAAGGAAGGAAGGAAGGGAGGAAGGAAGGAAAGAGGAAGGAAAAGGAGAGAAGAGGGAGGGAGGATGGAAGGGAAGGAGTGAAGGAAAGAAAGAGGAAGGAAAGGAAGGAGAGAAGAGGGAGGGAAGGAAGGAAGGAGGGAGAGAGGATGGAAGGAAAGGAAAGGAGAGAGGAAAGGAAGGAAGAAAGGAGGGAGGGAGGACAGAAGGGAAGGAGTGAGGAAAAGAAAGAAAGAAGGAAGGAAGGAAGGAAGGAAGGAGGGAGGGAGGGAGAATGGATGGGAAGGAGAGAAGGAAGGAGTCGAAAAACTGGGAAAGTTTGACATGGAGAAGAGAGGCCTTGGCGGCAGGGCACACATATGGAGGCTGTCTTCAGGTATTTGAAAGGCTGGGTAAAAGGGATTTGACTTATTCTTCTTGGCCTCAAAGGGAGGAGGCAGGAGCAATGAGTGAGTTTCAGAGAGGCAGATTTAGGCTTGATATCAGAATACACTTCCCACCCAAGAGTGGAATCAATCAACTGGCGTTTCTTAAGCTTCTGCTCTGTGGCAGTCACTATGCTAAGTGCTGGAACCAGCTGCCTCCAGAGTTGGTGGGTTCCTCCCTGACTCATGCTGGAAGTCTTCCAGCAGAGACTAGGTGGCCAGCTACCTGGCAGGTCTCCTAGAGGGGATACCTCTTCAGGTAGGACTAAGTAGCCTCTCAGGTTCCTTCCACCTCTCCAGCTCTGTGGTTCTCTGTTGCAGCCCTCTGACAGCTTCTGTGGGGCCCCAGTGGCTCCTGGGAGCTGCTGACTTTTGGAATCTGGTCTTTGGCCTTAGGGCACGTATCTGTCACTGCCAAACTTCCCTGATCTCTGAACCCTCAACTGCTGGCCCAGCTTCCCTGGGTTCTGGGATCTGCTGCCTCCCAGTTCCTACTGGTGCAGACATCCTCCTCGGTCTCTGCCTCCATCCTGACCCAGATGGCTTTGGGGTCCACTCCTTTCCCTTCTGTGCCCTTTTCACAACAGGGGCTCACGTATGAGAGAAAAGAGAACATTCAAACTCAGAAACAGTGCAGCAGGATACCGTAATTAGAAAAGGTTAAAAAAAAAAAAAGGACCAAGCCCAGCATCCTTGGTTACTTCACATTAAAGTTCCCTTCACGACCCTCCTAGGCAGGAGTGTCTGTCTCCCTAGGGTCCTGAGATCAGACCATCCCCCTCCCACCATCCTGTCCCATCCCTTGAGCATCTGGCTTGAGTTCATTCCTCATTCTTCAATCTCAAACTGACTCATGGTCCCGATTATAGGACAGGTTTGGGGCTACCCTCAACACATCTCTCATACACCCAGGACTATCCTGATTCTCCTCCCCTGCCCCAGGAAGAGACAAGGAAATACAACTAGATGTGAACAGGTGACATTCCCATCACCTGCAGATAGACTACACCAGGGCTCCACAGAACAGTCAGGCAAGTCCCTGTCCAACCCATTGTTCTTGAATCCATTACTGCCCTGAGTCAGAGCACAAGAGCTTTAGAAATAGAAAGACCTTCAGGCAATATCCCTTTGTTTTACAGAGTTTGAAGAAACCAAGGTCCAAGATCCAGGGTCACCCAGCTAGCAAGAGTCAGAGAGCCGAGCATAAGAACCCAGATTTAGAACTGGAAAGAACAGTGACAGTTGAGACCCTCATTTTACAGGTGAGGAAACTGAGGAACGGGGAGGGAAGTGACTTATTGGTCCAAGGTCTCGTGTCTGGGGTTGCTTCCAAGGGATCCTTTCTATACCTTCTTTGTATGGAGTTGTTTGTACGTGCTCTCCCCCACTTAGTTTGGGAGCTCCTTGGGAGAAGGGGCTGGGGATCGTCTGCTATGGTTCACTTTTTGCCTTTCTTTGTGTCTCCAGTGCAGTGCCTGGCATGCAGTAGGTGTTTAATAAATGTGATCCTGCCTCTGAGGTTTACCACCTTGTGACATTGAGTATCTTTTCTTATTTTCTCTGGGTCTGAGCATCTTCATCTAGAACTAGAACTTCCATTTCTATATCTATCACGTAATCCTATCAGCAATTCTGTCATTTACTCCCTGTCTGACCTTGGATAAGAGAGTGGCTCCTCCCTCCCTGGGCCTCAGTTTCTTCATTTGTAAAATAAGGGGCTGGACTCAATGACCTTTGTCTTCCCTTCCAACTCAAATCCATGATTTGAACCCAGGTCCTCTTATATCCTGGCATTTTTTTCCACTGGAGCACACTGCTCTCTCATTTGACCTTGACTGGAAGGAGATGAATTTTCTGCCCTGGGTCCACTTTCCTGACCACGTTAGATCACACTGACCTCTCCCTCTTTTGACTTCATTCACACACTACAACCCAGATTTCAGGATATCCTGTGCTGCTCTCACAATGTTAGGTGGAGGAGGAGGCGTGTTTAACAAAACAGAGGATGGTGCCAGAGACAGGGTCATGTTGTCCCCAGGGGACAGAGGAATGGGCAGGAATACTGGGGCGGGTGGGGGTGGGGGAGGGGGGGAAGGTTGGGGCATGTTGGTTGGAGGCCCCATAAGGGTTTGGGTGTTGAAGGGGCTAAGACTGGAGCAGGGAGGAGTCTGGGCTCACATGCTGGATAAATGCTTCTGTTTGCATTTTGGCCCAGAGAACCCTGAAGAGCAGGTAAGTTCTACTCAGGGTTGGCAGCTGGCTGGAAGACACTCCCCTTCCCGCCCCACCACGCACACACGTACGTTTCTGCTGACAAGTGTTCGAGAAAAACACGTCATCATCACAGGTCAGAGCTTCTCCTTCCAATTACACAAGCTACTTCCTATCCCTGAAGTGACTTCACCAATGTGTGTGTGCATGTGTGGAATCCCAGACAGAGAAAGACCCATCTGATCTATTTATAGACAAGGTGCTTCCCACTCTATAACAGGAAACAGGAGGGAGGAAGCCAGGGATAATCTACCTCCATCTCCCAATATATTAGGGCCCAACTTTCATCACTCACCTTCCCACCTCCCCCCACCCCCACCCCCAGCTTGGGGAGCTCTACGTACCAGGAAGCCTGTGTCCCAGTTCCCTTTGATAAAATCTCACACTGACGCCAGCCCTGGACTGCACAGCCTGGCAGAGGCTAGAAAGCTAAGGTCTAGGCTGGAAAGATTCCTGGGCTTATCCCAAAGGGCAGATCTTTGTTTCATTTTAAGGACCAGTGAAAACACAGAATTGTGTTGATTATAGATGGAACCCAGGACTGGTTGTTTATAGGATGGGATGGGATGGGATGGGATGGGATGGGATGGGATAGGAAGGGATGAGAAGGGATGGGATGGGATGGGATTTGAGGAGAGCTGAGAGAACTGAAAAGCATGCTGGGCCTGACATTCTACCCAGAGACTTTCTTTCAGAGAATCCCAAAGCTTCAAGAGCCCTCTGAGGCCACTCATCCATACTTGAATAAAATTTCCTCTCATATATCTGTGACAAATAGCCATCCACCTTCTGCTTACAGACCTGGGAGTGGGGCACTCACTGGCTCCCACTTGGAAAAAGCCCCAAATCTTCTCCCAACATCAAATCTCAGCTTATATCTTTGCACCACCTACCCAGTGAGTGATTCCAGTTCTGCCCTCTGGGGCCAAGCAAAACAAAATTGTTTCTTACATTTGAAGACAGTTCCTACACTCCCCCTCCACCCCAACCCCTCATTCTCTCTTCCCCAGGTTAAATACTCCCAGTTTGTTCAGCCACTGATTGAGTGGCAAGATCTCAAAGCCCTTTGCTATCCTAACTGTTCTTGGAACGCCCTCTAGCTTATTGGTGTCCTTCACAAACGGACTGCCCCAAACTGACCACAATACCACAAATGTACCCTGACTGTGTACCAGGGGACTTTCACCTCCCTAATTCTGGACATCATCTGAGTATGTTGGCTGTCATACTATACCGTTCACTACATTGAGCTTCTGGTCCACTGAAAGCACCAGATCTTTTTTCTAATATATTGATATCTAACTCCACACTTCCCCATCTTATCATTGTAAAGTTGATTGCTTGAACATGAATGTAAGACTTTACATTTATGCCTATTACTTTTTAATCTTCCTTGATTCAGCGCAGGGTCCAAGGCTGCCCAGATCTTTTGGGATCTTGGGTCTGTCACCAGAACGTTATCTTTCCGTCTCAGCTTTGTGGCATCTGGCAATATGACAAACAGGCCATCTATGTCTTCATTCTTCGTGGACAAAATTGTCCAAAAAGTACCGGTCCCAGCATCAATCCTTGGGCTCCAACCCTAGACACCATTTTCCAAATCAACACCCAGCTGTGAATTCCTTAGCTCTGACTAGTCAACCACACTGTCCCATCCGTACCATCCTCCAGGCTCAGATGAAGTCCAACAAGGTTAACTGTCTTGTCAAAAATTGTTGGTTAAGGTTAAGGTTAACCTAACCTGAACCTTTTGGGCAGCTAGGTGGCACAGAATGCCGGGCATGGAGTCAGAAAAACTCTTCTTGAGTTCAAATCTAGCCTTAGACACTAGCTGTGTGACCCTGAGCATGTCACTTAATCCTGTTTGCCTCAGTTTCCTCATCTGTAAAATGAGCTGGAAAAGGAAATGGCCAACCACTCCAGTATCTTTGCTGAGAAAACCCCAAATTCAGTCACACAACTAAATAACAACAAAAACATCTTAGTTTCTGAATTTGCAAAATGACTTCTAACTCTACACTTGCGACCTCTAAGATTTCTTCTTGCTCTGAATTTATTTTTGATCCCATTCACTGCCATGCCCCCAGCCCTGGGGAGGAAGAGGAGGAGGAGGGGGAGAATTTCAGGAGAAAGGTTGATTTAGGGGTGTTGATGTCACAGCCATTTCCCCTCCCCTCTCTAAGCCCCCTTCTTCCTCCTCCAGTTGCAGCCACAATGAAAAACTGCATCACTGCCTGGGGAGGGGACTAAGAGCAGAAAACTCTCCCATGACAAGCTTAGAGAGTTGCTGGATCAGAAGAGTCTGGCTTTACCTTTCTCTGGCCTCTCAATAAATCACTCAACATTTATTAAGCACCCACTATGTGCCAAGCACAGTGGTCTCCTCATCTGCCCCCCCCCCCATCAAGGCACCTTCAAGGTGTTATAGAGCACCCTGGTAACAAAGAGTCAGAAGGCCCAAGTTCAAGGCCCTTCTCTGAAAGTTATTAGTGGTGTGACCTCCCTTGGCATGTTAATCTTTGAGTTCTGGTTTCTTTCTCTGAAAAATGGGCTAATAATATTACCTGTATCTTCCTCACAGAGTCCATAGATTACAGATTTAGAGTTGGACGAAGAAGTCATCCTGATGGTGTCAAACTCAAACAAAAACAGATCTCTGCCGGCTACACAGTGACTTAGAAAATTGCAAGCTAACATTATCTACACTGTATTTTTGTTTATTTTGCCAATCATTTCCCCATCGCATTTTCTGATTGCACTCTGGAGTTTTATGTGGGCTGCCTGCTGGCCACCAGACACTTATGCTGGTCCAACCCCTTTATTTTACAGAAGAAGCATGGATGGAAAACTTCAAGTGACTTGTCCAAGGTCATACACAGGGATGAAGTGGCAGAACCAGAATTGAATCCAGGCCCTCTAATTCAGAATCCTGGGAAGGTAGAGATTTTTGACAAGTTTTTGTACTTAGGTGTTAAGATCTGGAGATCACAGGAAGACTTCCATGAACTGACGCTGAGTGAAGTGGGCGGAACCAGGAAAACATTGTATACAGTAACAGCAACATTGTATGATGACTGACTTTGATAGACTTAGCTCTTCTCAGCAATACAATGACTTAAGACAGTTCCAAAAGACTCATGATGGTAAATGCTATCCACCTCCAGAGAAAGATATATGGAGTCTGAATGCAGATCAAAGCATACTATTTTTTTTCTCTCTCTCTTTCTCTTCTTTTTTTTTGCTATGTTTTTTTCTTTCTCATGGTTTTTCCCTTTTGTTCTGATTCTTCTCTCACAACACGACTAATGTCGAAATATGTTTAATATGATTGTGCATATATAACCTATATCAAATTGCATGCTGTCTTGGGGAGAGGGGAGGGAGGGGAGGGGGGAATTTTGGAATGCACAATCTTATAAAAGTGAATGTTGAAAACTAAAAATAAATAAATGATTGATAAAAAAAAAAAGATCTGAGGCCCCTCCACCTCACCATTGCTCTCTAAACACTGGGGAAATGCTGTTTTCTGACTTTCTCCCCCATTCTCTGTCTGTCCCCCTTCCCTTTTGGGCATGTCTGTCCCTTCACTGGCCAGTCAGGTTGGGTGTCCCATAACATCCTGACCACCTCTGTCTGGTGATTCACTGCTTAGCCTGGCTAGTGGAGACAGTGTCTGCCCTTCACTGGCCCATCACCTTGGGTGTCCCGTAACAGCTTCACCACCCCAGCCTGGTGATTCACTGCTTAGCCTGGCTGGAGACAACTAGTCCCCACCCCCCTAGCTCCTGAGTAGGAAAGGGTGGGAAGTCATATGTTAACATCTTTGCTCATAAGCCTGGTGAAGATGAGAAGTTGGAAGGTCATCAGGAGCTCAGAGACTATCAAGGACAGACCCTTAATTTAAAGATAAGAAAACTGAGGGACAGAGACATGACAAGATTTACTCAAAGGTCACACAGTTAGTAAGTGGCAAAAGCAGGTTTTGAACCCACTTCCAAGTCTCATCCTCTGTCCACTGCCCCAGTCTCCTTTCCTTGTCCACCAACGAACAGAGGTCTGGAGAGGCTGTCTCAGCCAAGGCTTGTTAATACAAGTAGGTCACATTTATGGAGCACTTTAAAAGTAGCTGAGCACTTTCCATGTATTATCTCATTTGCAACAGATTTATGATGTGGGTGCTAATATAATCCTCATATTACCAAGGAGGAAACTGAGGCTCAAGGATTTACAAATGATTTGCTAAGGGTCACACAGCTAGTAAGTGTCTGAGGCAGGATTTGAACTCAGTTTGTCCTGACCCCAGGTCCAGAGCTTTGTCCATTCTATTACACAGACTCTCAGGAGATGGAGAATCTTACCTCTTCTAAATAGCTCATACTAATAACATTCATTCTCGTTTCACAGGCTTTTTATATTTTCCCATGGCTTTCCCCACCTACTCTCATTTGATATGCCTGGCTTACTGGTGGTGGGGAAGGCAAATAACAGAGCAGCTATTATCTCTAAAGCTTGAGAGGTTGCTGATGTCACCAACATCAGAGCTGGGATTCGAACCCAGGCCTTTTGACTGGCAGCCCATTCCACCCCACTGTCTCCCTCCAATGTCTCTCATGTTGAAAGGATCAATAGGTAGCTGAGTTGGACAAAATCTCCCCCCCAAGTGTGCTCTGACCCTGCCTCCAATACAAGGTGGGTGAGACTCCATACGAGAATGGAAGTTATCCAGAGGACTCAGTTTCTGAAGGAGCCAAAGGGAGGGTGTGAGAAAGCTGCTTCATTTCTAGCATGCTCCCACAGGTCAAATCACAACAGATCCAACTTCTGGTGACCTTGAGCAAGTCCCATTCCTTCTCTGGACCTCTCTTTCCTCATCCCTAAAATGGGGATAAAAGTAAACGCCTGTGGTTCCTACTTCATGGTTGTCGAGAGGATCAAACGAGATCATGTATGTAAGATGCTGTATAGATGTCAGGGAACAATAGGCCCAGAAAGGGGAAATCATTGATCCAAGGTCATCTAGAGGCATAGACAAAATACAGACCAATGTAGGACCTCTCCTCTATTGGACGCAGTTCTTTCTTTGAGAGAGGGCACTTGGCTTCCATCCTCTCTTGTCAGCCTTTGTAGCATCATACAAGTCTTCCTGGATTGTCAGGTTTTGAACCTCTCACCATCTACGCACCTTCCTCTGGACAGTCTGCCAATGTGTCTACAAAAATGTGGACCCCTTGGACTCCAGACTGGCTGTGGCCAGGGCAGATTACAGTGGTGGGATGATCATAGGACCATGGCTGTGGAGCTGGAAAGGACCTCAGAGATCTTATCCACACAGAGCCAGGATTCAAACTCAGGCCCTAGGACTCCCAGGTCCAGCCCTCTCTCCACTGGCCCACTCTGCCCCCTCACTTCCTGTGTCCCCTCTTAACAGCAGCCTAGGATGGAATGAACATTTTTGGCTGCGAAGTCACACTGTTGACTCATAGTGAACTTGCAGCCTACTCCAAAGCTTTGGATCTTTTTCAAACAAACAAATGCCTGAAACACCATTCTTAAAATGCCCTTCCCCCTCTCCCAAACCCAGCCCCTTCAAGAAACACAAACCTCTTCCCCAAACCCAACCCCCAATAACTCTCACAAATGCGATATACCAAACTCTGCTTTCTAAAATGAACGAATGAATGATGAGCCCTAGCCAGAACATCCTCTCCATACATCTTTCCCCAACACTCCCCAGTGTCACTGAATCACTCCAGCACCACCATCTTCCCAGACACAAACTACCTCCAACACCATTCCTTCCACCGACTCGGACAAATCACCCTCCTATATTCTTGGAACACCCTCTCCCTGCCGGGCCCCCCTCCACATACACACACATTGGAACTGCCCAAGTATCAAGAGATAGCAGAGAGCATGATAAACATCTGGGGAACATCTGGGGAGTCCCTCTCCTGGGGGTGGGGGAAGGGAGGAGAGGTTTGAATGTGTATAATTCTAGCCCTTGAGGACTTTCCCCTCCACTCCCCTTTCTCCCACTCTCCCCTTTCTCTGCTCCCTGATTTTGCACACCATGGAAAAAATCAGCTTCAGTCCTATGCCTTGGTTAATATCCAGCTGACCCTTGCTCTCTTTGTGGCTGTCTCATCTCCCTAGTCCGACTGTGAGCTCCCAGAGGGCAGGCCATAAACCTTCTTTGATTTTCCTGTTTTCTCCCTCCATGAAGCCTACCACAGGGTTAAAGGCACGGGAAAGGGAGGAAGGAGGCTCAGTAACTGTTGGGTGGATTATGGTGAGAGGTCCCAGCCTGAGCCCACAGCTTATCTCCCAAGGAGCCTTTTCTGCAGGGATGGCCTGAATAAAGCCCCCCCCCCCTTTTCCTATTAGAACTGAAAATTCTCCATCCAGGAGAGGGCTTAAGGGAATGGAGTTTGAAGACTTTGGAGAAAGTGAGACTGGGAGAGAGAGCTGCTCCAAAGATGCCCGAGGGTACGTCAGAATCCAACCTCCTTAACATGTGGCTGAAGGGGAAGGGCACATGAAAGGGGGAGGGGTGTGTGTAATCGTCTGGGGCAGAAAAAGCAGCTGAGAATGTGTGAGCTTCAGAGCTGGCAGGGACTTTGGACGCAGGCCATCCAGTCTAACCCCTTCATTTTATCTACAGATGAAGAAACTAAAGCCCTAGAGGTTAAGTGAATTGTTCAGGGTCACCCAATAGTAAGGATTCAGATTTGAACTCAGGTCATAAGATAACAAATCTAGAGCTGGAAAGGTCCTCAGAGGATGGCAAAGCGGTTCAATAGATGTGCTCGACTTGCAGTCAGCAAGATCTGAGTTCAAATCCTGCCTCAGATATGAGCTGTGCCATCCTGGGCAAGTCAATTATCCATTCTGTCCCTCTGCTTCTCTATCTGCAAAATGGGAATAACAATAATATCTACTCCAAAGGGCTGTTGTGAAGTCCAAATGAGATAATGTATGGAATGTACTTTGTAAACCCTAAAGCACTAGAGAAATCCGAATTACTATCAATTATATCTAGTCCAACTCTAGCTTTTTCCAGATGATTAAACTGAGGCTGGAGAGCCTGTGACTTCCTTATTAAGCCTCTCTAGGTAGTTGGCAGCACTTGAACGCAGGCCCTATAGTCCAAATCAGAATCCCTTTTTGCTGTCTCAAGTTCTTGGAAATAGTTATTTTGAAAAGGGGGAAGGAAGGAGAACAGGGTGATGTAGAGAAGGAGAAGGAGAGGGTCTTGAGAGGTTGAGGGCAGTCTTCCAACAACAATCCAGTCCAAACCATAACTTTTACAGATGAGGAAACTGAGGCTCAAAGGAGTTAAGCACCTTGCTTTTAGGTCACACAGCTAGCAAACGGCAGAGCCAGGATTTGAACCCAAGTCCTTTGGCTCCTAATTGAGCATACTTTCTATTGTCTACCACTCTGCCTCCTTGTCTTATCCCAAGTGTTAGCCTGAAGCAGTGGGCAGTCTAAAGGGGCCAGATAGAAGCTGATGGCAGCCTTCGGTTTAGGGACACCCTTGACCTCTTCGGTATTGTGCCTTTGGGGTGGGAAGGGTTCAGACTTTACTTGGAGGGAATTTCTAAAGTCATCCATGAGCATACTCTCTCCACCAATGCAAATAGCAATCCCTCTGCTCCTCCTTCCCAAGCACCTGCCCATTTCGTTCCACAAATCAGCATTTTTAGTTACCAGGGACCTCAGAAGTCAACTTCTCCACCACCACCAGTCCCTCCTTGCTCAGCTATAAACCAGACCAAGATGACCATTCTGGCTACTGGACAGGGCCATGAGTATCTTTGCTCTGGGATTCCAGTCCTGTGACTGTGAGGACCAAAGCTTTATTCCCCAGCCTCCAGTCACAAATGCGCATTATATTCTCACAGTAGGACCTGAGTTCTTGTCTTAGTTTCTCCAGCTCCCTGCTCAGTTCCTGGCCTGTAGTAGGTGCTTAATAAATGTTGGTGGATTACTTGAGTGATACTGGAGAACTGGATATTTAACCTCTACTTGAAATTCTGCCTAGAGCGTCCCATCCAAATGGCCGGCTTTCCCATGCTTCCTTTACTATCTTTGGGGTACCAGATGACCCCAATCAGTCTGAAGGCCAAGGCAAACACAGAGCTAGACATGGGCTGCCAGACACCAGTCTGGAGAACTGTCTGTTGGAACAGATTTGAGGAATCGGGGCCTTAAGAGAGAAAAGTTTTGGGCTCTTCTGTGTAAGGGGGGGAAGGGAGAAGACCAGAAGTGATTCAAGATCTGTTCAGATCTCTCTTAGATGGAAAACCACTGTAAATGGGTTTCTAGCATTGTGATTGATATGTCCTCTCTGTGTCTCAAACCCAGGAACTTTATGGAGAAATTCAAGACCAGTTGATTTTTAACTAAAATTTGTTGAAGAGGGATTGCTGTTGTCAGAGAAGCATGTGATAGTGAGGAAAGAGGACTGGATTTACAACCAGAAAACTTGGGTTCAGTGACAGCCTTCCAAGGCCCCAGGTACGTCCTCTGATTATAGGGGCCTAACTAGAAATGCTTTCACTTCATTTGCGGACCTAGTTGGGCCCTGGTTTGGTTCTCAGGAAGTGTGGCTCTAGGAGGGTTCCTTGGCATGGCAGCTCCCCTGTCCACTCCTCATTGTCACCATCCTTCAGCTCCAGCAGATGACTGCCTTGGCATTCACTTCCACAGGCCCAGTGGTATCATTCACTAGGAGCAGCCTCCCAAGAGGGAGGTGTGTCCCTTCACTGTACGTATATGTGTGTGTGAGTGTACGTGTGTGTGTGTGAGTGGGTACCCCAAAGCTCCTTTGTGTGGGTCACTTGTCCAGTAAAGGATGCTTGGCTTTGCTAAGGGTATCCAGACTCCGTTCTGGAATCCCTGCCAGCTCCTGGCCTCACAGAAAGCTTCAAGAAGCCACATGTGCTGGAGGTGGGAGGTTGGGTGCCATGTACACAGACAATTCCTCATTGTATCTGTTCCTGTAGACTTGGCCCTTCCTCCCTGTGTGGGAGGGGTGGTATAGCCTGGCCAGGCTGAATTAACCTTTAATTTAGTTGATTTTAAAGATCATCCAACTAAGGAAGGGACCTTAAGAGGCCATTTAGTCCAATAGGTGAGGAAACTGAGGCCCAAGGAGGGGGTGATTTGACTAAAATCACAGACGTAATCATGGCAGAGGCAGAACCCACACCTAGGTCTGGACATTCTCTCCACTGCCGGGCCTGCGAAGGGCTGTAGGCATGAGATCCTACTAACGTATACTACTGAGTATAAATGACTTTGCAGATGGGCAAAATTGGAACCCAGGCCTCTGCTGGTTCCAGCTCTGAACCCTCCAAGGTCTCTGGCAAATCTGAGTTTCTTCAATTCTCCAAGCCTTAGAGCTGGGTCTGCTCTAAAGGATGGTTTGAGGCCAAGAGGCCTAGTCTGGTCTCAAGCCTGGTCATGTGAATGACCAATAATGATATTAAGGAACCAATCACCAAAGCACCACCGCCTCATCTCAGACCTCACAAGTACCACAGATACCACTGTCCCCATTTTATAGATAAAGAAATTGAGGTTTATCCAGTCTGAGAGGACTATCTTTGGACTCATACCTAGGAAGTGCCTGAGGTAGGATTCGAACTGAATTCTTCCTGACCCATGCCCTATCCATTAGCCATTGTTGTCTGTCCAGAAAAGACTGGACCACACACGTGGGTTTCCCCTTTAATATTCCCTGCACCCCACTGCAACCCACCCCCAACACCCACACTGTGATTTGGAGAAGAGTCAAGAAAGCAGAGACCCATGGGACAGATTTAGTGGGCCAGGCTGGATGGGGAAACTGCAAATTATGAAATAGAAAGATCTTTGTTCTGGGGTGGGAGTTACAGCCAGGGAGGGGGCCAGGACCCAGCTGGGGTCAGGCCTGGGGCTGTCTTCCTTTGCAAGGAAGGGAATTGTGCAGTGTGGGCCCTCCTCTCTCCAAGACAGAGCAGCTAGAAAGTGAGCCCTGACTTTGCTGGGCTGAGCCCTGGGGTGGGGGGAGGTGGAGAGGAGGAGAGGTGGGAGGGGGAGGAGAGGAAAGGGGAGGAGGGGGGGAGGAGAGGAGAGAGGGGGAGGGGCAGTCTGCTCTCTCCATGGCATCCTCTGCTCAGGTAGAACAGAGAAAAGAGATCATAGATTAGAGGCCAAAGGGACATCAAAGGCCACTGAGGCCAGCTCTTTCATTTTACTGTTGAGGAAACTGAGGTCACAAGTAATAACTGAAAGAAGAATTTGACCCTAGGTCCTTGGACTCCACACCCTGAACTTTCCAGCTAACTGGGCCTTGGGCTATGAAGTTTTAATCTCCTCAGGATATTGTTTATTAATCTCTTGGTGCTTCTCCTGCCGTATACAGCCCCCCTCAACACACACACCCATCCCCCACTCCCCACCAGTAGCCAGGTCTTATTAATTCTACCTTCCCTACAGACCTTCTTTGAGGGCTTTATCAGTTCTCCTCTGGAAGCCTGGGCTACCCTCCTAATTGGGTTCCTGGCTTCCAGCCTCTCCTTTCCTCGAAATCCAGCCTCCTCCACACCGATGCCAAAAGAATGTTCCAAAGGCCCAGGTCTAGCTACATCTCAGTCCTGCTGGAGAACCCCCAGTGGCTGCCCATTAACTCCCGAAGAAAACCCCGAGTCCTCAGCCTGGCCCTCCCTGTGGTGCCTCCTGCTTCCCTTGCTATGCCCAACATGTCTGCTTGCCCTTCCTGAACTCGGTGTTCCAGCCACATCGGCCAAACAGTGTCCCCGGACTTGCATGTTTGGTCTCCCAAAGTATTGACCTGCCTTCAAAGTGGCCTTCTGGCATGCACACACACACTCTCACACACACACACACACTCACACACACCACACACACACACACACACACACACACACACACTGTCTTCCACGTCTGGAATGTCCTTCCTCCTCACCTCCATCTCTTGGAATCTGATTTCCTTCAAAGCTCAGCTCCAATATTACCTCTTCCATGAGGCTGTGCTTGATTTCTTCCAGCTGTTCCTACCTCCCCTTCCCCCATTGCCCTGTTTTTAATATATTTATTTTGTACATAAGTATATACAAACTAACTTTATGTATGTTTGTGTATATCTATCTACACACACCTGTTAGAGGGGACTCAATGGCCTCTTGTCCTTGGACCCTGCTTACCTGAATGTTGTTCTCTCTTTACAGTGGAGTCTGACTATTCGTGAACCCCGGGGCAAGTCACTTAACCTCCCAGCCTCGGTTGCCTCATCTGTGAAATGGAGCTAATAACATAATACCTTCCTTACAAGGATTATTGAAGACCAAATGAGATAGAGTCAAGTAGAGTCAACAGAGCATTTATTAAGCGCCTGCTGTGTGCCAGGAAGTGTGCAATACGTGGGATTTGAAGACAGGTAGAAATGCCAGGAGGCAGAGAAAAAGATGCAGAGCATTCCAGGCGGGGAAGCCCTAAAGCGCTCTACCGAGGCATCCTCATCCTGGCTGAGGCCGGTCCTAGTTAACATGGACACTGTGCATTCGAGTTTGCCAGCGCTTTCCATGTCCTCTCAGACACACTCGACGCTGGGATTATTACCTAAAGCTCCTTTCGGCTCCAGACGCAAACTCTGCCAGGGCAGGAACTGTTCCTGCTCTGTCTTAGTATGCTCTGCACGTAGCAAAGCAAGCAAATAGAACAAGGCTTAGCTCACTTTCTCTCTTCTCAGTTTTGTGAGAGCGCGTGCGTGTGCGTGCGTGTGTGCGTGCGTGCGTGTGTGTGTGTGTGTGTGTGTGTATGTTGTTATACTCTCCCTGTAGAATGTAAGCTGGTTGAGGACAGAGCTGGGGTGGACTTTTTGCCCAGGTGCCACCAGCACCAGACCCGGGATCTTGCAAGAGAAATTAGTTCAGGGCTAGATGTGAACGAATAGAAACCTCGTCTTCCCTCCCCTCACCCCCATCCCCCTGAGTCTTCCTGCAGGCTTTCTTGGTTTGACACCAGTCAGCGGCTGAAAGGGAGGGGGGATGCCATGAGCCAGCCATACAATTCACAGGTGCCTATTATGGTACCAGAGAGAGCAAAGAGGCAGCCTCCATAGTGGCCCGGTAATTTTAGACAGGTCCAGAATCAAAGGGACGCCAGGAGCCGGGGAGATGTTAACACCTCCCCTCCCCCCCAACTCCCAGGCACCTGATGGAACACACCAATACTGCACAACCTAGATAAATAGGACAACCCCCGGGGCTGCCGGAACTCCTTGGGTGTCATCCGTGGGGTGAGGGGCGGAAGGCAGGAAGATTGGCCTCCCAGGGATCTCTCCTCCTTTCCCAGGTCTTTGCCCACTTGTCCCCTCTTCCCGATGGGGGAGGGGCCGTCTGGACTCTGGATGTCACCCCTAGGAGTTGCTGATTAAATGTTTAATTGAATTATCGCCTGGCTGTTAGCCTTCTGGAGCCTTTTCCCAAGGAGCCCCAGGGCACAATCTCGGACCCACTTGCGGCTTCTATTTACAAGGGTCAAAGGTCCAAGTCACTGTTGAATTTGATTTCACTTTAGCTTTTCTTTCTTTGCTTTGCTTAATTTTACCCTCGAGGTGGATGCACGTGTTGGGCAGATCCTTTAGGGAAAAGTGATTGCTAACTAAATAGGGTTTGGTGGATAGGACCCTGGACAGGGGGTCAGAGACCTGAGCTTAAATCCCACTTCAGAAGCCAGGGTTCTGTGTTTCTGGGCAAGTCACTGAAACCTGGGATTCACTTCCCTTAACTTTGAAAGAAGGGGGTTGGACTCTGTTTCCTCTCAGTTTCTTTCCAGATCTAGGATCCTTAAGAGCTAAATGGGACCTCTGGGGTCTCCTACTTGGAGAGAGGGTGGAGAGGTCCCCTTTTAGGTAGGACTTAAGCCTTTTCGTACAAGGCTTCTTTGGGCCCATCATGTTTTCTGGATAATTTCTTACAGGCTGTCGCTGAGAGACGGTAAAGTGCTTACTTATCAGGGAGTGTCCACTTTTGTCTTTATCTCTCTAGGATTTAGCACAATGTCTGAGACCTAACGGGTATTTAATAAATGCACATTACCACCACGGCTGATGTAAAATGAATAAAGGGATGAGTGCATCAATAAAAACCATTTAGGAAGCACTTACTCTGTTCCCAGCCAGTGCTAAAAGCTGGTGACACAAACACAAAAGCTAAGACGGCTCCTGTCCACAAGGCGATTACATTCTAACTTCAGAAGACAATTCACATATAACAGTGACTGCTAGGGCGGTATTATGGAGATGGGGAGTGGAGTCCTGTGGGAGTAACTTGACACACTCTTTCCAAGAGCAATAAGGGAGTTGGTTTTGGTTAGACTTCCAGATCTGGAAGTGTTCTGGGAGGTGAAGTAGGGCTGGGACAGGGAAAGCCTCCAGAGAACAGCAACAGATTGAAATGGGGGGGTGGAGTCAGGATGACCGCCAGGTTGGGAGTCTGGGGAACTTGGAGGATAGTGTCACCCTTGACTGTGATATTGTTTGTCCTTTCTTTCCTTGTGGATTGGAATTGCTTCCAAAAGTCGACATCTTCATTCTCTCTTCCTGAGTCATCCAAATCCAGTGGCAACACACAAGTCAAGACCATTGGTGCTGGTCCAGGATCAGTGGATGACTTTGATTTCTGCCCAAGCTCTAATGGCTCCACATCACCTGCTTGAGCCACCTCCATGGCCACTGGAACAAATTGTTCCCATCAGCCCATTCTGCAGGGGGTGGGGAGAGGGAAGTCTTCCCATGCCTGGAATAGATATCCCATAATTCACTGACTGGTCTGAGGCCTGTTGGTTACTCTCGATCTGTTTTAGCCTGTTGGCCAAGACAGTTTGACCCGAGTGTGGCAGCTGTGCTCGCTACAGCTTCTGGTAGTCACAGGTGAGAGCTGGGCACCAGAAGTGGGCAGGCTCCTGAAAAGTGCTCCACAAGCCCTCACACCAGAGGTTCAAGTCCTCCCTGAACATCCATGTACATCCTGAAGGACATCTTGATGTTAGGAACAGGGATGGGAGGACTTTAGGGAAAAGACACTGAACTGAAAGTTCCAAGATGTTTCAGAGTTGAAGATCCAGCTAAAGGGGCCCAATAGGTGGGTGGAGATGTGAGACTGGAAGTTAGTGCTGGATAAATAGATCTGATAATCCTCAGCAGAGAGATGATAATTGTATAGAAGGAGAAGAAATTGATGATGGATAAATCAACCAAGGGCACTGAGGAGTGGGGCAGACTGGAGCAGGTCTAGAAACCTTGACTTGTTTCTAGCCATCATCCTAGGAGTCGACCCTTGTGCAGATGCAGTCTGGGATCTACTTCTTGGGGTACTGCACACCCAGAAAAGAAAATTCTCACCACCCAAGTCCTTGGCATTGCCAAAGGGCTCAAAACCAGAAATGGGTTCCATTTTATTGATGGAGATGGTATTTAAAGAGGAGGCATCACCATTGGCTTTGTCGATGCACCTTATGAAGGGGGGTTGTTATCTGATGATTTGTAGCTGCAAACTCCAATAGGTGCTGTCTCTCCATGTGAAATGTGGGCTCTGAGAGTTCAGATGTCTATGACCTCTATTTTGATCACCAGAACTTAGCAAAATGCTTGGCACACAGTAGGCACTATATCAGACATTCTTAACCTTTTGAGGTGCCATATGCCCCTTTGGCAGCTTAGTGCAGCCTATGGACTCCTTCCTGAAATAATAGTTTTAAATGCATAAAATAAAATACATAAGATTATAAAAGAGACCAAGCATGTTGAAATAGTTTTCCATCTAGATATGTGCTAGTTATCTATCTATCTATCTATCTATCTATCTATCTATCTATCTATCTATCTATCTATCTATCTATCTATCTATCTGTCTGTCTGTCTCTACACAAAGCATAGGGTAAGAACTCTTCCTCTAAATAAAAGCTTTGGTTTTTTTTCAGTCATCAAACCTTCCAGTTCACAGATTTGACACCTTTGGAGTGGGACCACTCAACATTTAAAACCTGGGAATTAGATCCTCACCAGAGAAAAGCTTAAAGTCCAATAAAGCATCAGCGATTATGATGAATGATGCATATAATACTCAATACTACATTTTATTATTAGTAATAATTCATAACATTTCATTAAAAACCCTCTGAAACCTGTTACAGATTATGTCCCCTTGGGGTATTAATTAGAGCACACTACCTCTATAACCCATAAATATACCTACTAACTCGGGATGGAGGTCTGGATTTGGAGTCTGGAAGAAACAGGTTCAAATTCCACCTCTACCACTTTCCAGTTGCATTATCTTGGACAAGTCACTTCTCAGGCTTTCAATGAGCCGGTTTCTTCTGCAGAATGGGGATAATTGTAACAGAATTACTGTTCTTCCTCAGATTGCAGAACAACTAACTATTTTTTCTTTGTCTCACACATTGCAATGTAAACTCCTTAAGGGTAATTCTTTTGCTTAGCTGGCTTCCGAAAGTGTGCCGACTGTGCAATAAGAGCTTAATAAATGCTTGTTCATTGCTAACGTGTCCTCAAATGGATTTTCTAAGTCTTAAATCCAGTGTAAATGTTATCTATTATTATTATCCCCCAAAGCCATCCACACACTCTCACCTAGTTCTCCAAATCCAAAGCAAGGATTCCCAAAGTGTACCTTTTCTATCCTTTGAAGGGGGTGGGTAGGTGGAGGGGAGGTCACAACCATTTTCATAATAATACCAAGACATTTTAATTTCTAATATGGTACGTTTTAATATAAATAATCTAAATTAACATTTTTTATTGCATAAAAGGCCTGAAACAAAAAAGTTTGAGGACCTCTGCTTTCCTGTTGGGGTTCTTGATTTTTGTGACTTTTTTTGGGTTCCCTCCACCCCAAGCCGGTGACCTTCTCAGAACAATATCTTTAAATGCATAAAATAAAATACACAGAATTACAAAGGAAACGAATTGTCGTGGGGGGAAAAGTGCCTGGAGCCTGGGTTAAGAACACCTTGTGCTAGGGACCTACAGGGATAAGGTGAAATGATTTCCCGCCGTTGGGCCAATGGAAAGGAGGCCCAAGGTGGACTAAATTCATGACAGAGTTGGGTTCTAGAGCAGGTGCTAACTCCTAGCAAGAGGTGCAGAGGAGGCGGGGAAGAACGGGAGAGCAGCGAATCGATGCGTCAGGGTAGAACCAACTTGGAAAAAAGGCATAATGTAATCTTGGGGTTGGAGGACAAAGTTACGGGTCACTGAGGCTGTGCCCCCTCAGGGGGCTGGCTTTAGTCCCCACATCTGGCTCCTCTGGCCCCCACATTTGGTTCTTCCGGTCTTGTCTCTGTGGGAGGCTGGAGCTCCTCGGCTTCCCCAAATAGAAGTAAAATATTGGGGGAGGGGTAGAAGGCTCGACCTGAAAAACCCCTTAGGCTGTTTCCTGGAGGGCTGGAGAGGAGAGAGAAGCGGAGGGAGGGAGGAAGCAAAGGAGGCAGAGGGGCCCTCCCCCAACTGAGGCCCAGGGGACTGAGAGCCCCAGGCTCAGGTTCAGCCTCTGGCTACCCCTCCCCCACCCGTGCCCTCAGCCCGCCGACTTTAGGAGACCTAGGTCCTGGGTTTCCGGGGGTTCTAGGGCTCATAGTACTGCCAGCCTACAAGTCTCGAGATACTCGCCCGGCCCCTTCCCCTTATGGTCATCCCTAAGTCTCCATTTCTGTAAAAGATGGGGGATGTCTAGCTTGGGGACCAAAGAGTCTCATGAAGGGGGTGGCGGTGAAGTGGGGGGAAGGGGACAAGCAGGAAATTGTGGCTTGGAGGGGGAGGGAAGCGAGGCAGAAGGAAAAAAGAGAAAACTCAGAGACCCAGAGACTGGGAGGTGAAGAGAGAGTAGTTAAGGCTGGCTGGGAGGCGGGGCCAGGAGAAGCTGGACGGGGCGGAGCCAGGGCGGGGCCGGGGGGGAAATAGACCGGACAGGTCCAGGAGGAGCTGGAGGAGGAAGGGCCGGGAGGAGATGGATGGGACAGGTCCAGGAGGAGCTGGCCGGGGCGGGGCCGGGAGGAGATGGACTGGAGGGGCAAGCCGGAGACCGACTAGATGGGGCCCGGAGGAGCTGAGCGGGGCGGAGCCGGGAGGAGATGGACGGGGCGGGGCCGGGAGGAGATGGACGGGACGGGGCCGGGGGGAGCCGGCCGGGGCGGGCCCTTCCCGGGCCCTTCCCCGCCGGCCCCCGGCCTGGCCCCGCCTCCGGCCGGCCCTGGCCGGCCCTCCGGCCCCAGGCGCCGCGGCTGGGCTGGGCTAGGCTGGGCAGGGTCGGGCGGCTGTGCGCACGGCTGCCGGCCCGCCCGCTGGCCTGCGTCAGAGCCGGAGTTTTCCACTGACGGAGGCAGGAGGAGGAGGAGGAGTCGCGGGGGCCGGAGCGCGCAGCTGAGCGGCGGGCCGGGCGGGCAGACGGGCAGACGCGCTGGGAGGCTGGGAAGGAGAGCCACGGGCTGAGCGCAGCTGAGTCGAGCCTAGCCCGATCCCGATCCCGATCCCGATCCCCAGTCCGAGCCTGAGCCTGAGCCCGAGCAGCGGCCCCCGCGCCCTGCCTGGGGATGCGGAGCTGAGCCTACCCGTCCGGTCCCGTCCGGTTCAGTCGCGTCCAGTCCCGTCCCGGCCATTGCCGCCGCCTACGAGCAGCTCTCCGGGATTGCAGCAGGTTAGCCGCCCCCCCCCCCGGCCGCCGCTGGACGTCTGATCGTCTGTCTACCTCTGTCTTTCCCTCTCCCCCTTCCCCCCTCGCGTCCCCCTCCCCCATCACTCCCCCTCCGCCTCCCGTGAGACGGCAGCCCTGGCGGGCGCCTCAGTGCTCAGCCGGACAGCCGCGGATGGACGGCGAGGGAAGGTTCCCGTAGAGTCCGCCTTTCGCCCCGCCCCCTCCCAAGTTTCCTGCCCCCCTCCCCCGGCCCGCCCGGGGATGGATTCCTGGGCGGGCAGGAAGCAGGAGTAGGTAGGTGGGGGAGCAGGATTTCGGGGGGTGGGGTGGGGGGGCCCTTCCCTGGCCCCGGCCCGCGGGCGCCAATCGGATCTCAGAGCGCTTAAGACTTCGCAGGCCGCCGGGAAG
Organism: Phascolarctos cinereus; assembly: GCF_003287225.1. Taxonomy (NCBI): domain Eukaryota; kingdom Metazoa; phylum Chordata; class Mammalia; order Diprotodontia; family Phascolarctidae; genus Phascolarctos; species Phascolarctos cinereus. The sequence goes on from NW_027555847.1 coordinate 15,053,398, forward strand.
TGAGCAGACTCAGGGCGGGAAAGAGTGAAGGGGGAGGGCAGGACTGGCCTGCGGGGAGCCTGCGCCCCCCGAGCTAGCCCGTCTGAGGCCCCCCGGGCTGAGAGGTGGGGAGTCGGGGGCGGGAGGAGCCCGGATCCCGGGGAAGCCAGCCTGTCAGCCACCCTCCTTCGATCGTGCGGGGGCTCAGGGCCAGGTTGTCCGGAGTATCGTATTCCTCCTACTCTGGGGGTTCCCCCGCACGTGGGGCTCTCCCGTGTCACCTGTGGGTGCGGGTGCCATGGGGGGTTGGCACCCAGGGTCGTTTAGGGTGAGCAGGAGTGAGTGTGTGCCTTTGACTGTGGATGTCCGGGTGACAGCAGCAGCGGTGGTGTCTGTGTGGGATTCGGGGTGACAGTGACCGTGGATGGGATGTGTCACCGTGTCGTGTGTGTGTGTGTGTGCGCGCGCGCGCGCGCACCTCTCTATGACTGTCTCTGGGTGAGTCAGACTTGCACAGGACGTCAGAGTGGGAAGGGACGTTATAGGTCATCTCCCAACTCCCTGGCTGGGATGAATGAGGAAACTGAGGCCCGGAGAGACCAGTGGGCCAGCCTGAGGTCCCTCGGGCTGAGCGCTGTGCCAGCATCGGGCCCCAGTCCGTTTGGACTTTGCCAATCTCTTTCCGAGCTTCTCCCTGCCTCTGCTGGTGACAATTTGACCCTCCTTTGCCCTCCCCTTCCCTCCTCCCCACCCCCTTGGCTACAATCCAATTAAGGCCAGAGCCTGCCCCTCCCTTCTTCCCCTTTGGCCCACCTGGAATGTGGGGCCATCCTTAGACCCCCAGCCTGGGATTCCTTCTGGTTTCCCCTCCAGGTCATACTTGGGAAGTTGGGGACAGGCCTTGGCCCGGGAGAAAGAGCCCCTCCCCCCTCCCAGGGACTCCTGGATCCTGGGAGAGGGGGAGGGGGAGTGGAAGACCTAGCATGGTGTCTGTCCTGCCTGTACACCTGTCTGTCATACACAGAGGCACGCCCTGAGCCCCACATATGCTCTCACATATAGACCTCTAGTCTTACCGACTCCTAACAGACCTACATCTATTTATTTGCTTAAACAGGCCAACTTTTTTTCTGGATGGGTCTGATTCACTTTTGACTTTATATCCTTCCCGCCAAGCCTGCAGTAGGTGCTTAATAAATGCTCCTTGGTTGATTACCTCATCCTAGGCTGCTTACCTTCTTTTGTATCATAGGCCCCTTCTCCAAATTATTATCCAGCTACCTCCACTGTATAGGATTGCCAAGCAAACTGATGGTAGTGACATACAGTTAGGGAAATATTTTAAGATCTGGTTTCTAGACCCTAAGTTAAGAACTGGGAGCTAGTCAGATTCCATTAGCCAAAAGACCTAATGTTGTTCCTCTGCCCCCAGGGAGGCAGAGAATCGGTTTAACAAGCATTTATTAAGTGCCTGGTGTCCTTGCCTTCGAAGAATTGATGATTTCCTATGGGATCACAGGAGGATAGATTGAGATCTAGACTTCACTTTACAGATGAGACCCAGAGAGGGGTGGTCCCAATTCCCCCAGAGATGTGAATGTCAGAAACAGGCTTTGAAGTCAGGTTATCTGTGCCCACCCCACTGTACCACACTTACTCCCAAGAGGAGGAGGCACACTGTAACCTAGAGTGCAGTATGGGCACAGGGGAGGTTGGGAGACATTGTGAGCAAGGATTGCTTCACTTTCAGCTGAGAGAGAGAAAGAGAGAAGGAGCTGGAAGGGACCTCTACGGCCATAGAGTCTACCCCCCTCATTTTTTGTGTGGAGGCACTCTGGGGTTAAGTGACTTGCGCAAGATCACACAGCTAGTAAGTGTCTGAGGTCGGATTTGACCTCAGCTCCTCCTGACTTCAGGACTAGTTGCTTTATCCACTGCTCCACCTAGTTGCCCCTACTCCACTTAGTTTGTAGATGAAGAAATAGGCTCTGAAAGGTTAAGTGAAGGCCAGGGCCACAAGGCTAGTTTCTCAGGCAAGATTTGAACTCGGGCCTTCCTGACCATTACTCTAACCACTTTGTCACATAGGGAAGGATTTCAAAAGTCAGATTTGTTTTTCAGGTGTGTAGTTGGCCCATGTTAATATATGCAAATAGGAGAGGGTCTGGGCAAGGCTGAACTGAAATCATAACCACAGCTGACATTTATTTCTTTGGTACCATCTGTGACATTTTCTCCTGGGAGCCAGAGAGTTTATCAGAGCAGTAGTGACCAGTCCAATCCATACATTACCAGTGAGGTGACCTGGGATGGTGAGGGGCCTTCAAACCATCCCTTATGCGAAAAACTGCGCCATTAGAACCTGAAGATGGGATTTCTGTATAGGACCATGGCCATCTTCCATGGATCTTCAGAGGGATGAGGGACCCCTTGTTTTGCCTAGCAGAACTGGCGGAGATAATAACAGTACTTGACATTTCTGTAGCATTTTAAAGCATGTCTTATGCCCTTTGACCCTTTCAACCAGACCTTGATGTAGGTAATATAGCTGTTACTGAATCCATTTTACAGATGAGGAGACTGACTCAGGGAGACTGAGGGACCCTCCGTAAGCAAGGCTATGAAACTACTCGATATTGGGGGAAGGACTGGCCCTAGTGCAATATTTCATGCTGCCTATCTTCAGGAGGCCAGATTTTCAATCTATAGTGTCTCCTTAATTAAAGCTGTCCTAGACTTGGATTAAGCTGCCTTGGAAGGTAGTGAGCTTCCCATCCGTGGAGATATTCTGAGCAGAGAATTAGTGACTTCTGATCAGAGGTATTGTAAAGAGGATTCCTGTTGGGTGATAAGACCTTCCATTGAGGGGTTAGACCAGAGGAACATCTGTGATTCATTTTGCATTTGAGGAAACTGATCCCCAGGAAAGTGTTAACTTACCCAAGGTCTGGTAGTCAATCAGTGGTAGAAACAGAGACTTGTTTAGACACACAGATAGTAGGACAGGGATTGCCTTGGGAAAAAGGAAATTAATCCCTGAAGTGTGAAGTGTATTTGGGAGGGGTGGGGGTTGGGGGAGATCCCAGAGCTGGGCTCCAAGGCCTCAGTCACCCCTGTTCTCACTCTCCCACCCTCATTTTACATTCTTAATGTCTTGGAGGGAGGGTCAGGGGAGGTATTAGGGAAGAAAGATCGCCTCAACTTTGGGGGAGAGGGCCTTTAGAGGATGAGGCTTCCTCAGCTTCTCAGAAGCTCGGAATTTTAAGAGATTATTTAGTCCCAAATTATTCATTTGACAGGCAGGGAAACTGAGGCCAAGTGCTTTGGACAAGGTCAGTCAGCAAGCTAATGGCAGTTAGAAGTGGGTAATAATGCCAGCTTCCTGACCCCTGTTCCAGTCATCTTTCTACAACTCTATCAAAGCTAGTTCTTCTGTCTCTGTTTCTGGATGTTTCTGGAATTGTGTGGATTTTGTGCGTGTGTGTGTCTATCTCTCTTTTTTTCTTCATTACTCCTCTGCCTTGTCTCCCCCGCCCCCCCCATCACACTGAGGGCATTAGTGACTGCCCTTTCTCCCAGGCCCTTCAAATTAAAGGCTGATACTATGCTCTAATAATGGGGTCCCTCAAACACCCTGGGTACCAGCTGCCGTGGGGGAGTGGGGGACAGGGTCTTGGGGTTTCCTGATTCCTTGGCTGTGGACAGAAGTAGCTTTGGAAGTTTTAAAGGACAAATTCCTGAAATTCCTGCCCAGGCCACAGGGAGGAGGGGGGATGGGCTGCCAGTGGGAAGGGGGGGAGGGGAGAAAAAAATCATAAAGCATCAACTCCTCCTGGGACCAAACCCAAATCCACAAGAGCTGAGTTCAGATCCTGATTCTGCCTCTTAAAAGCTCGGACACTTTGGATAAGTCACTCTCCATCTCTGAGCTCCTGATCTTTAAGATATCTGGGTTTGCCTAGACGAGTCTTGAATGTAGCCCCTTCTGGCTCAGTGACTCTGATCCTGGGCCCCCTTCCCCCAAGCCCGGCCCTACTTCTGGAGGCTCAGTGGGATGTGCCTGCAGGCTGGGGTTGGGATGATGACGAGGGGTGGAAGGCCAGAATCCCAGCCCAGGCACCCTCTCAGATGCCCTTTGCTGTGGCTCAGGGGGCTGCTGCCAAGGCCCCTCCGGCAGCTGGTGAAGCCCATGAGCCCCTGGTCCCCTCGGCCCAGGCTAAGAATCTTCTGCTTTGGCCACAGGTGGAGATTGAATCCTGGTCAGAATATGGGTGAAGCTCTTCAGTTACCTCTGATCACCTGTCCTGCCCCTGGCTGGGCCTGCCCAGGGAGTGGCTTTCTCCTCCCTCTCTGTGCCCATGCAGTGCCCACGGCCCATCCCCTGTTAATCCTATTTTCCTATCGCTGTGGTCTTGGGAATCTTGGGAAGAGCAGGCCAGTGGGAGGCCCGGGGCTGCCTGGTGCACCCCCCACCCCCCTCCCAGTTCTTGGTGTCTGTGTCTCAGTTTGGGGGAGGCTCTCTCTTTTCTTTTCTCCTAACTGCAGAGTGGGCTGGCTGGCCTGCATAGAGAAGCCTTTCCCAGGCCTCAATTTTAGCCCCTTCCCTGTGAGACGATTCCCAAGTTAGCCTGGATATCCTGTTGGTACAGAATTGTTTGGGAGTCCTCTGTCCTGTTAGACTGAGAGTTCCTTGAGGGAAGTGACTGGTTTTTGCCTTTCTTTTGTATCCCCAGCACTTAGCACAGTGCCTGGCACATAGTAGGAGCTCAATAGCCCCCGCACAGGGCCTGGCACACAGTAGGTGCTTTAATAAATATTTATTCCTTTATGTTTCCCTGGGCCTCACTTAAACTGAGTCTGTAGGGGTCCCTTCTGTTGCTGCCTGCTCAGCTGATATCCTTGACACCTCAGCCCCTCTGTCAGACATTTCCCCACCTATTTTCTCCTCCCCAGGTGACTCCTGCCATCTACACCCAGTAGTCATGTCAGGGGAGACACCTAGACCTGCCATCCAGAGAAGGGCAGTTTGAGAGTTCTTGGGTGCTGTCCTACGGGCATGCGAGAGCTGACAATTGGCTAAATGGTCAGTGGGGGCCCTTTCTGAGGCAGGCGTGGGGGGCACCTGGTCAGGAGGCTGGAGGGGGCAGAGGACTCCTTTCATTCAGAATGAGTGTCAAGTATCGGGAGACTGGGGCCAGGCAGGGATGTGGGGGGAGGGGCTTGGGGGCTGTTGTTTGCGGTTTGGTAGTTGAGGGGAACAAGAACACGGCCAGCAGCCCCGGAAGCAGCTGTGCCCATCCCTTTGACACACACGCTCCTTTCGTTCTCAGAACCCCCTCAGCGGGGGAGGAGGAAGCAGGGCAGCAGGGATTAGCATTCCTATTTTACAGGTGAGGAGACTGAGGCTGGGTGGGTGGGTGGTGACTAGTAGCAGGTCCACGGGACGGTTAGGAAAGGGGGCTGGGATTTGCAAGCAGGAGCCCTGGCACTGATGGGCTCAGGGATGGGGGATCAGGAAGGCTTCTGAGCCTGAGCTGCTGGAGGCTTCGCCTGTGCTAGGGGCAGGAGAAAGAGGGGAAGGCAGGTGGGAGGGGAGTCAGGTGGAGGCCGGGTGGCGGGGTGAGCCTTGCCCTGGATCAGACACTGGGGCCATAGGCGGCTGGAAGAAATCCAGCCCCCACCCTCTCCATCTGTTCTGGCCAGAGACCAAGGAAGTGGAAGCTTAAGCAACCACCTGCAGCTTGGGGCTGGGGCCCCTGGGAGCCAAAGATGAAGGGGGAAAGAGGATGATGGCAGAGAAGGACAGTAGGGGCAGGCAGGGAGGAAGCTAATGGGGGGCGTTGAGGGATTGCTGTTCACTTGTCTTAGTCATATCTGACCCTTGGTGACTCCATTTGGGGTTTTCTTGGCAGAGATACTGCAGTGGTTTGCCATTTCCTTCACCAGCTCATTTGACAGGTGAGAAAGCTGAGACAGACAGAGTGAAGTGACTTGCCCAGAGTCACACAGCTAGCCAGTGTCTGAGGTCAGATTTGAGCTCAGAAAGATGAGTCTTCCTGCCTCCAGGCCTGGTGCTCTATCTATCCACTTCACCACTTAGCTGAGTCAGGCCTTAGGAGGCTGCGAAATAGGGAGGGATGAGATGGAGGGAAGGAAAGTGGGGTGACTGTTCAGTAGTGCTTCTGGATTCCTTGGCTTTGTCCGTCTGGGCCTGGCCCTTCTACCAGCTTGAGATTTTGGATATTCTGTAGCTCGGTTCCCTCTTATCCACCCCCAGGTGCTTCCTGTATTTTGAACTGTTTCAGAAATAAATACCGCATTCTGAGAGATACCTCTTCTGAGCCGGCTGCTCACTCTGCAAACCCTCCCTTCTCTTCGGACGCTCCTACCTTTTAATCATCAGCCGATGAAAACACAACCTGTGCCCCTCTAAGCGTTAGCCTTTCTGGCCTAGTGATTAAATAAAGCCTTGGCCGTGCTTTTTGGATTTCTTCCGACGGTCTCCTTGGGCCGCCACGTGAACTACTGGAAGTGGGTGGTGGTCCTCAGGAGCTTCCCATCATTCCCTGGGAAGATGCCCCAACACAGAGTGGAGGGAGCCAAGCTAGCAGGCAGCACTGCATTGGGAACCTGTGGCCCCCACAGCTGCATTACGTCTTGCAACATGGGACTGTTGCTCTTTGGGGGTCCCCGGCCCCTCTCTGGGAGGAAGCTTGCCTGTAATACCCCTCCCCGAATCCAGTGGTCCTTCTCTTCTTTGCTGCTTGAAATGGGGTTAGGAGTCCCCTCTGATGCCTAACCTTTTGTATTCTTCTGTTTGCTCTTAACCTGGAGTTAGGGCCTGACTTGCTGGTTGTTATTTGATGCTGGCAGAAACACAAAGCTCATATACACCCTTTAGGATCCTTGCAAAATCCCCCCCTTTTCCACCTAGGTGCCTCAGGCATCTCACTTCTTTCTTATTGTTCTAGCTCTTTAGTAATGCCCATGGCCGCAGTGATTCTTCCTCAAGGGAGGTTGGGAAGGCCTTATTCTCTTAGAGTAGGTCTTGTCTTATGAGAGGCTGCCAGTATGTGGCACTGCCCTCAGCAGCTGTCTATGGGAAGGCCTCACGGGGAAAGTCCACTTCAGCCTTCCCTTAACACTGTCTACCTCTGCTGTCCTCACCCTTCCATTAGACTCCCCCCTCCCCAATACTACTCTGTGCTCGGGGATCCCTGGAGCTAGGAGCTGAGAAGTGTCAGCTGAGGGCCCCTGGGCTTAGACCTTAACGAAGCTGAGAATGCCAGGGCTGAGTGTGTCAAGGGTGACCAGGCCTGGATGGGGCCGGGCAGGCAGACGCTGAGCTCCGGAAATCTGGATTGGAGAGTCGGGGCTGAGTCAGAGGGAGCTGCCTAGCCCAGCCCCTTTCTCTCTCTCTCCCTCTCTCTCTCTCTCCCTCTCTCTCTCTCTCTCTCACTCTCTCTCTCTCTCTCTCTCTCACTCTCTCTCTCTCTCTCCCTATCTCTCCCTCTCTCTCTTTCCGTTGTCCCAATGCATCCAAGTCTTCTGCTGAGCTGAACAGTTACTAATAATAACTTTACTCTATCACTGCTGGCAACCCAGCGACAGAGTGTGCGTGTGTGTGTGCGTGTGTGTGTGTGTGTGTGTGTGTGTGTGTGTGTGTGTGTGTGTCTGTGTGTAAAAGAGAGAGGGCATCTAACTTCCAGGGCTGTAGGGTGGCTAGAGATATCACACAGACACACACAGATCCACGCACACGCACACACCCACATGCGCACGGCTGTGCTCACGTACTCACTCACACCCACTCGTGTGGAGGGTGAGTCACAGACGGGCTCATCTTCCAGGAATCCTCTGCAGGCAGACTTGCCTTTCCCCCTGTGAGTAGAGAAAGAGGGGAGGCCCCGGCCTGAGCCCTGGCCCCAGCTCTATCCCTATCGGATTAGGTCCCCGTTTGTTGGTGGGGAGACAGAGGGGTGCTGATTCTTAGGCCGGCGCCTCCTTCCTAGTGCCAGTACCCTTGGAGATTCCGGGGGGACTTCTTGGTTAAGTGGTGAGATAAGGTGTTGGCAGAGGACTCTGGGACAGCCCAGGTATGCTGCCCGGGCGTGTGGGGGTGGGAGGTCATGATGACCAGGCTGTGTTTCTCACTCAGAACGTTTCCTTTAGCGATCCTTTCTTCCTTGCCAGCAGGCCTCACTTGTGAATTCTGCTTCACAGATCCTCTAGCTTTGGGGAGCTCTGGGTGTGGAAGGGGCCCAGAGGATGAGAAGCCCAAGGTGACCTGAGGCGTCACAGGGCTATGGGTCAGAACTGGAAGGGACCCCCCCAAAAGCCGCCTAGTCTACTCCCTCATTTCATAGATGAGGAAATTGAGGAATACCTAGGTTAAAGTCACAAGTGGGGCCAGAGAGCCAGAGCTGGGACGGGCCTCCCAGGTCATTTTGTGGAGGAGGATGCTGACGACTGGGGCATGCTGTGCCCTGTCCATGCTGGTCCGGATCATGGCCTACATCTCCCCTTGGATCAGTCCTCGCGGGCTTGATGCTGGCCCCAGGTCGGCGGGCTCAGCGTCTCCCTTGTCTCTACTAGCGCCTGTGCCCTGTTCTGTGTTTCACATCTTGGCTTCGTGTGTCCTTGCAGGTGTAGAAGCCAGGATGAGCGGGCTTTTGAAGAGGAAGTTTGACCAGCTGGATGATGATACCTCTGCCTCCTCCGCCTCGTCGTCCTTCTCTCGCTCTTGCTCGCCGACCTCGTCCTCCGAATCCTCGGGCTGGGACTCTGATGAGGAGTTCCACCCGGCTGCCTTTGGGCCCAGGGACCTCATCAGTGAGTGTTCCTTCCCTCCCTTCCCCTCCTGGATACGGGCATGGGTGTGGGGTGGCCACAGAGCCCTTTCCAGAGCCCTAGAGTTGGCAAAGTGCCTTCCTCCTTGACTCCAGCCGGTGGGAGAGTTAGTGCCATCATGACATCTCCCTGTGACAGATGAGGAAACTGAGGCCTGGAGCTAGTTCATTGCATCATGGGTTGTTTCAAGCAGGGGTTCTTCACCCTTTTTGTGTCCTGGACTCTTTGTGTGTCTGGTGAAGCTGAGGAACTTCTCAGAAAAATGTTTTTAAATGCATGTAACCTACGTAGCATGACGGGGATGCTGTGTATGTAGAAATACAGGTATCACAGTATTTAGAGAAAATGAACAGACCCCAGGCCAAGAACCTCTGATTTAGAACTGGAAAGGACCCCCAAGGTCATTTGAGTCCACCCCTCTCATTTTACAAGTGGGGAAACTGAGGCTGAGAGAGGAAATGACTTGTGAGATCATGTAAGTGGGTGAAAGTGTCCAAGCAGTGTCGGGAGCTGGGTCTAATAAGCCAGGCCTCTGTCCTGGCTTCTCGCAGTGGTGGAGGTTTTGTGTGAGCCTTGTAAGCCCTGAGGGATGAGGGCCAGGAGGGGCATTGGGAGGAGCTCCCAGAGGAGGGAGGGCCGGGGGCTCAGGCCTTTGGGCCAGCCCTGAGAATCTCCTTTCACCTCCAGCTCCATCCATCCTGAAGAAGACCCGGCGCTCTGCAGGGAGCGTGAACTTTGCTGGGGTCACTGTCTTCTACTTCCCAAGATGCCAGGGCTTCACCAGCGTGCCCAGCCGAGGGGGCTGCACCCTGGGCATGGTGAGGCGGCACCACGCCTGCTGCCACTTCACGCTGGAAGAGTTTGCACAGGAGCAGTCCCACTCACGAAAGGAGAAGCTCCGAATGAGACTGAGGGAGGAGAAGCTGGAGGCCCTGAAGTGGAAGGTAGGGGTACTGTAGACGTGTGTGTGTGTGTGTGTGTGTATGTGTACGTGTGCGCGTGCATATGCACATGTACCATAGTGTAGCACACATGTGCAAACATGCAAGTGTATATGTGCAGGCATGCACACAGTGCAGCACAATGCAGTATGTGCACACGTGTATCACAGTGCAGCAATGTGCAAATGTGCGTGCGTGCATGCTGTGCAGCACATATGTGCAGACACATACACTCACACGCATGTGCACACACATGCACACACTACACCTTTAATATGTTTTCAAAGGTCAGTGTCGATGGGCGTCTTGCCCAGCACGAGGGCTGCTGGCCTTGTGGCTCTGGCCCTGGCGGAGGGTTTCCTGGGATGTACCAGGGCAGCCCGATACTGCTGCCCCTGTCCATTTGGGCTTGGCACAGAATGTCCTCCACGTTCACACTCTGCACGCGGTTTGACACCGCGTTCACCTGTGGGCTGCTGCATCCTCACGTTGGCTCTTATTGAACTGACTGTCCCTGAAAACTGCCTGGTAGTTTTTCAGATGGACTAGATTTTCCTCCATCTTGAACTTGTGACGTTGATTTTTTGGATGAGGGTGTGAGCTGTTCCTTTTCCCATCAGTCTCCTCTGCCGTCCTATTCTGCCCCCTGCCGCCCGTGCCTGTGACCCGGGAGGCTGATTTTGCGACCGTGTGCCCTTCCTGTCATCTGTCTGCCCGTCTCACCTCCTTCCCCTCACCCCCTCCAGCTCAAGGCCAGCGGGGTGCAGGAGCCGGAGGAGATGCACCAGCTGCCCGTGGAGGAGGCCGACGTGGAGGTGACGGATGAAGAGCTGGACAGTGGCGCCTTCCTGCAGCCCTACTCGGCCCGACAGCGGCGCAGACTGCTGCGGGCCGTGGGTGTGAGGCGGATTGACCGAGAGGAGAAGCAGGAGCTGCAGGCCATCCGACTGTCTCGGGAGGACTGTGGCTGCAAGTGTCAGGATGTGTGTGACCCCGAGACCTGTGGCTGTAGTGTGGCTGGGGTCAAGTGCCAGGTGGGCCCCTGGGGGGCCGGGGGGTGGGGGGGCAGGGCTGGGCCCCCTGGTCGCGGGGACTGTCCCTGGGGGTCTCGTCCTCATTGCTTCTCTCTCTGGGTTTGGTTACAGATGGACCACACGTCCTTCCCCTGCGGCTGTACCAAGGATGGCTGTGGGAACCCGGAGGGCAGGGTAGAGTTTAACCAGGCACGGGTGCAGACACACTCCCTGCACACCCTCACCAGGCTGGAACTTGAGAGTCGACAGGAGAGCTCGCAGTCCGAGGCTGAGTTGCTGCAGGACAGTTCTGCTGCTGCCTTTGCCTGCCTGGAGGACGAGGCTGGGCCCCTGGGGCCTCCCCCACCAACCCCGACTTTTCCATTCCCTCTGGGCATGGAGATTCTGGGTGACAGCAGTTGTAGCAGTGACACGACCGACTCCTCAGCGTCCTCAGTCCCCAGTGAGGACCCCTCTGAGGGGAGGCCCTACGGAGGAGCCATCCCCTCTGACAAGCCTCCATCTGACCTGGATGATGATGGCCTGGCCCGGATCCTGCATTTCAGTGATTCCAATGCCCTGGAGGAGGACGATGAGGAGGAGGGGGCACGGCAAGGGGGCGTCCCCCCTGGCATTGCCCATTGCCAGGATGACCCGGGCAGCTTCCCCTCCATGGACCTCTTTGGCACAGCAGCTGCCGGCTGCCCCAGCCACATGGCCAGCATCGTCTCTGACTGCCTGGATGAGAATGCCAACCAGGATGCCCTCTGCTACCTGGACGGCCTCCCCACCCAGCCGGCCGCAGGCGCTGGCTCCTGCTGTCCCCTCCCTCCCTCCACAGACCTGAGCCTGTCCTCTTCTGATTCCCTGGATCTTTTCCAGTCCTTCTCTGACTACAGCCTGGGCCCCTTCTATCCCTCGCCCAAGGACTCGGAGAGTGGGGACAACCTGTCTGTGCCGCAGCCTGCCTTCTCCCCCACCAGTGACCCCACCGCCTGCTTCCTGGAGTCCCTCATTGGCCTCTCGGAATCGGTCCCGGAGATGCCCGCCCCCTTCTCGGACAACCAGCTGCTGGAGGATGCCATTAAGTCATCCCTCATGGAAATGGTGAAGGTCTAAGAGCGACCACGTGGAGGGACGGCGTTGTCACTCAGGGACTAATGGAGTTCTGGCGGAGCTGAGCCAACTGTGCGTCTGTAGCTTGGCTGAATGGTCTGCACCCAAGTCCCTACGGGCTGTTGGTGTGATCCTGCAAGGCCAATGAGGCACACCTCTTAACCTATTTATTGCAAACTGAAGGGACGGGAGTGGTCACTGGAGCCTAAAATAATATAAGTCTTATTTAAACTGATCATATGTACCTCAGATGTATTAGGTGGACACGATGGTCCCATTATTTTTTTATTATAATACATCTGAATTTATTATTTTTTCCTTACTCTCTGTACAGAGGAGAGCATTGGAGGTACAGCGGGAGGACCCTGACTGCTAAGAGCCCCTTGTCTGAGACTCTGCGCCTCCTCAGTCCCCTCCATCCACTGGTTTTTAGGCAAGAAAAGGCCTTGATTTTGTTAAACACTTTGTCAGCTTTGCTGCCCCCATTTTAAAAATGGAGACTCGGAAAACTGCTGGGGCTGAATCAGCTGCTTCTTCAGCCAGATCACCTAGCCACCTTGCTTTCAGCAGGGCGGTCATCATCATCATCAGGGCCTTCGCAAGGTCACGGGCACCGTGTAGGGGCTGCGCACATAGGATGGCTGAAGGGCTTGTGACTCCTTTGGAAACTGAGTAAAGCTGTACAAAGCCTCTGTAAGTTATTTCCTGTAATTTATTTAGAAATTGATGAGGATTTGGCCCCGAGCCCCGAGGTGATCGGCTTGTACGGGGCTTGCCAGTGTCCGTCTGTCCTGCCATCTCCTGTCAAGAGCTGGGTTGGTCCAGAGAATCCAGAATCTGGAGGAGCTGTTGTGCCAGGGATGGGGACCTTCTGGGTTCCTGGGTGGCTGTGCTGCCCAGCCTCGGTGGGCAGTCTGTGCACATGTTTCATGTACGTGCTTGTATGTTCTGATCAGGGCCAGCCTTGAAAGGAAACGAGCCTGGACCCTCCCTCTGCCCCCACAAATCCCTACCCTAGCCAAGAAGGAGAAGTCATTGCTGAGTGAGCCATGGGAGGCCCTGTCCAGAGATCATCCCCATTGGATTGGTTTCCTTCCCACTGAGCCCCCTGAGTCCTGTGTTCCAAACATCCTTTTCTCTGTCCTTCCTTGGCCCACCAGCAATGTGACAAGGGGACAGAGAAAGAAGAGGAACCTAGGGGGTCTGCTTTGTGGACAAGGGACTGACCTGTGCATGGATCAGCTGGCCTAGAGTGGTGACTGGCCCGGCCTTCCCCAGCCAACCCTTACACCCCACCCCACCCTGGTAGATTTTATGTGATTTTCAAAATGTAAAGTAAACATTTTCCAGGCTGTAGCTCATTTTTTCTGTTTGCCAAAAATCGATGTTTCCTTCCTTGGTTGGGTCCTCAGCAATAGATGGAATGGGGAGTGTTCTGACCCTGCCCCAAAGGGGTTCTTGGGAATCAGGATCACTTGGGTTCAGCTATCCCTTGTATATATATATATGTCATGATTATTTTGCTTAAAGGTACAAGTAAAGAAAATGCTTTATTTTTAACAATTCTGTTTCTTCTGATTTGTCTCGCCAAAATAAAACCTCGAGGTTTGGGGATGGCGGCCATTTCCTGAGCCAGGCCTTGGGGGTGGCCTGCAGAGACAGCCACAGAGATGATGCCCGGGATGCCAGGTCATTCAGAGAAATACAGGCAAGAAACCCAGAGCCAGCTGGTGCCAGCTGCATCCTAGACCTGTTCTACAAGGTCCTTGGTTATCTGAAAGTCTGCCTCAGCACCCCTGCACGTGGGGAGTGGCCCCCCTGGGGTGGGGGCCACAGATACCTCCCCTGCCCAGTGGAAGCCCAGTTGGCCTAGCCTGGCAGGAACAAACCTGTTTGATCTCCCTAAAGGCAAATAGGTGACCGAAGAGTTGGTCAGTACGGGGAGGAATCACTCAAAGTCCCAACAGGAACATTTCTGTCACTTGAGAAACGGGTGTCCAGGCGCAGGCCCCAGACACTCTTTCTAAGGGACTCCTTTACAGATCAGGGGCAGGTAACCAAATACTCTGGCGGGGGGGGGGGGAAGACACACAAAGCCTCCTCATATACCAGGCAAAGGCCTAGCAGAAGTACAAGCTTGAAGGATGGACCTATTCCTTGCAGAGCTGATGGGGAATCTATCAGCCTCTGGGCTCCTGAACCCAAGGCCTTTTTTCCAAGCATCCTTTTCTCTGTCCTTCCTTTGATGGGCAGGAAAATCTGGCTTTCTCTACTGCTGCTGCAGCTCAGAGCTCTGGCTCAAGGCAGCTGCCCAGCTCAGCCTGCCCCAGGAGCAGGGATTTCAGGCCTGGTCCACCCTGCCGGCCTCTAGCCCAACCCTAAGAGGCAGGGATAAGTAGGAGATGGGGGTGGGATATGTGTGTGTGTGTGTGGCCCCAAGCTGGTGTGGTGTTATGGGAAGAAAGCCTGGGCTCATCCACGTTACTACCTGGGTGACCTTGAGCTGGTCAGTTGCCTTCTGGACCTCCGGCTTGGACTTTGAGCCTCTGCCCTTTTCCCTGGAAGGTTTGAGGCTGTGATCACCAGGGGGAGGGCTGGGAAGAGCAGGCTGGGACCCAAGCAGGGGGTCACAGAATCAAGGACTTCACAGCTCCAAGCTGAGGCTGCCAAACTGGGGAAACTGTTCTTAAGGAAAAATGGTGATCCTTACTTCAGTGAGATTGGTTTCTCTTTGTATCTTACACATTTTATACATTTAAGAACATGATTCTGAGAAGGGGTCCATGAGTTTAACCAGACCGCCCGAGGGGTCTGGGACACAGAAAAGGTTGAGTCTAGACTTGTCAATAGATGAGGAAGCTGACTCAGAGAGGGCGTGAGATTGCCTGAGGTTGCACAGCTACAAGGTGGGTGAATGTTTTTGTGTGTGGAGGGTCAGGTAAGGCTGCCAGGTGTGACCTAGCTGAGTCAATCAGCAAACCCTGATGAGGCCCTTATTCTGTGCCAGGTCCTGTGATAAGCACTGAGTTACAAAGAAAGGCAAAAATGACCCTTGCTCTCAAGGAGCTCACATTTTAATTGGGAAATTTGTTGTTGAATCGTTTTTCAGTCCTGTCCGACTCTTCATGACCCCATTTGGGATTTTCTTGGCAGAGATGCTGAAGTGGTTTGCCATTTCCTTCTCCAGCTTGTTCTACAGGTGAGGAAACTGAGGCAAACAGGGTGAATGACTTGCCCAGGGTCACACAGCTAGTAGGATTTGAACTTGGCGTGACTAAGTCTTCCTGGCTCAAGTCCCAGCGCTCTGTGGCGCCACTTAGCAGCCCCTAATTGGGAAGACCACCTGCAGTTAACCACATACAAGATAAAAGGTGGGGGAGGGTTATTGTGTGGACAAGACCTTCCATGGGACCGATGAATTATAGCTAGTGGCCACTTCCACCCAGTCTGGCGCTCCAGGACATTTTAATGTAATTCCCATAAACTGAAGCCTGGCTGGAGTCAATGAGCCTTCTGTAGGGAAGGCCCGGAAGGCTCGTGGGGTCCTGGCTCCCCCGCATCTCCAAGGGCAGAGGTTGGCCTAAGATGCCCCCTGCTCTCCCCGGGTGGGTGTGGGGCATCTCAGAGCATCTTTCTCTTCACCCCATGCTTTCCTGGCTTTGCCTGGCCTCCTGCCGAGGTCCCATCTTCCCAGAGGATGGTCCTTGTCCTGGACTGGCTGGGAAGGGCTTATTCCCAGCTTCTGGGGAAGGCCTGGTTCCTGTGTCCCAGATGGGAGCCTGGAGCTGGGTGGGCCTCTCTCCATTTTCCTCTAATCCCCTGAGGGGTCTCTCTGCCCTGGGAGCTCAAGACCTGGGCTTGGCTCTGTTTCCCTGGGGCCATTCCCTGAAGTCAGGTGCTCCTCTATCAAGAGGCCTGGAGGGGAGGCCTTGAAGGCTTCTCTGGTCCCGGCTCTCCCACCCTTCCTGCCTGTGGTCAGCAGGTCGGGGACCCAGGGCCTACAGTGAGGGCCTCTGTCGGCCTCCGCTTCCCTGGCTGCAAAATGGGGATTATGATAGCATTTACCTTCTAGGGCTGACATGAGGATCACAGGATAGAATAGGGGGACTAGACTATAGCAGGCCATGTACTAAGCTCTTCACAAGAATCTCATCTGATCCTCACTTGGACTATTATCCCCATTTTACCATTGAGAAAACTGAGGTAGAGGTTAAGTGACTGGCCCAGGGTCAGACAGTATCTGAGGCTGGATTTGAACTCGAGTGTTCCTGAGACCAGGCCCAACTCTGTGCTCATACAGTGCTCTGCAAACCTCAAGCACAATGTAAGTGCTAGCTAGCCATTATCTCTCCTTGGTGAATTCACTGGGGAAGGTGGCCAGCCAGGGAGTCTCAGACCTCTTCCTCCCAGATTACAAAGCCTCATTGGCTGGGGCCACGTGTCCTGGCTCTGCCTGCCTCAGTAGCTACCGATGGGGCCCAGCCTCTTAGGCCTTGGGAAAATGCTGGCCCCACACATGTTGATCAAGGCCAGTAATTCCTCTGGTATTTTGGCTCACCTGTTTTCTGGGCCGTAAGGACTTGGCGTTTTTTGTTTTGTTTTGTTTTTGTTTTTTTGAGCAATCGGGGTTAAGTGACTTGCTCTCGGTCACATGGCTAATAAGTCAGGTGTCTGAGGTCAGATTTGAACTCAGGTCCTCCTGACTCCTAGGCCAGCTTTAATGCCTTGTTAAGGAAAACTTTTGGACATCTCCTTTCCTTGTCCGTTGAAGTTCAAGTTCAATTAAACAAATGTTACTGGAGTGTTCTGCTCAGCAGTGGCCCTGTTACGTGGCTGATAGGAGCGATCCAGCCCCCGTTGCCTGCATTCCCCAAGGCCTCTAGCCTCACCTTCCTGTGCCTGGCCCAGCACCCTGCCCTGCCCCCTGGGAGCTCCTGCCCCCTGGGAGCTCCTGCCTCCTGGGAGCTCCCACCCAGCTGTGCTGTAGGAATCCCTGCCTGGGCTTGGCCCCATGCAACCTTGGGGTGTGAAGTCAGGCACACCCAAACAGACCCAGAAGGACTCAGGAAATGCTCCCCTTTCCTGTGCCCATTCCCTGGACCTCTTCTCACCCCTCTTCCTCCCACCCAACTTCCCAGGCTCCCTCAAAGTACTCCAAGTCTCTCCCTAGCTACGATGACCCACCTACTCCAGGGCACCAGTCCATTCCAATGTAATGATAGCCATCCTTTTATATTGCAGTTTAAGGTTTACAAAATGATGTGCAAGTTATCGCTGTTGGCAGGAACATTTTACCGGGGAGGAAACAAGCACAGAGAGGGTAAGCCACTTGTCCAGGGTCACACAGCTAGAAAGAGGCTGAACCACACCCACAGCTGCCCATATCTCCTCTCCTGCCTTCATTTCCTCCAAGTCCCAGCCAACATCAGCCTCGAGGTCACTTCCTGCCACTGGTCACCTGGCAGAGGGGAGAGGATCTTCTTTATAGCCCTGAAGCATCTTCTGCATCCGATCCTGGGGACCAGACCTGAGCAGGGGCTGTCTCTGTGGAGCACTGCTTCGCTCTGGTGGCGAACTCAGCTAATGACAAGTGAATTCTGCCTATGAGACCAGTGAGACATCTCAGATCATAGATTCTTCTCCTGGGATCCACAAGCCCCTTGAACTTGGATGGGAAACAATTATGTCTTCATTTTTGCTACTCTGGTTTCCTTTGTAAATCCTTTGCATTTCATTATTTTTGCATTTAAAACCATCATTCTGAGAAGCGGTCCATTGGTTTCACCTGAGGGGTCTCTGACATCAAAAAGATTCAGAAGTCCTGTAGCAGATAGTAAGATGTTACAGCTGAGAAGGTGGTCCAACACTTTCATATTTTAAAATTAAATTTTATTTTTTTCAATTAACAAGCATTTAGTTTCTCATTTGTTCTGAAGAAAAAAAAAAGGAAAAGGAAATCCTTCATAATAAAGATGCATACTCAAGCAAAGTAAATTCATTGGCCGTTATTGGCCATGTCCAAAAATGTATGCCTCATTCCGTGCCCTAAATCTACCACCTCCCTTTTAAGAGGTGGGCAGAAGGCTTTATCCTCAGTCTTCTGGACTAACAATTGGTCATCTCATTGACCAGAATTCTGAAGTCTTCCAAAGTTGTTCCAGGAGGCATAGGATGGAGTGGCCCCTGAGGTATCTTCCAACTCTGGCAGACTGATTCTGGACTACACCTGTCACTGGGACCTTTGAGAGCAAGTTTCTATTCCCTTCTCTGCGTCTCAGTGTTCTCATCTATAAAATAGAAGTATTAGAACCTTGTAAAAATAAACAACTTTGGAAGACTTAAGAATTCTGATCAATGCAAGACCACCCAGTCGATGCAATGACAGGGAGGTGGCAGATTTGGGGCACAGAATGAGGCAAAAGGTACGCTCGCATATTATTATGGTCAGGAAGTTCTGAAGGTCAGACACAGAGACATGTTTTACCTCTCCCCTGCCATGCCCATGCTTGTAGCACCAAGCCAGTTGGGCTTCCTGCTTCATGGGTCTATAGGGTTGTGCTGACATGTTTGTAAGGTGCTTTGCAAAGCTTAAAGTGCTATCTAAATGCTATTAATAGCTGTTGCTAACTATTACGAGCTGGACCCTGGTGGACAGCAGAGGAGAGAGGCCTGCACAGACCATGACCCAGAAGCAATGAGATGCATTGCTTGTAGTGACTGGCGCTCACCACAGACCCAACAAGAGCGAAGGAGGACTTCAGGCTACACTGGCTATAAGTGAGTTAACTCGATTAGAATCTTGCTTCTCTGGTGTATGAGTAAATGTAGTTTTTGTTTTTGTCTTTGATTTGCTTTGTTTTTATTAAGTAAATGAATTTCCTGATTCTCTGTCCCTCACAGTCAGCCAGATGGGAGAGGAAATGGACTTCCACTTGAGAGCTTGGATTTGCCTTGGGGGTTCCGGCTGGAAAGTGTTTGAGATGTCACATTTGATCATACAAGTGGCTAATGTTATCCTGATTCTGCCAAGCTTTTGCTAGTATAATTAAGCTGTTTGGCTATGACCTTGAGGTCTGATGACAAACTGGCTGAACCTGAGATAGGTGTGGCTGGACACAACAATGACAAGTTGTGATTGACAGGTACTCCTGGATGAAAACCCTGGGACATAGCAGTGAGGAATGGGGGTGGGGTGTTGTGCCTGGACATCTCTGGCCTTCTATTGACTTAGGAGAACCATATATTAACATCATCTATGTTCTGTTGTATTTTATTTATTTGGTCAAATACTTCCCAATTACATTTTAATCTGATTCTCCTTTTGGGCTGCAGTGGGGCCAGGGCAGGTAGGGGAAAGCAGGTCCCTTTTAAGGGCCCATGACATAAGTGCTATGGAATTATTTTAATTTTAAAAGAAAAATGAGAGGAAGTTGCCCAAAACATTTTACCAAACAGCCTAGATTTGGACTAGAAATAAGATGGATTTATCTTCCAGAAGGCTACAGGTAGAAGTGGTTCAGCCCACCCCCACACCCCAAATGGCTGCTTTCAAACGGAAACCGCCTGGCTCCTGGAGGGCCACTGCAAAAGCTTATGTTAGCTAGGAGTGCTCACTGGTGTGGGCCCCAGCCCTTCTGGAACTCTGCCCTAGGCCTTCCTTGGGATTCGTGATGGGGATCCTCAGCCCATCATGTTTTATCTTCCTTTATCTTGAAAGTCTCTTGGGCTCCCAAAGAAGCCCCACTCATCAGAAGTTGTCCTCTGTAGGTGACAGCCACCGGGACTTAGTTGGGGAATGTCCATCCTGTGCCCCAGTCAGTTTCCTGTTTGGGCCCACTCGTCCCTGGCACATGTACTCATTCTTATATGTACCTAGTTCATATCCTTAGCCAAAGGAAGGCATTTCTCATGATGGAATTTCAGACAGTGCGGCCTTTGGACTTCCTAAATATCCTTTCAGGGATGGTCTGCTCCACCTGTGTAGAAGGCCAGCCATGCCTTGGAGCACAAAGGGCCTATCTGTAAGGAAGCTTTGAGGGCTGAAGCAGGCCCCAAGAAGCAGCCCCAGATACCTTCCCTCCTTTCAGAGGTAAGGAGGGCTAGTGATCAGCACATGAGGCCTGGCTCCAGCATTCTGTGCTGGCTTTACAGCCCAAGGCCCTCTCTGTTACACTACCTGACAGGTTCTTACAAGATCTCAAAGCCTACCTTTCTCCCTGCCGAGGCTGGCTGGGCTAAGTCCTCTGGGCTGTAGAAAAGAGGGGCTGATGCCATCTCCAGCAGGATGGTTTTATCCCGACCCCTGTGGCTCACCACAGCCCTGGCAGTCACCATGATCCAGGGACCTGGTGCTCAGCAGCACTGCTGGAGCCTGGCTTGGGGGCATCTTGGAAGATGTTTGGAGACGTGGCTGGCTTCAGTGCGCGTGGAGGCTTGCTGGCCTCTGCGGCCCCGAGGACTTCAGACGACCAACAAATTAGGAATTTTCAAGGACGCAGCAAAGTGAGTCCTGGACTGTACGTGATTTGGGACCCACTTCTTTTGTGTCAAAAAAGAAAAGATAAAGTGACCTCCCCCTCAGGTTGGCACTGATAAGTAAACTCTTCGTCATGGGCAGGTCACTGATGAGCAGTGTGGAAACAGTCCTGGACCGGGGACCAGAGAGATGCAAGTTTGAATCTTGCCTCTGGCATTTGCTGCTGTGAGACCAGGACAGTCCTTTTTTTGCATCTGGAAGATGGGGACAATAATCCTCCCGCCATCTTCCTCACAACAGCAGAAGCCACTGTTCAGGACACGTGAAGGAGCTACAGAAACCCAAGTGATTGTCATTGACAGACAACATGGCAGGAATTAGGGAACTCTAGGTAAAACAAAAACACAGATGGGAAATTCAGAAGTCAGGCTTCTGGTCCTAAAGTGTTCCTCAAAGCCGTGTGGTAAAGCAGGACCTTGGAAAGCAAAAAGGTGGAGTTGCTTTTTCCTGGAAGGTTGTTATTATTGGTGGGTGGGGTGGGGGAGGGCTGGCCGAGGGCTAGGCATCTGATAAACTATAGCCAGGACCAACAGCGTGGGTCAAGCCGCCACATCTGGAAAGCCCTGAATCATTTTCAGAGGGTCCTCGAGCTACGGCAGGAAGAAACCTCAGGGAGCCATCAACTCCACTGCCTGTTTTACAGATGGGGAAGCTGAATCCCAGGGAGGTATCTTGAGTCATGCAGGTAAAAAGATCAGTGGCAGCAGGTGGGTTCCCTGAATCTAGAGCTGGGCTCTGTCCCCTGTACCATGCTCCTTTTGAATAATTAAGCTCTGCCGTGTATCATAGGACGTTAGACCTAGAACCTTGGAGGGACCTTGAAGCCTCTCTGATTCCTTATATGGAATATATAGATAGGATTAGATAAGGTAAGATAAGATAATAGGGTTTGATAAGGAGACAGGCCCAGACAGAGCTTGCCTGTGAATGAGAAGCAGATATACATATAGCATGTGCACTGCCTGGCCCTCTGGCCAATGATCTCTCCACTACAGCAGGAGATCTCCCTTTCAGCTGCCCTAAACATGGTCCCTGTACATGAGGGGCCCCTAAAGTACGGACCCATCAAAGCATGCCTTCATCACATCCTCATCACATCGTAAATGGGAGAGGCATAACACATACACATCATGTCCACACATCATAGACACGCAAGCGTATCCCAAATGGGACCCCGAATCAAGACTGCCAAAAAACGTTAATTAACACCCCATAATAAACACTAATTACATATGCAACTCACAATCGTTTTATTTGTCTTCTCAGTCTTTAGGAGCCATTTGGATGGAAGGTTTAATGGTCCCGTTTTCTGTTTAGGGAAGTCTGACCTGCTTAAGTGACTTTGCAAAGATTACACATCTGGCTAGCAGCAGAGCCAGGACTGATCCCTGCCCTGACCGCCAATCCAAGGTCCTGTCCACTACCCTGCCCTAGCTTCCTTAGCAGCATCCTATCAAACACACGCCCCACACGTTGGTGAAAGAAGGCAACCAGGACAGTGGGCACACAACACATGCAAACAGCTCATGGCTGGGGGAGTCTCCCTTTTCCCTACGGCCAACAGAGGTGCCAAGTTCATTCCGAGGGCCAACAGATATATGTGTGTGTGTGTGTGTGCGCGCGCGCATATATGTATGCATACATGTAAAATATATAACATATATAAAACATGTTATATAAATATAACATATATAAGACACACACACACGTGTGTGTATGTGTGTGTGTGTGTGTAACTCACTGTTGCCTTAAGCTATCCAAAGGACCCGAGCACATAAGGGGTGAAGGTTTGGAGAACAGAGTTTCAGTACTGTCCTTTGGTTTAATCTCCCCTACTTCCCCAGCCTCAGCCCCCAACAACATTCTGGCACAGAAGGTCAGGGCCGGGCTAGGGGAGGAACGGTGGTCACACGTCTAAGCCCAGCCACCCTTTAAGCCAGGCCACAGCCCATCAGGCTTTCCTGTTACAACACTGCCCCTTTCAGTCTTGGCCTGTGCAGGCCTCCAGTGGTCGGGAGCTCCCTGACCTCGGGGGCAGCCTCTGTGCTTCTGGACAGCTCTGACCGCCCTGACATACAGCCAGCAGTCACTTCCTTCTTTACAACTCTTCCCTCATCCTTGTAGTTCTGCCCTCCGGGGCCCTCTCCCAACCAACCACCCCTGGCACACTTGGAGACAGCTCTGGCGTTTCCCCATCTGCCTGGCCCTGCTCCGAGGTTCAAACCCCCTTTCTTTCTACTGAGTCTCAGTCCTCAGATCATGCTGGTTGAGTTGATCTGAGGTGAACAGCCCACTGGAATAATTTTTCTCCCTCTTCCATTGTTAGGAAGGAGTGGATGAGAAGGTGGTACAGGTATTGAATGGACAGGGGGCACGTTAGACCAGGGGCTGCCTACATTTTCTTTCTCTGTTACATTTCCAGACATCTCACACTTGGAGCACATTCTGGACATCATAGATAAAGTATTTTGAGAGAGGTCCTGAGTGTGAATCCCAGCCCTCTGATTTGCTCCCTGGGTGACCTTGGACAAATCACTTAAACCTCTCTGGCCTCTGGTTTCCTCAAATGAAAAAGGAGAGTGTCGGACCAGATGACCAGATAAAGGTCTCTCCCCTCAACATCGATGACCCTGTGACCACATTACAGATCAAATGCAAGAAATGACATGAAACTTTGAATTTTTGCATCCTAGAGTATGAGGAGACCTTAGGGGATTATCTAGTCCAATATCTCCTCCTCTCCTCTTTTTCTTCCTACAGATGGGTAAACTGAGGCCCATAGAGAGAAAGGGACCTAAAGCTCCAGGTCAGAGAGTCAGGTCTCTTTACTCTAATCCTGTGATTTCCAAAATAAAAGGTTTAGATCTTCTAGTGACCAATTCTTTTTTTTTCACCTAGTGGAAAATATACCCGTATTTCGCTATTAAAAAACAACACAAGACAACAAGACCAACGAGGTATGGAGGGCAGAAAGAGAGCGATCATGTGGTCTTCAACATTTACAATTCTGATGGTGTGGGCACCCCCAGAGCAGCCTCGATGGGGGGAGGCCCTGTCTTGCTCCTTCCAGCAAGGTCTCTGCATACCCCAGCCCCCACCTTCCTCTAGGCCGGCCCCGTCCAGCAGGAAAAGCGTCCATTTCAGTGCCTCCTACTGGTCCTCAGGGCCCAGCCCGGCTCCAGCTAGGGCCGCAGGGACCCCTGCGCCTTCTCCAGAATGTCTTCTCTGATCTTCGGGTAGTTGGGGTGCTCCTTCAGTACCTGGGGACCAAGGGACGGGGAGCCACCATCAGTGGGGGTTCGCCCACTGGGCCAAAAGCAGGAATTGGTCTTAGGTCAAAGAGGCAGCTTACGCTGTGGCAAACCTCGATGGCTTCTACAAATCTTTTGTCTTTTAGGTAGTTGAAAGCAAGTTTGAAACCTGTAGAAGAAAGTGCAAGTGACTGCCTAGCACTGCTGGTCACCAGGAACCATCCACAGTCTCCACCAGCCCGCCTTCCAAGCTTTGTGTGGCTCCTGGAGGACTCGGGCCATCAAGACCCAGCCCAGCCCAGCCAGGCCCACTTGGTCCAATCCAGCCCAGCCCAGCCCAGTCCAGCCAGGCCCAGCCAGGCCCAGCCAGGTCCAGCCAGGCCCAGCCAGCTCCAGCCAGGCCCAGCCCAGCCCAGCCAGGCCCAGCCAGGTCCAGCCAGGCCCAGTCCAGCCAGGCCCAGCTTGGTCCAATCCAGCCCAGCCAGGCCCAGCTTGGTCCAGTCCAGCCCAGCCAAGCCCAGTCCAGCCAGGCCCAGCCAGCTCCAGCCAGGCCCAGCCCAGCCATGCCCAGCCCAGTCTACTCCAGCCCAGACAGGCCCAGCCCAGTCCAGTCCAGCCCAGACAGGCCCAGCCCAGCCCAGTCCAGTCCAGCCCAGCCCAGCCAGGCCCAGCCCAGCCAGGCCCAGCCCAGGCCAGTCCAGCCCAGACAGGCCCAGCCCATGCCAGTCCAGCCCAGACAGGCCCAGCCCAGCCAGGCCCAGCCAGCTCCAGCCAGGCCCAGCCCAGCCCAGCCAGGCCCAGCCCAGTCCAGTCCAGCCAGGCCCAGCCCAGCCCAGCCAGGCCCAGCCCAGTCCAGTCCAGCCAGGCCCAGCCCAGTCCAGTCCAGCCCAGACAGGCCCAGCCCAGCCAAGCCCAGCCCAGTCCAGTCCAGCCCAGCCCAGTCCAGTCCAGTCTAGCCCAGCCAAGCCCAGCCCAGCCAGGCCCAGCCAGCTCCAGCCAGGCCCAGCCCAGTCCAGCCCAGCCTGCTCCAGCCAGGCTCCTCTGATGGTGGAGAAAGCTGCCGGCTGCTCAGACTCCTCAGATGAGTGCGGGGCAGACCCCAGCTGGCGGCTCACCAATGGAAGGGTTGGCCCG
Organism: Phascolarctos cinereus; assembly: GCF_003287225.1. Taxonomy (NCBI): domain Eukaryota; kingdom Metazoa; phylum Chordata; class Mammalia; order Diprotodontia; family Phascolarctidae; genus Phascolarctos; species Phascolarctos cinereus. Next base: position 15,078,218 of record NW_027555847.1, read on the forward strand.
GTTGCCGTACTTCCATGCCAGCTCATAGTTACTCGCTGCATCCTTGTAGGACTGCTCCTTCTCCATGATGAGGCCCATGTACTCATAGGCTTTACAACATGACTGCAAAGACAGCACCTGTTACAGCTGGGAGGCTGGGCCTGCACTTGAGGGTCTGCAGGGAAGCAGTAACTTTGACCCCAGAAGCCTGGGTTGGGCCGGGAGTGGGGAGGGGCCTCAGAGACAGTCTAGTCTAAGCTCTTCATTTGACAGAGGCAGAAACCATGGGCAGTGAGTTCCTGGCTGGGACCGGAACCCTGGCTTTCTCACCCTTGTGCTCTCCTGGGAGGCTCCTAGCTCTGACCCTAACCAGCTATAGGGCCTTGGGTAAGTCACACTTTCTTTTCGGTTTCCAGTTTCCTCATCTAAGGTGATGCCTGACCCTCTTTGCAGGCATGTGATTTGGATCAGTGGGAGAGGAGATGGGAGTGCTTAGAAATCTCCTAGGCAAGAAACAGCCCCCTGGGACTCCCCCTGTGCCCCCCACTTTAAAGGCGGCAGTGTGTTGTCATGAGCAGGGAGTTGACCTTAGAGCCAGGAAGACCTGAGTTCCAGTCCCTTCTCTGACCTGCACTGGCCGAGTGACCCTGGGTACATCACTAGGCCTCTCAGAATTCTAAGCGGCCCTGGGAGAGGGCGTTTCCCCCTCTGTCAGTGAGGTCCCAGGTCAGACTCCTTTACCAGGCCCGGAGCTGAAGGCCTGTCACTCTCCTCCTCAGGCAGGCGGGGCCCAGCCTACCTTGTTGTACTGGACACAGCGGCGAAGCAGCTCAGAGGCAATGTCAAACTTGCCACTTTGGCAGTACACGTCCGCCAGGAGTACCCAGCTCTTCTCCAGGTCCTCTGCATCGGCCAGGGCCCAGGGAGCTTTGGCCAGCCTTTTGAGCTGAGTGCGGGCCTTGGGGGTCTGCTTCAGGATCATGTAGGCCTGGGCCATGGCCAGGAGGGCTGGGACACTTTCTTTCTGGAAAAAAAAAACAGTTCCCAATGGCCTGATGCCACCCCATCCAGAGGATCCAGGGCCCTGGCGACACACCACGTGGCTTTCTTTGCCTCACAGGAGAGGGCAGAGCTGCCCAACACCCACTCCCACTCCTAGGCTCGGGGTTGTCAGCTGAGACCCTCCACGGCCCCTGGATGAGTCAGGTTGGGGCTGCCAAGACTGTCCTCACTGCCCCACCCTGGGCAACAACCCCTCCTACAAACCTTCCCCTCATAATGGAGCCCCCCTGACCCAGCATGCCATGGCTGTGCTCTGAGTAACTTCAGGCCATCCTTCAGAACCCAGGCTGCTAACTCTCTGTGCCCAAAGGACTGCACCTCTCTGACTGTGGAAAGCCAGGTGGGCAGACACCTCCCGTGCCAGCTGAGGGCCAGCTTCTCCTCCGGCTGGGCCCAGGGGCATCAGCACTCCTGTCTAATCTCTGGGCATCGTAGACCCACCAAACAGTTCAGAGAGCCCTACGCTCACAGAGAGCAGCACCCGCACACATGTGTGCACACACACATGCGCACACGCACACATACTCATGAACAGTGCACATGCATGCACATGTATGCACACACAACCACAACGCACACATACTCGTGCACATGTGTACACACATGCACATGTACGCACACATATGCACTCACGCACACACACACACGCACACTCGTGCACAGGCACACGCCCAGAGGACTGCTGCTCCAGACGTCTAGTGGTTCTTTGGTGACCTTCGGTACCAGAGAGCACAGGACATTAGCTGCTTCTGGGATGGAGGGCAGACACTTCCAGGGAAGAGGAAGACTGAGTGTGGACAGGCTTGGCAGCTTCAACCTGCTGCCATGGAGGGTCTCCCAGGGGCCCCGCCTCTAGAGGACCCGGGAATGCCACGTGGCAGTGGCCCCAGTGGCTCCTCCCGTGACCAGGCCAGGGCACGGGCCGAGTCTGGGACCCTGGGCCCTGGACGGGCAGGCACTTACTTCCATCTGGGCCATCTCAATGAAGGCCGCGAGGGCCGTCTCCACATTGGTCTTCTCTTTGGTGGCCAGAAGGCAGTAGCTCTGCAGCATCTTCAGCTGGTCCTGCCCCTCTTTGTTGTGAGGGTAGAACTCCCGTAAGAGCTTCTCCGCAGTGCGTACCCCATGCTGCTCAGACTCCTTCTTCTCAGTGGAGCTGGTGGGGAGTGAGAAGGAATGGTGCCCATGGACACCCTCGTGCACCCGGAGAAGGCCCTGCCCTGGGGCTGCTGTGCTGTCCGCAGGATCCAGCTAGGTCTGCCCCTAGTGGAGCCAGCTGGCCTGGGCTGGGGCCGAGGGGCTGACCTCCCGGGCTGGGGCCGAGGGGCTGACCTCCAGGGCTGGGCTCAGTGACTCCTCTCCTGGGCTGGGGCCGAGGGGCTCCCCTCCCGGGCTGGGGCCGAGGGGCTGCCAGCCAAAGGGTCACCTGTTCTCCATGGTGAAGGTCTCCAGCGCCTCTCCTCCCATGATCTCATTGTCCGGGTTGAGGCAGATCTGCACCATGTTGTAGGTGGCCCTCTGGCCCCAGTCACTGTCCTTGCGGGCTTTGTTGAGATACTTGAGGGCTTCATTGGGCTGTCCAACGTGCCTGGAGAAGAGGGCAGGAGCAAGAGGCACTGACTGGCAGTGCCAGGCCATGATCCAGTGCTTCCCTGAGTGCTGGGCAGCAGACCCAAATCACCTCCAACAATACCCTGTGGGGCTATGGTCTTTATTATTATTTACCTATGGACTGCTCTGGCGAGTCTGAGCCCTTTACTGGACAAACACATGCCACTCCCATGCTGGATTTCTCCCCCTAGGCTGCATGTCCCAGCCTCAGTTTCCCCATCTAGAAACCTGGGCTCGAGTCCTGCCTTCTGACACATCCTGGCTGGGCGACCACGAAGTCACTTCTCAGGACTCCCAGGGATGATGGTGCCAGCCGGCATTGGTGGAAGGAACATCTCACCTGGGAGTGCCTTCTTTTGGTAAAACTCCAGGCTCTGACCTTACCCCTTATCCCGACTGAGGTAAGAACCCCACAAGGTTGTTCTAAGGAAAGTGCTTTTAAGTTCTGAAGGCAGACAAATAATGGGCTACTTGATGGAGCTGGGAGGGACCTCAGCAATTATTCAGTCTGGTCCCTTCCTCTTACGGATGAAGAAACTGAGGCCCAGAGCCACGAGGAGATTTGTCCAAGGTCCCCCAGGCAGCATAGGTGGCTGCCAAGCTGGGACTAGAACTTGGATCCTGGGAGGTCAAGGTGAGTGTCTTTTGTGCTGGGGACTCTGAAGAGACTGGTTATGGCTCTGGGCATCATGGCCTGCAGTCTTTGCCTCAAGATCGAGGGCCCAGCTCAGTGCCCTGCACACAGGAGGGGTACAAACGGGTTGGACTGTGAAGATGACAGGACAATGAAGGGCTGGGGCTCTGGCCAGCTCAGGCAGAAGATAAACCACTGAGTGGGGAAAGAGGGCCCAGGGAGCATTAGAAGTCGGCAAGGGATTATCGGTTTGAAGAGATGCCCAAAAGCCACCGGTGGATTGTCCCATTCAGGGGTACAGCAAGGAGAAGGCACCCCTGTTCTGGCCCTAGCCCCTGCCCCAGCAGGCTCGGGCTCAGCTGGAGGGAACAGGAGAAGCCAAGAGAAGGGGGCAGCCTCGAGGCTACCGAGAACCTTGGCCTTGAGCCTGGCTAGCGGTCTAGGGGTGGGGGCTGCAGCCAGCCAGCACTAGAAAGTGAACAGAGGCTGCGTAGTGACCACCCCTGCCCCAGCCCCCGCCCAGGCCAGAGACCCCGGATGGAAACATACCAACAATATATGCCTTTGCAATAGTTAAAACCTGGCTCCAGCGAGATCCGACTGGATACTTTCTTGGACAGCTCAAAGAAGGCTGGGGCGTCCTCAAGCTTCCCGCTCCGTCTTAGCAGGTCGATCAGTTTGTTCAACACTGAAAAATTGTCTTAAACAAGAAACAAGAAGGGAAGGGCCACCATGGCTGTCAAGGCCTGAGACTCAGCATCCTGGGTCACGGGGTGAGGGGATGGGGGATGGAGAAGGGGAGCCCCAGCCGGGGCAAAGCTCCAGGGCTCACCCTGGTGAGGGTGGCATGGTACAGTGGAACAAGGACCAGATCTGAGGTCAGGAGCCCTGGCTTCAAATCCTGCCTCTTACTGCCTAAGAAAATTTGGGCCAACCACTCAACGAACAGTTTTCTCACATGTAAAATGAAGGGGTGAACTAGACAACCCTGAAGAGCACCCTAGCTCTGCATCTTGGATAACCGATATTGAGTTGCTTACTGTCTCCAGATGGGGAAGGGAGGACACGACCTGTCTCCCTCCAAGGAAGACCCCGGGAAGACCCCCTCTCCCTCTCAGCTGCACTCTGCATTGTGAATCATATTGTAAACATGACTTTCGGGCTGGGTGGGGAGTGGGGGGAGTTGACTGCACTGGTCCAGCTCCCCCTGCTGCTCTGTTCTTCATCTCCCTTTACTTCCTGGCCTGGGATGTTCCAAGTGGCCTGACCCTCCTCAGGCCCCTCTCAGGGCCCTGCTTCCATTCCCAGGCTCTCTAGTCAAAGGGCCACATGGAGAAGCCAAGTGATGGGAAGGGCACTTTCTATCTACTCATTTCTATCACCTTTCCTGGGTGTGTGTTTGTTTGGACAGAGGGAAATCAGAAGGACTCAGGCAGAAGGGAGAGAGCCCTGGGAGGAGGATTGGGAGGTCCCCTTTCCCACTAGTTAGCTGTGGGGCCTTGGGGAAAGTCTATAACTTCTCTGGGCCTCAGTTTCCCCTGCTGTCACATGAAGGAGTCAGGCTGGGTGGCCTCTGACAGCCCTTCTAGCTCTCCCATTTTGTGTCTGTGAATGGGGATTGTTTATTCTGGAGAAATGAAGACAGCCATGGCCCAGTGTTTTGAGGCTGGTGACCATCAGCTGTGCTGCTGCAGCAAGAGCCATGGGTGAGAAGAGAGGAGGGTCAGAGCAGGCCTTACTGGCCACTGGCCAGGGAGGAGGGCCTGTCTGCACACCCTGCTGACTTTGGAGATGCTGCACGTCACTGCAGAACGCTGGCCTGCGTTTTTAAGGATTTGTGAGGGACAGGAGAGCTGAGATGGGGGGTCTTGTAGAGAAAGAGACCCCAGATGGGCCTGGCATGGCAGACCCTACTTCTGATGGCTGATCCTGGCAGGGAGGGGCAGCCAATCCTGCCCTAGGGAGAGGCCAAGTCCCAGGAAGCAAAGCAAAAGAAGGCCTTTGGGCAGAGCTGGGGGCACCAGGTCATAGTGAATTCTCTTAGGTGACAGATGGGTCTCCAGGAGGCACCATGCAGTCTCACTACAGTTGGAAGTGAATGGGCCGGGCCCCTGAGATTACCCAGAGCTCAGTATCAAGCCCAGGTCTCTCAGCTGAGCTCCAGCCCCATCACCAGGGACCTGATGGCTCTCTGCACCCAGAAGTCAGGTAGGCAGCTGCCACAGAACACGTCTAAAACCTGGCTCGTTCTGTCTCCCCCCAAACCTATTCCTCCTATGTCTTCATGAGAGCGATGGGGAGTGAAGCAGGTTAAATTCGGACATGGTAACTCTGAAGTGTTGATGGGACATCTGGGGGGAGATTCCTAGGAGCTGGCTGGAAATGCCAGATGCATTCAGAGGAGACTGAGGTAGGATCCATGATCTGGGAGCCGTGTGCACAGAAGTGACAACTCCATGAGCTAAAATGCCCTGAACCATTGCTCTAGAGCAGGCAGGTGCTTTTACAGATGAGGAAACTGAGGCATGAAGCAGTTAAACGACCTGCCAAAGGGCACATGACCAATAGGTTTCAGGGGCTAGACTAGAATCCAGGTCCCTTTCGGTCCCAAGTCCAACATCCTTTCTGATACATGAGCTGCTTCTCTCGGTTTTCAACAGAAGCTGGTGGAGGACGCGCATCCCTAGAACATTTTCAGTGACAGGGAACTCCCTACTTCCCAAGGAAGCTCTAGCTGTTAGGAAGCTTCTCCCCACAGAGAGGTGAATGGACCCCTGGACCTTCCCCCATTCCGTGCCCTCTACGACCACGCAGGCCATGCCTGACCCCTTTCCACAGACTGGAGGAGAGTTATCACTTCTGCCCTTCCTCTTGTCTTTTCCAGCGTAGGCATGATGATTTCCTCACCCGGCCTTGTATGGCACAGGTTTGACGCCCCCTCACCATCCTTGGTGCCCTCCTCTGGATGGGCTCTAGTCATCCACGTCCCTCTACGATGCTTGGGATGCCCAGAACTAAAGGCTATGATCATCTGGATGAGGGCCCAATGCAGGGGGCTGCTGCCTACTCCCTGTGGACCTTCAACTCCCACAGGCTTTGGGGGATTCCCTCGATCCCTTGAGAAGGAATTCCAATCTCTGTTTTACAAATGGAAACTGAGGCGTATGTCCAGGGGGGTCCAGGCATAGGAGGTACCTCCAGGACTGGTGCCCTGGGCCAGGTGAAGAATGGACTGGGGGAAGGAAGGGCCTGGCTCGTTACCTGGGGCCTTTTCAAGAACCTGACGGTACAGATTGATAGCAGCATCATATTTCTGTTTTCTGAACATCAGGTCTGCCATCATCTATGGGAGAACGCATATACCTTTCAGCTTTCATTTCAACAGCTGGGAGAGCCCCATTGGTAACGGAAGGCCAAGAACACAAGAACGTAAGCCCTGAGTGCTGGTGGGCAGAAGCGGCCCCCAGCCCAATGCCTCCACCCCTCCCTGCCGCTTTCCTGCGGCCACAGCTGGGGATCTCTCTTGCGGCCTGGGGGGCCTCCAATGGAGGTCAGAGGGAGGCCCTGGGGAGACAGTGCAGTCCCAGAACAGCTGGAGGACCAGCTCTCTATCCCCGACCTCCTCCCCGTGCTAATGCTGAGATCGCTGCAGTCAGGGCCCGGGTGTCCAGGCTCTTTGTCTCCTTCCTTCCCCCTCCACTCCCTTACCTGAGGCTGGGCAGGGGGAGGGACCAGGACTGGGGGCAGAACTCATAGCAGTTAGAAATTCTGAAACGGGCCTGCTGGTGAAGGCAGAGGCAGAGGAAGTGGGGCTGTCATGAGACCTTTGGATTTAACTGTCTGTGGATTTAATTTACTCTGAGGCTCCTTTAGCCGCCCTGCCCCATCGCTGGGCACGCCTCCCAGCTGGGGAGGGTGTGGCTAGAGGGCCCCTGGGGGAGCACCCCAGGTGTGTGTGTGGGGACCGCATGGACCGCTACTTGCCTACTGGGTTTTTTTTTCCCCTTATGGGATATCCCTTTTAAGAAACACGGGGAAAAAATAGCCAAGAGATCTTTCGAGTACACCCCCTGCCTCTGCCTGGCGTTGCCTCCTCAGGCTGGAGAGGGAGCCCCGGGGCCCTTACCACGCAGGCAGTCTCGTGGCTCTGGTCACTCTGCAGAAGGACAGCGCAGTGATGTTCACAGGCATCCAGGTCCCCCTGGATCAGGTACAGCTGAGCCAGCTCCAGCATCACCTGGAGAGATAAGCAGTGGCTTGGCAGGCTCCCTCGCTGGCCAGTGCCAGGAGGATTCCTTCACCCGCATCGGGATGGGCGAGGCCAGGCTCATTGTGTTGGGAATTCTCATCTGTTACTCGGCACAGTGGGGGGGGGGCAGCTGGAGCTTTTGGAGCCTCAGTTTCCTCAACTGTAAAATGAGAGTGTTAGGCTACACAACTTCTAAGGTCCCCTCCGCTCCCAAATCCGTGATCCTAAGATTTAGTAGATGGGTGCCCAGATGTTGGTCATATGTGCTCATCTGTAAGATGGGGACAAGAATATTTATACTTTTACAGGGTTGTTTTCAAGAAGTAGGGGGGCCATACGGTTCCCTCCAAAGAATTGGCGTCTGTGTCTCTCCTTCTCCTCTTTTTTTTTTTGGGGGGGGTGTGAGGCAATCAGGGTTAAGTGACTTGCCCAGGGTCACACAGCTAGGAAGTGTCAAGTGTCTGAAGCCGGAGTTGAACTCAGGTCCTCCTGACTCCAAGGCCAGAGTTCTATCCACTGCGCCATCTAGCTGTCCCTCTGCTCTCTCTTTTAAGGGCCATCCCCAAGAATGTGACTCACATATATCCAGATATGATTCAAATAATCGTCCTAAAAAGACCCATCAGAGTCTCAAATGTGCCATCAGGGGATGGTTATACTCTCCATAAAGAGACCTCTCCAATCAATCCTTCAATTAGCGCTTGTTAAGCACCTACTGTGTGCCAGGTCCTGGGGATACAAAGGCAAAAATGATCAGTCTGTGCTCTCCAGCTTCCATTCCACCGGGGAGAGAGACAGTGTAGACTCAGAAGTGTGGTGGGGCATCCCCAAGGAGAGCTCGGAAGCTCAGGCCCTGGAGCCCTGAGAGGGGGCGGAGCAGGGGCTGCCCTAAGGCTCCCCGAGCAGAGGGCAGCGAGCAGAGGGCAGCGTGCACATTGTCTGGTTTGTGCGGGGAGCCTGTGATGTCACTGATGTACCCTGGGGCCTGGCCTGGGGGGGAGCGGCATCCTAGGTCTTTTTGACCACAGGAGCAGCTCTCTGCCCCTCACACTCCTCCGGCTCCCATCTTGAAAACATGGAATATCACTACAAGGCAATTTGGGACAGGCCTTCTCCTCGAACCCTGTTCAAGCCTGATGAGGCTCCTCCTGGGCAGTCTTCCTGCCCAGTCCTCTGTAAAGGCCTGGGGTCCAGCTTTTTGCTCGCAGGGACAGTTTGCTGACCTCCCCCTTCTTCCCTGGACTGTTCACCCCTCCTCCCATTGAGTGAGAACCACAGACATTTGGATTGGGCTTCACACTTCTCTGCTTGGGGCCTCCCGGCACGTAGGAGCTCTCCCCACTCAGCACCCCATCGCTCCCGGCTCTGGCTCAGGAGAACGTTTCACCAGCCAGGACCCTGCTGGGGCTCCTCAGTCACCTGGGTTGAAGTGTCAAACCCTCTTCAAAGGCACTACGCTCGTCATCGTCACCCCACTTCCATGGAGGGTACACAAGGACGCCAAGCGTTCGGAGGGCCTTTATAAACAGCATCTGAGCGCAGGAACACATGCGGTGAGACCCCCAGGGGTGGCTTTCTGCGCAGGGCAGGGCGCTCCTCAGGCCCCAGGTCTCTGCCTTCACCCAGCCTGGCCTGTCCTCACATGCCCTTAGCAGGTACCCCTTGGGCATCCCTGGGCAAGCCAGACTCTCTTTAGAACCCTGCTTACTGCCTGTAGGGCAAATGCCTGGGGCTTGTAATGCCCTCCGCAGTCTAGCACCACCGACCTTCACGCTAGTCCCTCTTACGACTCCCCACGCTTGACTTCGACTCTTCTGTCTGTACTTTTGGTGGGTGGTCCTACAGTGCCTTTGCACTTCACTGTCCAGGCTCTACTGAGAGGCTGCCTCCTACAGGAAGCCCTCCCAGAATGCCCTACTTGTGAACCCCCTCCCCTTCCTGAAGTGACCTGGTGTTTACTTAGGTGTTTACATAGCTTAAACCCCCCAACTACCCCTCCCAGGCTCCCCTTCCCCCCAGTACAGGGTCCTCAAGGCTGGGATCGCTTTAGTCTTTGCTCTCCAGCACTTGGCACAGAGCCTGATAAATGCTTGTTGAATTGAATTGAGTTGAATTGACTTTCTAAAATCAGTCATTCAAAAAAAATTAAATCCAATCAAATCAGTCATTCAGGTCAGTCAATAAGCATTGAGTGCTTTACCACGTGCCAGGCCTTGGGGACTCAGAGAATGGCCTTGGGCCCACTGGGCTGGACGCACTTGTCCGCCGTCCCCCCAGGAATCCCATCACTGGGGGATCTCCCCATTCTGCAGTGACCTCTGCCCCTCTGACTGGGCGGCAGAGCCACAACTCCAAACCACCGAAGGAGGGGGCCAGGCCAGCCCCAGCTGTGCGCTAGAACCTCTTGGGACTTCTCCGTCCGGTTGGTGCCTTCTCACTGCCCCTCCCCCTTCGGTGGGTTGGGCTCCCCCAGGAGAACGTAGGCTCCATGACGGCAGACCCCGTCTTATTTGAATTTGAGTTCCCAGGGCTTAGCTTGGTGCCCGGCAGATAGAAGGTGCTTAATACCTTCAGATGACATTCTAACGGGAATACCAGGGCCAGCCTCCGGGATACATAGAGTCAATGGAAGGTGATCTGAGAGGGGAAGGCCTCCCAGGAATTCCCAGGGTAGGCTCTGATTGGCTGGTTCAATCACATTCAGAGGACATTTTTTCCTACACAAGAATGCTGTCTAGAATTCCAAGGAAAGTCATTTCATTATGGGGGAAAAAAAAGCATTGCAAATACCACCTTTCTATTTCTGGCCCTTGTGGAAGGATTCCAGGGAACAAATGAGGACTAACTGGAGGAGAAGGGACAGGCCCTTCCCAGCTCTGGCCCCAGCCCCAGAACTGCTTAGGGCTCTTGGCAGAGCCCAAGGGGCTCCGGCCGCAGCCCTTACTCACCTTGTTGTCTATCGGGGAGTAGGACAGGGCGTCCTTGTAGGCCTTGACAGCCTTGGGGTAATCCCTCTCGGAGAGGTGCTGCTCCCCAAACTGGGCACAGATCCAGGAGGCCAGCTGCTTCTGGGAGGGGAGCACCTCAGGCTGCTCCAGGGGCACCCGCTTCAGTACCCTCCACTGAATGTCCAAGGCCTGCAGGGACCATCAGGGCACACTCAAATGCCGGGCACTGACCTTGGCACCCCGGGTCCACTCAGTCACCCCCTCCATGTGCCTGCCAGCGGAGTGGTGGGCCATGGTCAGAAATAACAACAGGAGATGACATTTCTGGAACAGTCACAGAGCACTCTGCACACACGATCTCATTCACGCTCACAACAGCCCCGTGAGGGAGGGGCCCTCACTGTGCCCATCCCGTGGAGGAGGAGGATGGCAACAGAGAGGTGGAGTGACTTGTCCGGGGTCACCCAGCTAACAAGTGTCAGAGGCAGGATTTCCCGACTTCACTTGCCGTCTCTCAAGGACCACCCACGAATTACGACTCAGTCACAGAATCTCAGAGTGGTGAAGGGCCTGAGACCACCAGAACCACCCCGGAAATGCTCTTCCGCTTTGGTGGAGTGTGCCTGGACCGCTAGCTGCCCAGCTCCCCCCCAGTCTTTGTGAGACTCGGGACAGCTCCCGTCTACACTGGCGCTACCTTGCTCAGGGTCTTCATCACTTCTTCCTTTTTGTGACTCTTGTACACTTTAGCGAGTAAAAGCAAGCACTTGACGTCATTCATCATGGAAGGGATGTCATTCACTAGAAAGCAGAGCAAGGTCTCGGGTGAGCGCGGGGAGGGGAGGGGAGGAGCGGGGGGCGGCAGACCCCACCCCCATCCCCGCGCATGCACACAGGCTTCCCAGACCGTCAGCGACCCCCACGACTCCTCTCTTCCTCCCCTCCGCAGACCGCCGAGGGCGATGAGGCGGGTGGGGCCAAAGTGCGGGGAAGCCCTCCAAGGGACATGTACCGAAGTCGTGGTCCAGGACCTGCTTCAGCACCTTCTCTGCCTTGTTGAATTTCTTGAGCTTCAGGAGCAGCTCCGCGAGGTCGCAGCACAGGAAGTCCTGGCCGCTTATCTTCTGCGCGGCTTCGTAGTAATTGATGGCCTTAAGGAAAAGACATGAGGTCTCAGGGGCCGCCTCTGGTGCAGCGCTGGGACAGGGCTTGGCCATCGGGATGAGCCTGTTACAGAAAGGAAAGGTCCCCGCAGCCACGCTTCTTGGGGGACCCACTACAGCCCCCACTGGGACACAAGGTGCGCTAGGCATCTTTCTCTCATCTTCTCCACATCCTCCTGTTAGGCCTCCTGTCCTCTCTGAGTTAGGGATCCCCCATGCTGGTGCCCATCCTCGTGCTCCACACGAAGCCTGAATGGGGGGGGTCCTGAAGTCTGAGGGGGGGTGTCTGTGGATTGGGCAGTTTTGGGCTGGAGGGAGACCTTGTCCCCTTCTGTGGCCCCAGGTCTCCTTTCCCTCCTGATGGCAGTGTGTGCCTGGCTGGGGGCTGGATGGGACCAGGGGCTCCCACATCCCTCCCCCCCCACACCTGCTCCCCGGTATTAGCACATGACCAGGTGGAGGAAAAGGGACTGCGTGCAAGGCTCCCTGGTGGGGGGATTGAACACCCACAGCAAGGATCCCGGCTCCCTCAGCCCCTGCCACTGCTGACCTTATTATATTGGTGAGTTTTCACATATGCCTGCCCAATCCTGCTGACCAGGGAGGCATCATGAGGATTCTTTCGGTATGCTTCATCATACACCTCCAGGGCCTTCTCGGGCTGACGGGAGGGTGCAAAGAAAGGCATGTTTCCAGCACCCCCAACCCTACCTTGAAGGACAGAACAGGGGCTTTGGAGCTGGGAGGGGCAGTGGGCCAGGGTCCCGGGAAAATCACTCACCTCCTGAATATTCATGAAGGCATCACCCAGGAGGAGACTGGTGTGGGGGCCGGGCAAGTGTTCACAGAGTTCTCTGCAAGAGAAACCGGAGGGGATGAGGGAGGACAGGCCTGAGCCTCCCACCTTTAGGGCCTGGCCAGGTAGGGCTGCAGAATCCCAGGGTGTGGGAGCTGGAAGGAACCTTCTCTAGCACCTGTTCCAACAGCCCTATTTTACAGATGAGAAAACTGAGGTCCAGGGAAGGGACTAGCCATGCAGGGAGGGAGCTTCACCATACACTTCTGAGGGGGCCAAGGGGAGCATTTTTCCCATTTGGCCGGTGAGGAATTGAGACCCAGAGAAATCCAAGTTGGCCAACGATTATGTGGTCTGGTTTAAACTTGGGCCTCTCCTCCTGCTAACTGCTTCATCAGAGACAGGAAAAGGACGTGGCCATGTTTGTGCTCACTGGGCTGACCATGGCACACCCCAGCTCCTCCATAAACTCCAGCTAGTAACTCCGGGGCCAAAGACCAGCGTTAGGAATTAGTCTCCTTCTTTTACTCTACAGGCCAGTCCCTCTCTCAGGCTTGTGGCCCCTCACACACCATCTCCTACCTCCATACCTTTGCCCGATGTGTGTCTGGCGCAAAGGAAGCAAATAACGCTTGCTGATTATCTGAGGCTTTGTTTCCCAAAGGGAAGCTGCCCCTCATGCTGGGAAGCTGAATGTCCTGTGTGAGGCTGGGGGAGGGACCAGAAGCAGCCTCCTGGTCACACATTACAGAAAGGGGGCAGGCCCCCAGGGATGTGGCTCCTCCACTGGGCCACCCTCAATAACGGATGCCATTTGGAGGGTTGTAAAGCATGGGACACACCTTATCTCTGTGAGGGGGTGTTAGCTCCATTGTACAGATGAAGACACTGAGGCTCAGAAAAGCCATCTGCCTTGCCCTTGGTCACACGGCTAGGAAGTGTCAGAGACAAGAGTTGAGCGTAGGGCTGCTCTGTCTCCGGCTAGAAGACGGGGTCTTACTCCCACCTCAGTTGTCCTGGAGCTGGTCGGCTAGGGAAGAAGGCCAGGGTGGCTGGGGTGACCTCCTGCTTCTGGCCTTCACCCTGTGCCCAGGACTGTGCCTGGCCCAGAGAAGGGGCTTCCTAAGCGTTTGCTCACTGACTGCTCAGCTCACTGGAGTCTTGCCTGCCCCGATGCTTGCAGAGGGTACTGAGCTTTCAGGACACTGCAGGATGTCTACAGAATCAACCGTAGATCTTTTTAGCCTGATTCCTCTTTCCCCCCATTCCTGGTTTTGTCCCTGGTCCCAACTGGGGGATCAACCCTCTCTGAAGGACATGTGAGGAGAGGGGGCCCGTGCCAAAGGAGCCCTTAGGGACCTCATCATGCTGCAAAGTCAGAAAAATGAAAAGGCAATTCCTCCTAAGGATGTTCCCAAATGCTCTTCAAAGATGACAGGCAGCTGGTGGCACCAAGAACACTGGGCCTGCCAGAGCCAGGAAGACCTGGGTTCAAATCCGGCCTCAGGAACTTACTAGCAAGTCACTTAACATCTGCTTGCCTCAGTTTCCTCATCTGTAAAACGAGGGGGTTGCACTTACCCTCCAAGGGCCCTCTAGCTCTAAATCTATGACCCCCACATTTATTTTTAAAATGACATCTCTAGCTGGCGCTTGAAGTCCTGAGTTCAAATCCAGCCGCAGACATTTACTATCTGTGTGACTCAGAGTAAGTCACTGACCTTCTCTGTTTGCCTTGGTTTCTTCATCTGTAAAATGGGGATTATCATACTCCCTCCCTGCTTTTCACAGGCTTGCTGTGAGGCTCAAAGGAGATAACACATATCACTTGGGGTACTTCAGCCACCTTAAAGAACTATAGAAATGCTAGCTAGATTATCATTATTAGAAAGCACCAGCATTCTTGGAGCAAATTTTAATCCAATCAGGGTGAAAGACTGACAATCTCTAAAGGGTCAGTCTGGACTGGAGGAGCCAGCCACGCAGGGCACTTCAGAGAGGCAGGGCAGAGGAAGGGGGAGCGAACAAGCATTTGTAGAACACCGACTATGTGCCAGGTGCGGCGCTGAGCATTTTATGAATACTCACAACAGCCCTGGGAGGCAGGGGCTGTCATGATCCTTATTTTACACTTGAGGAAAGTGAGGCAAACAGCGTGAAGTGACCTGCCCAGGATCACTAGGAAGCGCATGAGGCTGGATTTAAACGTAGGTCCTCCTGACTCCAGGCCCGGCGCTGTGTCCACTCCAGCTGCCTCAGCAGAGGCTGTCTTTGCCATGAACGTGCTATCTTTCCCCCCAGGAATGGTATGGATGGAGCTCCTGGTGAAGCTTCCTGCTCAGTCCAGGCTGAGCAGCTTGGGGCCTGGGCACACCGGCCCCTCCACGTTTCCCTGGGGGGATTTCCCTGGCTTGGCCTCTACTGCCTCTGTGGCCCCCAGATCTTCCTCAGAGGTGATGCTGGGGATGTATGGCTGAGAGGACCCCACCCCCGCCCTCGCTCCCAAGAGCGTCTGCCGGCATTACCTATAGCAGCCGATGTAAAGCCGGATGTCCTTCCGAGTGTGAAGGTAAATGTGTGCCATCTTCTCCTTGGCCTCCGTGTAATAGGGCTGCTTGGGCGTGATGTTTCTCAGCATCCCAAGTGCCATCTCCACATTCCCCTTGCTCAAGGCCAGGTCCACGTTGGCAATGGTGATCCGTATCTCCTCGGGAGTACCGCTAAACTCGTTAATGGCATCCTGCATGATCTTGGTGGCCTCGTGCTGTGAGAGTGAAGCAGACCAGGCCCTCAGGATTAAATTAGGAAGGATGAGAAAACTGCTAAGTACTGAGTGTGTGCGTGTGTGTGTGTGTGTGCATGTATGTGTGTGAATGTGTATGCCTGTGTGTGTGTTTGTGTATATATGTGTGTGTTGTGTGTGTTTGCATGTGTATGTTGCGTGTATGTTTGTATGTGTTTGTGTGTGCATGTTGTGTGCATGTTTGTGTGTATATATGTATACATGTGTATTGGGGTGTGTGTGTGTGTGTGTGTGTGTGTGTAGGATTTCCAGTGACGGACCTCCCTGTACTGATGGAGGTGAGCATCTGCTCTGATGCACCCACCTTTCCCCTGAGGGTGACCTGCCCAGTTACATGGCTGGTCAGTGTGGGGGTGGGCCTTGAACCCAGGTCTTCCTGACTCCCCAACCACCATGCATGCTGCCTCTGGAGCTGACAGAAGCGGGGTTGGGGCAATGAGTGGGATGGGGCTGTCATGACCCTGGTGTGAATTCATGAGTGGGGTGATGACTGGGGGCACAAGGGGCGATCTGATGTCCTGAGCCTGGGGGCCTGTGTGGAAAGCAACAGCTAGAACTGGCCTAGAGCCAGGGGGGGAGGGGAGGTGGCGCAGGTGAGAAGCCCCCCTCCATCCTCATCCCTCCTGGCCTCTCTGCTGACCTCCCTTGGCTTGCAAGACACTGCTGTCTTGGCTTCCTCTCTTGCTTGTCTGCTCCTTATTCCAGCCCCAGCTGGGGTGTGTCCACCCAGGGTCTGCCTGGGCCCCCTTCTCTTCCCTCTTTGCCAGCCTCCCTTTGCATGGTCACGCTTCCCAAATCCATGTGTCCAGCCCTTGTCTCTCTGCTGAGTTCTGTCTAGCCACATCAATCCCGTGATAGCTGGACTCCTCCACCTGGATGTCCCAGGGGTCCTCACCACCTGCTCTTCCCCTGTTCCCCCCCCCCACACAAAGCTGCTCTCTCTGAAAACGTCCTTATTTCTACAGAGGGTGGCCTGCTTCTTCCAGGCTCCCAGGCCCACCGCCTCAGGCCATCTTGGATTCTTCTGCTTCTCCTCCCCCAAATGCCCAGACAGTGGCTAAGCCTTGATCAGTGTCAGGGACACAACGTCCTCCACTCACACAGCCTCTACCCTTGTTTAGATCCTGCTTACTTCTGCAGGGCCTCCTTGCTATGAGCCATCCTCCACCTGGAACTCCACTGTTCAAGAAGCATAATTGGTTCTATCACCTCTGGGGTAAAATACAGAGGCCTAGTCAAGGCCCCGGGCATGGCTCTAAAGTCCTTCACCACCAGGCCCCTGCCTTCCTTTGCCTGCATCCCCTCCACGTGCTCTCCATCCTGGCCACGCTGGCCTAGGCTGTTTGTCTTGGGAGATGCTAGCCCTCCTGGCTGCCTCCCCTGGGCCCAGCTCTGGGGCTGCCCATTGGCGAAGTCTTTCCTGATCCCCTCGGCTAGGCTGTTCTCCCCCTGCTGAAATGATGTGGCCTGTCTTCCAGAGAAGGCGAGCTCCCAGTGGGCCCGGGCTGTTGGCTTTTTATCTTTGCACCCCCGGCGCTTTGATTAGAGAAGGCCCCAGAGGAGTGTTGGTCACTGAACTGAACAGAAAGTCTCCAACTCTCCGGGCCTGGCCCCCTAACTTCTCCTAATCCCACCCCTGCACCTGGCGGGCCGAGCGGCGCACTAGGGGTCAGTCCCAGAGCTCAGAGTGTCTTCTGAGAGCTTAAACTCTGTAACTGCGGTTTTCTAGAAAACTCAGAATAAGAGGAAATCTTGGTTTGGGGTCATTCTTTCACTCCCCTAGGAAATGCCAGTCTTTACAATAAAGGTCTCTAGGTGGCAGCAGTGGATGGGGCCTGGGTGTGGAGTCAGGAGGACCGAGTTCAAATCCAATGTCAGACGCTTACTAGCACGTCACTTACCTTCCGTCTGCCTCAGTTTCCTCAATTGCAAAATGGGGATAATAACAGTCCCTACACCCGGTGTTGTTGCGAAGGTCAAATGAGTTAACATATATGAAGTACGATGCAAGCTTTAAAGTGCTACGTGAATTCTAGCCATTAAATCCAATATTTTCCTGAGGCTTTTATTTGACTGATTGGACATTTAGCAGTAATTTTTGATGAATCAATTAAAGTCATTTCTAGAGTGACATAACATGTGGATACTCTGCCTCCCCCCCTCCTCTCTGGGAAGGTTTCCAGGCCATCCCTCAAGGCCCTCTGGCCCCGGCTGCTGCTGCATCTGGTCACCAGGGCTCAGACAAGCGTGCTGCTGGGGTGTCCCTATGTCTGGGAACACTGGACGTGTGAGGCCCGAGGAGTCCCTGGGCCTCACCTAGGCTACCGCCCCCTCCCGTCTTTCCCACTTAGATCTCAGGGACAAGGTTCCGTGTCTCTTACCAGTTCCCCATTCAAACGCAATGCGTCGGCCAGTTCTAGCAGGATGGACACCCGCTCGCTGGGCCAGACACAAGAGTTCCTGGTTTTCTTGCTCTCCCCTTTCTTCATCGTGGGCAGCTTCATGATCATTTTGAGGGTTCTGATGGCTTCAGGGTAGTCTCCTGACTTGTTCAGGGCTCTCGCTTTGATGAAGTGATACAGCGGGTGATCACGCACCTAGGAGGGATCATGTGCCCATGGTTGCAGATGCCAGGGCTGTGACGGGCCTGGGCGGCCCACTGGCCCTTCCCTGGTTTCAGGCAGGCTGGGCAGGGGGCCCCGGCTGGTGGCTGATGGCTAGCGCACTAAGCTGGCAGGGAGACCCGCTGTGAGGCATGTGGGAGTCAGGGTGAGGAATCAGTGAGTCCGACAAGGTGGACTGGATCTTGGAGGTCATACTTCCTACCGCCCCTGAGGAATTTCCTTCTAGAGGACGGGTTCTTAGCCTGGGGGGTGGGAGGCAAGGCAGGAGTGTGTGAACTTAAAAAAATATACAGATAGCTGCATTTCAATATAATCAGCTTCCTTGTAATCCTGTGCATCTTATCTTGTGCATTTAAAAACAGGATTCAGAGAAGGGGACCCCAGGCTTCACCAGACTGACTGCCCTAGAGCTCAGGGCACCCAAAAGGGGTCAGGGGAGATCACATGCCTGTGGACCGATGACAAGGGTGGGGGTGATACAGAACATCACCCCAGAAGCTTAGCAGGGACGTCTAGGGAGCTGCAGCACCCATGACCCCCAGAGGAATCAGGGGCCCCAGAGAGGTAAGGCAGAGGCCCTCTCTAGGTCCTCCCAGATAAGACACCAGGGCCCCCGGGGTTTGGAAGAGGATGCACGAAAAACGTGTTTGTCCTCCGGCCTAGCAAAGAGGGCAGAGCCTTGGTTGTTGGCCCTGCTCCTTGCCTGGCTCCCCCCCCGGGATGCCCCCTCACCTGGAAGTTGTGGCTGACTCCCAGCTCTAAGGAGTGGGAGCACATCGTGAAGTTTCCCTGAGACAGGTAGATCTGGGCCATTAGGAGGTGAACATCAGCAGAGGTTGGATCGAGCTCCAGGCATCTCTGCAAAGTGCTCTGAGCATTCTCCAGTTCTCCTAGGGGACGGCACAGAAAGTCTCTACCTCAATCCTGGACGCCATCTTGGAATCTCCAGCTCCACAGAGCCAAAGCAGAACGTGGCATCTTCTCCCTGGACCCTACCCTCTTCCCAACTACCCTTTCTCCTTTGAGGCGTCACACTCTGTCTGGTCACTCAGCCTTGTGTCTTCTCCCCTTGAAGCCCCGCATCCAAACAGCTGCCAGGTCTCTTGCACCGGCCTCCTTTCTCCCTAGCTTGGGTCCTGGGCTATTGCAATCACCTCCTAATGGGTCTTTCTACCTGCAGAATCTCTTATCACTGTAATTTCCAAAGGCAGGAGATTGACCACATCCCTTTCCTGCTCAGAAGCCTTGGACGGTTCCCTTTTACCTCCAGGATAAAACAGATTCCTTCCGAGGGCCTTGAAGTTCTCCTTAAGCTCTAGGCTCTACTTTTACAGCTTTCCCAAGAATTAGAAAATAAATTCCAGTGTTACCCTTCCTCAACCAGTACCTATCAGAGATCTCTGCTATGTGCCCCTCCTGGGGTTTGAGGAAGGAAGGATCTAGGAGAGGGCCCTTGCTGTGGTTGGTGGAGAAGCCACTGTCAGTGGGAATGTGAGAGGTAAGCTTTGTATCAGCATTAACGGCCACTAACTGTAGATTTCATTCAACCACACGTAGTTGATAAATACTGACTATGTGTAGGGCCTGTCCTGTGTGCTGGGGACACGCATTGACCCTGGAGGGACGTGGAAACAGAAGGACTGCTGCCTGCTCTCAAGGGGCTCACTGGACAGCCGCATACACAAATAACCAGCAACACAGAGGAAGAGGCTCAGAGGAAGGCCCAGCCCTCCCGAGTGGTGGGGATTTGGGGAGGGCTCTATGCAGAAGGTGCGAGCTCCAGCTGGGCTCTGAGAGCTGAACCGGGAGGATGCTCCAGTCTGGGAGCTGGGGTAATCCATGTAAAGCATCCTGGACCCGCTGGCGTTCATCATGACGAGTCTCTTCGGGCCTGTGTGAGACTGGCCAACGCGGCTGGGGGCTCTGTGCTTACCTGACAGGTACTTGACCTGTGCCATGAGATAAAGCGGGTCAATCAGAGCGGGGGCCACTTTGACCACGGGGTTCAGGATCACTGCTGCTTGCTTGAGGAGAGGAGATATGATCTGGCCTGGGGATCTAGGCTGGGAAGGAAATGTGACAGCCCTCAGAGCCTTCCCTTGAAAACCAAAGTGGAGGGCTCTTCTGGGAGACTCTGCAGGTGGGCTGGGCTGGGAGGCTATCACCTAATGCCCTGCTGGCCGGCCCCAGTCTTCTGCGCAAGGGGACACTTAGGGGAGCGTCATTCTTTCCTTTTGCACTCGAAATATCCAGAAACATGAAGGGAATAGTACAAAGAGACTGAACCACAAATATGCAGGCTAAGAAGGGTTTAGTCCATGACCTCAGGGCCTGGAGGCTGGCTCAGAGATGACCAGCTAGGCTGCAGGGGCGGGATGTTTGGCCACAGCCCTTCCTTCCTGAGGACCCCTTTTTAGGCGCCACCCCACCCCCCGCCCCCCAGGAGCTGAGCTGTGTTGCCTGAGGCACAGACGGGCAGCCACTTTCAGTCTTGCAGCGAGCTCCCTGGGGCAGGGACCCGCACCTGCTTAGGGCAGAAGGACAGGTACTCCTTCACGATGTTCACCAGGAAGGCTGGGTTGAGCTTCTCGAAGTACTCGACGCTGAGCGGAATGCCCTGCATGCTGCAGAAGTGGAGCTCCGCTGCCTCCTTGAGGAGAGCCGTGGCCGCCTGCTCACTCTTGTGCTTCTTGGAGGCCAGCAGCGCCTGGAGGAAGGTGAGCACCTGCCCAGGGGAGGGAGCTCTTGGCCTTGGCACTCCTCCGCCCAGGCTGCCCCGGGGAGGGGGGGAGTTGGCATTGTGAGCTGGCTGGGGCCCCTGCCCAGAGCCCTCCCAGGAGGACCTCCGCTTTGGATTTAAATTGGGGGGGGAGGGAAGGAAAGGAGTGGGGGAAATAAGGCGACCTCTGACCTCGGACTTCCCCAGGGACAGCTGAACTTCCTTCAGGAATTCCAGCTGTTGCTCTGCCTCCTCCAGGTTGCCCTCCAGGATCTGGCACCAGATGATGCCTGTAGTCCAAGCACACAAAGGAACAACCTCATAGTCGGTCAACTGAGGAGGAGACCGATTGTGTGTCATGGGTCCCTGAGCACAGCAAATGCTGTCCTTCCTGAATCCCCCAGGGGCCCTGGACACTGGCACTTCTAGCGGGGGTTTCCATGTTTTGTTGGGTTCATTTAAAGCTTGTAGAAGGTATAAGAGGAAAAGTGGGAGGTCAGGGTGGCCTCCCTGCACCTGTGCCCAATAGGAGGGCCCTCAGGGCCTTGGTGAAGAATCCCGCCAGGACAGACCCTATGTCTCCTCCTTCCTTCTTTCTTTCAGTGTCAGCCCTCTCTGGCTGCCCAAGGGGAGGCCCCCTGTTGTACCAAGACTGAGGGAGGGCAGCGTGAAAGCCCCGGGATTGTAGGTCCAGGCCTGGGCGGTGCCTCAGAGACCACCGCTGGTGTAGAGACCCATCTGGGCAATTCCTGTTGGAGCCTGAGCTCTGCCTGGCCACAGGGTGAACTCAACAGGCATCCATGGGACGTGAAGAAAAAGGAAGCACCAGCCCCTGGCCTCCAGCTTCCTGCACTCTGGTGGAATGAAGGGGAAGGAGGTCGAGGGTGGGGACTGTCAACGTCCTGGCTGATTTCGTTGTAAAGAAATGGCTATAAACGTTGTAAAGGGTGGCTCCTTGGGAAAGTTAAGTCAGGCAACAATGAAAGGGGTCCCGTGAACTGCCGTGATCTGAATCCCTAACTTCCTCGAGCCCCTCCCCCGGGTCAGGGCAGCCTGCCGCACCGCACAGACCTGTCAGGGCCGCCACGCTGCTCTCGTCCAGCTTCATGGCTTCCGTGTACCACAGAGCGGCTTCCTTCGCTCTCTCCTGAAGGATGAGCTGGTAGCCCAGCTCGTTAGCGAACTGCGCATCTGAGGGCGCCGCTAGGAAGGTGCGCTCGATGAAACTGTAGATTTGCTGCAGGATTATCTGGTGCTTCCCACACTGCGAGGAAAAACAGCGCGGGGCTGCGGCGGCCTTAGCGGATGGAGCTGACCGATGACCGGGCCCGAGGGTCCCCACCAGCTAGGGAGAACCTGGCCCCCAGGCCAGCCACAGAAACGAGTGAGTAGCGTCAGGCCTACGAGGCAGGGCCGCCAGCAAGGCCCACCGAAGTCCGCGTTACAAGGCGTGACCCAGAATCCAGGACCAGGATTTCAGGGCAGGAAGGGTCTCCTCGGCCGTCTGGTCCAGCCCAAAGTGGGGGAAAGCTCTCTACTACAACAGACCGGGCCCCTTGCCGAGCATTTCCCAAAAGGTGAAGGCTGCCCTTTCCACTCGGACAGAGCGCAGGCTGGTGGGAGGTTTTCCCTGGCCCTGAGCTCAGATGTGCCCCTCTGCCTCCCCCTCCCCCCGGGGTCCGCAGGCTGTGCCAGTGCTCCGGTTCGGCTCTGAGGCCTCCCCTGCTGAGTGTCCTCCACTCCTTCCACTGATCCTTTAACCATGCTGGCTGCCCCATTCTGAGCGCTCTGCGGCCTTCCGGTGCCCGGCCCAGACCAGGGCACTCCAGAGCGGTGCTACCACCCCTTCTTCCCTAAAACTCCGCCCCTTTGATACGCCCGTTATCGGAGGCGGGGCCCACTTCCCACTCTCTCTCCTAGCCAGCTCGCAGAACCTCGAGGAAGCCCCAGATCTTTTTGCAGACGTGCCATTCACTCATGAGGCAACGTCATCCGGTGGTCCAGGCCCTACTGCTTCCTGTCTTTGGGAGGCTGGTGAGACACTGACCGTCTGGGACTCGGATTGAGGAGACTGGCCCAACCATTTGGCCTTCGCCGTCCCTGCCCGCTCTGGGTGGTTCAGGGCTCCTCCTACGAGCGCTGGACTCAGTGCCGGCGGGACCACAAAGATGGTACAGCCCCCGTCCCGGGGAGCTCACGTATGGAAGCAGAAGCAATGCATCGCCAGGGGACAGACAAGGCAAGAGCGTATACAAGGGAGAGCAAGGGCTGCCCGGGTGGGCTCCGGGGAGGGCTGCACAGGAGGAGTCCTGAATCAAGCCTGAAGGCTGGGTGGTCAGCCTGAGCGTGGCACTGAGGGAGGAGGAGGCCGGGGAACCTGCTTACCAGTCGACTGAGGACGATGACCTTCTTGAGATGCAGGCTCGGGTTCTGGGGTTCCTTGGTCTCCAAAGCCTTAATCAGATTTCTCACCTGATTGATCGCCTGCAGGGAAAAAAAAGAGACGTCTTCACCCAGGCCTTGCCCCTGCCTCCTGGCTTTTGCTTTTTAAACGGAAGGCCTTACTCTCAACTGTTTTCTACCTACCAGGTACAGAAACCCCACGCTCAAACCCATGCAGTAATTGGTTAGTTGTATTTAGGCAGATAATACTTCATCAGTCAATAGTCAAGAAGCATTTATTAAGCACCTGCTATGTACCAGGCAATACAACAAGAGGCAAAAGACAGTCCCTGCCCTCAAGGAGCTCACCATCTAACGGGGGAGACTTTGTACCATCCATCCTTTGGGAGGCTGCACAGCTTAGTGGAGAAGAGCCAGAAGACCTGAGTTCAAATCTTGCCTCAGACACACACTGGCTGTTTGACGCTGGGCTGGTCCTCTGGGTGATTCTCTAGGGTTCGCAGAGCAAGTACCATTGGGGGAAATAAAATAATTGGCCGTGCCTGATGCTCCCCGAGTGAGGAGGCTGCTTCTCAAGGGTACAGAGAGAGGGGCGTTGTGGTGTGGGGCTGCACAGCAGAGGATGCCACTGGATGGAGGAACAAAGGAGAAAACTCTTTGTCCTTGTGGTTCACTCGTTTCGGCCGTGTCCGACTCTCTGTGACCCCATTTGGGGCTTTCTTGGCAGAGATGCTGGAGTGATTTGCCACTTCCTGCTCCAGCTCATTTTACAGATAAGGAAACTGAGGCAAACAGGGTGAAGTGACTTGCCCAGGGTCACACAGTTTGTTCGTGTCTGAGGCCAGATTTGAACTCAGGTCTCCTTGCCTCCAGGCTCAGCTCTCTATCCACTGTGCTACCTCTGCCCCAAAAGACACTCCTTAGGTGTTTATTACGTGCAAGGCACGTGTGACGTGCAGGGGGGCATACGTGCCAGCCCAGATAGTTCTTGTTCCCAAAGAGCTCCTGCTCTATTTAGAGGAGATAACTGACTTAGGAGGATGGAAAACTCCTGGGTTCCCCAGGGTGCAGCAACAAAGCCACTGACGGTCAAGCGTCTTCTTCAAATCAAACCAAACCACCCCCTTTTCTGACAGCGAACTCTTTGAGCTGCCAGGGACTTGAGTGGTGAGACTTTCCTTTCACGGGACATTAGCTGGGGACCCCAGCACTTGGGGGGTTATGTGTCTCACAAGGCATGCTTTCAGGTACCTGGTGCTTGGGGGGGGAGATATTGGGGAAGGCAAGGGGCAGGGGCAGAAATCCTGAAGTCTGCACAGAGAGCTAGAGAGCTCAGAGGCCAGGCCTCTTCAGTGACCCAGGCCACACCAAACTGGACCCTAGATTTTGAGTTGAAGGGGGGCTTAGAGGTCTCTTGTTGCCCAACTTTCATATTCTGCCAATAAGGAAGACCCCGCCCAACACTTCGATGTTTGCCCGGTAGAGCTGGAGCTTGGGACCCAGGGGGGTCCAGAGTAAAATAGGAATCAGAGGCAGGGACCCAAAAAGCAGGATCATAGAACCTTTGGAGTTGGAGGGAACTTCAGGCAGCATCGCGTCCAACCCGAGTGGCCCAAGAGTCCTTCCTACAGCCATGACAAGGGACCACGCAGCCTCCAAGGAAGGGTCATCCTGGCATGGGGTGGGTCCTTGGCCAAAGAGCCACGTGATGCTCTGCTCCCACTCCTCTTGGTGGAAGCTGACTGAGGAGGACCTTATGTCTTTGTCTATACTGTGGGTTTGCCATGGCTGAAAAAAATCTGTCGTGTGGTGGCCAGTCTCCTGGCTGACCCCCAGAGAAGACACCATCCATGCCTTCTTGGCCTAAAGCTGCCATTTTGTTGGGTTCTGCCAGTGCTGTGCCCTGCTGCCATGACCTTTGAGAGTCCGGGGCGAGAGCACCGCCATGCTATCCTGAGTCATCGCCAAGGGCTGGCCTGGAGGTGTTCACTTCTTTGTAAGATGAAAAAATAAGGCAGTCGGGGAAGCAGTGAGGTGGCCCGGTGGACAGGGTTCTGGGCTTGGAGTCAGGGAGATCTGAGTTCAAATCCAGCATCAGACACTTAACCAGTTGGGTGACTTTGGGCAAGTTGCTTTACCTTTGTTGGCCTCAGTTTCCTCAACCGCAAAACGGGGACAATGGGAGCCCCCACCTCCCAGAGTTGTGAAGATAGTATTTATAAAGTGCTCAGCACATTGCTTGGCACATAGTAAGCCCAATCTAAGTGTTAGCTATTTTTCATCATTATTAGGCTGTGGGGGTAGATATGGGGTCTTTTTTTGTGTCTGTATTTGAGATTTCCTGTAACAGGAAATCCTGTGGGTACTCCATCATTGACTGACCAATCATTGATCATTGCTTTAACAGGATGGGGGTTACAGAATGCCAGCTGCCAAGAAGGGGTCTTGGAGGTCAGCGAAGCCATGCTCTTCATTTTATAAGAGACATCGAGGCCTTGATGGGAAACCAGACCGCTCAAGGTCTCTATTTCTGCAGCACTGTTGGAATCAGCTCTGCTTAAGCAACGCCATGTGGAGGGAAAGGCAGATGAGACAGAACGGGTGGGGACAGACAAGTCCATGGCACCCCGAAGTGGCTGGAGGCTAAGAACTAGGGAGCTCAGGCCATGGGCCTGTGTTAGAAAAGAAAAATTACTCATTATGCAAGTTATTAATACATAATTCACAGGACATTTCTTAATCCTCCAGAGAACTGACCTCATTGACATCTCCTTCCCTTGCAAACTTGTGCACGGCCAGAACCTGATGGGCATCGATGTTGTTTTCATCTTTTTCTAAGATTCTGAAACAGGAATAGGAATTCCTCCAAGTTAAGCGTGACCCCACAAGCTGGGGGGCTGGTCGACCTTCCGTTGGACACTTGGCTTGCTGCTCTAAGATGTGTGAACAACCCGGTGAGGCAGGCCAATGTTTTTGCATTATTGGAATGCTTTGTGCTGGCCCACTACAGCTGGAGAAGAGATTGCATGTTATGTTTCTGTGTCAGGCCCCTCTCACAGTCTGGCAAGGCCCTGGAAACCCTGCTTAGAATCACGTAAAGGAAACGCTAAGCCTCAGGAAGGGGTTGGGGCCATTTCTCCCTCTGTCTGAGTTCGTGAACCCTGGAATCTCTTCACAGAACTTTTGGGGGCCCCAGGTTAAAGATCACAGAGCTAAGTTCTGGATTCTACCCAAAAGCAACTGGAGTCTGTGTGGCCCCACAGAAAGAGCACTGAGCTTGGACTCAGGAGAAGCCCGGGACCCAATCTTGTCAACTATGTGACCCTGGGCAAGTCATTTAACTTTGCTTTAACTTAACCAAGGCATTCTGACCATGCTCCCATAAGACGGGAGCCTGGAGCATTGACCTCACAGGGTGAGGCATTTCTTGCATCTCAGGCTGATTCTCAGGACTAGAGTACGCTAACAAAGCTTTGAGCATCCTCTGGGTGGTCTGGAAGGCACAGTGGGGTCTCTCTGAGCCCCTTGAGCTCCTCCAAAGCACCACAGGCCTCAGTCATCATGGGATGTGAGGCCCCTTATGTGCCAAGGAACATATTTTCTGGTTTCCCCAGTGCTCACTGGATGACCCCCCTGGCCCAAGGCTCTCACCCACCATACTCTGCTGAAGACGCAGCCCAGGGCTATGGAGGCCCTCGGGGTTACAAGCGGAAGCAAGGGTGAAAAGAAGCAGGAGGTGACTCCCCAAACTGCAGCAAGCTTACTGCCTTGGCAGAGCTGAATGAATGGAAGGAAGGAGAGCGGTTCTCTGTGAGACTGGAATGGGAGGGCTGGTTGGCTTTAAAGCCAACAGTCCTCTCTTGGAGGAGTCAGTCCCGGGCAGGCCCAGAGGGCTGTGGGGAGAGGCAGGAAAGGGACATAGAAGATTCTGCCACCCCACAGGAGAGGTGGATGACATTTAAGCTTGGAAAGGAGGTGGGTGGGTCTGGAGGAATTCATGGTCACCTCGTGGCTGCCCGGCTTTGGCTGTGCCTCTATAGCAGGCCTGCTGGCTGTCCCACTAGAATGTAAGCTCATGGAGGACAGAACCTGCTTTCTCTTTTCCTTTCTTTCTAAAGTGCCTGGCACATGTTATGTGCTTCCTGCGGCTGGTAGGAGTGAGAGATCACAGAGATCACAGAGAGGCCAAGGGCTGCCCTGGGGGCCCCACAGGACCCCTAGGGCCTAGAGCAGCTCCTCTAGGGACACTCTGGGAAGAGGGATGCACAGGATGAGGCAGGGGGAAAACACTGTCTCTTTGTCATTTGGTGAAATCTTTAAGTCTGCCGGAGCTAAAATAAAAACCTGAAAAAAATACAGCATCCAGGCCTTGGAGTCAGGAGGACCTGAGTTCAAATCCAGCCTCAGACACTTGACACTTACTAGCTGTGTGACCCTGGGCAAGTCATTTAACTCCGATTGCCTCACCAAAAAGCAAGAACACAAAAATACAGCCTCCCGACACTATGGCTACTCATGGTCTCTTCCCTTACCGCTGTCCTGTTTCAACAGTTTGTTCCCAGTCTTGCTGGGCCAAGAAGAGTCTCATCTTCAGTGTAAATGCTGGGATGAAGTTAAAAAACGTAACTGTTATTTGATTAACAACTTCCAGAGCACCCGAGTAATTCTGCTGCATCATGAGATAGTTTGCCTATTGAGAAAAGTTCAGAGAGACCACTTAGCTCAGGTGAACTCTGTTGACGGCACAGTCCTCTGCTCTGCCTGCCATCTCAAGGAGGATGCCGAAGCTTGGCCTTGAGCAGCCCAGATGAGGGCTGGCCCCTGGGGCTCTCTGGAGCCGTGTACCTCAGCGACAGCTCCCTCTGGGATCTGGCTTTGTCAGCCGAAGGAGGCCTGGGAGGCTCCAGGGCACGGCTGCCAGGGAACTGCCAGCCTGAGTGCACATACCTCCCACCCAGGGAGGATCTACCAGCCTGGAGGCTTTGGGAGGAGGCCCAGGAAGGCCCTGTATCTCATCTAGGGAAGACGGCTCAATTCAGGACAGGGAGCGAGGGCCGCTCACATGTAGCTAAGACTAGAGGTCCTTGGGGACCGTCTGGTCTGAGGGCCTCACTAAGCACAGGGGGACAGAGGCCTTTGGAGGGGGAGGTCCTGCTGGGAGTGAGGGGGCGAAGCTGGGGCTAGGACTAAGGCACTCTGACCGTGTTCCCGACCTTCCCCATCAGGCCCAACACATCCTTGGTGTCTCGGATCCCTTGATCAAAGTACTTGACGGACTTCTTTACGGTGTGCTGTTTGTCAGAGGTAAAGTCCACCCAGCCTCGGAGCACATAGCCCTGAAGAGGGAAATGGGGGGCTTTCAGAGAGCTCACCCCGACTTCCAGGCTGGCCCTAGTAGGAGCGGAGTCGAGGCTGCCTAGGTGGTGTGATGGCGGCCCGGGGAAGGGCCTCCCGTCCACTGGGGCCAGCACCTCAAATGCCCCCTCCCCCAGCTCCTTGAGCCCAGGCCCCACCCCAGATGCCCAGGATCTGCTGAGCTGGGCTCATCAGTGTGCTCCCCGCCTTGGGGATGGAGGGTACTGTCCTTGGTGCTCATGCTGGCTCACGTGTGGGTTCTCTCTGATTTAAAGTCTCCCCATCCCGCCTCCCCGCCCCCAGCCCACCTGCCTCGACCAGAAAACGGAGCCCACGGGAGTGCTCAGGCCTCACCTCTCTGGATCCGCTGGACACTTTGAGCATTCTGTCAATGTACTCCTTGGCTTTCTCATTTTTACCCATGAGCCAAAGAAACATCCCCGCATAATACAAGGCGCTCGTGCTGGCAGATTTCCGGGTTTCCTTGAGACAATTTTCAAGTTCTGAAATAGCCTCCTGATCTGCATCCCAGGGAGAAAGCCAGATTGAGGAAGGGTTAGGATATGGATGTAATCCTATGTTAGCGGGAGCCTGAGAAAATCTTTATTTAAAAAACCCCAAAACTAGACAGTGGGGCACCTGGGAGGTACAGTAGAGAGCACCAGCTCTGGAGCCAGGAGGACCAGAGTTCAGGGGTAGAGGCCAGCTCTCTCTCTGCCCCACTGGCTCTCCAGGTGCTGCCTTCTGAACGGTAACCTGACCTGTCTGCAGAGGACAAATCTGGAAGATGGGCCAAGTCTCCACGCCCAGGGGCTTCAGAGAACACGCGCTTTCTCTGGCTTGGTTTTCTGGCCTTTGCCATTCCTCTGTTCCTGCTGCATTCCACACCATACTGCCTCCCAAAGGATTAGCTTGCAAGCTCCTTGAAAGCTGGTTCTATAGGCTGTTGAACGCGTTCCCACCCCAAAATTTAGCACAATAGACACAGTAAATGGTCAGTAAGTACTCACTGAAGTGGATTATTTATGCACACACTTCATTCCCCCTCCAGACTGTGAAGTCCCTGAGGACAGATACTGAGTCCTATTCACCTCTGCCCTCACCTGGCACCTCATGTGGCCAGGTCCTTGCATGGGGCAGGTCAGAGTGAAGGCTTGTTGGATGGATTCTTGGCTTCCGAGGGTCCCCATTCCCCTCCCCACTCTCTGCCTTCCAGAAAGGCAGATTTTGCACAAACATTTTGCCTGCCTGGCTAAGTCTTTGCTGCCTTTACCAAGTATCTGGTTTCTTCTGAAGACACCTCACAGGATCATGGTTAAAGGGACCACTGAAATCATCTGTCCCTTTACTGGGTCAGGAGATGGTCAGCTAGCGGACAGAGTTCCGGGCCTGGAGTCAGGAAGACCTGAGTTCAGATGTGGCCTCAGATGATGACTAGCTGTGTGACTTTGGGAAAGTCACTTCACTGCCTGCCTGTTTCCTCTTCTGCAAAATGAGAATAATAACAGCACCCACCTTTACAGGGTCACTGAAAGGATACAATAGTATTTGGGGTACGTAGCACTTAGGTGCCTTGTAAGTGGTTCTTTTCTCTCCTTCCCCTTTATTTTAGAGGTAAAGAAACTGAATCCCGGCAAAGTGAAGTGACTTGCTGAGGGTCACACAGGAAGCAGAGTGGGATTGAAACTCATCTTATACCACCTAAAGGTATGAGTTTGGGGAAAATTATGGATAGGTATGGATAGGCCAAAATGGAGATGGAGAATTCACTGATGGTCTCTATAAATACTTATAAATTAGAATATTTAGAACTTATTCTGGGATAAACTTCTTGACAGCACAAGGCTAGGAGATAGTGGATTCTCCATTTGGGCAATCCCCCAGCCTGGGCCTGGCTGCAGAGCCATTTTCAAAGGGGAGTAAGTAGGAGAGGAAGGAGGTGGTGGAGGGAGAGTGAGGAGCCCCAAGAGGCCCGCTCGGTACCTCGAAGTCAAGAGAGAGACCCGCAAACCAGAACAAACACATATAGGAGGGTGCTCCCAAGACTGTGAAGGCCCCAGGAAACCACAGCATGAGGAAGACAGCTGGAGGACCAGGAAAGGAAATGCTTAGCTTGACGAAGAAAACTTCTCCCTCCTGCCCGCCCGCCTGAGAGCCCCCTCTGTCTGAAGATCTGTCAGATGGACCTTCTCTGTCAATCATTAGAGGAAGGTTCAGTGGAAGGCAGGGCCTCTAATAAGGAAATGAAGGGACTAGGTGATGAGCCCCTTGGTACTAGGAGGCTCTGAGAAAGCAGTCAAGCTTCAGGGAGGATAGTCTGTCCACAGAAGAGACATTTGGCCTCTTCTGAAATTCCCATCCCCACAGCTTTAATTAGGTCAATCAATCAATCCATGAGGATTTATTAAGCACCTACTAGGTGCTAGGTAGGGGCTGCTAGGTGGTGCAGAGGATAGAGTGGGCCTGGAGTCAGGAAGACCCGAGTTGAAATTCAGCCTCAGATACCTACTAGCTGTGTGACCCTGAGCAAGTCATTTAACCCTGTTGGCCTAAATTGCCCCATCTGTAAAATGAGCTGGAGAAGGCAATGGCAAATCACTCCAGTGTCTCTGTCAAGAAAACCCCCAGTGGGGCCACGAAGAGTCGGACACAACCAAACAACAACAACACAGTCAAAGATGAGGGACTTTGGGAGGGAGGCCAAGCACGGCGGGAGGGATGGGGAAAGGGCAAATGCAGGAAGTGACTCCTGAGCCGCTAGAGGAAGAGAGGCGAGGAAGAAACGCTCACTGCCGCAATGAGCTGAGAAAAAAGAAATGGAGAGAAGCAGAGGCAGAGAGGATGCAGAGGGTGGGTGGGATGCTTAGGGAACCCCGGGGGTTCAAATAAAAAACCAGCTGGGACAAGGGACCCTTTGGCAAAGTCACAGGACGTAAAGTGAGCCCACAGGTCAGCCACACTTCCGTACATCACCAACAGAACCCAGCAGCGAGGGGTCGAAGGAGAAGGTCCATTTAAAATCTCTATGGACAGGATAAAATGCTTGGGAGTTTACCGGCATGACATGCATCGGGACTGCATGAGCAGCATCACAACACACTCCACGCAAATAAAGGCAGATCCAAATGGAGAGATAGTAATTGCTCATGGTTCGGCTGAGTCAACATGATGCTAATGACACTACTACCTAAATTATTTTATTTCTTCAGTGTTTTACCAATCAAACTACCAAAGCACAATTTTATAGAGCTAGAAAAATAATAACAAAATTCACTGGGAAGAACAAAAGGTCCAGAATGTTAAGAGAAACGATGAAAAAAATGAGAGGGAGGGGGGCCTGGCGGTACCTGATCTCAAACTGCACCACAACTGTATCTATCAGAAACAAGCCGGTGCTGGGGAAGAAGGAGAGAGGGTGATCAGGGGAAGAGACCAGGTGCCCACAACACGGAGCAAATGGCCACAGTGACCTGGTGCTTGATAACCTCGAAGATCCCCGCTCCTGGGGAAAGAGCTCACCATTCCACAAACATGGAAAAAGGCTGGGCAGAAACCGGACACAGACCAACATCTCACACTGTCTACCAGACGGGCGCTGACGGAGACGGAGAGGCTGGCCTCTAAACAAGCTGACGTCACAAACGAGGAGCACCGAAGGAAGGACCTGCAGGCCTGTGGCCAGGGGAAGAGTCCAGGCCCGAAGAGGGTGCAGAGAGGCTCATGGGAGGCAACACAGGCGGGGCTCGTTACATCAAATGAAATGTTTTTGCACAAACAAACCAATGCAGCTAAAATTAGAAGCGCAGTAGGAAGTGGGAAGATATCTGCGGCCAATGTCTCTGATAAAGCTCTCTCTTCTAGGATATACAGGAGACCGAGTCAAATTTATAAGAGTAAGAGTGATTTTTCCAGTTGATAAATGGCCAAAGGACATGGATGGGCAGTTTCCAGAGGAAGCAATCCAAGTCATCAATAGCTATATGAACAAATGCTCTAAATTACTAATAATTAGAGAAATGCAAATTAAGCCAACTTTCAGGGACCACCTTGTACTCATTTATTGGCCAAGTGAACAACAAATGACAAATGCTGGAGGGTTTGTGGGAAAACAGGTACTTTCATGAACTGCTGGTTGAGCTGAGAACTAGTCTAACTTCTCTTGAAAGCCATTTGAAACAAGGCCCCAAGGCTATGAAGCTGAGTGTACCTTTTGATCCAGAAATTTCACTACTAGGTCTATGACCCAAAGAAAATTGAGGAGGAAAGGGACCCAAAAATATTTATAGCAGCTCTTTTTTTTTTGTGGTGGCAAAGAACTGGAAATGGAGGGGATGCCCATCAATGGAGGAATGGCTGGACAAGTTGTGGTATGGAAGGTAATGGAATATTATCATGTTATAAGAAATGATGAGCAGGAAGATTTCAGAAAAACCTGGAAAGACTTATAGGAACTGATGCAGGGTGAAGTGAGCAGAACCAGAAGAGTACCATTAAGTACACATTATTATAATAACAATATTATAAAGACCATCAACTTTGAAAGCCTTAGTAACTCTGATGAACATGATGACCAACCATTATAAAGGGTTTATAATGAAATATGCTGCCCTCCACCTAACAGAAAACTGACAGACTCGAGGGCAGATCCAAGCATCTTTATTTCTTTCCTTTTCTCTCCGTTTCTTTCTTTCCATTCCTTCCCCTTTCCTTTCCTTCCCCTTTCCTTTCCTTCCCTTCCCTTCCCTTCCCTTCCCTTTCCTTCCCTTCCCTTCCCCTCTCCCCTTCCCTTCCCCCCTTCCCTTCCCTTCCCCCTTCCCCTCCCCTCCTCTCCCTTCCCTTCTTCCCTCCCTCATTTCCTCCCTTCTTCCCTCCCTCATTTCCTTCCTTCCTTCCTTCCTTCCTTCCTTCCTTCCTTCCTTCCTTCCTTCCTTCCTTCCTTCCTTCCTTCCTCCCTCCCTCCCTCCCTCCCTTCCTTCCTTCCTTCCTTCCTTCCCTCCCTCCCCCCTCCCTCCTTTTTGGACATAGCTAACATGGAACTGTTTTGCATTTTGCATACATATTTGCAATGGGCTTTATTTCTCTTGCCTTCTCAAAGGGTGAGGGGGGGAGGAGGGAAAAATAAAAATAAAATTGAATTAAAATATTTTTGAAAAGAATATAAGCCCCATGAGGGCAGGACAGAGCACAGTGCCTGGCACCTAGTAGGCACTTAATATGCCCTTGCCGATTGGCTGGAGCACAGGGCATGAGCTTGCTGACAAGCCCAGTTTCCAAAGCATCAGGAAAAGAACTGAAGGAAAGCCACATGGTTAAGGACAACGATTGAGTGGGCTAGAACACCATCAGGAAGAAGCCTGACTACCCAGACTGGGCAGAAACGTGAGAGAGATGTCAAAGACAACAGCCAGGCCTGTCGAGGGCTGAGGCAGCCCTTGGGCACTGACAGCGTAATGCCCCTGGATGCCAGGGAGAAGACCTGACTCTTACAGCCTCAGTTTCCTTCTCTGTAAAATGGGGTCAGTAAAGCTTGCAGTCCCTAACTCACACTGCAACAATCCATTGTGGCCCCAAAAAGGCTCCGAGTTAGCTTCAGGGGAAAAGGAATCCTACAGCCCTGGCTTGCGCGACCGAGTGTGGTGGTGTCTTCCTGCCCGGCCTCTCCCACTTACCGATGGTCTCACAGCGCTTGTGGGCATAAATGAGGGCCATCATGGAGCACAGCGACACGTCCGGGTGATTCTTCAGACTTTCCAGCTCGCCGATGGCGTCCTGTATGTGTTCTGCAGAGACAATTCACGCTAAAATTTTAAATCAAAATGCAGTAAACGATTGTAGTGAAGAGAGGGAGGAATGGCCCCACATGGGGGAGTGCAGGAGACCCAGATACACCAAAGCCTGGCACACAGTAGACACTTAGTAAATGCTCGCTGATGGCTACAAACCATTCTTGCATATTTTAATAAACTCGGTCTGGCTGCCCCAATCGAAACTCTTTCCAATCTATATTCTATGCTAGTGCCCCAGTAATCTTCCTACATCATTATTTATTTTTACACCAATCATTTCCATATAGATCCACCCTCACCCCAAATGACCCTTCCTTTATGGCATTAAAGAAGACCGTTAAGCAGAGTGTTACCAATACAGTAACTAGTGTGATGGTGTATGCAACATTCAGCCCCTGCAGACTCCGGCCTCTCAACTTGAGAGAAGGGTTGTCCATTTTATTCTCAGTTCTCTGAGCTTTTCATTGATTTTTCAGTTGCTCAGATGCTTGCCAGTCATCATTTCATTACATTATTGTGGTCATTGTGTCTGTTCTAATCACCCTGAACCAGGTCAGTCACCCAAATCCTCCCACTTTCTCTGTACTACTCATATGCGTCTTTGCCTCTTACACAATATTTCGTTGTATGACGTCTGGAACACATTTTTTTTTTAGTCATTCCCCGATAGGGTGGGAACCTACTTTATTTCCAAGTATTTGTGACCATGAAAATGTGGCTATGAATACTTTGGTCCATGCTGGACTTGTTTTCAACCTCTTTGGGGTACACATGCTGAGAAGTGGAATTGCTGAGTCAAAGGCTGTGAGTAGCTTCATTACTTTGCTCACTCAATTCCAAGTGGATCAAATTGCAGCTCCACCAATAGGGTATGAGTGCACTTGTCCTTCTACAGCCCTCATATTCTGATCTTTCCCATTCTGGGGTCATTTTTGAGCATTTTCAGGCCTGAGGTGACACTGCACATGCCTTCAATGTGTATTTCTTTAGTTGTTACTGATCGGGGCGCATTTTCCTATAGCTGCTGGCAGAAAAATGACATGGAAAGCAAGGACTGGTCTGGTTTGCAAGTTCCAAGTTTGTATGTAACTTCCTCGACATTCTTGACCAAAGCTGGGAAAAGGCCCAAGTCTGTTCCAGGTGAGGTTTGAAAAGTAAAAAGTGTATGCTCTGAGCCTTCCCCAGAGAGGCAACCAGCGTTTATTAAGTACCAACTATGTTCCGGGCCCTGTGCTCTAATGATCATACAACAAACACTGCTGTGTTGCAGGGAATCACATTTTCTGGTATTTCTTTTTAAAACGCAACATGACAAAGTATTTCTAGCTTTGCTCCCTTTGCCCTGGGCAGCTATGTGGCACGCTCTGCTCAGCCCTCTGCCAGCTCCTCGACAGGAGGGAGCCAGAGTCCCTTAGCAGAGAGACCACAGGCAGGCTGGGGCAGTGCCTGGTGAAGCTCACGGACAGGGCCTGCTGACCAACACCCCACCGGGCATCTCCTCACTCCCTCTGGGCAGTTTCATGGCAGGAGGGGGCTCCTCACACTCTCAGGCCTCTCAATGCCTCAAGTAACCAGCACCTGCTGGACCACCTTCCGTCCTCTTTCCTGAAGGCCTGAAGGCACACACCTATCCACGTGAGTGATTGCAGCCCCTGGACAGGCCGGTCCCAGTTCTTGTGGATGGGTAATGGTGGCTTTCCAGACCAAATGACTGCCCTTGCTAGAGGGTGGGCTAACATGGGCAGAGATGCGTAATTTGTGTGGACAAGGTCATAGGGTCTAGAGGTCAAGGGCTGCAATGATTCTGTTAGTTGTGCTTTTTGTCACTAATCAAAGTATGTGCGCATGTACATGTAAATATATGTCTATTCACACACAAATACACATGCAAATACACAGATGCATGCAGACGCACTGAATTTTGTCCCTATTCAGTGTACAATACCTATACACGCATGCACGCATGTAAACATTTACAGATCTTACCTTGCTTGTACACGGTTGCTTGCATACTGTCTTCCCTATGAAGACTGTGATCTCCTTGGGGACTGGGATTGTTTTGGCCTTTCTTGGCATTTCCAGCACATAGCACACTGCCCGGAACATAGCAGGCACTTAATAAATGTTTGCTGACCTGACTTGAGTTGATGTTTCTGTCTAACTGCTGTTGCTTTGCTCCTGTGGTTCATACGTTATGGCCAATGCATTGGCTGTTACTACACACCCAGACCCCAAAGAGCCAAGCCCAGGCCCGGAGCTCGTTTATTACCTTCTCGAAGGAGGCCATACGCCTTGAAGAACTGCAGAACGGAGTCATTGCTGAATTTCTCCAGGCCTTCTGCGGCCGCATTCTGCACATGTCGGAAGTACTTTTCTTGACAATAATAGATTATTCTGGCCTAATGGAGATAAAAACTATCTGAGTTACTACTGCAGCTGGTGGAAAGAACTTAATCAAGCAATGGTATGGAAATAAGTTTGCACATTTAACTCTTGGGTTATGAATTGGCAAATTACTTCACGGAGACTATTTATCATTGCCATTATCATAGCCACACTATTTACGTGTCTTGATGCTTTAATGGAATATACCCACAAGAGACCCAAGAGAGTGGAAGAGGACCCATTGGCAAAAACATACGTATAGCAGCTCTTTTTGGAGCAGAGAAGACTTGGGAATGTACAGAATACCCATCGGTTGGGGAACGGCTGGACAAGTTACGGCGGATGAATGTAATGGAAAAGCACTGTGTTGTACGAAATGAAGAGATAGTTTCAGAGAAACCTATGCAGACTTGTATGAAATGATGCAGGGTGAAGTAAGCAGAACAATAATCACCACATTAAAAGACAGTCCTTGATCTCAAGGGGGATATAACATCCAATGGAGAGTGTTGGCCAAGGAGGGAAGCAGTCTGGGAAGTCACTGGGACGTCATTGTTACACCTTTTCCAGAAGCAACAGTGATATCAATTTGATTATGGTACCCTGTGCAAGGGATGGAAAGTGGTAGTTGGGATGGAGGGGTGATGGGGAGGACGTATATATGATGGCTGGTGAAAGGGCAAAGTGCCAGATGTCCTGACAGATGTCTGGACTCCTGTCAATCAAACAACATCTCCACCCTTGAAGTGACCACACAAACACAGCTGAGCCTCCTGGAAGGGATCTGTAATCATTCAGAGTAGTTTGGCCTAACTGTCTACAGGGAGAGAGCATGTGAATACAGATTTACTGTCCAGAATGCAAAACTCATCTGGATGGACACCCTCATGCCTTGTCCATAAATACAACTGGATGAGTTGGGTGCCAGTTGGGTGGCAGAAATGACTGGATCACTTTCAGGGAGCTGCTAAGCTCCTTTGCTGACCCTGAGCTTCCCATGGAAGCAAAGACCCATCTTTTGAATGCCAACATTCTAGCCGAGCGGCTATGTGTCAGTGACATATGGAATCCAACAGTCTCTAGATAGCACTCAAAGAGCCACGGAGAGACACATGGTGGGGATGAGCAGGCTGCTACATATGACCGGGGCCGGGGTGGAACATGAGTAAATGGCATCATGGAACTGTATGATGGAAGAGAAGATGGACTGGGCACATTGCAAGAAGGATGCCTGGCACTGGACAGCTGGAATGGTCTAGTAGTACTCTGTTGATGTCAAGAAGAAGGGAGGAAGGCCTCCTCTGGCTTGGGAGGATTCCCTGATGTGAATCCTGGAAAGATGTGGACAAGAGCTGCTCAGGATGGGCAGGCGCGCACCACTGATGGGCATTTCCAAATGGATGAATGCACAGTCCATTTGAGAGCTTTATCCTTGGCATCTAGCCTCAAACCAGGCACACTGCATGTGCTTGAAATCTGTCGAGTTGAATGGAGGCCTGAGGCCTGGGAAGAGGCCACCGGATGTGGGAAGTTAGGAAGTCAATGGCAACCTTGGAGAGCAATTTCAAAGGGATGGTGGCGGCAAAAGGGGGATTGCAGAGGAATAAGAGAGGACAGAAAGGAAGTGAAAAGGGGCAGCTAGGTGGCACAGTGATAAAGCACCAAGCCTTAGAGTCAGGAGGACCCGAGTTTAAATCTGGCCTCAGACATACAACACTAGCTGTGTGACCCTGGGCAAGTTACTTAACCCCAACTGCCTTGCAACAAAAAAAAAAAGTGAAAAATTTCAAAGCAGCTTAACAAGCACTGAAGTGTCTAACATGAGCAAAGCATAATAAGGCCAAGGCATTGGATATGCAGACACACCAACCCCCTCAAACCCTGAAGAGGTCCCTGCCCTCAAGGACCTTTCCCAGCTACTGACTTCCTCACTCTCCCACCGTCCCACCAGCTACTGAAAGAAGGCCAACTGTGTAAGGTAGGAGGCCTTGGGGAAGTGACTGAACACCTCAGTGGTGAGGTTAAGGTCTTCATCATCTTTGGGGAGTGAACGGTGCTCCTTTCAGCAAAATGCCTGGCACACAGTTATCACTGAAAATAAATGGCTGTTGTCTAAACAACTGGTTAAGAAGATGACTTCTTTGACCAGGATCTGGATTCCTGGACCACAGCTTAAGCTATAAGGGATGACAGACTCCTGACTGGGGATACAGTATACCTACTCAGCATAGTGTGCAGTCTTGCAAAGTGAACCCAAAGGGCTTTAAACTGAAAAGGAAGGAAGAAGGAGCAAAGTGCCTGCGTACACCCACTCAATTTGGATACTGCAGAGGAAGGAGGAGTAGTGGCTGAGGTAAGGAAAAGTTAGGAGGCAAAATCCAGGAAAGGAGCCGGTTATTAAGCTCATGGCCTGGGAAGCCGGTATGGGACAGCGGAGCGCTGGCAATAAGCAAGGTGCACTAGAGAGGTCTTCACACCAGGAAGCCCACTTGACTCCACTCCTGTGTCTCTGGATAGGTGAACTTCATTGAAAACAAGCAGGCCACACATCCAATCACTGTCTACTAAGACGATGCCCTAGGATAGAGTAAGACAAGCAAGCCAGGGACCACCCACCCGTTCCAATCGTCTCCCCTCCCCACTCCTCTTTCCAAACCTCTCTCTCTTCCACCCACCATGAGGGCCGAATCACTGCTGCTCATCTTGGAGCTGGGGGGGTCTGGGGCGGCCGGCTGAGAGTGTCAGGCTCCAGAGGCAAAAGCGGGGAGTGAGCGGTTTGCACCACGGGGGATCCGAGCCTGGGGGGCCAGGATTGGGTCAGGGGGCCACGGGAGACACAGGGTCCGGCCCCCGACGGATCAAGGCTGGGAGGCTCAGGATTGGGGTTAAAGGACTCACTGGGAGCCTTTGGTTTCGGCCAGGCCAAGGAGGGCTGTGGTCAGGGGTCAAGGGTCAGACTCAAGAATTGGGGAGGGGGCTGGCCAGGGCAGGGACGAGGCAGGAGCTGGGATCAGAGTCCCGGAAGGGAGAGGGTAGGGGTCAAGGGCAGGGACAAGACCAGGGTCTGGGTCGGGGTCTAGGCAAGGACAAGGCAGGGGCCAAGGCCGGGGTCAGGGCCAGAGCCGAGGTCGGTCAGGTCAGGCAGAGGTCGGTCGGGTCAGGCTGGACTCGGTCGGGTTCCGAGTCGGGACCGGGTTCCAGGCTCCCCCGCTGGGAACCTCGGCGCCTCGCGACTGCCTGAGGTTTCCGGGGCGTCCTTAGCAACTTTAGCGTCTCCTTGGCAACAGAACACGTTTCCAGGGCGTGGCTTCGGGCCCCAGGCGAAGTAATCCATCCCGGATAGGTCGATGGGCAATAGGCGCTCGCCCCGCCTCCGGCTCGGGTCTCCATTGAGGATGCCTGCCGCGCCGACAGCTGCGCCTGCGCATCAATTTGGACCGGGCCGGGCCGGGCCGAACCGGAGCCCGCGGAGCCGGAGCCGGACAGTGGCCGCCTGGGGACACGTGCGGCCATGGGCCTGACGGCCAGCGCGGAGCAGCCTGAGGGCGGCGCGGAGGGATTCCACCTGCACGGGGTGAGTGATGCGGCAGCCAGGCGGGGTGGGCTCAGCGGGGTCCGCGGCAGCCACCTTGGGGTGGCAGACCTTCCCGGGCCTCAGTTTCCCCACCTGTCCATGACGGGGTTGGACAAGGTGGCCTCCCCGTCTGCTTCCAGCTCGTGACCTGTGACCCCGCCCAGATCCCCGAAGGCCCCCGGGCCTCAGTTTCCCCATATGTCAGAACAAAGGGGCTCCTTTCTGAGCCTGTGACCCCCTGGATGCTCCCAGCTGTGTGACCCCAGAGCAGTGGCCCCGGGGGTGTGTCCCCCCACTTCTCGGGCCGGAATCACCCCGGGAGGTCGCGAGGCAGCTTCGCCGGCGGCTCCCCACCCCCCCTTTATTGTTTAGTTCATTTTTGTGACGTCATCGCGGCCATCCCCAGGATCCCCCGCCGAGGCTGGAGAAGTCGGAAGCGGGTGGCGTGAGGGGGCTCCCCCGATCTGGGGGTCCCCGCCCCTCCCGGGAGCCCCACTACCCCGGTCACCTTTGCGCCTGGTGGGCCGCGGGGCCCCTTCCTTGGTCCTGCGCTTCCTCCGCCTCAGTTCGGCAAGCTCTTTCCAGGCTTCTGTTTCTTGCAGCCTGCGTTCCTGCCCTGCCAGGGCTGCGGCCACTCTGCGACCTCGTGTCCGCTTCTTTGCTATCGCGAACATATTTTATATGTATGGGAACTTTTTTCTCATTGAGAGTTTCTGGATCACTTTATTTGCCTAATTTCAAATTGCTTTCCAAAATGGTTGTACCATTTCACAGCTCCACCAACAACGTATTAGCGTGCCTGCCTTCCCACAACCTCTCCAGCGTTTACTGTTGCCATTTCTTGTCATCCTTGACAATTTGCAGGGTGTGATGAGGCGAAACCCCTCAGGGCTCTTGTGATTTGCGTTTCTCTAATTGCCTATGATTTGGAGCGGGGATGCGCCACGTGATTGTGAATACAGAATCCTCTTAGGAAGCTGCACGGGTTCCCTGTTCAGATCTTGGCCCGTGGCTTGGGATAGCCTTGGTTTATTTCCTGCCCAGATACCAAATTCTTTGCCAATCCCGGTGAGGGCTCCTGGTTCTTGGTAAAAGCCAGTGTCGTTATGCGGCCTTGAAAGTGTATTTACTGCTGCTGTCTGGCTCCTCTGACGGACCTTCTCAGCCCTCTCTCCAAAGCCAAAGCCAAAGCCATCCTTGGCATGCAGGAATGTAGCATCTCAAAAGGTCGCTTTAGCCGGAGGCAGTGGGATGGGTGCACTGAAGTCCGAGACCTGGGCTTTAGGCCTCCCTCTGCCCGTGGCCCTGTGGGTCCTGAGACTCCCCAGCCTTTATGGGCCAGCTGAGGAGTTGGGCTGGGGAGGATCTCAAAGGTCTTTCCTGGAGCCTCTGGAGGTATTTTTTCAGAGGTGCCCCACAGAACTG
Source organism: Phascolarctos cinereus (assembly GCF_003287225.1). Lineage (NCBI taxonomy): Eukaryota > Metazoa > Chordata > Mammalia > Diprotodontia > Phascolarctidae > Phascolarctos > Phascolarctos cinereus. Next base: position 15,119,734 of record NW_027555847.1, read on the forward strand.
GACTTGGCTTTTGACCAACAAGCCTTTCTCCATGCAGGCAAACGTCATTACTCATAGTCATAATAATGGGATCAGCTGTTGGGAGCCAGAAGGGGCCTCGGGCTCTCTGCTCAGCCCCTCAGTTTAGAGATGAACAGACTTGCCCCTGGGGGTCCTGCAGGTAGTAGGAGGCAGAGCCAGGCCTTGGGCCTCCTTCCTCCCACACCAGAGTCAGCCTCGTGAGCAGGGTTTCATGCAGAACAATGGGAGAGGTTGTATATGAATGTTTCCCCAGTGCACCTTCAGTTTGGTTTCAAACCCTCTGGAAGAAGCATCCTGCCGTTGTCAGAGAGAATCTCTGCCACCTCCAGGCAGGGAGAGAGAGAGCTTGGTAATGTTTGTCTTTTAGCATAGCTGAGCAGCTGTGCTTCTGAAGCTGGTCCTCAGCTGACTTTCTGTTAGCATTTATTAAGCACCTGGTGTATACCAGGCACTTGGACTGGACCTTGGTTCAGAGTCCAAATGAATTTCATGGAACACCTTATCAATAATCAGTCCACCAGCATTATTCATAAAAAAAACCTTTTATTCTTTCCCACAATTACGTGTAAAAAATTATATGGACATAGATGTAGATGTATTTTAAGTTTTAAGTCTCAAATTCTCCCCACCCCTTCCCTGCCCCCCCATCAGTCTGATGGAGGTTATCCACGTGCTTTCATGGACAACATATTTCCGTATTAGTCTTTTCAGCAGGTATTTATTCATTGCCTGTTCTGTGCCACGTACTGTGCTTGGCCCTCAACAAAGACAAGAATGGTCCTGCCCTCCAGGAGCTTACATTCAGCCCCATGGCAGGCTTCACCAGAGGCCCAGCCAGGCTCTGAGGCTTATTGGATTCTGGGTCTGCTAAGCTTTTTTTTTCTTTTTTATTACAAACAAGTTTTAGCAATGCCTTTTGTTTTTATATCCTGAATCCCAGATCAAGGTCCTCTTCCGTGTCCAAGCCACACAGTTATAATCCGTCCACTGACCTCATCTGACAGTGTAAGTAAGCCCTGTTCCGAGCTCAGAGAAGGCGGGACCCCAGAGAACCCATTTACCCCTGAGGAGGGGAGGCCCAGGGAGGCTATGACTTGCCAAAGGCCAGTGAGGTAGGAGGATGGTGCTGGGAGATCCTTCGAGGCCTGTTTCTTTTGTACGGGTGGTTGCAGTCCCAAAGTATACTGTAGATTGCCCCCATTGGGTTGGCTTCCGTCCATCTCTGGAGCTTTGCCCGGGCTTTGCCGCCAGCCCCCTTCCTTTTGTCCTTCTCCATATGGTGCCTCTGAATGTGGGCCAGTACACGGGCCACGGGGTGACCGGCTCTCGTTCCCACACGCCAGCCACTCGCCCTCTCCCAGGAATGGTGTGTGGAAGGCGTTTTGCAGATCTCAAAGTGCCCCGTGCAGATGTAGTTGTTACTGTGGGTCTGCTGCCCGCCTTCTCCACAGGCCTGGCGTGTCCTCACTTCCCTGGGAATTCTCAAACATGCTGTCAGATGTGTCCCTCAATTCTCTTACACGACCTAGAGCACGTCCTGTTCTGTGCAGATTGCTGTGTTTCTTTTCCTGATTCTGGTTCCAGGCTTTTTCCTGCTTGACTGATCAAAGGCCACACTGTTCTCTTCAGAACAGCCTGGTTGTGTTTGCTTTGCAAGTCTATCATTACACCTGGAGCATAGAAGATTGTATGTCGGGCAGCAGCAGGGCGAGGGGAAGGCTGTTGGCACCCTCTCGGGGCCTGGCTCAGGGCAGGCCATTTCCAGGAAGCTCCTCTCCAAGCTATATTTGGCTAAATGTGGTTTGACTGCATTCAGCCTCAGCGGAAGGGGAGACCCAGCCAGGCCATTGTGGGAGTTGTAATTAGATTAATCTCCCATGACCAGCAGACTGACCCATGGTTGCTCTCTGCAACCATATTAGGTGGGCTGTAAAGTGGAAGAGAGAGCTGACTTGTGTGTGGCTCCCGGAGGCTGGATTTCACTTCGGCGTAATGAACAGCTTTCTAATGTTTGGAGCTGTTCTGCGGTGGAAATGCCCATCTTTCGAAGTGCTGAGGCCTGTGCCATTGGGGTATTTGAGGAGCGGGATGCTGTAGAGAAAACTTCTCATGTTCCTTGTTTTGAAATGATCTCTGGCCCTTTTCCTATTTAGAGTCCTTGTTACTGAAAACCCAGAAACCTTGTGCTGGACAAAGGGAATCACACCCTCCCTTGGACGTGTCCTGCCTTTCAGGGGCAAGCAGAGTATTTATTATACACTTTCTGTTTCCTATACTGTGCTACAGACACAAATACAAAAGCCAAGACAGCTTCTGCCCTCAAGGAGCTTACGTTCTAACCCAGGAGGGGGCCAGGGAGGGTTTGGTGAGTGGATTCACAGGAGGGTAGGTTGCCATGCCTTTTCCAGGATCAATGACAGCTGATTACATTGAATCCAGACCTGGAAAGTGGAATGGGGGTGAGAGCATAGGTCGATAGATGGCCGACAGGGAGGAGAGTAAAGCATGATTGGAGCCACGCCTGTGTGTAGTGGACAATGTCCCATCAGGACAGGGCTCTTCAGGATGGGCGTTGTCCCCAGAAGGAGCCTCTGCCATTTCTCTTTTTGCTTAGGTGGCTATGGGACACAATGGATAGGACTTGGAATCTGGAAGACAAGATCAAATTGTACCTCAGATGCAATTATCATTATTATCATAATCATCATCACCACCATTATTATTATTATCGTTATTAGCTTAGTACCCAGAGGCAAGGCCTCTGCTTTTATGGGTCGTCTGGCTTTTCTTAGCTTCTGGACTACTTAGCAAGTAGTGATGGAAAGGCACAGGGCCAGGATGGTCATGGGCACCATTGGTGCCATCATCTGGGAAGACACCCTTGAATGCAAAGCATCCATCTGCCAGAGAACCCCCTGCTTTCTTCTCTTGGCTGAGGAGAGAGCTCCAGAGAACACAACAAAAAAGTCCCTTGGCCATCACCATGATTGCCATTTCAAAGTAGAACAGCCTGTTTTTCTCCAGAGAAACAAAGGCTGCCTTTGGGGCTTTCTCCAGGGCAGTGCCAGGTGTGGGTGCCACCCTGAAGATGTACATGCCAGTCTGAGACCCTGGATTCCCACACTGTTGATGTCTTTATGGGGGGTGGAGCCTGTGTCTGCCATGTATGCCTGGTATGCCACGTATGCTCCAATGAGACTCCCTCCTAGGTGTCCCACCCATTGATAGGGACACCTAGGAGAGAGCCTCATTGGGGCGAGAGATGGGACAGAACCTCTGAGCCGCACTGGCCGCTGGAAATGTTCTCTTGATGAATTCTGTCCTCCCTGGAAGCTGATGGAGTACAGGCGTCTGTCTTTGTAGAGAGACTCTGGCTCTGAAGAAGGATCCCACAGACCCACCTCACCTTTATATGCCAGCCATCATTATGGATGGTGAAGTGGCTGAGGAGCCTGGTCTCTGCCCCCCCCCCCCGGCAGAGCTTGGCTGTTGTCCCATCATTCCAGCAGAGCCCTGCAGAGCCACCTCCTCGGTGGTGCCACCACCCACCACCAGCCATTTGGGGAGTTGCTGCACCCCCCGCTTTGCCCATGAGCTGATCTGAATCTGTAGGCCTTTGCCTGGCTCTAGTGAAAGGAAGGTCAAGGAAGCTGCCCACACGGAGGGCGCACCTGACAGAGTTCCACTCTCTCTAGACTCCTTGTCTGCGGGGGAGAAATGAATTTCTTCGTGTTGTTGTGATGTTTTAAAAATTATCTCATTATTATAGTTTTGTGTTTAAAGGTTCAAGTGTATTTAAAGAAAAAATTTATGCAGTAAATTTAAACAAAACTAAAAACAACTATTTTCATTTTTTAAATGAATGTTTGCATATAGCGTAGTCGTATCATCCCATCAGTCATTTGCTCTGTCCCCTTTTGAGAGTGTATTTTTCACAGTTAGGGCACATCCTGTTCCTGTGGTTCAGGCTTTCCAGTATTTCATGTATCTTTCCAAACTGTTTTGTCTTCCTCATTCTCAATTTTAGAGACATTGGCACGTTTCGTTATGTTTGACAGACTGTGACTTATTCAGCTGCTGAATGTTTGGGCTCTTTGCAGTTATTTGACATTAGCAATCTCTCTCTCACTCTCACTCTCTCACTCATACACACACACACAAACACACACACACACACAAACACACACACACACACACGATTTTTAAAATTTTTTCTTTTTTCCTTTTTAAGGAACTAATTTATTAAGCCTTCATAGGTAACCATGTAGTAGGTTGTAGTCTTGCAATGTACAAATAACGGTGACTTAGAGTTATTTCATAGTCTCTTCTTTGAGCAAAGTTTACATCATTTGTGACTAACGTGCAAGCCCACAGCCTGCCCACTGCTGTGTTCATTGGTTTATATTGACAAAATACTGCCTTTCCCGCGACTTTGCTCCTCCAGCCTCAGCTGCGATCCAGTGTGCCACGGTGTCAGGGAGGCAGAAGTTTTGGGTAATACCCTTAGCTGCCACCAGGGGCACTCGAAGTTTTAGTTGGTGTGAGTTACGTAGTTGTCTAAATTATTGATCTAATTTATTGATTAAACAAATTATCCAAATGATTTTATGATGATCTAAACTTTTGTCCCCCCATTCTACTTCAAGAGCTCGACTGATATTTTGGTTTTGATGCAGAGGATGTGGAAGGTTTTTGTTTGTGATATGTATCTCTGTACTTGAATTTTTAAGCTTTTTTTTTTTTAAAGGCAGTTGGGGTTAAATGACTTGCCCAAGGTCACTCATCTAGTAAGTGTCAAGTGTTTGGTCTGAGGGCGGATTTGAACTCAGGTCCTCCTGACTTCAGGGCCGGTGCTCTATCCACTGGGCCACCTGGCTGCACTTACTCTTTACTCTGAATACTTACAGCATTGTCTATATGATGATCCCTTCCAGTATTTCCCTGCCTCAGTTAGAAGGTTACTGATATATGATGGTCATGATGAAAACTACCATCATCCCCGACTGCACAGCCTTCTGGGGATGAGTGTTTAGCCAGCCTGATACTCAGATGACAGGCATCCGGTTTATTTCTGGGACTGCCTGGCTTGGTCTGACTTTCTTTATTTTTCTTTCTTCTTTTTATTTAATATTTTATTTTTTCCCAGTTACATGCAAAAACACTTTTTAACTTTCGTTCGTAAAACTTTCAGTTCTAGACTCTCTTCCTTTCTCCCTCCCCACCCCATCACCCTCATTAAGAAGGCAAGTAATTTGATCTAGTTTATACATGTGTAGTCATGCAGAATATTTTCATGATAGTCCTGTTGTGAAAGAAAACATAGTTGGTCTGACTTTCCAGAGCTCACATAGTTTTTTTTGTTTTGTTTTGCAACTTTTTAATGTATTTATGTAATAATTACAATAAGGATTACAATAATTTTGAATATTATAGTTTTCTTTTTTATTTTCAGAAATTCTATATATTAAAAAACATGAATTATAACTCATAGAAATTATCATCATCAAAAATAAAAATATACTGAATGCATTCTCTCTATGTAGAAGTGTGCCATGGACTTTGTTTTTTTAAAATTTTTACTTATTTTTAATTTACGGAATAAAACATGTATTTCCATAACATAGTATAATAAAAAAGATGAGTGTACATGAAACTGCAAATCTGTTATGTACAAATTACTATTCCTTTTAAATATGTAATAAAATTATCATGTACATTTTCTTCTTCCCTTCCCCTTTCCCTGCCCTAGAGATGGCTATCATTACACACAAATTATATATATATGTATATGTATGTATGTATGTATGTATGTATATGTAAAATCATTCTATTTATTAGTTCTTTCTTTGGCTGCAGATAGGATTTTCCTTCACATGTCCTTTGTCTTTAATTTGGGTATTTATAATAGTGAGAATGACCTGTTTGCTCAAAGTTGTTCTTAAAACAATATTGCCAGGGGCAGCTAGGTGGTACACTGCTAAGAGCATCAGCCCTGGAGTAGGGACCTAAGTTCAAATTGGGCCTCAGACACTTAACACTTAACTAGCTTGTGACCCTGGGCAAGTCGCTTAACCCTGATTGCCTTGCCCCCCTCACTCCCCCCAAAAAACAACACAATGAAAAAAACCCAATATTGCTGTTACTATATACAGTATTTCCCTGGTTCTGCTCATTTCGCTCTTCATTATTTCTTTTTTCTTCTTCATAATGATACTCTGTATTGTCTCATTAGTAATTACTATCATAGGATCAAAAGGCATGGTTATTTTGTGACTCTGTGTATTGTCAGGTTGCCCACCAAGCAGAATCTGCCAATGTGCACTTTAGGAAAATTGCTTTGGCATCTGAGGGGAGGGGCTGGAGGCAGGGAGAATGATTGCAGAGCTGATTCAGGGGTCCAGGTGTGAGGTGATGAGGGTCTTTGGGGTGTGAAGACAGACACAACAAAACTTAACAGTCGGAGGCGGGGCCGAGTTCAGGTGCACCTGGTGCTGGCGGAGGGAGGTACTTTCCACAGCGTAACAGGAAAGCTTGGAAGCAGAGGATGGGGAAGGCATCAAGTTCAGTGTTGGTGTTGACCTGAACATGTCTATGTGGTGTCCAGTTTGCGATGCCCAGTAGGCAGCTGGTGATGTGGGCTGGAGCTCATGTGAGATTTTTCTTTATTATAAACTTGACAAACTCAATAAACACGACCATTGCCATATATAAAGAAGCACAGAAAACCAGTATTGTAGACGGCTCAGAAGAGGGTGTATTTTGTGTGGCCGCTCCAGGCTGTCCCGGGACTCTGGATGAGGCTCCTTCTGCCCTTTTCTCTGCTTGGTACAAGTTTTCATGGCCGCTTGCTCTTTCTTTTCTTCTTCGGCTTGGTGATCAGTACTCTCCTCTCCCCACTACCTTATTCGTCCTGTTCTAGAAGCCTCACCGGCTCCCTATTGTTTTCTCTGGCATTTAAGTTGAGCCCTTCTCCCCCTGGCTCCAGCCTGTCTTTTAAGATTGACTCAATGTCAGTTCTCCCTGCGCATGGCCTTCCCCGGGCTTTCAGGTGGGCTGTCTTCCTTCCTCCCTCGGGACTCTTGGAGTCTCTCCCACTCCTTCCTGCCCAGCCTTAGGACCAGCTTCTCCTTACATCCTTTTCTGAGCTGCCAGGACCCCCAGTGGTTACTGCTCATTCTGCCACCCTCCCACCCCCAACTTTGTATATATTTAAATATAATTGTAATGTAGAATGTGAGGAGGATGTAAGCTCCTCAGGGGCAGGGACTGTTTTTGGTGTTTTGTCTTTGAATCCCCAGAAGCTAGCCCAGTGCTAGCACCGAGTAGGTGATTAATAAGCGCCTGCTAATTCGAAGTTGTCCTACTCTGGGGGTGTGTGGGAGACCAGCGGGCCTTACTTTTTCCTGGCTGGATCCAGACTGTGTTGACTCTGGCCTGGGCTCGGTGGGTTCTGTTTCTCTCCAACGTGAATAGTCCTGTTAGATGACCTTGCCAGTTACGCCCCTTGGCACATGATTGCCTCTGGGGTTAGTCTTGGCCTCCCCACTGCCCAGGGCCTCTCCAGGCTTCCTTTTCAAAGGGCTTCTCCAGGTGGTTCCTGCTCTACCCTGTGTACATTTTACTCGACTGCCTCCTTGCACGAACCCTCTGTTTCTTCCATGTTGTGTCCATGGAACTCACCATGCATGTGCTGTCCCTGCCTCGAATGACCTTCTTTCTCTTCCTCACCAAATCCTGTCCATTCCTGGAGGCCAGTCACAGCCTCACCCCTCTTGTGAATGAAACCTGCCCTTTTTCCACACTCTGGCTAGACTGCCTTGTACAGCTATGTTTGGTGTTCTTTAACCTGTCACGGGTGTGAGTCTTACCCCCTAAATGCACCAAGCCGCTGGAAGCTTCTCCTCCCATTCCCCCAAATTGGCATGCTGTCAAGAACGCTGGGACCGAGGAAATGCTTGCTGATTGTTTTAGGAATGAGGTACTTTCCTTTCCAGAGAGAAAGCCGTCTACTTCAGATGGTCAACTAAAGGGAAAAATAGCAGGTGAATTTCAACAAGATTAGGCTCCCTGATGTGCATCCTGGACTCATCTCACCCCTTCACCCTCTGGGGCTCAGCTGTCATAATCTTTGCCTGTTTGCTTTGCAGCAGTTCATCCAATAACTGAATTTTTCCTTCAGCTCTTTGGGTTTGCTAGGGCAGAATCAGTGGAATTTGTAAGTCAGAGTTGCCAAGCAGTCTGGTTGTTCTGTACCAGATAGGACGGTGGATAGAGCCCAGGACCTGGAGTTGGAAAGACCCGAGTGTGAATTTGTCTCAGATGCTTCCTAGCTGTGTGACCTTGGGCAAGTCACTTTACCTTAGCTTGTTTCTGTATCTGTGAAATGGGGATGCTAATTGAATCTACCTCACAGGGCTATTGTGAGTTAGTAAGAAAATTCCTGTTAAGTGCCCTTAATGAGCTATGTAGATACTAGTTATTGTTATTGCTACTACTAGTGTTACTACTACCACCACCACCATCATCACTACGGTACTACTGGTACTACTACTCCTCCTCCTCCTATTATTATTACTGATACTACTGCTGGTACTGTCACTACTGCTGCGGCTACTGCCACTACTGACAGTACTGGTCCTACTACTTCTGTGTCAGATGAAGTGCTTGTTCTGGGTCAGGCACCGGGCTGAGATCTGGGTGTGGGAATGCAGGCCGATGGGCCAGTCCATATTCTTCAGGCGCTGCCCTTTTGATGGGTGAAGGCGACACACCCCAGGCCTTAGAAGCAGGGGAGAAGGGTGATGCTACAAGTGCCTGGTGGGTTTCTCTGCCTCAAGCGATGGACTGACTCCGTGTCGTCTGGGTTCCTGTCTTACAGGTTCAGGAGAACTCTCCGGCTCAGCAGGCCGGCTTGGAGCCGTTCTTTGATTTCATCATCACCATTGGCCATTCGAGGCTGGTGAGTCCAGGGGCAGGCCCTACCCCTCATTCCCCTCCTGGTGGTGGTGGTGAGATGCCCGTGACAGGTCTTCATGCAGGCCCGGGCCTCCCCCTTCTGGGTGGGGGCCCATGGCGGAGGGCGGGGTGGTTTTTCCCGTGGGCCTCAGGATGTGTTAACAGGAAGAAGCTTTGGGGGACCCCTCCCCCTGTCTCTCCCCAACAACAGAACAAGGAGAGCAGCACCCTGAAGGACCTGCTGAAGGCCAACATGGAGAAGCCGGTGAAGCTGGAGGTGTACAGCATCAAGACCCTGAGGGTGCGCGAGGTGGAGGTGGTGCCCAGCAACATGTGGGGAGGCCAGGGCCTGCTGGGGGCCAGTGTGCGCTTCTGCAGCTTCCAGAGGGCCAACGAGCACGTGTGGCACGTTCTGGTAAGCAGGCGGCCCGGTGTGCGCTGCCGGCCCTCGCCCCTCCTGGCCTCCTCCCAGGGCTCCCCAGGGCTGGGGCGGGGGGGGGGTCCTGGCCATACGTACAGAGCCGGCTGTGGCCCAGCCCCTGGCTCGGTCAGCTCGTGGTCACCCACTGACTCCTGATTCACCGCCCAAGAATTCCTGGCTCTTTGGGTTCTGCTGTTCCCACTCAGCAAATCCTCTGCTTAGCTGGACCCCCCTCTGCCATCCAGCACCCCCCGTAGCCTACCCCACTTCACTTCTGCTCTCCTTCCCGATATGGCCCCCTTTTAGCTCCCAGTCACCAGTCCAGGCCAGCACCCACAGCAGGCATCAGGACTGAAGCTGTCCCTGCGGGAACTTCCCTCCTCTGTCCCTGTGGGGGCTCCTCTCCTATATCTCATTCGACCTTCACAACAGCCTTGTGGGGTTGATGTTATTCTTACTCCCTAGTTTTCAACACTCATTTCCATATGCTTTTGAGTTTTAAATTTTTCTCCCCTCTCTCCCCGCTCCTTCCCCAAGAGGGCACGCAATCTGATATAGGCTCTACATATACATTCTTATTATATTCTTATATTTTCACATTAGTCAGGTTGTAAAGAAGAATTAGAACCAATAGGAGGAACCACAAGAAAGAGAAAAAAAAATAAAACAGAAGAAAGAAAAAAGAGCAAATAGTCTGCTTCAATCTGCATTCAAACTCCATAGTTCTTTCTCTGGATGTGGATAGCATTTTCCATCATGAGACTTTTGGAGATGTCTTAGGTCCTTGCATTGCTGAGAAGAGCCAAGTCTGTCAAAGTCAGTCATCACACAATGCGGCTGTTACTGTGTACAATGTTCTCCTGGTTCTGCTCACTTCACTCAGTATCAGTCCATAGAGGTCTTTCCACGTTTTTCTGAAGTCTGCCTGCTCATCATTATAGCACAATAGTATTCCATTAAATACATTCATATACCACAACTTCTTCAGACACTCCCCGATTAATGGGCATCCTCTCAATTTCCAGTTCCTGGCCACCACAAAAAAAGCTGCTATAAATATTTTTGTACATGTGGATCCTTTTCCCATTTGTTTAATCTCTTTGGGATATAGCACTAGAAGTGGTATTGCTGGGTCAAAGGGTATGCACAATTTTATAGCCCTTTGGGCACAGTTCCAAGTTGCTCTCCAAAATGGTTGCATCAGTTCACAACTCCACCAACAACGCGTAAGTGTTCCAATTTTCCCACCTCTTCTCCAGCATTTATCATTTTCCTGTTTTGTCATGTTGGCCAATCTGATAGGTGTGATGTGGTACCTCAGAACTGTTTTAATTTGCATTTCTCTAATCAATAGAGATTTAGAGCACTTTTTCATATGACTATAGCTGGCTTTAATTTCTTCATCTGAGAACTGCCTGTTGATATCCTTTGACCATTTATCAATTGGGGAATGGCTTATATTCTAAAAAATTTGACTTAATTCTCTCTATATTTTAGAAATGAGGCCCTTATCAGAAATACTGGTTGTAAAAATTCTTTCCCTGTTTTCTGCTTCCCTCCTAATCTTGGTTGCATTGGCTTTGTGCAAAAACTTTTCAACTTAATGTAGTCAAAGTTATCCATTTTGCATTTTGTAATGTTCCCTATTCCTTGTTTGGTCATAAATTCTTCTGTTCTCCATAAATCTGACAGGTAAACTATTCCTTGCTCTCCCAGTTTGCTTATAGTATCAGCCTTTATATCTAAATCATGTGCCCATTTTGACTTTATTTTGGTGTATGGTGTAAGATGTTGGTCTATGACTAGTTTCTGCCATTCTCTTTTCCAGTTTTCCCAGAAGTTTTTTTTCAAATAGTGAGTTCTTATCCCAGAAGCTGGGCTCTTTGGGTTTATTCTTACTCCCATTTTACAAAAAGAAACGGAGGCAAACAGACTAGGTGACTTGTTCAGGGGTCACACAGCTTGTAAATGTCTGAGGCAGGATTTGAACACAGATCTTCCGGACTCCAGGTCCACCATTCAGGCGTATCTGAAGTACCACTTAGGGGCCCAACTGCCCTCAGTCCTTCCCACTTCATGAACCAAATGGTCCAAATCATTCTTTTTCAGCATTTTTCTTCTCTTCTGGCTTCTTCCCATCTGGCTGTGAACATGCTCAAGTCTCCAGCTGAGACTCAAGGTAGCCTCAGCCTTGTCATCTGTAAAATGGGGATTGTATTTTCTGTTGTGCCCACCTCATCGAGCTATAGTTGAGGTTTGAATGAAGTAATGTCTGCAGAACACTTTGCACACTTTGGATGTCTCCTATTATGATGATGGTGACTCTTAGCTGTCTCTACAGAGCTGTCCCCTGGCCTTTCTTCCCCCTCCAGCTACTGGCCCATTTCTTCCCTCCCCTAACGGTCTTTTGAAAGAGTTGTCTACACTCCAAACTTCTCCCTAGCCCTGGGGAGATCCTCTTCCAAGCCTAGCACTGCACCAAAACTGCTCGTCCCCCTTTCCCTAATAATTACAACTTTAAAATGTTATCTTGCATTTTCCCCTCACTTTTTTTTTCTCAATAAGAGAATTCTCCCTTGAAACAAAGAAGCAGGAAGGAAGAGGGTGAAAGCCAGCTCAGACCGTAGGTACTCCGGGGTCTTGGTGCAGAGAAGGCGGGACGTGCTTGGACGCCGTCTTCAGCGCCCAGCGTGGTTGCTGTTGACGTGGCTGTGGCTGGTGTGTACTTCCCACCGCTGGTCACTCGTCTTTGCTCAGGGCTTGTGGCTTCTCAAGGGTCCCTTTATGGTTCGCATTCTTACTGGGGTCCTGACACTCATTTACTGCCTTGGGTTAGTTGCTCCCCCATTGGAAGGGCGCCTGGTTTCCCCCAGATCGTATTCAGGTCTGTGGGGACTTTCCTGCAGAGCATTCCTGTACTGACCTCTGGGATCGAAGCTGTGGTCAGTTTAGTTGCTTTCTTCATGCGCCCGCTCTCCGGAATTGTTTGGCTCGTTCTCAGCTCGCCCAGAAGGCCCTCACCTTCTGTCCACCACCCCTCCCGCAGTGACCGTTCCTGTCTCCTCCCTCTCTGTCTGTCTTCCTGTTGGGATGCTGAGCGTCCTTCATCCGGCCATCAACAGTCTGCCTGCCTCTTTGCCACCCCCTCCCCTGCAGTCTCCTGTGTGCCAGGTGCCGAGACTGCCCTCCCTGTGGGGGGGAGACAGCATGGGCTTTCCAGCTCATCGCTTCCCTTTTGGAGCTCGTTTGGGTTAGTGCACTGGAGGCACTGAGGGGATGCCTGTGGTTCTTCTGCCTAGGACGTGGAGCCTTCGTCCCCTGCAGCCCTAGCTGGGCTTCAGCCGTACACCGACTATGTGGTTGGCTCTGACCAGATTCTCCAGGAGGTAAGAGAGTCCTCCCTGCCCCCTGGGCCCCCTGCCAAGGGTCGGGCCCCTTCCCCCGGGGGAGCAGGAGGCAGACTTGGCCTTGACTCCCACTCCTCGGATCGTCTGTGTGCTGGAGGCTGGTTAAGAATCGGTCGGTCCCCCCATCCTGGTCCCTCCTCCCACTCCCCGGGGGTGAAGGAGGGTCCGCCTTGGGGCTGAGGTGTTGATGTGTCCTGCTTTTCACTCAGTCAGAGGACTTCTTCACACTCATTGAGTCCCACGAGGGGAAGCCCTTGAAGCTGATGGTTTATAACTCTGAGACCGACTTGTGCCGTGAGGTGGTCGTGACTCCCAATGGCGCCTGGGGTGGAGAAGGAAGGTACTGTCCTGCTGGGGTCCTTCCAGCCTCGCTGCCAGGGTGGGCAAGGTCTCTGAGAGAGGAATCTTGGCTTATCTCCTTACTTGTTGTCACATGGGGCTGTGTCTGGTCGATAAAGTCACTATGCTCCGATGTCAAGAAGTAGCAGAGACTCCGCTCTTCATCTGACGGACGCCACCAAGTCGCCATCTGCATCTCGTGACTGTCTGGGCTGCCGATTCCCTAGAGAGAGGGGCAGGAGCTGTCTTTTACTTCCCCAGCCTGGGGAGGGGAGGGTAGCGAGGTGCAGAGCCGGGCTGGTGAGAGCCCTCTGGGTCTCCAGAGAGCTCAGCCAAGGGCTGGCATCTTGGCGTGAAGTCTTGATTTGCAAACGCCTCTTCTGGGCAAGTCGTGGGTTCTAAAATCTACACAGGCCATGTGGCTGATTTTTAATGGCACACATTGGACTGAATTAGGGTTTTGGATGTGGCATCAGCCCTGCTGACCAGGTGGGGAGAAGGCCCCGGTCCTAGAGGGAGGGGATGGGGGGACATGGACCGTAGGGAAGAAGTCTTGGATTGCACTGTTTTTCTTGGTGTCCCTCAGTCTAGGATGTGGAATCGGATATGGCTATTTGCACCGAATCCCGACGGTCAGCCTAAAGAAGCCCCTGGACGCTACTCCGCCCGTGGCCCTCCCCACTGAAACCCTGTCATCCAGCCCAGGCCAGGGAGGCTACACAGAGGTAGGAGAAGGGTCTGCCCATGGGGGTCTGTCTGGTCACGTGGGCAGCCACAGGGGCTTCCTTGGGCTTCTCACATTTGAAATGTCAGATGGATATTTTCTGTGGTGCATTGTATCCGTCGCCTGTAGGGTGGACCAACTTGTGTTTCAGAGGGAGGGATGGGAGGGGGGCTTGGAGGACTCACTGCCTTTGGGGTATGGATAGAGTGGCCTGGGAGACAAGAAGGGAGGTGGGGGAATCTCGGATTTTAGATTCGGAGAGTGAGTGAAGAGTTTGGAATGGCCCAAGTTCTCCTGGAGACTGAGGGCTGGCTTTCAGAACCTTCGAAGTCTCTTTCATTTATAGGACTGTTTTGACATACTTTAGGAATACACATTAGCAGTTTATTTTATGATAAGGACACCTCATGTCCTTTTCATTTTTTAAATAAAGTAATAACTGAAATTTATTCATTCTGTGTCCACTTCCTTCTCTGTCTTTTTACTTAAAAAATATCATGAACTTGTTAAACATGGACATGTCCATGCATGACGTTGTAGAGGAAGCCGTGAATCTGTTCCAGCCAGCCTGTCTTTTAAAAGGAGGTATTTAGCACAGCAGTGCCCACACTGCCCTGCAGATCCCGTCTCCTTAGGAATGTCCTTCCTTTTGTATTCTGTATGTGCATGCATTGTGCTCCTGGGTCTGCTCACTCTACGTCCATTCTGTGCTCTTGTTGGCAGTAACGTCCCACGACAGTCACACTCCCAGGTCTGTTCAGGTGTACTCTGGCTGATGGGCATCCCCTCTGCTTACTGTCCTTGGCCGCCACCAAAAACAACACCAGAACTGTTTTTGTACGCTTGGATCCTCTGTCTCTGTCTGTGACTGTCAGGGGAACGGTGTACGTCTCAGTCACGGTATCGCCGGGCCAAAGGGTGTGCCACAATTTAATTTAATTTTGGAGAATAGTTTCAAATTAGTCGCCACATGGGTGGACCACTGGAGCCTGTTGTCACGCAGCCTCTCCAATCACGGTGATTTTCCGTGTTTTTCAGTCTGTGCCAATCTAGTGGGGTGTGATGGAGTCCGAGAGTCTTCCGTTTTAGTCGGCCTTCCTTGAAGTTTCAATGATTTGGGTCGTTCTTCCCGTGGTTGTTGATACTGTCACTCTAGTCTTCTTTTGAGGCTCGCCTGTTCACGTCTTTGACCATTCGTCTTTGGGGAGTGGCTCTTGCTCTTCAGTATTTATATTAGTTCCTTTATATTGTGAATATCAGAACTTTATCAGGAATTTATCGAGAAAAATTCTGTGATTCTGTGTCGATTTTGTTGGTGAAAAACCTTTTAATCCCTTGATACCTTTCAAAAGTATTTTCTGAGGCACTATCTGATTTGGTTCTTCTGCCACCCCAAGAGATAGGTAGGGCAAGTGGGCAAAACTGATTCTACCCAAGTGATTTGCAGGAAGTTATGTGGCAGTGCCAAGGCCTTGGCAGAACCTGAAATGGGGCCTGCGTCTTCTGATGCAAGGCTGGTCTGGTGTTACTGTTACTTGGACTGTGCCTTTGGGATGGGAGGAGATAGAAATGTGGGCAAGGAACATGGAGGAGGGGGTGGGGACTCCCCAGGTGCCCCAGGGAAAGCTGTAGATCCGGCTAGGCTGATGGCCTAGCGCTGGTCACGTGCCGTCCTCTGGCTTCACCTTCTGTCAGTCCTGTCAGCACCGGGTGGCTGTCGTTGTCACAGGCCTTTCTGTGAGGGCTCTCCAGCGTAGGAGAGTCAGGTGAGACCTGAAAGTGCAAGGGGTGGGCCTGGCCTGGCCGTGGGCGGAGGGATGTTCTCCTTGCCTTGTCCGCAGAGGTGGCCTCTGTGACCCACCCAGAAAGGGCTGCTTTCCCTACAAGCCCCTCTGGGGTCTCCCACTGGGCTCCCCTTTGTTGTCTGTGATGGTCACTTTTACACTTGGATGTCTGTTGTTGTTATTGGCCAGGCCTGCTCTGGGGGCTGATGGGGTGGGGGCAGGCGCGTGGGCTAGCGTTCCTTGTGGTCATCGTTGCCTCGGCATTGTTGTTCGCCTCAAGGGACAAAAAAGGGACAGCAGCCCCACAGAGGCCGCCATAGCTGTGGCCCCACCAAGTGGCAAGCGAGACTCACGCTGTCTTGGGTTCTTGGTGTTTTTTAGGCTTCGCTGCAGGCACCAGATTCCCCATTTGATGAGGCCGTGCATGTCCTCGATGTGGACCAGTCCTCAGCCTCAAGCAGGGATGCTTATTCTGTGGAGACGTCGCTTCAGCCACCTCCCCCTGTCCAGCGAGTCATGGACCCAGGTATCCGTAAAGGAGACGACTAGTTCTTCCTTCTTTTGAAAATAGTTTATTGATGTTTTGGCTTTTTATATCACTGCCACTCCCCCCGTAAAGGGAACCCTTTATTATCACAACGCCAGCAACAGGTAGTGAAGCGAAACTGAATGCCGTTAACAGCGTCTGATAGAACATAAGGCATCGTTGT
The DNA here is from genome assembly GCF_003287225.1 of Phascolarctos cinereus. NCBI lineage: Eukaryota > Metazoa > Chordata > Mammalia > Diprotodontia > Phascolarctidae > Phascolarctos > Phascolarctos cinereus. Next base: position 15,136,095 of record NW_027555847.1, read on the forward strand.
TAGAGAGATAAGGAAGGCAGGCAAATTCTTGAAGAAGGCTCTTCCTTGTGACATCCCTGAAGATGCTGCACCTCAGAGCAGCTTCTGAAAATGAGGAGCATTTCAGATATGGGCCCGTGCGGGAGGGACACTTCTGAGAAAATATTCGGTGGTCGGTAGGCATCCGTCACGCTCGGTCAGTTCTCTTTATCGGCCTCGCTTTTACAGACGGTGGCCTCTCATGGAGGGGTGGAGGTAGGTGGTCGCCTTTCCAGAGCCCTCTTTTAGACCAGCCTGTGACCCGCAGTCCCTGTCACTACTCCACCAGGCTGCCATGTTTATTTTCTCCCTCACTTACCGGGTTTAGAGATGTTCCTGCCCAGCTCTGGGCAGGAGAGGGATGTTGCCGCCTTCTCTTCCATCATGTTCAGTGTCTGTCTTCTCATTCCCAGCAGCTTAGAAGCACTCTCTTTCAGTGTCAGCAGTCCAGATGGACTGCCGTCAGGGCTCGTCACCGAGCTGGAGTGATGAGGCCCAGGCTCCCTCTTCCTTACTGCTGAGTCCCTTAGTCGAGTCTAGATCAATAGGGAAATCAGCCGGTAGCAAAGAATTTCAGCGTTTAGGAGAAAGTGGTTGGGAGGGAGGAGGCCCTCAGAAATGACTAAAGAAAGGTGAAGGCTTGGGAGAAGGCAGGGAAGTCGGAGGGAGGCTTGGGTCCAGTGAGGCCCCGAGTACTTGGATTGGGGGCAGTGTCTCCCATGGGTGTCTGAAGGAGTGTGTCCCTCTTTCTCCCCAGGGTTTCTTGATGTTTCAGGTATTGCCCTTTTGGACACCACTGATGTCACACCCCTGCCCAACACAACTTCCTCTGTCTCCCTCCACTCTTTGGGGGAGTCTGTGATGGGAACTGAGGGTGTCCTCCCCGGCAGAGAGCCACCTGTATACAAAGGTGAGTGACCCCTGGAGCCTGGTAGAGCTACCCAAACTCCAGTCCTTCCTGGTTGATAGGAAAGGGTAGGAATTCTTTAACCAGCCCACAGGCGATGTGGAGGGCCATGCCCATTGGAGGGTATGCTCCTCCCGCCCTGTCCGTGGAACATGGGCCGTGGGCCTGAGCCATGTGCGCTCTCATCCAGTCTGCCCAAACAGCACCCCCAGAATTCTGAGGGCTGCAAGGGACCTCAGTGGCCACAGGTAAAAAAGTTTGCCCAGCTGCAGTTGTGACAAGGAGCCTTTGCTTGAGCCCTTGCCTCCTGAGGCAGCTGCAGTGGGGGGCAGGGTCTTCTAGACCTCCCACTTCAGATGGCCTCTTGGTCCCTTTGACTTCTGGCCCTCTCTGGGGCCAGGCAGAACGAATCTCCTTCCTCTTCTGGGTGACGGCGGTGACTCCAACCCCACGTAGTCCCTTCTCGGCACACAGCTACTCGGTCGATCGTGTCTGGCATGGAGTGAGCATTTTAAGGCCCTTGCCCAGCCTGTGTGTCCTCTGGCTTGCTCTCCACCTGGGGTGCCCAGAACTGTGCTCATGATTGAGCTGACCAGGGTAGAGTAAAGGAGGACTCTTCCTCCCTGGTCCCGAATGCTCCTGGCTCTGTAAGGCTGCCCATGATGGCATCAGCCTTCTAGGCTGCCATGTCACCCTGGGGGCAGCTATTAAGATTGTGGCTCACCAGTCCTCCCGGGTCTTTTTCAGACAGACAGTTCTCTAGCAATATTGTCCCCATCTTGGATTCATGAAGTTAGAGTTTTGGGATTCACATTTGTCCCTAATTAATGTCATCTGATTGAATTTGGCCCAGGATTCTATCTTGCCAAGGTCTTTTTGAATCCTGACTCTGTCACCAGTGTGTTAGCTGTGGTTTCCAGTGCTTTGTCATCTGTGAGCTGCATGAGCGTACCCTTTGCCTTCATCTGGGTCACTGGCTGAAATGTTAAACAGTGTGGCGCCAGCCAGGGATCCCTGGGACCTTCCATCAGAGAGAGAGCGCTGATGACTATTCTTTGGGTCTGGCCTTTCCTCCAGGTCCACTCTGCCTAACTGGCCTCATCGCCTGGTCCACAGCTCTCCCTCTTTTCCACGAGAATTAAATGGAAGGATTCCTATTGAGTGCTTTGCTGAAGTCTAGATCAACTCTACCAAAAGCATCCTTCTCATCTGTGGCGTTAGTCACCCTGTCTGGTAGGGGACACGGTCAGTCTGGCAGGACTTGGTCATCCCTTTTTCCTCTTCTGGATGTTCTCTAACCAATCCCTCTAGTAATAGGTTCTAGAATCTTGGCAGTAAGTAAGAGTCAGGTCCAGCTTCGAGCTTGTAGATGGGACCATTCGCCCTTCTGCAGTTCTTCAGGATGTGTCTGTCCTCCACGAGCTCTGACAGGGTCTGCACTCACACCTGCCCCATCTTCCAGCACCGAGGCTGTTGTTCGCCTGCGACAGAAGCATGAAGACGTCGGGGGCAGCTCAATGCTCTTGCCAGCTGCCTCCTTAGTCGCTTGGTTCTCTTGTACCAGCGGTCATTCTCCTCAGCAGAGAACAGGAGAAACAGGAGCTGAGCTCTTCTCTCCGCTGTCAGTTCTCATCTGTCCACATGCCCAGAGCAGAGCTCCCGTCCCGTCTTGGGGAAGCCTATGTTCCCAGAATATCCCCAAAGAGCCTTTTTTGTTGACCTTCACTCTTGTTCTCAGGCCCAGCTTATTCTGAACTCACTCTCTAGCAAGATGCATATTGGACTGTGCCACCCTGTTGGGTCTACCCAATGATCCTCCCTTGGCTTCTGTCTTCAGTGTCTGCCTCAGGCTCTTTAGACAATTCCTTTCTTTCCTACTTATTGAAGTTGTTATTTGTGTCTTCAGATACTCATTATTGAGAGAGACCCATCCCCTGTGGGCTGACTTAATTTTACTGGAATTACCATCTCTACCATGACCATTCTCAGATCTAGCCCGTCTCTCTGCTGACCTCCAGTCTTGCATCTCTGACTGTCTTTCAGATATCTCAAAATGGATGTCTGGTAGACATCTTAAACTCAACATGTGCAAAACAGAATTTATTATCTTTCCCCCAAATCCCTTTCTCCCCCGCTTCCCTGTTACTGTAGAGGGCAACACCGTCCTCCCATTCCCTTAGCTCCCAATTGAGGAGTGGGCCTGGATTCCTCACCGTGTCCCCCCTGGCCCTTATCCAGTATGGTGGCACGGCCTGTTGATCATACCTCTGGAAACATCTCTCCTCTGACACTGCCACCCCTGTGCAGGCCCTCGTCACCTCATGTGGACGATGGCAGTAGCTGCTGGTGGGTCTGCCTGCTTAGGGTCTCTTCCCACTACAGTGCCTCCTGCACTCAGTTACTAAAGTGATTTTCCTAAAACGCAGGTGTGATCGTGTTACCTGCCGCCTTCCCTGTCCACAGTAAACCCCAGTGGCTCCCTGTTGCCTTTAGGACCAAGTACAAAATGCTTACTGTGGCGTTCAGGGCTCTTCATGACTGCCCCCTTCCAGTCTTCTTACAGCTTCCTTCCCAGCACAGACTGCAGCCCAGTGACCCTGGCTCGGCTCTGGGCATTCTCTCTGGCTGTTCCTGTGCCTGAACCGCTCTCCCTCCTTCACCCCTGACCTTCCCGGCTTTCTTTAAGTCCTGACTAAAACCTCTTCTCCAGGAAGCCTCCCCCACCCCTCTCAATTCTCATGCCTCTGTCTATTAATTATCTCCTGGATGGACCTCGCTTTGTCTGTATTGGTTTGCATGTCTCCCCCATTAGACTGTAAGCTCTTTGAGGACAAGGACTGTCTTCTGGCTCTTTTGGTATACCCAGTGCTTAGCACAGTGCCTGGTCCGTAGTAGGAGCTTAATAAATGTTTATTGACTGATTTTATCTCTAGAATTTTAATCTTGAACCCTTTGAGATCTGCTCTCCCAAATCTTGGGTGCTTGTTAGGCCCTTCCTAGCTTTCTTCTCCACCTCAGTCCTAAATTCTAACATGGTGTGGGGCCTCATGGTTTCCGCCCCGGTAAACAGTTCCTCTGCCCTCCATTGGTGAGAATCAGGTGCAGAATCGAAGTTCCCTTTTCTGGTCCCTGTGCCTTTAGGAAGAAGTTATCATCAGGGCAGATCAAGTCATTGTTGCTGCCATGCTTGGTGTTTTTTCATAGAACAAGCATGTATTTCCTCTTCCTGCCTTCTTCCCAACTGCTGTAGCTGCTCTGGCAGCGATGTTCCCGCGACTGACGCGTCCCAGCTCTGTGCCAGGCCCTGGGGTTGGCACTGGCTGCGATGCCCGAGGAGACTGCGTGCACTCGTCCAGTCTCTGCCTCCGTGGGTCTTCACCTAGTGGTCCTCTGCTCTGCGCCCTCTGAGGATATAGTGCCCACCACCCTTTTCCCGCCTTTGTTTTTTTAATTTAACCATTTCTTTGAGATAAAGATCATCGTTCCTGAGGGTTAAGCCAAGGCCTCCAGTCCCTACTGGGTAGGGGTTTGCCGTGGTGTGTTCTTGGATCTTGTCAGCTTCTGGGCATCTCGGCCCTTCTTCCTCCATTCCAGCCGCTCTCCTTTGGCCTTTGGGGCTTTTTTCTTAGGCAGGGCTAGAAAGAGCCTGGGAGGTTGAATTCACCCACCTTACCTCCTTCTTCTCCCATCGCCCTTTTTTGGGGGGGGAGGTCAGTTTGTGATTGGGGAATGCCTCCAGCGGCATGGGGGATTGCTTGGTTTTTGCCTTTGTTCCTCCAGTGCCTGGCAGTGTGTAGGTGCTTAGCGACCTTGGCCTTCTTAGAAGACTGATGGAAACCACTAGTCTAAGCTGACGTCCGGAGGAACGAAGGTAGGGCGACCTTAGCTGCCGGGGATTCTGACCACGAGGCTCCTCGCACATCGTGGGTGCTGAGCATGTGACTAAGCAGAGAACAACCAGTGCCGTGTCAGAGTTCTGAGGGTCAGTCCCTGAGACTCGGGCCAGAGTCGCTGATGGTGCCCCATCTTTGACCGGCCGACCAGAGCCTGAGGCTTTTCAGGCTGCAGGGCTGTGGTCATGTCTGACCTCTCAGTTAGGATGTCTTTCTTAACTGTTGCCACCCTTCTGTTTATACAGTGTCTTTTGTCTTTTCCTAATTAATTACAAATTCACTATCTTTCAGATGAAGCCACAGGGCTTGGGTCAGACCCTGAGGGCTCTGTCCCGGATGGCTCAGGGCCACATGTGCAGCAGCCGGATTCTTGCTCACCTGTGACCCTTCCCAACGACATCTGCTCCAGCGCAGCGCTCGAGACCGATGAAGCCCCCGACCTCCTCCTGGCCCGGGCCGAGGTGCCGCCTGCTGGGGAGAGCAGGGTGCAAGCCGAATCAGAGGGGGCAGGCACCACCCTCAAGTAACACATCTGCACTGCCGGTCCCTTGCCCCTGGAAGGCTCCCCTTGGCTTCATGTCCTCCCGGATGTCCCCACGCCTGCCTGATCGGATACCAGCGACCTCTGGTGACCACAGTTCTCTCTCTAGATTTGGAGACTGACGGTGTGTACGGTCAGGAGCCTCTGGCTCCCAGGGCTGTCCATAGCTCCAACTTGGCTTCTCTGCTGACCTTTGGAGCCTTGGGCCTTAACACATGGTGAAGGAGACATGGACTTTGTGCAGTCAGAGCCCCTTGACTGAGCTCCTGGATCTCTGGGGTAGGAAAACAAGTGAGATCCTTCCAGGCCCTTCCTGGGAGGCTCCCCTGAGCCAGATAGCAGGGAGCATGAGAAGCCTGGCTTAGCTCTGGTGTCAGCTTTCTTCCATCATTGTGGCTCGGGAGGCAATTCTGAGCAGCTGGCCCACGGGGAAGGGCCTGGACAAGCAAGCAGCAGGTTGCTGATGAGCTGTGGGGCCTTCAGGAGCCACGGGTTTGGGGGGATCCCCAGGCGCCCCAGGGCAAGGATGCCCAGGTGGGACTGTCCTCAGGGGCTGCTCTTGTCTCACAAGGAGGCTTACTGTCATTCGGTCTGGGTCTAGATTGATTATATATAGAGAGTAATAGAGGCAAAGACCCCTGGGGGGGGGATGGGCTACACAGTGCAGTTGTTAGGAGCAGGGAAAGGGGGACCCTGGTGCGGGACGTGGGGTGGGGCTGGCCCACGCTGTCGGGGTGACACCAGTGGGTGTTCTTGGGACATGAAGGATGTAGCGGTGGGATTTGGGGGAGGGCTCAGTCCTCTGTTCTCCCCTGGTCCGAGCAGCACAGCTGAGCCTCATGCCGCCCCCAGTGGCTCATGTTTTTGTGATTCCCACTTCTGGGGCGGACTGTGTGTGGTGATGGTTAACACTAATCTGATGCTGGGTGGGTTCCTTGGCCTTTTGATAAAGATGTTCAATTTGCTGGGGGCTGTGCTTGTTTTCTTCTTTGTTCTCTTGCACAAAATCTAGTGGGGCCCGTGGGTGGGAGGGGAGATGGGAGGGAAACAGGAGGGCAGGGTCCCTGCACTCACCCAGGGCAGAGAAAGCCGGGGGGAGCCTCGGATGCTGAGTGGGCATGGGATGTGGGGAGGAAGATTGGGACAGAGCTGGGCCTCCATAGTGGGAAAGCTCATTTCCAGGGATGAGGCTCAGAGTCAAGGATGAAAAGATGTTCAGGGAAGAGCACAGAGGTGTGGATTTATCCGAGGGGACAGCCTGGCGAGGCTCAACTTAAGTTCATCCTTGTCCAGGGGAGGTCGTCAGGCACTTTGTGGTCCACTCGATGAAGAACGTGGGCTCCGGGTGGTCCAGCTCAAGCTGGCTGCCCGTATGGGGGGCCTCCTGTGATGAAGTCACTTAGCCTCGACCTGCCTCTTACCAGGGCTGGCAAGCTCGGATGAGATCCTGTTTGTCAGAAGCACTTAGCACAGGGCTTACAGGGCACACAGCAGGTGGTTCTTTGCCCCTTCTCCCAAATACTTAATTGCTGTGGGTCCCCAGGCACGTCCCTTTTCATGCCTGGGTCTGGACTCGGTCTTTAGGCTCCCCCAGGCTCTAAGTCAGGGATCCCACGATCTTAGGAATGCACCAAAGAGCAGAGGGGAGAGATTTGAACTTGGTCCTTGCTGCTTGTACGTGACCCTAAACTGAGACAGAATCTTGCCTGCACACTGAGCTACTTAGTGGCAGAATGTGGGCCAGAACCCATTTCTTTCCTGGTTTCTGATCTCACCTCTCACTGTCACTAGCTGTATGGGTGTGGTGAGTCTCGGTAAGAAGGGGGTATGGACCACCACCTTGGGTGACGCTGCCGTGAACACCTGCGACCCTCCAACGCTCTTGCTGCTTCTGACTGAAGGTGACCCCCCCCCCCCAAGACACTTCTGTGTGGAGATTTTGGGGAGGGGGAGAATGATCTTTTTTGATTCACATGGTACAGCTACGTGTTGGTCACTGCTGCCCGCCTCCCCAGGGCCCACCTTAGCCTCTGGCCTTGGCACAGGCCCCCCAAGGACACTCCATGGGAATGTGGTCACAGCCTAGATCGCTGTTGCCATCAGCCACAGATGCACCACTTCCACATTCGTGAACTGACATTCCTTCATCTGATCGCCATCTGTTGTTGTTCTGCCTGGCGGCCCCAGACTCTGCTCTTCATTCTCCCCGTGACCTCCAGTCTCTTCACTCGCTGCTTGCCTGGGTACACTCCTTGTCTCCGCCAGCGGATCGCACCCCGCCTCTCTCATCCACACCGTCAGTGGTCTTCAGTCTCTCTCAGTTTGCTGGCTCTTCCCATCTCCCCCACGTTTGGACGACCTTCACTTGCACCCCCCCTTTGTCCCCCAGACCCTCCCCCTTTGGTGGCTAACCTCCTGAAGACCACTTCCTCTCCTTTCCTTCTCTGCAGGTGCTTCTGGCCTCATCACTGATCCCCCGTTACTAGTGGTCTCAGTCCTCATCCTTTCAGACCTCTCGGTGATCCTGCATCACCTTCTTCTCCATAGGTTTTGGTGACACTCTTGTCTCCTGGCTGTCTTGCCTCTTGAGTTTCCTTTGGTGTCTCTCCCTCCATACTTTCTCACGATGCCCAGGGATTCAAGCATCGTTTCTGTGCCAATGACTTTCAGATCTCTCTGTCCTGCCCTAATCTCTGCTGACCTCCATTCTGGCATCTCCAGTAGACATGTCACAAACTGAGCTCATCTTCCTTCAGAAGCTGCCCCCTGCCTCCCTTCCCTATTACTGTCCAAGGAAGGCATCACCAGCCTCTTCGTCACCCAGACTCGCAGCCTCATCGTTGCCCCCCATGCCATCCATCATCAGATCCTGATGATGCTAGCTTAAACCTCAAACTCAGCCCCTTTGGTCCTCCAACCCTGCCCCCTCATCACTTCGCCCCTGGCGCCTCAAGTCTCTCCTGCCTCTATTCCGACCTTCCTTTACTCGGTGGCCAAAGTGTCAGGTCTCACCGTGCCGCCTTCCCATTCTCCCTGTTACCTCGAGGATCAGATAGAACATCCCTTCACAACCCAGCCCCTGCCTCCCTTTCCAGGCCCGTCCGCATACTCTGGGATCCAGTGACGCCGCTGTCCTGGCTGTTGCCCAAACAAGACCCTACATCTTTCTCAGATCTCGGCTAAGATCCCATTCACACCAGAAGCCTCTCCCGGTCCCCTCAGTGCTAGTGCTTTCCCTCTGTGGGTTCTCTCTCATCTGTCTGTCGCTCATTTGCACACGGCTGTTTGCACATAGCCGGTTGCATGGGGTCTCCCCCATTCTGTCACTGGGCTGAACACAATTCCTGGCACACAGTTAAGTACTTAAAAAAAACAACTCATCTTTACTTTTGTCAGTTCCTCACATCCTACAACCTCCCTCCCCCTTTTAAATTTAACTGCCCTTATCAACAGATGCCAGATAATTCTAGCACCAACCTGAAATCAGGGAACTTAAAAAACACAAAAAATATTTAAAGGGGAAAACGAAGACAGTAAGTTAAAATAAATGCAACACAAATTTGAAATATTTTAACTAAAGCCTTTTATTCTATACAACTGTGAAATACAGATTATTTACCCTTTTGGCATTGCAGACTCTGTCAAACTTTCCTGAAATTGCATTACTGAGTTGGTTAGAAGGAAAAGGAAGGGAGGGAGGGAGGGAGGGGAATGAAAGAGAACCCTGGCGGAATTTAGGTCCATGAAAGTAAAGAGGAAGCAGTGGCTGTAAGACTTGGGCACCCACAGGACCTGGAAGAACTCCCTTCCATCAGAAGAGCGGTCCCTCCTGCCAAGAGGATTTAGGATCAGGAGCCAACTGATGACTTCCCATGGCATTTATTTTTTCTGTTTAATTCACCAACATTGCTAAGAATGTGCCACCATGGCACACGAGGCATCACACTGAAAACCCCCCCCAACCAGTTTTCTCTGAAGGCAGGAGCACGTCCAAGTGGCCTGGAGAGGGAGCACGGTGTGTCTGTTTGGCTCCTGCGAGGGCAGGAGGCATGAACTGGCTGCTTTCCAAATGAAGCCTGATGGGAGTGAGACAGCCCAGTCCCTTGCAAGAGTGTGAACCGGCACCTTGTGGCCCCCTGGCTGCCCCACCCCCTCCCCCACAGGAGGGGTGGGGGCAAGGCCAGGAACAAACCACCCTCCAAAGGCACTTGTGCTTCTGGCTTGGGGCAGTTCTCGGGGTGGACCTTGGATCTGTTCTGCATACAAACAGCCTTTGGGGAGAAGCCAAAGTTTCATTTTTTTTCCCTGCCAAAAGTTGAAATGTTTTTTCCCCCAATAAGTTAAACTCTATACAAGACCCAGATGACTGACCGTATGAAAGCTTTAGATCATTAGAAAGAACAGTGAAAAGAAGATCTAGGCATAACAACGAAAAAATGCATATAAAACTTTGGAAAAACAAGTAACTACTTTCAGATTATGAACATCAAATTGATCTGCTATGATATTTTTCTTTACTCTGACATAAATTCTAGGTGACATTTAAATGAAGCTAAAATTTCAGAATGCTCTTAAGTTGTAACAAAGTTAGGGTTTCCACCTGGAGTTATGACCTGAATTTCAGCTGGCATGAGTTACAACTGGACACGGTGCAGGAAGGAAGAAACAAGACGGCTAAGTTTTAATTGGCTCCTGCTGAAAAGTGTGTTGACTCCATTATGAGGCCCAGTATCGCTGATCTGACCCTGCAACCGTGTTTCCTGAGTGTTCTGACTCAGGATTTCTGAATTCTAATAGCTCTTTCTACAAGAACACATCTGAAGTACAGTATTAAAAAACAAGCCTAATATTGACCCTCCATTTTGTAATTACACAGACTGCCCTCAAGGGTGCAATGGTGTTTCCCCCATTTTCAAAAAAAGATCTTGTCTTTGAATAGTGAAAATGATTTGATTTTTTTGGATGACCAGCTTGAAAGGTCATCACAGGTGCTCTCTGAATGGAATGTGCTTAAAAAAAAAAAAAAGACAAGACATCGTGCAGGTCTGAATTACATTTAGAACACAGTGACAGATATGGCCCAAGGTCTCCTAACAAGCATGAAGAGACGGAGATGAGTCCTTGGAAAGGAAAGGGAGAAGCAGTCTGCCCTGGCCTGGTGGGCGCTCTCTGCACCCCTCCCTCCACCTGTGCAAGCTGCCTCCCTTGGGACAGACTGGAGTCTAGGCCGCAAAGACCGTGTTTCTATATTACATCTCTATTAGTCACTTCAGGTAAAAGGGGTAATGTCGGTCCGTGCTGAATCGATCGTTAGAAGTCTCGCTACTGTGGGGGGTTCAGTGGGCTTCACTAGGTAGTACTACTCTCAGGACCACAAGAGGAAGGTCAGTATATGGATACCCAGGAGTGTTTGCCCTCATGGCCTCACGTGGACTTCTGGCGGTAATGGAGGGTGAGGTCACCGCCGCTCTTCCATATGAAGTGTTTTACCGTTCGAAGGTCCATATTTGGGTCCAAAACCTGAAAAGAATGAAACGCTGTTGAACCTGGGTGCCTGGCTCTCCTGGGCAGGGGGTGGGAGATTGGCATCAGGGAAGATGGTGGCTGCTTGGGCACGGCCAGGCCCTCCTCATCTGTGTGTCCCACAATACCCAGTACGGTGCCCTGACACATAATTAACGTTGGCTGAGGCAGGGGGGCGCCTGTTTGGTTCTGTCTTCATGACGATGGAAGAGTGCGCTCTGCAGTGGCACCGAACCTTCACCCTAACCCTAGGCATCACTGCTCGAGGGCTAGAGGTGCCAGAGGCTCCCAAGGGAGGCTGCCAGTGAGCTCACCGCCACACTCGAGTGCCCTTAGGCTGCAAGGGACAGGAAAATTCAGAGCAAAGGCAGCCCAGAGGGCACCCTGGCCAAACCAACCTCAGCCGCCTGCTCACTTCCCTGTGCTTGTCAATGGCACTGCCATTCACCCAGTCACTCATGCATAAAAACCCTGGATTTCTTCCCCCGACCAAGAGACAGGACAGGAGGAAAGGAAACAAGCATTTATTAAGCACCTAGGATGTACCAGGCACGGTGCTAAGCCCTTTAAAAACGGCATCTCATTTCATCCTCACAACAACCCTGGGAGGTAGATGCTATTATTATCCCAGTTGTACAGGTGAGGAAACTGAGGCAAACAGCCATTAAGTGACTTTCTCAGGGTTGTACAGCTAGCGAGTGTGTGAGGCTGGATCAGGACCCAGGACTTCTGGCTCTCGGCCCCTGCTCTATCTATCTACTGCACTGTCCAACTGCCTCGGAGATTCCTCCTCTCTCTGAGCAATCTCCTGCCTCCAGCATCCTTCACACCCATCAAATGTCTTTCACTGACTCCCCAATAAACCAGATTCCTTATCGCACTTGGAGGGAGGTGAGGAGTCCGGAGGCCCTCTGCTCCCACCACACCCAACACGAAGCTCTCAACAGTTTAGACACCCGAGGTCCCCTTACCTGCCTGTGCCCTCAGCCCCCTTGAGGCCCAAACACACCTGTCTTGTTTCCCTGGATCCTAAATTTGCCTTTTCAGCCCCTGAACCAGTTTTTAAAATCTCCTCCCCACCAACACTGAAGAGCAACCCCCTCATGGCGGGCACTCATCCTGCTGGCCACGGTGTCCTGCAGGGCAGGCCTGTTGGGGTTGGCAGCAGGGGTCAGTTCACAAAGATGTCTTAACCTGAGCCCCCAGGTCCCAGGATCTGCCATCTCTTTCTATCTCTCCCATGGGAAAGGCCCAGACTGAGGTCCTCACGTCAACTCACTTGGTCCTGGCACAAAAGTTCAATTTTCTCCTCTGCCAGCACAGCGATGTCCTCTTCTTTCTCCTGTTCTCCAGTTTTTTCATTATTTGACGAGCTGGTGGTCTGAGATTCACTGTCCAAATTTATGATTTTCTCGTAAACATGCTCCATCACCTTCCTGACTTGGAGCATGTCACTGGCAGACAGTCTATCTCTGGGAAGGGGAAGGGAAAGGTCATGTTGTCAGAAAGGTGAAAGGCAAAGAGAAAATTCATTTTCTACCAATCAGTTTTTGGGGGGCCTGGCTCCGGGAAAGGCAGACACCAGCAGAGAGGGAGGTCTTCCAAGGACTTTCCCAGGGGTCTCTGCTAAGACTAGCGTACTGCCTTTTTGGGCTGTCTGTGATCTCATACAATTCACCCTCAAATGGACAACATGGGGGGATGGGCTGCTGGATCTCAAAGTCTTTGGGAGTGACCTCCTTTATATCATGGCTTTGGCTAAAAATTGACCATCAGGGCACAATGAGGAACCCCAACCCAGATTACTCTAGAAGAGACCCATAACTTCCAGGTTTCTAAGGGCAGCCTTCTTTTCTCTGACCACAAAACATTAGCCTGTCCCAGCTAACAGGACTTAGGAACACAAAAGGCCCAACACTTCACTTACTTCTTTAAGGTTTTTGCCCCTGAAGATGAGTGAGGTTGGAGGTAGAAGGGAATTTTGTTGAATTTGGGCATATTTTTCTGAAAGAAAATATGATATTCATTACAATTATATAGTAATTAGTATAAAAGAGAAAGCTACCTTGAAGCACAGATTAAACTCATGGTTTTTAATTAAAATTTATTTTACAATTTGATATGATTTTCTCATAACAAAGTACCAGACCCCATAAATAGCCTTGAAAAAATTCATCAGAAAAATGCAGTTCATATTGGAATCGGAACAAAACCATGAAGTACTCCAATGGAAAGCACATGATAACATGAAAGGTATAAACACTTTTCTCCTCCGATACATACGACAGTCTCTCAGAGTCCTTTAAAAAATCCCCACAATGTACATCTTAGGTCATCTCAAAAAGGAAGCATCTTTTGTGACTGAGGCTCCTCCGTCCTGGAGGGTCCCCCAGTGAGACAAGAAGCCCCCATGACTCCCTCTGCTCTCTTCCTCCTCTCTAAGCAGCAGCAAGGCCCAGGGAAAGGAGCCTGCTCCCCTCTCCCCTTCCACGCAAGGTGGACAGTGTCCTTGTGCTGATGACCTCCTCACAAGGTGCTGCTATGAGCAAAGTGCTTCTAGGTGCCGACGGCTCTTGTGACTGTCTCTGAACAAGATGGTGGACCCCCGCTGGTGCGGGACATGAAGCGGAGAGGTGCCTTCCACTCTGCAGATGTCTGGGCGCTGTAAGCCAAATGCCCACACGCAGGACCTGAACCGTGCCCTTTGTCTTCGGGCCTCTCAACTGGGTGGACAAAGCCCGAGCCCCACGCAGTGCCCTCTGGTGTCCTCCTCCCAAGGAGTCGACCACAGGCCTAGAAGCAGCAGGAAAGCTGTCCCTTCGGGGCGGCTCCCATACACAGAGAGGAGACAATAGCTGTTGAGAGCCGACATGGCTTTTTAAGGCTTGGGGGGCTTCTCGGGGGGCTGGTAATGTGCTTTTTAAAAGTTGTTAAGAGATTAAATTCCATTCTGGTCCTGCCAAGAGGGAAGGTTGGCCCTCTGCAGGCCTGAAGTCACCATTACAATGAATGCTCTTGGCTATTCAAGCCCTGAGCGGGCTTTCATTTCTTTCCTCAGTGTTCTTTAAGAGGACAAAGCAGAGAAGAGGCAGACACTTACATCCACAGTGATGTCAATCACCCACTGGGGCACTGTCTCGTTAAGCAGCATTGACTCAGTCTCCCCTCCGGAATCCCGACACAGCAACCTACAGACATACAGAGCAGCAGAGAGCCCAGTGACCCACTGGCCACGCAGGAACCCAGAAACACAGTATCCCCTGCTGACCCCTGACATGGGCACCCCCTCCAGGCCTCTGGGGTTGCAGCAGCAACAGGCCTTGGGCCTTGGGCTGGGAAACAGAGCCTTGAGGAGCGCTCACAAAGCCTACCAAGCTGCATCTCTCAGAGGAAGGCACAGCCTCTTTCTTCCTAAGGGCCCCACTGGCCATCTGGGTAATTTACAGAGACAGGCCCTCTCCCAACTCCATCCCAGCCCCCACCAGTCTGCTGAGCTCATGCCCAAGCCCAGGCCCCAGGCAGACCCCATCAACCTGGGATGAGGCCTCCTCGCCATGGACGGGTGGAGCCTCCTACTCAAAGAGGGGGCCCAGGGCAGACATCACCTTATTTCTTACCTGGCTGTACTGCTCTGGGGCTCCTTGGACTCTTCCCCCAGGCCCTCGTGTCAGGGATGTTCCTTGTCGCCCCCTCCCCCACAACCTTTAAACTCTTTTGGGTGTGCTGTCTTTCCCTATTAGACTGTATGTTCCCTGAGGGCAGGGAATGTCGGTTTTTGTATCTGTATTCCCAGTATTATTTGCACAGTGCCTGGCACACAGCAGGTACTTAATGTTCGCTGACTACTGACTATTCCGTCTCTGTGATGTGAGGACAGGACAGGTGGGAGCTCCTGAGGTTGCGGTCCCTATATTCCAGCATGCTAACTAGAACCCAGCCACACGTGAACGAGCATCTTCCTAAGCGGTTCCTCAGCTCCCACTGCTCACTCCCAATGTACCTGACTCCTGGCCCCACCCGGCCCTCCAAGTCAGACTCTACCTGAACAGGGTACGGCCACCAGCTTCGCCAAAGATCACTGGAGTGTGTGGAGGGACCTGGAAGTAGCCATTCCCCTTCTGGACTCGATTCTCCTGCTCGCCATTCACTGTGGGAAGATGCACATGAAATCCACAGTCAGGTCTGCAGTTGTCCTGTCTTGTCCCAGGCAACTATGGGAGCCTCTTAACAACCAAAGTCAAAAAGCTCCAGCATCAGAAACACAGGGAAGAGCCAACTAAAGCCTAGTTTGGGGGAACAAGAAAGTCAGGCATTCTGGGAAAGTTAAGCATCCCTCAGAATGCGCCTCCCTTGAGAGGGGCCAAACCAAAGGGGCAGGGGCTCCCTCCCTCCCCCTCCCCATGCAGCAGCAGCAGTGGCAGTGGCTCTGCCCCTTGGAGCCTTGCTCAGTTACCACTCCCAGCTGCTATGAGCCCAGGGAAGGACCTGAACCCAGAACAGCCTAACTCTATTCTACCACATCTGCCTCTTGGAGAAAGTGATGAAATATAATGTTCTGAGTGCTGAAGTGGCAATGTCAATAGCTGTCGCTTGACAGGCCTGAAGCAAGACTGACCAGCTATGGGACTGCCCACAGCCCCTGTTTCTGTCTCTGCCGAATGTGCGAGGTGAGAAGAGGCCATTGCTGAGAGGAACACTCTGAGGACTCCACCCTGCTCTCCCCACTCAGTCTCACCCCCCAGCCTCACGTGTCCTGGTCTTGCAATCTCCCTGGCACCATCGTCCTGGCGCACTGGAGCCCCCTGGCTTCCCCACGAGCCCCACTCATTTCAGATTTCTTCCTGCTATTCTCCCGGGTTGGGTCAAGAGATGGGGGCAGCTTGCTCCTTGCTCCCATGGTCATTTCCCTGGCCCTGGTCTGCTGTCTTTCCTCGACAGCCTCACCCTTCCCAAGTCCATAACCCTTTCCTAATCTTTTTCATGGACATTTACTGACCTTGTGCCATTCTCCAGACTAGATGGCTGAGTGGCCCAGTGGACAGAGTGAAGAACCTGGAGTCAGGAAGATCCGAGTTCAAATCCAGACTCAGACACTTACTGTGTGACCCTGGGCAAGTCACTTCACCTCTGTCTGCCTCAGTTTCCTCAACTGTAAAATGTGGATAATAACAGCGCCTCCCTCCTCTAGGGTGGTTGTGAAGATCAAATGAAGTATCTGGCACATAGTATGTGCTCCATGAATGCTTCTTCCCTTCAAACCTGCCCTTGCTTTTAACTTGGCTCTCTCTGTTGAATAAAACCCCGTGAATAATTGGGAGGTGGTCCCTTAAGCAACAAGATGGTAGACTAGATATTTCCTCCAGTCCCTGCAACCTCCCAAACTTCTTCAAAACAGAAATTATGTACCAAAGATAAAAGCAACTTCAGCTGTCTCCATGGTCTAGGATACTGGGAATCCAAAAGAAAACTAAAAGCCCAGACCTGATGCTCACTGACCTTGCATTCACTCAGCTCCACTGCACCAGCAGACCCAAGGACATGACACAGGCTTACATCAAAGCCTGCCCCTGCACCCCAGCCCCCCCCCCTCTTCCCAGTGCCATGGAGCCCCCTGCTTGCTCCAGGCTGCAGAAATCTGCCTCGGCCTCAATAGCCAGTGTGGCCACACGGAGCAAAAGCCTGCTTCTGACTGCAACCCGGAAGTACCAACGCTGCCAAGCAAGCTCTGCCCATGCCAGAACTAAGGATCGGGGGGAGGGGACAGGTCACCAGGACAGGATACTGTGTGTGTGGGCAGTTAGGCAACACTTCACCATGACAGAAAGAGCGGAGCACCCGGCTGGGGCCACTTCTGGCCACCCAAAAGTCAGCTGGGGCAGAGACCTAGGCCAGTAAACCATGAAATGCCCATTGTGGGCAGAGGCTGAGATACTTTGAGAGCTAATCCCCAAGGAAACCACCATCAGAGGGGAGGGAGTCAGGAAGTGAGTGATGAAGAAAATAAGGGGAGGAAAAAAAAGAAAGTGCTTATGATTTCAGAAAGTAGAAAACTCAAAGACCTTGAAGATAAACAGAAAAAATCAAAAGGAAAAACAGTAACAGCAGAAGGAAATATGGCCTCCAGATGTAGTAAGAGACCTCGGGCATCTACGAATCAATACTGTAGAATAAAGGAATGATCAGGAATTCGAGGAGAACATGGAACCACGACACACTGTTCCTGAGTGATTTAAAAGAGGAATGAGAAGCATGAGAACAGCCCTTACGGCCTGCACAGCAAACACAGTGAACAGAACAGAACAACATGAATCTGCAGCAGCCTCCCCAAAAGAAACAAAGAGAGAACAACAGACTGAAAATGCAAACACACAGAAATGAAGGACAGCCCGGAAAAAGAGAGGCGAAAACGAGATCATTAAAAGAAAATCTATTCACAATGCAGCAAACCCTCAAAGACAATCTAAGGATTGCAGGGCTCCTAGGAGAACCTGATAGGACAAAAAACCTAAACCCCATAATGAAAGGAATAATACAAGAGAATGCCCAGAACCTCTGAACACAGCGAATGAAATTCTAATGGAAAGAATTCACAGATCACCTCGAGAAAAAAAACCCAAGGCTGCAAACTCCAAGACAAACAGTGGTTAAATTTAACAGCTCAGTTCTGAAACAAGAAGTTCTGCAAGCCATGAGGAGAAAGACCTTTAAATACCAAGGAAAGGACATCAGAATAATGTAGGACGATTCCACAACCACTAGAAAACATAGGGGGCAATGGAATCATGTGTTCTGAAGAGTCCGGGAGCTCAAGATGCAGCCCAGGGTGACCTGTCCTGCAAATGTGAGCTGAGCCATATAGGACAAAAAGATGGACATTCAGACATTCAGTCTGAAACATTTTTAGAAAGGAAAGCTGAACTAAAGAGATTGTTTGCCCCTTGAGCACCCCAAACAACAGAAATGCAGAAGAGTGAATAAATACAGCAGGCAAGGACAGGAAAAGCAGCAGAAGGACAACAGGGAGACCAGGAGATTTGGTGCTTGGAAAGTCCGCTTGTCCTGGGAGGTGGAGAGTTGGAACCCATGGGGGCAACTGGAGGAGTTGGAGAGCATAGATTAGTGATGGGCTACATAATCAAAGACCTGGTGGAAGCGGGGCTCTACCCTGGGTCAGTGTCCTTTCTGACCCCTGCAGTAATTGGCATTGTTCTGGAAGTGAGAAACAATGGAAGAGGGGACTCCAGGGGGGCAAGGCCTATAAGCAGTGGCAGAAAGTACCCAGAGGGGAGAGCCTAGAATGGACACCTTGGAAGCCTTGAGTCTAAGAAGAAAACATAATTGTGGAGGTCACAAATCAGAAAATGAGGGTCTAGCATTAACAGAAAGAGAAGATTGGCAGTAAAGAGGAAGAGAGAAATCCTTTTTGGGAAGGGGAACAAAAAACCATGAAATTTAAAAGCTAATGATCAGGACTAGCTGAAGGGGAGGAGAGGAAGGGGGAATCTACTTGACTAAGAGGGAAAAAGAAGAGGAAGAAACATATAACCAAATAAAAGCAGGAGAGAAAAAGGAACTAATAAAGAAAACCCTAAAGGGAAAGGGATAAAGACCATATGAACAACAACAACAAAATTTTGAAGAGAAGCAGATAACATACCTCTCACAGCTGTGGGTGAGAGACGTATTAATCAAACAAGAGACAGAGGCAATTACAAAAGATAAAACGGATACTTAGGTTACACGAAGCTGAAAAGCTTCCACACAGACAAAGTTAATGCACCCAGGATAGGAAGGAAAGTATCTGAACGGGGTAAAAACCTTTGTAGCAAATTTCTCTGGCAAGGGTTTGGTATCTAAGATATTCCCCAACAGAGAAATGGTCAAAAGATATGAATAAACAGCTCTCAAAAGAAGGTGTGAAGTATTTACAGCCACGGAAGAAAATGCTCCAAATCAACAGGAATAAGAGAAATGCAAATCAAAGCAACCCGGGAGGTTTCAGCCTGCACACCCGGCAAATTGGCAAAAGTATCAAAAAACGGCAACGGTCAATGCTGGAGGGGTTGTGGGAAGCTAGGCACATTAACACAATGCTGCTGGAGCTGTGACATGGCACAGCCACTTTGGAAAACAATTTGGAATTATGCAAATAAAGTGACTAAGATGTCCAGAGACTCCATTACTGTGTTTATGCTCCAAGGAAGTCATGGATAAGAAGAAAGTTCTCATATACACCTCTCTCTATATATCTATCTCTCTATATAGCAGCACTTGTGATAGCTAAGAACTGGAAACAAAGTAGATGCCCATCAATTGGGGAACAGTGCAATACACTGTAGTACAAGAATACAATGGAATGTTACAGAGCTGAAAGAAAGCATGTCTGTGACGAGTACTGAGAAGCCTGTAAAGACCTATGAACTGATACAGAGGAAAGCAAGCAGAGCCAAAGAAATGCCATACACAGTAACCTCAACAATGTAACCTGGGAGAACAACACACCAAAAATCAAAAGTAGATGTAACAAAGTTACAAAGGTCCATCAGGATACAAATGAAGATACAGGAGAAGACACCCCAACCTGCCCCTTCACGGAGGTGGGAGGCCTGCAGGGGTTACATATTCCACAAGTTTTTGGACTTTTTCAATGTATTGCTCAGTGGTATTTTTTTTTCCTTTCTCAAAAAACAACGAGGGGGAGAGGTACTTGGGATAACTATGGTGAGGTACAAAACAGAAATCATCAAACTCCTGTGGCTCCTTATTGCCCAGGATACAATACAAAATGCTGTTTGGAATTTTTTAAAAACGTGATTGAGAAACAGTTAACAAGATAAAAGTGCAAGAGAAAAAACCAAAAGAAAGCCAAGTCACTGGGGGCCCGGGGAGCCCTTTTGGACTTCTCTCTCCTCCATCTCTAATCACATCCCAAGTTCTGCTGAGTCTCCTTTTGCAAGGTTTCTCAATTCTCATTCCTCCTTTCCACTCCTAGTGTCACCTCCACATTACTTCTTGCCAGGACATCCCCTGTCTCCAACCTCTTCCTTCTCCACTCTGTCTCTTTCGGGACATCACGCCCCTACCCCTTAACAAAACACACGTCTGTCTCTCCTTCATAATCAAACTCCAATCAACTTTTCGTCTTGATCTTCTTCATCTCCCTTTAAATTGTTCCCAAACTACAGCACCCTAAGCCTCCTTGGGAAGTCAATAATTCTGTGACTTGAGGCTTCTCGAGGGCAAGGGCAGTGCCTTATTAACACTCAGGACGGTGCTAGCACAGAGGAAGCTCAGGTAGGCAGCTGGGGCCACCACAGTGCACAGAGTGCTAGCCCCAGAGTCATAAGACCTGAATCCAAATCTGGCCACAGACACACTAGCTGTATGGTCCTGGGCAAATCACTCCATTGCTGCCTGCCTCAGTTTCCTCATCTGTAAGACGGGAATGATAACAGCACCTATCTCCCAGGGTGGCTGTGAGGATCCAAAGAGGTTGTATCTGTAAAGTACTTGGCAGGCCTTCAAACGCTCCATAAACACTGCCGGCAGGGCTACTAAGTATTACAGTGAGAAGCAGAGACGATGAGAGTCCTGGCCCTAGGCAGTGGCTCACAGACATCACGAGAGCCAGCTGACATCCAGACAGGCACTCCCTCCACACCGTCCCTGCCAGGGGGCGCCGTTCTCCCTTGGACAATGGCACTCTGCTAAGCCACTGCTCAGACAACAGCGTATCTGCTACACCCCAATCCGCCTCTTGGTTGTTTCCATTCCCCCCGTGGCCCTGCATGATCGCTCCAAGCCCTCTTTCCCACAGGAAGGTCCTTCGGACCTTGGCAGACAACTGAACTGCCCTCTCTCCCTCCTTCCATCCAGCTTGGTAGCTTAGGATTTCTTGTCCCTGCACCATCTTGGTCCTCTTCTACTGGGTCTATTCCAGCTGATCAAGGTCCTTCCTAAAACATGGCACCCAGGACTGAAGCAAGTGCTTCTAATGGGTCAGAGTTCACTCCCTTCTATCACAACAGGCCTGTCACCTCCCCCACTCTGGAGACTGCATCTCTATCAGTCCAGTTTAAAACCAAATTGCTTCTTGAGTTACCATGTCACCCTGGGGACTCAGAATGAGCTCCAGCCTATGAAAACCCCCAGGTCCCCTTCATGTAAATGGCTACCCAGGCCCTTCTTCACACGCTGGCAGGGAGCCAGGAGACGCTTCGACTGTCTGCATGCTGACTAAAAGCAAGACAGCGGAAAAGGTCCTTGCTGATAGTGTCACTGGCTCTTCTGTGGCAGATCCTGACCAAGAAGGAGGAATGAAGGCCAGCAGAAATCCCCACCCTCCTTCTGGACACATCATTTCTGCAAATGCAGCCCAAGGCTCTTTGGCTGCTCCATTGGACTTCTGATGAACACCGCCCTTGTGTAATCCACTAATTGCTGTGGGGGTGGCTACGGGTGCCTCCCCACAACCCCCCTTTTCGGGTGCACCCGACGTCTGGTCTGATTCGAGCCATACCGGTCTCGCCTGGCCAGTCCTTTCTTTCACCTGGATCCTGTCCTCCAAATGTGTCAGCCCTTCTTGCCGGCTTTGGGTAATCTGTAAATTGGAGAAACACGCCGTCTAGGCTTTCATTCAGGTCACTGATAATGCTGAAAAGAATGGGAACGAGGACAAATTCTCCTAATGAAATCAAATGTTTAAACGACTAAAAATGAAGAGATGAGACTGCTACCCAACAAATGAGGCCTCACAGAATCTCAGGGCCAGAAGATGCCTGAGAGCATTTAGTGTGCGCAGTGGAAAGGACAGCAGGTTTGAAGTCAACAAACTAGGGTTCAAATCACCATTTACTTTCTGTGTGACTTTCCTCCTCCTTGCTCCCTCCGGGCCTCACTTTACTGCTCTGCAGAATCAGGGGGGTTGGACTGGCCCCCCCTAGGCTCTTGTCCAGCTCTAGAACCACTGTGCAGTCTTTACCTGAATCATAAATCCCCTCTGTAATATTCCTTCCAGTGGTCACCCGGGTTTTGCTTGAGGACCTCCAGCAATGAAGGATTCACTGCTGACCACGGGAACCAACCTATCATGCTCCTGGCAAGGTCTAATTATTAGGCAGTTATTGCTTATACTGAATTTAAACCTGTTTCTCTGGGTCATCTACCCACAGGTCCTGGTTCTGACCTTTAGGGACAAACAAAACCAATCTAATCTCAGTTCTCCATGACGACCCATCCTCCCAATACTGAACGCCTCTCTCCTTACTCTGCAGCCTTCGTTTTCTAGCCTTAATACTGTCAGGTTCTTCAGCTGGTCCTCTCCCGGTCTGGGCTTGAATCCCTTCATATCCACATGTACTCCTCTTCTGGGCCTGGTTTCCAAAGTGTGGCGCTCAAGGTAAAGGGCGCAGGACTGCAACCTCTGATTCTGGGTACCCTGCCAAGCCGCCCACAGATCCTGCCTCGCGTGTCCCTTGCTAACTCCTCCCGGCCTGTAGCCGGAGGGCCTTTAGAGCGCCAGGGTCACCCCGTCCAGGCCCTGAGGACCGCTCTGCTGGTAGCTGACAGGGTGACTCTGGACACGTTCCTTCAGGTCGTACACAGATGAGCTGGTTTCTAACTCTGTGTCCCAGTGAAATTTTTCTTGGTAACTGTTGCGTCCTTTGGCAGTAAAGAGGTGAGCTAAAGACAGGCTGGTTAAACATACTTTCCATAATTTCTGTTCTAACACTGTCCTGAAGTTAAAAGGGAGACAGATCCCCAGACAAAATTCTGACGTTTTTAAATGGAAATGAATTGAACTTCATTGTTTTACAGACTGAAAAGATAGTCAATTGAAAGGGCTTACTTTCAAGCTAAATGGTGGTTTTGCCCCAAAAATAGTTTTAAAGGGACTAAGATAAACAACAGAGTTCAGGAATAGTTTTGAAAGATACAAGTGCAAATGAAAATCCCAACTTCCAAATGTTCAGTATTTTTCTGTGGGCCCTGCACCCCCTTGGTTATTTGTCTGGATGAAAAGTTACAAGTGTCTTCTTCTCCACTACCCTGGGGGGGGTCACATCTTCTGTTCAAATATTAGGGTTCAATAAGGTCATATATATAGGTCCAGAGCAAGAAGGGATCTTAAGAGGCTATATTTAGTAGAACCCTTTCATTTTACAGATGAGGAAACTGAGACCCAAAGAGGCTAAGTGACTTGCCCAGGGCCTCACAGGTATAACCAGGAGAGTAGGGGGAAGCTCCTGATGCCTTTCTTTGCAGCTGACTTTTGCCTTAGTAGGAGTTCTTGGTTGGCAAGTTGGATCATGAAATCCTGAAGCTTTGAAAGGGACTTTAGAGGCTATCTATCTGGTACAACCTACTGATTTTTACATATGAAGAGAATGAGGTCATAAGTATCTATTACAAATTGTCAAAAGCTGTGCCACCACTAGCCACATATTAGAAACTAGGCAGATATTCTTATTCCAGCAGTTTCTGTAGCATATTGGCTTTGCTCTCATGCATCTAAGGCAGAAGAACATGAGATTCCACTGGCTCTGACCAACAATCCGCCCACCCCAAGAACTGCCCTTTGAGAGTGACTGAACTGCCAGCATCTTCTCTCCCTAGAATACTCCTCTGTTGGAAAAGTGGGGCCACTGCCTGTCATGACACTGTCCTCCCGGGTGCGAAGTAAACATCAAAAGGCCTTAACTTCCCTCTAAGAACACCACTATGGACAGCAACGGTGTCATGGGAATTTAGCTGGCTCTGCAGAGGTAAGGGGAGAGTACAACTGCTCAGCCTCAACAGACATATGGAAACTGTTGTTTGTAAAGGGCCATGGTAACTTTAATGACCATGTGAGAATGGACACGGCCACTTTAGTGCTGCCCCATTAAAGCAGTCCCTCTGAAAAAACATATATATGCACTTCAACAATACGCCAATATTCAAGACATCTGGGGAACTTTTTTAGAAATTGCTTTTAGAAGGCAGAGCCATGCTCCTGAACATCTTCCATGGGAACAAACTTTAATCCTTGGAGAAGAGGTTTGATTTTTTTGAAACAGCCCAGTTACATGGCTCTAAGTCTTGGGCACATGGTGGGAGGACCAATATTTTGGTCAAAAGTGAGGTGCAATTATAAAGTGAGGAGACCAGTCTTCTTCTGGTTCATAAGCTGGACAGGAAGACAATATCCAAATGGGCTTTCCAAAAATGCTAGCTTCATAAGCTGTTTTATGTCTTTAGAAGCTCATCCTCGATTGGCCAAAATACTCAGACCATAAGACAGAGATTGTCCAGTCTTCCATTTTTAAAAAACTGGCACAAGGAAAATATTTAACAAAATGGGTTTCAGCAAATGTTTTAAAACCAAAAAAGCAATAAAGCTTAGAAACCAAAGACTTCACTCCCTGGACATACAGGCAACTTGATAAATACCTGCCATGTATTGTCAAAATAGAAAAGTGAAAAACAAATACACTCTTCATATCACACCAAAGCTGCAGGGAATCTGCAGCTGTGAAGATGTGTCTGGGCTTAATGGAAAAACCAGTGGACTCCATGTTCTGGCCCCATCACAGGCAGCTATGTGATCTCCTTGCTGCAGAGCCAGCCTAGGTTTTCTCACTGAAGTCTCATATACTCTGCTGGCACGGCCTCAGAGAGCCACAGGGCACCTCTGGGCATGGGGAAGCCAGGCATGACACTCAAGAGATTCTCTATATCACCGGCAGAAATCTTCAAAACAGTTATAACCACTCTTTGTATCATCATGGCCATAACAACAACAGTAACTTACACTTACATTGTGCTTTAGACGCATAACTACCCTATCCATTATTTCCCCTGGTTCTGCAATGCAGAAATGACCCAGAAGCTGACCTCAGGTGCGTGTAAGAAGAAACTCACTCATTTAACATGAGACTCTGGAAGAGGAATGAGCTGCCTGGGGAGAGCCCAAGTCAAGAGAGGCTGTTCAGACGGTGGAAGGGGGGTTCCTGGTCAGGCCCAGATGGCCTTGAGGTCCTTTTCAACCTGGTGATTCCATGACAACTGCATGAAGGTGTGATGAGGCTCAAAGGAGAATGTGACAAGGCTATTGATCCATAAAGCACAATGTACATGGAAATTATTGGGGCATAACTAATAGGTGAAAAGGGAGTAGAGGAACTGGGATAATTTTTCCTGGGGGTACAGAGAACCACCATGAAGTCCTGCTGCACCATTTGCTGGGGTGCCCTCAGTTTTCGAAGGCTGGCCCAGCTCCAGCCACAGCCCCATTGTTCCTGGACTGTCCTAGCTAATTCTGGAGGCTCTTCTCCTTAAGTCAAGTGACAGTAATTTAGGGAATGGTATCACTAAGGCACAGAGAGCTGCAATCTGGTCTGTGGAGAGAGTACCCACACTGATGAAAATTCGGGCTCTTAGGAAATAAGGGCAGAAAACACTAACCATGGTTCATCTCATTTTCCTCTTCATCCATTGGATTAACATGGGTTCTGGGCCAATACTCTAGGAGAGCTTGCAGTAAAAGCCCTCCCAAGTTCACTGTAAAGAGAGTTCACATTAATAAAAAAAAAAAAAGAAGAAAAAGATTATGAAAAACAAATTATGTTCCCAGCTATTTCACTGTGCAAATGCCAACAGAGTGTGAGGCTGTTGATACAAGTCCTTCTCAGGGACCTCATTTATCCTGTGTTCCTGGAGGCAGCAGTGCTAGCCTCTGAAAGACCATGCCAGGGGAGGGACCTCCATGTGAGCCAGGGAGTCCGGGCCTGGTCACACTGGCCATGCTGTCCAAGGGCCACAGTAAGTAAAGGAAATTGAGAGCTTTATCGTAAGCAGGCCAGTTGCTAGGGGATTTCATTCTTAAACGCAGTTATTTCAGTAAGAAACTTAAAAATTTGAAGATCTGCAGATAAAATTAACTCTTGAATAATCTTGAAAACTATTTGATAATACAGGAAAAATTTATGTTACTAAAGCTTATATACTTGGATTGACTTTAACCCACCATTATAAAAGTAACATGACCTTTGTCTGATTTGTCTGGGCCAAGAATGAGTTACTTTCAGCTGAATAGCAACGCTATTTAGCGCTACTTTCATATACAGTCATTTAAAAAAAAATTATTAACTGCTTCTTTTGAAGGGCTACTTCTGAATGAAATTGCCAAAAACTTCTCTCAGAAAAGCATTGTAAGACAACTTAAATTCTATATTCTTGTCCTTCTTGAATGAGATCTCGGGCTTGGGAAGCCCTGGACAAGACAGAAGGAGCCCTTTATTGGAGCAGGGGTCCTCAGCCTTGCTCCATCACTAGGAGGATGGTCCCTGAAATTCCAGGGCAACCTACATAACAAAGAAAGTTAACAGAAACTCACATTTTGGATCTGACCCATCTGGGCTGCTAAAACCAGCATCTTTTGCTGAAACCCAAGCGGCAAAGCAGTCACTCTCATCCAGTGTAATTGTCAACATCTGGTAAGATAAGATCATCAGAAGGCATTTTCCTTGACCCTAACCTTGATGTTTTACCTCATGTGACAACAACATATTTGGTTAAAAACAAACACTTTTAACCTGGCTTTACATAATCGGATTAATCTACAATGTATTACTTACATTTGAAAGTTATAACTTGCATGTCCATAGACCGTAAACCCCTTGAGGGCAAGATGCTGTGTCACTGTTTATCTTTAGATCCCCAGTACCTAGGCAGTGCCTTCCATGAATGTCTAATGTATCGGACTCTAAGCTTAGGGTACTGCGTGGCTCATAAGGACTGAAATCAACTCCCTTTAGTCTCTTCAGTCCCCATCTCTCTGTCAGTAACAAAGCCCAACCCGCTCATCTATTTGAGAAAAATCACAACTGCCGCAGGATGTCCAGGCTGCCCAGCTTCCCACAATGTTTATAAACTTACCCCAGTTTTTAAATCAACCGAGAACCAATTTGGCACATACACCATTTTAAATCTTTTCTTAATTTCTTCTTCAAAATCCACTTTGCCAAGATCTTCAACTTTACATGCCTGCATTCCAAAAATGTTAAGAAAAGTAGAGCAATTACTGACTGGACTCAAGAACACCCAATTCTGAATATGCAGCTTGTAGTTTTACAAGATGTTTCTCTGGAGAAGAATGGAGTTTAAAATGCTTGCTAAAAAAACAAACCAAACCATGGTAAATCACTCCCGTTTAAGGCATTCCTGTACAGTAACTAACCACTAGCCAAAACCACACCCCTTAAAATGTTTTTAAAAATGACCCTCCTCGGGGCAGCTGGGTGGCACAGCAGATAGAGTACCAGCCCTGGAGTCAGGAGGACCTGAGGTCAAATCCAGTCTCAGACCAGACACTTGACACGTACTAGCAGTGTGACCCCGGGCAAGTCACCCCACTGCCTAGCAAAAATAAACAAACAAAAAATGAGCCTCCTCTTTTATAAGCCTATAATTTGCTGAACCCCGAGAAGAGCACAAAGTGATCTAGAGATTCCTTCGAGCAATCTCAATCAGAAGCATCCAGAACACGTGGGAGAAGCCAAGGTCTCCACGTAGCAAGCTAACTGCCACGAAGGCCAAGCACTCGGCTCCCACCCAGGTAAGGGCGTGATACGGGAGCCTCTCTTTGGGGGCTTCCTTGTTTTCACCTTTTACTTCTTACCATCATCTCCCCCTCCCCTTTTTTGCTGGTTCCTCTTCTTTGCCCTATTCTGTAAGTATCCAAGAGTTTCTCAACTTACTTCTTTAACATCCTTTACTGTGCTCGTCCCATCCACTGTATGTGGATTGGCTCCTAAAACCAACGCCTCTTTCCTCAGGTCTGGTCCACGTTTCCAACTGCCTACCAGCCACGGCCACCTGCATGCAACACTGACATATTTTTTCTCCCAAACTTGCTCCTCCTCCTTCCTATTTCTATTAATGGTGTCACTCACCATTCTCTCAGTCAACCAAGCTTGGAAGGCCATAGTCTTGACTCCACCCTCCCTCCCCCTTTGCTCCCACATTCTACCGGTCCCTAAGGCCTAATGATTCCCTTGAATGCAGCTCCTACCCCACTAACTTATTCACTGGTCATGAAATCTCCAAGTTCCATGCCTCCCCTCCCTCCCAACTTCCATCAAATCTGCAGGCTATCACCAATTTAATCTCAAGGATGTTCAGAGACAGAACGTTGACTTTTGGCCCAAGCCAAGACAGGTGAGATTGAGTCCTAGGAGTTAAACAAGCCCACCTTTCCCAAAGTCCTTGAAACCTACCGAATGAAATCCAAACTTCTTATCCTGACATTTGTGGTCTCCACAACCTGATCCTAATTTATCTTTCCATTCAAACTGGCCCAAGCCTCCTTCCTCAGATAGGCCTTCCCCTTCCTCACTTGTGATTTTCGGTCTCCAATGCCCCTTCTTCTCTCACTTGCCTTTCACATTCCAAAACCACCTTCTCTCTTCCTATCCCTAGCCCAAAGTGACATCTTCCTCCTAACCTTTGGTAGCATCCTATCATACAGTAATAAATCTTGTCTTCCCAACTCCAGAGCTATATACCTTCTGAGGGGAAGGACCAAGTCACTTCATGATGGTGTAGCCCCTCCCGTGGATGAACATAGAGTCCTCCTCAAAACACAAGCTGCGCTAAGGAGGGACAGCTAATTGGAGGGAGGGAACAGGAAAATGACAAAAATTGGGAAATTCTTTTCCGTGGTTAGTTTTTCAGGACAGTGCTGAGGGACCATTTTGGTGCTGGGGCAGACCCCTCACTAGCCCCTGAGAATAACACAACACTGAAGAGAGTAATCATCAGTTACTTCAGAAATCTGCTTATGAGCAATGCTGCACACTCACCCCCTAACAATGCCAGAGAAAATAATTCCGTGAGTACAATTAAATCACATACAAATGTCATCTGGAACAACTGACTTGATTTTTTATAATGAGGAGGACAAGCAGACCAGAACCAGGGTCTAACAGCTAATGTAGATCACACTCACCTTTAGGACATCCCAATATGCCACATTATTGTTGGTGTCTTTGGTTAATAGATGCCTCTTATCATTAAGAATGTGGCACTGAATAATACTGGCACCTCCTATGCAGGAAAAGAACAGAATTTGTTAGCAAGGCCTTGGTGGCACTGGCCCAAAGCCAATTACAGAGAAGTTGGCACATGCAGCATCCAAAGAACTCAAGGCAAAGTGGTCTTGGGGGCAGACCCTTCAAAGGCAACTTCAAGCCCTCCAATTCTATCCCTACAGAAAAAGGTTTTCGTTCAGGTCACCCCTGGAATTTCACACCGGGGTTAGGCTATCCTGGTGTGGACCCATCTTTCCCTGAAGCACACTGGTAACTCAGCGGCAATGGATGGCTGTAGAGGGCCTCCCGGGAGTTAACATGAAGGAGTTAAGTGAACTGTGGGTTTTCAACATTCAGGTGTATTTCAGAGGCAGGACTCCAGCCCACGTCTGGTACACTGGTGACCCTCTATCTGCCGCATCACTCAGAAATGGTTTCATTTTGGCACATGTCCAGGAATGGTTATTTGACCCATAGCCTTGTATTTCCAATTATAAATAATTTGGAGTGAGTGGTTTTATGTACAAACAATCAGAAATCCTATTTTGTTTCCTTTGCTAAAAGCTGTTGTTCAGTCATTCAAATTGTATTCGACTTTTCATGACCCTATTTGGAGTTTTCTTGGCAGACATAATGGAGTGGTTTGCCATGTCCTTCTCCAGGAGATTAGTAAGGCAAACAGAGGTTAAGTGATTTGCCTGGGGTCACATGGCTAGTGAGTGTCTGAGGCCAGATCTGAACTCAGGTCTTGCTGACTCCAGGCCTAGTGCTCTGTCCACTGAACCATCCGGCCGCCTAAGTTTAAAACAGAAAACTGTAAGAAAAAAAAAATGTGTGGAATGCTTCAGTCAGAAATGATGCTTTAAACTTATCAGCAGATAGATCTAGAGAAAGAAACCTTGTAACACTCCAAGGCTGCTCAAGGAATACCGACTAGAGCACTAGACAGCAGCCTCTTCTGAAGGCTGGACCAGGCCTATCTAATCATCACCTCCTCTAGCACCTAGGACACCTCTCGGATGACAGGAGGCTGTAGCACAAGAAACAAAAAGCCCCCTCTGATGGAAAAAAGAACGGCCCAGGGTGTCCGAAAAGAACTTCTGCTCAGTGAAAAATATAAAGTGTCGATGGGTACTGCAGCTATCATCAATCAGATGCTGAAGAGGACCGCTGACACATGGTCCGTGTGTAGAACACAGACCCATCGCTCTCACCGTGGGACAGACTAAGCCCATTTACCTCGAGGGGATTCCTACATGGGTCTGACTTGGATGACATGGCCTCGGAGGTCCCTATCAACTGTATCTTCTGGGATCGTTCCCTGAGCAGCAGTGGGCTTCAACTGGACTGTTTCCACACTCTTTCCCCCAGCCTCTCTTCTGCGTCTGTACAGCTATTTGGGACTTGGGCATCAAAGCACCAACGGAGGTGAAAGTCACTCACTAGACACCGTTCCCAAATCCCGACCACACCAGCTGCAGAGAGGTGGGGCTTGCTTAACTCTAGGACTCAATCTCACTGTCTTGGCTTGGGCCCGAAGCCAGCGTTCCATCTCTGAACATCCTTGAGATTGATGTTGATACAGAATGTGACTATTTTAAGAGCGCAAACACATGAAGTCAAAGACCTGTGGCCAAACAAACTCCAACTTATGACACCAAACAGCATTTTCTTAGAGGTTTCCCTTACATGAAAGACAACGCACCTCATTTATCTCTCCCTGAATTGGCACTTCTGCTAAGGAAAGGCTGGGCTGCTCTTAAACAAAGCCTTCCTAATTATTGCAGCGGTCTAATCTCCTTCTTTACCTTTAATAGCTTGATCAGGCTGTGTACAAAGAGGTGTTACAGGGTTGCTACAGTCATTGTCGTAATCTCCAGAAGCTCTCAAATTATGAATTCCCTTCAAAGTCTAAAAAAGTAAACAAGAATGAGATTACTTGATCGTTTTACAAGACTGCTGGAAATGTGAGCACAATAATCCCCAACACCTGGATCTCTGACAAGCTGTTGGTTTCTTATGGTGATAAAAACCAAGAGGAAACACAGTCACAACCACAATTCTGAGCACAATACCCTGAAAACACAAAAGCACAAGGGGAAAAAATTAACAGAGAGATGGCAGCCTGATGGCACCACTGTACAATTTTAGGACTGGAGACCCCGTGACATCATCTAGTCCCATCTTCTCCTCTTTTTCCATGTGAGAAGCTGAGGCCTAAATGCACAGCTGGTTACAGGCAATCTTCATTAGGAGAAAAAGGGCAAAAATGAGGAAGACTCTTCCACAGCCAGAATCTTCGACTTCATTATTGGACAGTTTAAAAGTTGCTGGGGCAGGCCTATTTTCCCAGCAGTGTTTTACCTCCCAGACCATTTTCCCTCTTTAAGGAAGAGGGCAGCCAAGGTTTTTCACTTTATTATCCATATTTCTCTCTAGGAGTATGACTCAGATCCTTCCTGGTGGCAAGGAGGTGACCCTTTGTCCAGGTAGTGCCAGTGCCCGGCCAGCTGGAAAGGCCTCAGGAGGCCTTGTTTGGGGACTTGACGCTGCCACCCAAGGACCAGGTTAGTTAAGCTTAAAAAGGCTCTCTTGGCCGGCCGCCAGAGCTGGCTACCACGCAGGGAGGCCTACAGCTTTTACTGGCAGAGGCAGGACCTACAGTGGGTGAAATTTCCACCCCATGAAGTAACGAAGCCCAAGTGTCCATGTTAAAACACTTCAGTCATAAGAAGATCAAAACTGTATTAAGTAAGCAAACATAATGAATGCAACAGTGCTTTTGATTCTGTTCTAAGTCAATCATGCTGCTCCTCAGGCTCGCACAGAAAAGAAAAAGCAATTGTCTAAATTTGGTCCACTTCACCTTGGGTTTAGTAGGAAGACAAGGAGCCTTCTGAATCTGCTGCTTAGGCAAGGACCAGCACACCTCCTGGGTTCAGAACATAGTTTCCCTTCTACAGAGGCCACGGCTCTCACAATTCCTGCACGTGGTGCTTCTCAGAGCCATCTCTGGGGCACACGAGCAGATATGAACAAATGGCAGTATGGGCTTACACAGCTTAGCAATCAGAACAGAAACTCACCCATTTATTCACTGAAGACTTTGTGGTTGCAACCCAAATTGCAGGTGGAGGATCAGCTGACTTATCAAGCTCCATCTGGAAGACACAAATCCCGAACATGAGGACGGCTGGCCAGCCAGCTGTTCTCCAGAGCCCTCGGGGAGCTGGTCCCCCACCCCGATCCCTCTTCCCTTTATGTGCTTCTTCATATGCAGCTGTGGTAGCATTATACCATTAATGCCCAGCAAGATCAAATTTCTAGATGTTTTTAAGCAGGTTGCCAACTGGAATGCCCAACTGGAAGCTTTTCCAATATGGTGGATCACACTGCCTGGAATTCTTTAGGAAAATGGCAAAGTGGCCAATTCGGTGAAAAGGAAGCCCACAGAAATCCTCGCTTGTGTTTTAAGCCCCTCTGGTAAAGGGTAGGGGGAGGGCCGAGGAGGAGGAGGCAGACCTTCTGCTCAGGCATTTCCTCCCAGAACAGCCTCAGGGGCCTTCACTCCTTTGAAGAGGTTTGGGTTTATCTGTGACCTTTGAGATTTCACTGTAGACTAACTCCTTTCTCCAGACAGAGGCTAGCACAGATGCCTGAGGAGTCTGAGGGCTTCCATCTTTTCATCCAGAGCAGGGGATCTTAACCTTTAGCGTGTCATGGACCTCCTGGGCAAGCCTATGGACCCCTTCTCCCTAACTAGTATTTAAACGCATAAAATAAAAATACAATGCACAGGATTACAAAAGAAATCCATTTTACTTACACACAATGATCAGGATATTTGTGAAAACAAGTTCACAGGCTCTAGCTAAGAACCCATGACTGGGGAGAATTCCTGCCCTTTGTTTTATGTCTCCACAGACAGTTTCTTCTTCCCAACCAAAGCCTTTCCTCCAGCACCCAATCCCACGAGGATTCCATTTTAAAGAGCTACTGCTTGTACCACCATCATCACTGTCACATTTTCACACAGAATGTCCTCTTACCTTGAGAACAGGGGCTTTCTCTTCACAAATCAAGACCCGTATATCAGGGTTTCTCAGATCAGTACAGTAAATCTTTCGGTCTCTTCCTCCAGAACACATGAGTAAAGGCTTCATTGACCTGTAAAGCCCACACTCCCTCATCATGTACTCGATAAGTTGCTATACATCTCTGTTGTCCGAGGGACCAGAGGCGGATAGTTCCATCAGAACTGCCAGAAAGGCACTAGGTAAAACAGCACAACAAAGACTGGGTCAAGAGATGGCCCACTCCCTGCCATCCCCCACGAACCCTGAGAAAGGAGGGGATCACCAAGGTCTCTGTGTCCACCTTTGGGATTTAAAGCTATTCAGGACAACACAGTCCAGATGAGATGCTGCAAAAGCCCATTAGCCTTGCTTTGTTTTCATTTTTAAAATGCTGAACAAATCAAATAAAAAATAAAAATGTGGGGATTTGGTAGATGAATTGAGATTAAGTTTTTTAAATATTCTGGAGATGACTACATAAATTCATTTTGTTAAAAAAAACTACCATATCAGGGGAAAAATTTGACATGAAACGTCTCTGGGACACTTCGAAGATATCTTTAAAACTATTTTAACAATCACGAAAAAGTTATTAACAATTTTGTTGTTCAGTCATTTCAGTCATATTCGACTCTTCATGACCCCATTTGGGATTTTCTTGGCAAAAACACAGAAGCAGTTTGCCATTTCCTTCTCCAGCTCATTCTACAGATGAAGAACTGAGGCAAACAGGGTTAAGTGACTTGCCCAAGGTCACTCAGCTAGCAAGTGTCTGAGGCCACATTTGAACTCATGAAGAGGAGTCTTCTCGACTCCAGCCCAACGCCCTCGGCACTATGGCGCCACCTAGCATCCAGATGAGCAAATCCGTCTGAGTACCTGAGTCCCATCTCTGTTGAGCAGCAAAGCTTTCACATTGTCCGTGTGCCCTTTAAGTTTCATGAGCTTGGCACATGTTCTTGGATCCCAAACCCTCAAAACCTGTGAAACGCAAACAGAAAAGAAGGACACAAATGTAAACTGCACAAGACACCACATTTAAGAGAGAAAAAGCACAATCACATCACATGTGCACACGCACACACCCCCCACACCCACTATGTAAGGGCAATCAGCCAGGTTTTTCTCTTGGTTCCCAACCACTCAGTCCCTTGACACAGATAACACACTTGAGCGTCCCACTGACCTTCTCCGTGGACCCGGATACAATGATGGTTCCCAGCTGATTCATTGCAAGACTATAAATGGAATCTTTGTTCCCACTTAGAGAAGAAGCTATTGGGGGACAGGGGGAGGAAGGGGGAAAACAGAACTAAATGTTACCAGTCACCAGGAGTTAGCAAAAACTCTAACTGTAAAGGGCTGTTTAATTTAGAAACCAATTACGATGTCATTTTTATAACTGGCTTTTAGGGAGAAACAAAAAGATCTAAAGAGAGATTCATTTTGATAAGCAATCTTTACTGATTTCACTAAAAATTAATATTGTTAGAAAAATGTTCTTTTCAAAAACCTCAAAACACGACCAGTCGAAAATAATTCACTTGATCAAAAACCTATTTGCTGCATCCATGCCTGGAGCGCAGCAGCCCTGCCTCATCAGAACTGGTTTGTTGCAGCTGCTTCTGTCTCCTCCAACACTAGCAGACTCTAGTGACCCTAATGAGAAATGCATTTGCCCCACACAGAAACCAAGTTCAAGAAAATAATCAGTGAGACCAAAAATGGGACCACACAGCCTCGGGCCTTCCCCATTTTCTTGGACAAAGTTAAGTTTAAAGTGCTACAAAGGGGAACAATTTTTGAACCAATCCCAAAACTTGTCCT
The DNA here is from genome assembly GCF_003287225.1 of Phascolarctos cinereus. NCBI lineage: Eukaryota > Metazoa > Chordata > Mammalia > Diprotodontia > Phascolarctidae > Phascolarctos > Phascolarctos cinereus. The sequence goes on from NW_027555847.1 coordinate 15,170,951, forward strand.
GTCTACTTACCAAGTCACCCCATGCATTAATAAAACAAAGTCTTTACTGTCCAATGAAAGTGGAAGGGTTTGATGAGAACCTCACATCAGCTTGCTCAGGACTGGTCTATGAGAGAGGTTCATCACCAGGCTGGATGCACGGAGATGGTTTTGGGGCTGTGGCAACTTTCAAAGATTATTCTCTGGAGCACGGAGAGATTAGTCTATGCTGGCAGAGAAAGGCCTCACCCAGAGGTAATCCCAGGGTCTTTCAGGATGGAGACAAGAAAAAGAGAAGCTCTCTGTGCCAGGTCACAGGCCTATGAAGACCAAGAAAGATGCTGGCTCTGTCCTGAGGAACTTAAATAAGACATGTGCACCATCACTAAAATGTGGAGGAGAAGAATTCCAGCTGGAGGCCAAGGGACCAGGTTGGAGAATGGGTATGATGAACTGAATGAGGAAGTCTGCAGAAGCAGCTGTGGAGGGGGGTCTGCCAGAATGGGACAATGCAGATGCACTGAGCACAAGAGTGATGTAAGGAGAACTGGGATTGCATTTATCAGCACCAAAGGTATAGGTCATGACCGGCTCTGGGCTACAGGAGCTGATGCTCTTAAGGGGTCCAGCTCTATACCTAGGCAAACACAGTCAAGTAGGCACTGGGCTAAGTGCTAGAGATGCAAAAAGAAAAAAAAGACAGTTGTTGCACTTGAGAAGCTCACAGTCTACTGGGGAAGACAACAAATACGTAAAAACAAGCTACATACAGGAGAAACAGGAGGTAATTAACAGAGGGAAGGCACTTGAGGTAAGAGGGGTTGGGGAAGATGAATTTTAGTTGGGACGTGGAGGAAGCCAGGGAGGTCAGTAGTCTGAGCAGAGGAAGGAGAGTGTTTCAGGCTTGGGGAACAGTCAGAGAAAATGCTCAAGAGATGGAGTGTCTTATTTGTGGAACAGCCAGGAGGTGGCTGTCACGGGATCGAAAAGGACAGGGTAGGGAGTACTGTGGAAGAAGTCTGGTTCTGAATGAAAGGATCAGGCTAACCTGGTATCCGGTAATGACTCAAGTCTTATGAGGAAGAGTCTCCAGCATTCAGAACGCTCTTTCCCCTTGCTCATCACTCCCATTTGGAGAAAGAACAAAGCAGGCTTGAGTGTCTAAAGTGCTTGGACCAATCCAGACTCCCTGGGCACTCCCTGCTCCCTATTCCTATCCCCTGGGTTGGCCTCCTGGATGACAACATTCATGCTCTGATGGTCTTCCAAAGTTTATGTCCTAATGGGATGAGAGGGAAGGCTTGGGGACCTACAGATGAAAAAGGGGAGTCTCATGACAACTGTGAACGTGCATGGCCCTAGACTGGAAATGCACTGAGTGACCAGTAATGATGTTTTTCGGCCTGCAGGTGCTCAATCTAAAAGAACGACACTTTCTTGAGGAAACAGCAGTAGCTTCTGCAGCAGCAGCACAGGACAGAGGCAGAGGAGGCCAAGTGAAGGACCTGGTTCAAAGCAGGAGCTGCAGACACTAAAACCCAAGCAGCAATGAGGCACAGCTCTGAGGAGGAAGAACTAATCCAGACCTTGTTCTTCACTGTAGTGTGAGTCATTCTGGGGAAGAGGAAAGCATGACCTTTTAGCCACCAGGAGGGTCCCCACTGTTTGGTGTGCTCTCCACCCAAAAGTCACTCTTTGCAGTCCCTGCCTATTTTCTGCCACTGTAACCAGTATTACAAAGACACAAGGGGCTTTATAACACTAAAAGTCACTTTGTACTCTGTCTGCTTCACGAGTTATGCGGCCCAAGAACTGATCCTCTATTGGTCAGCCTGGGCACAAGTCTTTCCTTAGTCAGTCAGGCTGGTTCTCTGACAAGACAGTCTCTGGTCTTTGCCCAGGTCTGTACTCAAAGACCTTTTGGCTCTGGAGAACTCATCAGAGCTGGCACAGTGCTTAGGTGCCCTTCAAGAACACAGAGTCACCTCCATGCTATGAAGAGGCATCAAGAGAGAATTTCTGTAACAGCTTCCCATAACAATCTTTCAAGTATTTGAAAACATTGGTTACACTAAACCCTTAAGTTTACTCTTCTTCTGGCTAAATAGAGCCAGTTTTATTTTATGTAAGGGGCTCCCAAACTTTCTCAGTTCAAGGCACTCTTTATGTCATAGCAATTTTTTCAATGACTCCCTATGCCAAAAGAAGTACCATGTATTAAGAAGTTAGGCAAAAAATTTAAACTATCCTGGGGTGCTCTGTGCATTCACTGTGGTGCCTCAACACACAGTTTGGGAACCACGGCCTTCTGCCATCATTTCAGTTGACCTACTCTGCACACAATTCAGTTGTCAAAAGAATCACAGAATAGAAACCATACTTCTAAAAACTAAAGGGATGACTAGTAAGGATTAGAATCTTTTCCAAGGTAACAAAATGAATTAGAAATCCTATTTTGAATTTCTAATCTATTTCTCACGTGAATAAGGGGTTGGTGTAAGGAACTGATGTATGTAATAAAAGCTCCAACAAGTAACTGTATTTTAAGCTTCTAGTATGCAGAGGCTACCCACCTACAGGACCTACAAGAAGGACATGTGAAATTAGGTACTGGATTAATCCTTCAGAAAGATGATGATGGTAAACCATCATGAACTAGAAGGATTCCTAACTTTAAAAGGCTGCTTTGCACCTACCACAGGATTCATACACCCTATAGAATCTTTCCCTCTATCCCACAAGTATTTCCCATCTTGCCATTTGGCTAAGGGTTCTTAACCACATATGCAACAATCTTTTCCAATCCCCAAAGTGGTCTACTTCACATTTTCCTGATGCGCCACTGTCAACATCAACAATCACTGATGTCACGCCTCCTATGTGTGAGGCACTACAGGGCTACAAAGAGGCATTAGATTGGGTTCTTGATTTCAATGCTCCCAGGCCAGTTGGAGCATTAAGACTGGTGCTCATGGGAAAAAGTACTACAAGCCCGTCCGCAGGTGGACACAGACTTTCCCCAGTGGATTACTTGTAACAGTGTTGTTTGAGGCAGTCAGTGCTGTGAGAGTATTAACGTCCCAGAGGAAGATCTGTCTGTCCAGCCCAGCAGAAGCCACCAGTTCCTTGTCCTTGGCATAGGCTAAGGCTTTCACATAATCCTGCAGCAAAACAGAGAAGCCAATGAAAACGATGGGCAATATGCCTACAGCTACCTCTTACAGTCCAGATCAAAGACATGAGGAGAATCCCCTGGAGGGGCTTTACCTTGTGTGTCCTTAATGTTGACATGCAAAATCCCTTATGGGCATTCCACACTTTCACTGTCGTGTCAGAGGAAGCAGATATTACTAGAAGAGGCAAAACAATGGAAATGAGCAAAATATATTAGCAAAGCCTACACATGAAACTTTTAACCATTTTGATCTTCTTCCAATAACATGCTAAGAATAATGTAACGATATTTTCTAAAATGTCCATTAACAATGGCAAAATAAAAGGAAGGCTCTGAATTTCACGAGACGACATTTCACAGCATCAGTTATATCTAAAAAACTGACTGCATGATTACAGGAGGCAGCAGGTAGGGCCAAGCACCAGCAGTTCATGTGAAAAAGATCAAGAGGTTTCAGGTGCCCGCAAGGCCCGTGTCACCAACAGTATGACCTTGTCAGCCAAAAAGGCACTCTTAGGTTTCATGAACAGAAACAGAATTTTCAGAACAGGGAGATGATGCTTTCATGGGACTCAATGCTCACCAGGATGCAGAGAAAGTATTATGTCAAGTTCTACAAGCTATATTTTGGGAGGGATCATGGAACAGATCCAAGAGGGTGACCAGGATAGGGAGGGATCTCAAACCATGTCACATTAACGTTGATTTGCAAGAGCTGGGGATGCTGAACCGTCAAAGAGAAGACAACAGGTATGCGGATAGTACAACAAGTGTCTCCAAGTGTCTCAAGGGGCTGCTACACAGCAGAGGGATTAGACCCATTCTGCATGGCTACCTCAGGGGACACACTTCAGCTCAATACAAGAAAGAATTTCCTAATCCTCAGAGCTGTCCAAACATGGAATGGGCGGCTTCATGGTGTAGTGAACTCCCTGTGGTTGGAGGTATTTGAGCAGAAGCATGATGACCACTGGTGATTTGTACTTTAGAAAAGGGGTTGGATTAAGTGACCTTTAAGGTCCTTTCCAACTCTGAGATTCTATGACATCTTGGGGAAAGTTTTCACACAATAAAATTACTTCCCTGTCTCAGAAGACGCCCTACAAAAATACCTGCTCTGCATGTAACAAAGCTGCTGCGACAAAACTCAAATAAGCAACAAAATATCTTGATGAAATCAAAGCAAAGATGAATACAGAACTGTGTCTTAAGAATTTAAACCAGAATGCGTAATGATATTCATCGGAGGAGCTGTAACAAGTAACAGAACACTTTGTAACTCCCCTTGCCATCAAGAAATACTTACATGTTTTCCCATTACAACAAAGTACGATATCGTTTACCCAATCGGTGTGGTGCTCCATGGACGCTATGTAGGGATCTTGCTGAAACGCAAATAAAAAAGAAATGTGATGCCTTCAAGCAACGTATACAGAGGAAACATTAAACAAGACAAGACTTCAACAGGAAAACTGGATTTGGATGAAGAGGACCAGATTCGGGAATCTGAGAGGCAGTTCTGTCCACACCTGCAACATATTTAACCTCTCCTAGAAGACCTCCCAGTGTAGGGGAAGTACATGCACTTCACTAAAGGCCTCATTCCCCGATGACTATGCTCTGAGTCTGGCCATCTAACTAATTTCTTTTTAAAAAATGTTCCTTAAAAATTTATCATATATTGATTTTAAAATTTAAAATTTTTGAGTTCCACATTCTCTCCCTCCCTCCAATCCCTTCCCCATCCACTGAGAAGGCAAGCAAAATATCAATTATACATATGAAATATTATAAAACATATTTCCATATTAACTGGGCTGCAAAAAAAAAAGGAAGAAAAAAAGAAAGTGGAAACACTTGTACTTCAATCTGCACTCAGAGTTAATCTGATCTCTCTCTGTGGATGGGCAGCATTTTTCATCACAGGTCCTCTGGAATGGTCTTAGATCAGTCTTGATCACAGCAGTTGAGTCTAGGGTGTGTGGGGTGTTAAGAGAGGACTAGCCCCTCTGATGCCCACCTGATTTGCCCAAGTCTCATGTGCAGTGGCCACGCCAAAGTAAACAATCTGGCAGATAGGCTAAACCAGATTAAGGATAACTGACAGGTTTCATCATCTATTCAACAGTTATTTATTAAGAAATCTATGAAGTAGGGAGCAGCTAGGTGGCGCAGTGGACAGAGCACCGGCCCTGAAGTCAGGAGGACCTGAATTCAAATCTGGCCTCAGACCAAACACTTCATATTTACTAGCTGTGTGACCCTGGGCAAGTCACTTAACCCCAATTGCCTAAAAATTTAAAAAATGAAAAAAATTAAAAAAAATCTATGAAGTGGACCTCGCTGTGGGAGTGTCCAGGCTGAAGGAGAAGTAGTCCCTGCCCCCTAGGAATATACAACCTTGTGACTAATATAGACAATATTTCTGTGCATGAAAGACCTGTGGAACAATTTAAGGGTTAAATCACACGCTACAGGGACTGAAAGAGTAATCAAGAATGAAGGCTCAGCAGAAGAGACGGGAGAAGCTTTGAAGTGCATGTGAAGCTTCCAATGAGGGAAAAGGCATGAGGAGGAGAAGGAGCAGATACTCTCACGGCAGGAAAGGTGGACACTGGCCTGACTAGGAATGGACAGGAGGCGTGGCCAACTCTTGAGCAGAGCAGCAAGCTTTGTGGCTTGGCTTATCCTTGCTTTTGCTTGACTTGCTTTTTTATCTTCTCTGTTGATTCATGTTAAGCCGGAGTCCAGTAATACTAGAAAGGGAAGAACCTTCTAAGAGCCTTGTGCTGACACGAACCCAGTGTGGAAGGATTCACACCACTAGACTCATCTCTTTACGGCAGAAAGGAGCTCTTCTAATAAACACAGTCTACCTTGTTCTCGCTAGCTACCCAACCCCCAATTCCTGGGGTCAGAGCAGCCCTGCTTCAGTTCCTTATTGTACTGCAAAATCCCTTAGCAGCCAAAGAGAGTAAACAGGTGATGCTTAGACACATGACAAACTTAGGACATGTGAAAAGCTGTCCTGAGGTGATGTGGCTAAGCTTCCATGGCCCAGCCTTACCTTGTGCTGGCTGACACTCCATATTCTAATGATAGAGTCTCTCCCAGCAGTGAATAGTCGGTTTAATGCTGGATCCAGCTGAAGAGCGTTGACTCCATTCCGGTTACATTTCTCTACTTCATCTCTAATGACATAAGACACCTGAAAGAGAGTCAACAGCTGGTTTTTAGGCAGTTTGGAAATACATGGGGAAATAAACACAGTCTACCAGGATCCACCTGACATACTGAAGCCAGTGCTTGCTAATGAAATAGTCTTGCTTTTAATGCACAAGATAAATTTCAATTTGGCTTTTGCCCAATAAAGTTAACATGATAAGGTAAAGGACAGAATTCCTTTAAGGAGGTTTTCGGAAAGGGATGCACACAGCCAGATGTTGGCTACTTGCTTCACCTCCGTCTTGGTGTTTATAAAGAGTTCCACGGAGTTTGCATGGTGTGACTAATATCAATTTCTAGGTTTTCTACATCTGCAGAATGGGGATAAAAATAACACCCACTCTATAGCCAATGCCCACATGTGGCTGCCCTCCAAAATAAAAGGATATTCACATTTTCATTGCTTAGAAGCACAACTGAAAGAGAAGGCCCAATCATGAAGCCTAACAGTACACCGTGCAGAGCTCTACACTGGGCTCGAGTTCCCACTGTGGGACCTTGGGTATGTCATTTCACTTTGTCTGGGAGGAACCTGAACATCAGTCTAACAATCCTCTCATCTACATCTCTAGGATTCCAAAGAGGCCACCAGCTCATCCAACAGGACCATTAGATGTTTGCCTGGTGAGGAGCAGATTTTGTGCAAGGTAAATAATAAAATTTCATTTATTTAAAAAATACTCGAACTCAACTTCCATGAGCCAAGATGCAGAGTAAGAAGTAAGTGCTCTCATCCTCTCTTATTGACCTCTGAAAGCCCAAAGATATTGCCCCAGGAAAAACCCTAGAATAGCCGAGGCAGCCAAAAGACGGAGTGCAGCAGTCTCATAGCCCAGGAAGCTTGGCAGATTAATGGAAAGGTCCCTTTCACTCTGGGGGAGGGGAAGCAGTACATGATGGGAGGTGTCCCAGAAAGCCAGCAGCAAGCCCCAACTCAGCAAACCAGGGGGAGATCCTGAGCCCCAGGGTGGTGGAGTAGGCAAATGCCAACCCCCCCATCCCGCTCCCCACTGCCAAGAGCCTCAGCACAGGCAGGGGAACTGGTAGACACCACCACGTGTGCCAGCATTCTCCAGCAGTAAAATCTCCCCGTGCCTCAGCACAATTCCAAGAAGCACAACCCCAGGAGGCATAGCTCCAGGCTGGCAGACATCCTCCAGCAGCCAAACATTCGAGTGCTTTAAAGAAGTCTGGGTGAGCAGATGTCCTCCAGCAGCCAGATTCCCCATCTCCACCCCAAGAGCTCCAGTGTTGCTGACTCCAGCTCAGTAAGTTGCCACAACCCTACAGCCTCCAGCTGCCAGCAGTTAAGGCCCCAGCACACAAAGCCAGTGACTAGGTCCGGGCTCCCAGCACAAGAAGCCTGGGTCACTGCTCCCTGTGCTCCAGCAGGAGAGCTCAACTTTAAAAGCCAGGAAATTGGCAAACACCATGAGCAGAAAGCAGAAATGGACACTGATCACAGATTCTCATTATGGGAACAGGAAAGATCAAGGCACAAATTCAGAAGAGGACAACATTGTCAATATACCTATATCTGAAACCTCAAAGGGGAACGTGAACTGGTCTCAAGCTCAAAAAGCCTTCTTGGAAGAGCTCAAGAAGGATTTTAAAAGTCAAATAAGAGAGGTAAAAGAAAAACTGGGAAAGGAAATGAGAAATATGCAAGAGAGAGTCAATAGCTTGGAAAAGGAAGGAGAAAAAATTGAGTGTAGAAAACAAGTCCTTAAAAAATAAAACTGGACAAATGGAAAAGGAGGCACAAAAACTCACTGAAGAGAACTCCTTAAAAAGTAAAATGGGCCAAATGGAAAAGGAAGTACAAAATCTAATAGAAGGAAACAATTTGTTAAAAATTAGAATTGGGCAAATGGAAGCTAATGACTCTATGAGATAGCAAGAACCAATCAAACAGAAACAAAAAAATGAAAAAATATATGAAAACATAAAATACCTCACTGGTAAAACAACTGACCTGGAAAACAGATCCAGGAGACACAATTTAAAAATTATTGGTCTACCTGAAAATCATGATGAAAAAAAGAGCCTGGACAGCATCTTTCAGGAAATCATCAAGGAAAACTGCCCTGAGTTCCTAGAACCAGAAGGTAAAATAGTCATTGAAAGAATCCACCCATCACCTCCTGAAAGAGACCCCAAGTTGTACTGTAGCCAAATATCAAAATTACCAGGTCAAAGAGAAAGTACTGCAAGCAGCCAGAAAGAAACAATACAAGTATCATGGAACCACAGTCAGGATTATGCAGCATCTTGCAGCTTCTACGTTAAAAGACTGCAGGTCATGGAACACGATATTCCATAAGGCAAAGGAGTTTGGATTACAACTAAGGATCAACTACTCAGCGAAACTGAGCATAATCTTTCAGGGGAGGAAATGGACATTCAATGAAATAGGGGACTTCCAAACCTTCCTGATGAAAAGATCAGAGCTCAACAGAAAATTTGATCTTCAAATACAAGACTCAAAAGAGGCATAAAAAGGTAAACAGGAAAGAAAAAATATGTTATTAATAAGGTCAAACTGTTTACATCTGTACAAAGGAAGATGACACCTGGAACTCTTGAACTGTATCTTTATTAGGACATTTAAAAGAGGGTATACATAGACAAAGGGTGTGAGTAGAAGTTGACTGATGTGATAGTAAAAAAATCTAATCAAGTGGTAAAAAGGGATTGTTCTGGGAGAAGAGGAAAGGAGGAGGCAGACAGGGGTAAATTACATCACATGAAAAGGCACAAAAACCTATTACAGTAAAGAGGAAAGAAGGGAAGGAGATGAGCATTGTTTGAATCTTACTCTCATCAGATTTTGGCTCAAAGAGGGAATAACATAATCAGTTAGGTATAGAAATCTAATTAACCCTATAGGAAGTAGAAGGGGAAAGGGGAAAGAAAAAGGAGGGGGCTGATAGAAAGGAGGACAGACTGAGGGAGACGGTGGTCAAAAGCAAAACTCTGGTGAGGAAAACGGAGAAAGGAAAGAGAAAAGCATAAGGCGGGGGATATAGGATGGAGAAAAAGACATAGATAGTAATCATAAATGTGAATGTGAATTGGATGAATTCTCCCATAAATTGGAAGTGGATAGCAGAGTGGATTAAGAACCACAACCCTACAATATGTTGTTTAATTGGAAATTGAGGGGATGTTTGTCAATTGGAGGATGGCTGAGCAAGTTGTGGTATATGAATGTAATAGAATACTATTGTGTTATAAGAAATGATGAGCAGGCAGATTTCAGAAAAACCTGGTAACACTTACATGCACTGATGCTGAGTGAAGTGAGCAGAACCAGAAGAACGTTGTACACAGCAACAACCATATTGTGCAATGACTAGCTCTGACAGACCTAAGATATCTCCAAAAGTCTCACGAGGGAAAATGCTATCCACATCCAAAGAAAGAACTACGGAGTTTGAATGCAGATCAAAGCATATTATTTGCTCTTTTTTTCCCCCTCTTCCGTTTTGTTTTGTTTCTTCTTTCTTGTGGTTCCACCCATTAGTTCTAATTCTTTTTTACATTGTGACTAATGTGAAAATATGTTTAATACAAATGTGTAAATAGCGCCTATATCAGACTGCGTACTGTCTTGGGGAGGGGGGAGGAGAGGAAGGGGGAAAAAATTTAAAACTCAAAATTTTATGGAAGTGAATGTTGAAAATTAAAAATAAATTAATTTTAAAAAATTCATTGAAACAATTAAAAAATACCCTAGAATTCATAATTTCCATTAGTTTTTATAAACTTTGCTTTCAAACAGTCAAAACTAATCAAGTTTTATGCTCCATCTTGAATGATAGTAGGACAAAATCTAGAACCTCATCCTGGGAGCTTGGTGAATCACCCTGATGGGTAAATGTTTAGGTAATATCTGGGTAAAAGTCATACTGACTTGGTTGTCCTTCCATCTGTCTTGGTGAGGAAGGAGGGTAGTAGTTGAGAGATGTTTGTTAAATGAGAAATGGCTGTTAAATGTAGCAGATAAAAGAACGCTACTGTGGTTCTATAATTCCTTCTCTGATGCAGTGATGTGGAATAGCACATACAATGCATACTGTCCCCACGAAGGCAGGGCCATGGGCACTTTTGGCAACCTGGTAAATTTTTAGAACTTGTAGGCAAAAATGGTTATATTATGATTGATATATTTGGTAATATTTTTGGCCAACATAGTCAAAGCTGAATAGAGCTCTCAAGCTTTCTTTCTTCACACTAAAGCAGTAATATCATAAAACAAGAAGGAAATTGATCTGGAATATAAGTTCTTCTACTCATCTTAATTCCCCCACTGAGTGTTGTCATATGAATCAGTGCCACTAAGAATTTTATGCCAGAAGGTGAGGAAGGTGAGGAAGGTGTGGCGAAAGGAAGGAGAGAAAAAAAGGAAGAACAGAAAAGGGGGAGGAAGAAAAATCAAGAGTGAAAGAAAGGAGAGCCCAGGGAATGAAGGAAGTCACTACTTGAGATACCACTGGTGAGAGGATAAATGACAAATAAAACCATGTATGGGTCCATGTGTGTTACTGAACTAGTCCACAAAGAGCCCAGAGGGAAACTGAGACTCTCAGAGTAGACAGGATGAAAGAAGCCATCCAGTCCCTTAATCACCTTGATAATCTCTCCTACCTGTGGCCATCCATTCTTCCTACACTTCCTAGGACCACAGAATCACCAATTTTGAGCTGGAAAAGACCATGGACTCACCTTGCCCAACCCTGTCATTTTATAGATAAGGAAACAGGTCCAGGGAGGTGACTTGCTCAGGATGACACATCGAAGGAAGTGGTAGTTTTGGGTTCCGCGCGCTTTCCATTGTAGCCCATTGCCTCCCCTATGGGAGGCAGGACCCTCTACTTGTGGACAGCTCTCACGGTTGGGAAGTGTTTACTTAGAGGAGCTAAAATCAGCCTCTTTGACACTTCTTGGCATGCCTCCTGGGGCCACTCTGGACATGCTTCTTTCACATGACAACCTTTCAAATATTTGTCCCTTTCTCTGCCCCATCCTTCAAGCCTTCTTTCCTAAACAGGTCCTTTGACTTATCTTTTTTAGGGCATGATTTCTAATCCCATTTGCAGCCTGGTTTCCTGACCTGCTCCAGCCTATCAGGGTCCTTTCCTGAACTGGGGATGTGCTCTGGACAACCACTTCCCTTATTCTGAACACTATACTTCTATTAAAATAACACTGAGATCAAATTAGCTGTCTGGACTGTAACAATAACATTGTAGATTCCTACTGAATTTGCAATCTGTTAAAATCTCTGGGTCATTTTCACATAACCTGCGGTCCAGTCACATTCCCCCAGGTCCGTACTCGTCCCCTGGTGTTAACACGAAGCCCAGTTATGAGAGGGGGATCCGACCATGCGGCCACTTCTTGGAGCTCTCTGCTACAGCAAAGAGGCTGAGAAATGCACGTATGTCACAAGGGATCCTAACCCTAACATGCAGTCTGTGATTCTATTCCTTTTTAATACTGAGGATGACTACTTCTCTATGCTTGGGGTTTGCCTTGCATCCCTTGGTACTTCATTTTGTGCATTCAACAACATGATGTGGAGAAGGGCTGACTCTAGACTGCAGACTGCCAGTGGGAGATAGAGAAGTCAGCAATATACAAAAAGAAGGCTGAGTAAGAAGTCCCTGCCTCAGAATGTCAACTAGGGGAGGAGCCAAATGAGAATTTGACCAAATTCCCAAATGGGAATCAATCCTCCTTTCTGGGTGCTCTGCTTTAAGAATGAGGCCTCAAACCTGATTAGCTTCATTTGGCTGCCATGTAACACGGTTGCCTCTCACTGAGCTCACAGGCCACACACTCAGGTTCTCCTTGACATGTGTAGCCATTGTTTGCTGCTTCATCATGCCACCTCTGTGACCCTAGATTCACCAGGGCTGTAACCAGCACAACACAAGTTATGACAGGTTCTTTCCCAAGATGGAAACACGACAGTCTACGTATGACGCCATGTGTGGTGAGGGAGAGAGACAGGGTCAGTCAGCAGCAGCAGACCATGGATAAGGCTAAGTGTGGAGAGACAGCTGGTTATCACCAGCTGACTGAGGATGAGGCCAGAGAAGTGTGTGTTGTAGGGGGGGACAGGGAGGAGGGTGTCGGTCACCACCAGCAGGCTGTGCAGACTCTATCACTGCCAGCACGCTGTGGATGAGGCTGGCTAAGTGTAGAGAAGGAGAAAACTAGTCATCACCAGCAGACTGCCCACTAGTGATCGACGGATTCTTTGGTCATGACAGTCCAAGGAACAAGTAAAAGAGAAAAGCGGCCCAGAATCCTGGCAAACCCATTTCACTTTCAAAGTAAATGGAATGGGAACAATTTTTAGAAGCTCTGTGAACATTCATCTAACCGTTGAAACTCCAGATATGAGACCTTTTGTAATGACTGGTGAATCTTGAGTCATAAACACTCGATATTCCCATTACAAATGAAAACTAGAAACAAAGATGTTGTAGCTCGATGGGAGGAGCTCACTCACAGGATCTCTTCAGACGGAGGCACAAAAGCACTATTTGTATTATTTGCCCAAAGGCACCAGGGCAGTTTTCATCATGAGCATAAGCAAAAAGGTGACCAGAGACCCCTGACGCTTAGGGGCCAACCCCCTACCTAAGTCTTTTGTTCAAGAGCTCAAAGAAGGGAAGGCTTTATTTATGTATTTGTTTGTTTTTCTTTTTCAATTCTCTGCTGTCCCAAACTGACTAAAAGACACATGGGATCTAAGCCTCTTTCACATCTTGTTTGCTGATTATTGAGAAAAAGGATTTGGCAGAGCAAAGCTCAGCCTTGAAGCTTCTCCTGCAGCAAGGCCTCTTCCATGCACATGTTAGGATCACACACTAACAGTCCTCCAACACTTACCAACTACATGACCCTGGGCAAGTCACTTAACCTCTGCCAGCCTTAGTTTTCCTTACCTGTAAAATGGGGATAACATTTGCATCAACCTCACACTGTTGCTGTGAAGATTAAATGAAGTATTTTGCAAACCTTAAAGCCTTATATAAATTCTATCACCATTATCATCATCATCATCATCACCATCACCATCACCATCCTCCTCCTCCAGGACTCCTTGCCAGTTGAGCCCATACAGAAAACTTTGATCATCAACATTAAGAAGAATCCCCCAGTGTCGGGGCAGATGTCCTGGCCAGAGTCCAAACAGAAGGGGATTTTCTAGGGTGAGGCAATCCACACACTTTGGTCTGCCGATGGCAGGGCACTGAGGGTATCAAGCTCAGGAACACCACAGAGCCCCCTAGATGAGATTCACGAGGATTCAAAAGAGTTCAGTCTAATAAGTCACACAGAAAAACCCAAGTGGATGAATAATGATCTTAGCCCAGGATGGGAAACGCGACTGGATGAAAAGCTCTCTATCAGCACATGTCTCAGACAGACCTTAAACCTGGACTAAGGGTTGGGCCCAGAGATGAATATGAGCAAGAAACCAGACTGACTTGCATTTGAGAGAGCAATGGAAATGCTTTCAATGATTTCAAGCTGTTCCCTGCACAAAAGCCCCTCTTCAATTTATTTTCATAAACATTTATCAAGTGCTATTCTATGAAAGATACTCTCCTAGGCATGGAGAATACAAAGACAGAGATCCAGTCCTGGCTTCAAGTTTGTATTCTACTGGTTACCCTAAAAGGCCAGATGACTTTAGGGAGAAGACAACAATAATAAGCTAGGGGGAGGAAGAAGGGTGAGTTATTAGGAAAGGCTTTCATGGAGACGGCACTTAGAGGAGCCTTCAAGGATGATCAAGATTCAGGGAGACAAAGTCCAATGCAGTGACAAAAATGAACAGAATCCAGCCACAGACAAATTCTCCTGACATCATCAGCAAATATGTAATTAAGCTCCAAAGGGCAAGACTACAACTACTAAATGGTCTGGTATGCAACAAATTGGCATTTTATTTTCTATTTCTTAAAGGATCATTGACTCCCATATGATGCTGGTTTAAACTCGCTATAGAACATTAATTCCATGTACATCACCCCCTCCTAACAGCCAGCCAGTTTGAAGACTTGCAGGGACGGCAAACAATCTTCCATCCAGTGGTCACTAGTTCTGGGGCCAACCAAAACAAGGCTAATGATTTTTTCCATGTGACACATGAAGAAAGATCTGAGTTTCTCTTCTCGAAGATAAACATCCCTAGTTGCTTCAACCAATCCTGGTATGGCACTGATTTCACTGCCCTCACCACCCTAACCGCTGGCTCACTTTGCTTATCAATATTGTGTCCAGAATGAAGAGAATACTGGAGTTAGAGTCTGGCTGGGACCAAGTAGAGTGGATCAGAGAGCCCTTGCTCTAGGCTCCTTGCCACTCCTAACACAACTGGATGAGACTTCATTAGCTTTTTGAAGGTTAGTTACCACGTAACAAAGTGGACTCACGTGCTCCGGTTTATGACAGCTGAGTGATAAGGCTACTGTTCCTTTGTTGCATAGGACTTTACATTTATCCCTAGTAAATTTCAACTCATTAGCTTAAGGCAGTTACTCCAATTCAGTTTCCTTCCCCACCTATCAAACACTAAGTGCATGCTATTTTCTCTCTCACACTCACACACACACACACACCCATACCCCTCTGCAAAGTGCTGGGCATGCAAAGATTGTGCAATAGGATGAGCACATCAGTTGCAGCCAAAGCATCAAACTATATAGAGATGAGTTATTGTATACTGCCTCTGTGCCAAGTATGCCAGTATGGGCTGGAGCAAAAAGGACCGGACAACAATTAACGTAAAAAGGAACTGGAGGTGTTAGTGGACTGCCAATTCAATCTGAATTCAAAGTATAGCATCCTGGCCAAAAAACCTCATTTGCTCTTGGGCTCCATTAGCAGAAGTATCACGTTCAGGATGAAGGAGGTGATACTCCTAACTGCACTCTACCCTCCTCAAGTTCTATCTAGAGTATTGTTCCATGCTCTGGCTCCCACAATGACGAGACAAAGCTAGAGGGGCTCCAGAAGGGTGGTGAGCTTGGAGAAGGGACTCGACACCACACCATACAGAAGAGAGTTAGTGGAGAGAATTGCATACATTTGACTTGGAGAAGAAAAGACTCAAGGGGGTTTGAAAACTCAAGGTTTCAAATGCTGGAAGGACTGTCACACAGAAAAAGACTTTACCTTGTTTTGCTCGACCTTATAGGATAAAATGGGGCAACTAGGTGATGCAGTGGATAAAGCATCGGGCCAGGAGTCAGGAAGACCTGAATTCAAATTCAGTCTCAGACACCTACTAGCTATGTGACCCTGGCCAAGTCACTTCACCCTATGTGCCTCAATTTCCTCATCTGTAAAATGAGTTGGAGAAGGAAATGGCAAACCACTCCAGCATCTTTGCCAAGAAAACCCCAAATGGGGTCATGAAGAGTCAGACACTACTGAAAATGACAGAATAACAAATGGGACAAAAGCAGAGCACTATAGAGAAGATACAGAGGGAAATTTCAGCTAAACATGAGGGGAAACTTCCTAAAAATTGGTGCTATCCAAAAGCAGAATCTAGAAATCATGAATTCTTTGTTTCTGAAGGTCTGCAGGAGGAAGGTAGATGACTTCTTGGAGATTCCCTTACAGCTCCTAAGATTCCACTGTTTTTAACCCAAAGACTTTATATTCTTTATCTTCATTAATTTAATCTTTAAAATAAATTCTATCCACCATTCTAGTCTGCTGAAATAAGACTATTCCATCTCAATCATACCATTCAGTGAATGAGGTTTCCCCCACTCAGTTTTGCATCATCTGTAAATCTGGTGAACATGCATCTCCTATCTTTATCCAAGTCACTGATAAATATGCAGCCAAGAACAAACAAAGTCCTGGGGCATTTCAGGAGAGGCCTTTCTCTCAGCATAATCAACTGGGGAGCCCCCCCCCCCCCCCCGGCCCAGCCATTCAGCCAGTTCTAAAGCTCTTGAACTCTATTGCTTTTCAGCCTGCATTTCTCCATCTTGTTCACAAGGATATCATGGCATCATCAAATAACTTCCTGAAGCCTTGTGTACTGTGTCTAGAGAAAAGTTCTTAACCTAGTGTCCCTTACCATTTTAAAAAATTTTTCTGATAACTGTATTTCAATATAATTGGTTTCACAGTAGATAGAATACTGGACCTGGAGGCAGGATGTGCTGGGTTCAAATTTGGTGTCAGACAAGTCAATTAATATTAACTGTTTGCTTCAGTCTCCGTATCTGTAAAGGGCAGCTATGGGGCAGAGTGGATAGAGTGCTAGTCTTGTGATCAGGTAGACTCCTCTTCATGAGTTCAAATCTGGCTTCAGATACTTACTATCTAGGTGAACTTGGGCAAGTCACTCAATCATGTTTGTTTCATTTTCCTAATTTGAGGCAAACCACTCCAATATGTCTGCCAAGAAAACCCCAAGCACGGTCATGAAGAGTTGGACACGACTGAAAAACAACTAAAACCCAACAAAAAAAGAGATAATTATAGCACTTACCCTCCTAGGGGTGT
Source organism: Phascolarctos cinereus (assembly GCF_003287225.1). Lineage (NCBI taxonomy): Eukaryota > Metazoa > Chordata > Mammalia > Diprotodontia > Phascolarctidae > Phascolarctos > Phascolarctos cinereus. Next base: position 15,187,884 of record NW_027555847.1, read on the forward strand.
TCTGGAGATCACATAAAAAAGTGCTTTATCAACCTTAAACGGGCAGCTAAGTGGTGCTTCGGATAAAGCAATGGCTCTGGAGTCAGGAGACACGTACCAGCTGTGTGACCTTGGACAAGTCATTTAACCTTGTTTGCCTCACTTTCCTTATCTGAAAAGTGAGCTGGAGAAGGAAATGGCAAATCACTCCAGCGTCTTTGCCATGAAAACCCCAAATGGGGTCAGGAAGAGTCAGCCATGATTGAAATGACTGAACAACCACCACCACCACCAACCTTAAGCCCTATACAAAAGCTATTATTATTCCTTCTTAATTCTATGTGTTTTATGTTACGTATTTAAAAACATTTTACTGAGAAAGGACCCATAACTGCCAATGAGGCCCTGGACACACACAAAAGGTGAAGAATCTCTAGACTAGAGACCCTTGAACAGTTTCTTGGGCATCCCTTATTCTTAACCAACCTAAGGTGGTTCAGTGTCATTGCCGAATCTCTTTCTAATTAAGTGCTCACAAACAAGTCACTTAATAATGCAGCTGAGCATTTCTGCCAGGAATCAAACTCCTCCAACACCTTATGAAAATAAGGTTAACAGTTGCCTTCTCCCATTCTCCCTGACTTCTAAAAATTGCTGATTCTGGCTAAGCAGTAACCCCATGTTCCTTCAGTATACCGGGATACAGATCTTCTGGGACGAGTGACTTGAATTCACTAAGGGCAAGGCAGGTTCTCCTATTTCCTTCTTTTATCTGAGGTTTCAATTTTCCACCAACCATTTTTTGTTTTACTTTTTTTAGCCGGAAGATCTTTCTCCACAACCGAGAAAGAGGAAGCAAAACTGAAGCAGAGGAGCCAAGTTTTCCTCTGTCCTTTATCTTACTGCCACAACAGAGTTAGGAACACCTTTGTGCCCTGGCATCTGCTCATCCTAAGCCTTCAGTTTCCCTGGCCTCAGTCTCTCTTTCAACCTTGTCATGCTTTTAACTGTTCTGTGTTACTTGATGTTGCTTCCACATTCTGCACATCTTAAACATCTGAGTTCACTGATAAGGTCTCTGTGTAGTCAAAGGGGTCTCTTTAAACACATCTCCATCCTTCCCTCCCTCCATTTCCCTGTTTCATCTTCTCTGTGTGTATATAACATGTGTAAGCACACGTATATACAAAACCACACATAACCATAACTTGGTCCCTTATAACAGACGCTAGATCTCCACTTCAAATGCCTCTATGTATGTGTAATAATAAGTTTGATGACCTTTGCTTTTCCCAGTCATTCCTGGAAATGCCCTCTTCCCCCAACAACCCCACCATGGAACGGAATCCTCCCTTTCATAAAGAAAATCAATTAAGCAAGAACACTTAATGCAGTGACGATACCATTACACCCTTCTCCATTTCTTCTTCATCAGAATCATGTGTGTTGGCTTAATCCTAGTTTAGTTCTTAGGGCCTCCCAATCCTCTTTATGTCAACTTCCCTTTTCCTTTTCCAGATCATGCGGGTAAAGTGAGGATAACTGTCCTCCCTGCCATTATTTGACATAGTTGTAGAAATGCCGGCAAGAGCAATAAGACACAGAAATCAGAGAGGGCTAAAGAAAGGCAAAGAGGAGCTAAAGCCCTCTTGTATTTGCTGATGACATGATTGTTTGGAGCTCCTCCGGTAATCAGTAAAGATATTAATTACAATAAGCTGGAGGCTACAAAATGAACCCATAAAAACAAGGTATTTCTACATGACAATAACAAAATCCAACATGCAATAACAGAAATAGGACATGTCATTTAAAATCATTACAAAATGCATAAACTATTTGGAGCTCAATCTACCAAAGGCCACAAAACACTCGTATATACGTAATTAGAAAGCGTTCTTTAAAGAAGTAAAGAACAACTTAAATAGCCAGAGGAATAATCAGTGCTCATGGCTGGGCTGTGCCAATATGATACAAATGAAAATGCTACCAAAGTCAGTGTGTAGTTTTAATGTAAGAGCACATAAACTAGCAAAAAGATTCTTTATAGAATATGATAAAAGAATTACAAAATGCAACCGGGGAAGCAAAAGAGTTAGAATATCAAGGAACATTTTCCTACTGAAAAAGTAGGAATGAAGGGTGACTAGCAATTCTATCCCTCAAAGTATACTATAAAACAACAATCATCAAAAACATCTGTATTGGTTAAAAGATAGAGAAAGTGATCAATGATACAGATTTGACAAGGAAACACAAATATCAAACAAGTACTGGGAAAACTGGAAAGCAGTCTGGGAAGAATTAGGCTTTCACCAACAACTTAAACCACACCCCACATTCTAAATGGATATGTGACCTGAACAATAAAGCTCCTACCACAAAAAAAGCAGAAGATCATATGCTTTTCACACCTGTGGGTAGCAGATTCTTCTTCTTTTTTTTAATTTCATTTTAATTTTTTAAAGTTTATTAATTTATTTTGATTTATCAACAATCACTTCCATATGCTTTAAATAAAAAAAAAATTTAAATTTTTCTCCCCCTTCCTCCCCACCACCCTCCCCAAGATGGTGCATAATCTGATATAGGCTACACATTCACATTCCAATTAAACATATTTTCACATTAGTGAAGTTGTAAGTAAAAATTAAAACCAATAGGAGGAACCATTAGAAAGAGGAAACAAAACTCAACAGAAGAGAAAAAAAATGACAGAGATTCAACTTCCACAGTTCTTTCTTTGGACGTGGACAGCATTTTCCATCACAGGGCCTCTGGAGATGTCTTAGATCCTTGCATTGCTGAGAAGTGTTAAGTTTATCAATATTAGTCACCGCACATCGTGGCTGTGATTGCGTTCTCTTGGTTCTGCTCACTTCCCTCAGTGAGCAGATTATTCTTAACCAAACAAAAGACAATATATATTTTTGATTATATGAAACTGAAAAGCTTATGCCCAAACAAAACTAATGCATTCAGGATAAGAAGGAAAGTGGTTGAATAGGGAAAAAAATCTTTGTATCAAATTTATCTGATAAAGATTTGGTATAAAAGATACCCCCTACAACTAAGAGCAATACATAAGCCCCCAAAGCCATTACACAATAGACACGTGGTTAAAGGAAATAAAGATAGGTCTCAAAAGAAGAATGTAAACTACTAACAACCACAGGAAAGAATGCTACACATCATTAGTACGAAGAGAAATGCAGATCAAAACAACCCTGAGCTTTCCACCTCACACCCAGCAAATCCGCAAAGAGGACAAAAAATGGGAATTGTCAATGTGTCGGAAGGGTTGTGAAAAAATATGCACACTAGTACATTGTTGGTGGAGCTGTGAATTAGTACATACATTTTGGGGAATAAATATACAAATGAAGTGACTTAAATTGTCCATAGCCTTTGGCTTACAAATTCTACTACTAGGCATATATCCAAAGTAGGTCACTGATAAGAAAATCTCCATAGGCACCAAAATACTTATAGCAGCACATTCTATATTTATAGTATTTACAGTAGCAAAGAACTGGAAACAAAGTAGACACCCATTGATTAGGGAGGGGCAAAACAAACTGGCATCTGAATATAATGTAATATCACTGTGCTGTAAGAAAATGAACACGAACAACACAGAGGGGCATGGCCTTAGACGATCTGGTAAGAAGTGAAGTAAGCAGCGTCAAGAAAACTATCCACAATGAGTACAATGCAAATGGCAACAACAACCCAAAGAGAAAGACCAGGATGGCCCCAGAGAAGAGAAATGAGAAGAGGAGGGGGCCCCCGGGTCTGGACACAGCATTCATTTTAAGATGCTTTCCAGAATCAGTTTTGTTTTTTTCTTGCTCACTTCCTCCTTCCCTCCTTCCCTTCCTGGACCGACTCCTTGTCCCTCAGCCTCCCCTCCCCTCTGCCAAACTCCTCCCAAAGGCTTCCTTTAGAGAGGGCAGAAAGAGGACTTTGAGGCTCGCTCCACCCTCTATCTGCTCTGTCTCGTTTCAACTCCAAGGAACGAGGCTGGCCCTGTGCCAGTCAGTGCTGCTACCCTGACTGCCTGTTCTCCCCAAGTACCTTTCCCGTCTCCTTCTGCATGTTGTCTCCTCCACCATTACATTGTAAGCCCTTTGAGGGCAAGGCTTGTCTTTCTTTTTCATTAACTGCAGCCCCAGGATTAGCACAGTGCCTGGCACAGAGCAGGCACTTAATAAATGTTTATTGGATTGCATATGGGATGGGACCCCGGGAACGGACTGGGGAGGGACACAGGGAAATTCTAGGCAATGTGAAAAGATGGTATCAACAGAAATGTATTTAAATAGATTTCTTTAAAAAGCACAGGCCATGAGATCGTGTTTTTTCTTTGAAACGTGCTCTCCTAAATTCTGGGGTACATGTCAAGACTATGCCTGAATCTTTATCGCTTACTTCCTTATATAATGTTTCTGTCATTTCACTAACTAGTTCCTTCTTTTTTTGTCAGAAAACAGATCCAGAATAACAATATTCGTGCTTACTTCCCACCTCCTCTACCTTCTGAAAGACAAACTTATCAGCAAGACCCCTATCTAGGTTCCTCCTCTAGCAGAGAAGCTGAATGAAGCCCACTGTCCCTCCCCATCCCCCAACCCAACCACATCTTGCCTCTCAGCCAACTATGGGATACCAAGCTCCTCCTTCTGGCCCCTTCACAGCCTTTGAAGAACTCATTTCTAAGGCACTCCTGGTCCAAGTTCATAGTTTCCTGTGTTGATTGCAGTGTTCTAAGGATTCAAGTTGAATTCCATTATAAGAAACTCCAAGGGACCATTCTCCAAATGCTCTTGTCCTGGAATACTTTTTACTGACTATAGGTGGTCAGGAGGCATATCTATCTTCTCTTCTCTCACTGCCCACAACCTTTTCCTCTCCCAGCAGGAAGGAGCCGGCATAACTGGCTGAGCTCCTGTTATATTTTTGAGGCTAGAGCACAGGGGTGCTTTGCACAAAACAAAGCCAAGTGTGGGAAACTGTTACCCACTATTAGCCAAAAGAACTGATTTTAGTGGAGAGTAAGATGTAATTTAGACTGACACCCAAGTAATGTAAATGAGAAAAGGAAGAAATAGAATCTAGTTCTCAACTTAGTCCCTGATGCCTGGAGTATTTCAAAAAGAAGGTTTTACTGATAGATTAATTTAGTAGCTGAAGTATTGATGACTTCTGAAAAATTCTGATCAGCTGGATCAATGTTTGGAAGCTAAAGGGAAAGAGATTTCAACTCAACACAAACAATGCCAGGCCTTTCATTAGAGACAACTGCCCCTGGGGTGGGAGGGAAGCTGGCCATTGTCCCACCTAAAGAACTTTTTTTTCAGCTTTATACCAGCTGTGCTTCAGGCCCAGCCATCTCAACAAGGACAGCAGTGGTTAGCAGAAATGTTTTGAGGATGGTCATAAACCTCAAGACAGATTATTTCATTATAAAAATTAAATTAAAAATTTAATGTAGTGTTCACTGTAAGGCACAAATTTCAACGAAGATCTTAAGGTAAAGGTTCAATGGTCACTTGTCAGATGTATCATAGAGGGTAGTCTAGGGGAGGTCCAGGTTGGATCGAAGAGCCCCTGAGGTCCCTCCTAGCTCTAAGGTCTGGAGATTCTGGAGATCTAACAGGAATACTGTGAGGGAGATGGGAGATGACAGTGGGCATGCAGGTGTGGGTTCAAATTCTGGCTATGTAACTTACATTTGCATGACCTTGAACAAGTCCTCCCATCTCACTTTTATTTCATTCATCTAGAAAATGAAAATTTACATGATCTACACCTAAGGACTGCTGTGAGCGGGCCCCCAGCTGGGTGGCACAGTGGAGAGAGCACCAGTCCTGAATTCAGAAGGACCTCAAATACTTACTAGCTGTGTGACCCTGGGCAAGTCACTCAACCCTAAGTGCCTCAACCCCCCCTTAACTAATCATCATCATCATCATCATCATCATCATCATCATAATACCTGATGGGACTGTTTCCAGGCTCAAAAAATGTGAGGAAACCTTGAAGTGCTATATATATTTTTAGTTACATTGTAAATAGATTCCTGCATTGGACAGAAAGTCAGACTGGATGGCTTCTCAAGATCCAACTTAAACTTTAAAAGTTTATTCCATGATGTTAAAATAGAAAACAAAGAAAAAGTGATGCCTGGATGACAGAACTCCTCATAATTCAAAGAAAGCCCATCTCATGATATCGTCATCAGTGAGGAATCTTAGTTCTCTGTTTCCGATCTAAGCTGTAAACGAGGGGCCTCTGGAAACTGTGACTTGTGGAGCATTTATCACTTTGATGCCCTCACTACTCGAATTACACATGCAGGCGACCTGAGATAGCAGGAGCCAGCACCATCAAAAATTCAGGAAGAATTCACTCTTTAGAGAGAAAAAGACCCAAGAGATCACCTGCTCTCATCACTGAGACTCAAAGAAAGGAAGTGATTGGCTTAAGGTCATACAAGGAACACAACACACTGCTCCAGCTCTAGGAAGCATCTTCTCCCTAAATCTGGCTGGTGTAAAACCTGAGTGAGGCCTTTCATCTGGTATTTTTCAGATGATCTGGATGACAATACAGTTTTTTCCTTTAAAAGAATGATACTTCTGGAGGCAGGGCCTAGCTGGAGACCTACACAGTATAAGTGCTCTCTTATGGACTTGCTTTCTTATTGAGGTAACCAGGTTTGAGTCTGAGCTGCTGCCTGCCAACTATTAAAGAGTCCTTTAAAACTTCAAACCTCCTTTCCTCTCTCCAACAGCTCTAGAACCATGAACAAAGCAACCCTATCATCATTTTTGGATGCAGCATGTCAATCTATTGCTCTGTGTCTCTATTCACCATCCCTGTAACATTCTGCACTACAGTGCCCCTCCCTGGCCGTCACTCCCTCATGTAGCGACTGCAGTTAGAACGTAAATTACTTGAGGTGAGGAACTGTTTTTTCTACCAGTATCCCCAGAACTCAGCACAGACATTAGCACCTAGTAAGTATTTAATAAATGCTCATTCATTCAATTAACTCGCCCAACTAAAGATGACTTGTAGGTGCTCTTTCAGGCAACTACAGACCTGGCTGATAAGGACCTAGCCATTACTCAGTGGGATCTACTTCTTCCTGATCACACACAGACCCAATGATTTCAACGGTACAGTGAACTCCAAGATGGGAAATTTCTTCTAAGTCAGAACGTTCTCTGAAACATGGTCACAGAGCTGCCCGGAGCTCTGCTTGGTCATGGGTCACATCGTCCTGGCTTAGAGGCTGGCTCTCCAACCACCCTGAATGATCTATAGTCCTCACTCCAAGACTGTTCTGGACCCTCCTCTTCTCTTTCACGAGGTCTGCTACCATCTACAGAAGCTTTCTGGCTGTAATTCACACGGGACACTGTCTCCTGTCTCTTTGCTGTCTGCTCCCCATCCCTGAAGGATGCCCCCCCCCGACCTGTGTGGATTCCTGGCATCCCTAGCTTCCTTCAAACCTGGGCCACAGATCCTTCTACATCAGAGATGTCAAACACTGAGCCCAAAGGTTGCAGGGTATATGTGGCCTATAACACACCTGAGCATGGCTCAAACCACATTAAAATGCAATTGGGAAATATTGAGCAAAATAAGTAAAAATGCAATAAAATGATAATATATTTTAAAATTAAGTCAATCTGCAGCCTACATCCTTATGTGTGGAACAGCGGGAGGCTGTCTCTATTTGAGTTTGACACCACTCTTCTATGTGACACCCCCCCCCACTATTTTGCATATATTTATCCATAAGGTCCTTGAGGACAAGGATTGCTTCTTTTTTGTCTTTGTATCTTCAGGGCCTGACACACAGTTGGTGCTTAATAAATATTTTGTTCAGTCATTTTCAGTGATGATTAATTCACACCTGAGACGAAACCCATTTGGTAAGAGGAGAAGGTATTGTTTCCAGTGAACATCAGATAATAAACTCTGTTAGTGGGTGCCTGCAATATATCTAGCACCATGATTCCAATTGGTTAGAAACAGAATTTTTTTACAGCAAGTCAGCTGTGGCACTTCCAAGACCCATGGAGACAACAGACAAGACTAGACAACAGAATGCTAAAAAAAAACAAACAAAAATAAAAACCCAGCAAGAGGCCTGCTAGCCAATCAACTAGTGACTGAATGGAACCTTCTTGGTACAGGCAACAACTAGACCAAAACATTTTCAATGAAAAGTAACTAATATTGTTTTTTCACCCCCACATTCCACATGACACTCACTGTTTCCTGCCACTCCCAAAACGACTGTTTAATAATGCCGCATAAAAGTTTTGTTACTGAATGCTTTTGAGGTTAAAAAAAAAAGTAAGTCGAGAATAATGGTGATAATCTTTTTCTGTACATTAAATTTTGTTCAAAGTGATGATTTTTTGCCAAGCATCATCAATAGTAGCTACATAAACATATTCTCAACCTAAAATAGCATCCATATTAATCATACTAAATAAAGCTAGCACATATTTAAATTTTTAGCAAAATGCTATCAGGTTCCAAAAGCAGGCATATGTGCAGACATATTTAGAGTTAATGAGTTGTCACAGAAGTTTAATATAATAATATCACAACTACAGGAAAAACTCCCCTCCATTATAGTTGAACCTCTGTCTAAAGATAAACTTAGATAAATCCTATCTTTGAAGAAAGAGTTCTCTTACTTCTCTTGTTAAATAACCACTACCTGAGCTTCTCTCAGGCGTTACCTGAGACTCTTAAGAGAAACAGACCCAAGGATGTTCTGAAGGGCCTGGGTCTGCAGGGTGATACGTTAGCTGAGGTGACGATTTTGTTGTGAGAGGGTGATCCCAGCCCACTTCAAACATGCCACCATGCAATACATTAGGTAAACCAAGTTACTGTCTAATTAATGCCCTAGCAGGGCTGATGTTCGGCATGCAGGAAGAACGGGTGTTCACCTGTTGTTCTGCTATTTCACTAAGAGTGTATTTTTAAATTAGGGATCCTTGTCCATTAAACGCTACGATGCCGCTATATAGTTAGGGAGGCCAAAACAGCCCACCCTGCCTGACCTCACGGAGCTGACACTTGGGCAGCTAACTACCCTCAGGTTGTCAGGAAGGCAGTCCTGGCGGAAAGAACTCCGGCCGGGTCGGCTGGAGTGAGAGCTGCGTACAGGCGGAATGATGCCTGCAGTGCCCTGCTTCGGCTCCTAGGCGCTCTCAATGGAAGTTACAATTAATAAAGCAGAGAATGGGGTGTGAAGTCACATCACTAGCCACCCCGAGGCACCCATGCAAGTGGGTCGGGAGAAGCCTAATGCCTCCGTGTGATATGCCACCTAACTTTAGAAATTAAAATACATTTCCATATTTCATAGACTTACTAAGCAAGACCCAGGCTGGAACTATTTCCTGTGAGAAAAGAACCTTAGAAAAAAACCTCCCCCAAAGCAAAGGGGATGCCCCCCCCAACTGTGTGCATGAACTGTCCAAAGGCCACAGGTGGGCTATGCACCTCACACAATGAAAACAGCAAATCTGTCCGCTGAGTGAAAGTTGCAGCCCGGCTCCAGAGGTGAAGTTTCTTTGGCTCCGGGGTCTCAGCAGAGCGAACACAAGCCATCTGGGGGCACCGGCACAACAAAAGTCCTCCCCAGAACGCCTGCCAGTTACCCCCAAGATCCGGCCCCCCCGGGGCTGACCAGAGACATTAACCGACGTCGGGCCGCCGCCCCGCTGGCCACGAGCGCGGGAAGACCCAGTCCTGCCGGCCCGAGGGCACCGTGACACACAGAGACGGGGACACCGGGGCGGCCGTCGCGGAACCTGCGGACTGGACCAGGCGGCCTCTGGCTCCCGGGGGCGCCAGGTCAGCGGGGGGGGTCGCTGGCTGGGCGTGGGAGGCCCGGCCGGGGGAGGGGCCCACACGCTGACGGTCGCCCTCGGCCTCCCTGCTCGCGGGGGACTTCTCGGGGGTGACAGCTGCCTCCCACCCCAGTCCCACGGGTGGGGCCGTCTGCCAGAGCAGCCCCTTGGGGGGGGCAGAGGTGACCGGCTCTCGTAGCCTCCTCCGGGCCGGGGGCCAGGGCGGGGTCGGCCGGGGTCGGTGACCTCCGGGGGCGCCCCCGGCTCTGAGACTGCGGGCGCGGGCCACGACCACGGTCACGGGCGGCCGCGGCCCCACAGCCCAACGGGCTGGAGGACGGAAGGGAGCCTGAGGCCTCGGCCCCTCGGACCCCCCCCCGACCCTTCAGACCCCCTGAGGGCGCGCCAGGGCCGCTGGGCCCAGGCCGGCCTGATTCCGCTCCCGCCTCCCCCCACCTTCCGTCCCCCGCGGCGGCCTCGGCGCTGGGTCGGTGAGGCCCGGCCCGCGGGGCTCGGGAGGCTCCCGGGCTGGGGTGGGGCGGCCCCTGGAGGCCCCCGTGCTCCGCCCCCGGCACCCCTCACCTGCACTTTCCGCCGCCCCGCCGTGTTCTGCCTGTGATGCGCCGCCATCTTGCATGTTGACACTCTCGCGTCACTTCCGGAAAGGAGGGCGGATGTCCCGCCTCCTCTCCTGGGCGGCCCCCTCGGGGTGAGACTCTCTCTTCAGGGCAGCCGCCGGCAGAGGGCGTGAGACGGCGAAGGGATCAGCGAGGGCCGCGGCCTGGGGGCGGGGCCAGAGCGGGGGGAGGAACCACGGGGGCGGGGCCCTGCGGTTGCTGTAGGCTGGGGGCGGGGCCAGGGCGCGGCGGACTGGGAGGCGGAGCGGAAGGGGCGGGGGCAGCGCAGGTCCAAAGGGGAGCGGGGCGGGGGGAGGGAGCAAAGGGGAAGGGGGAGGGCGTCCCCAGCGGGGACCCGAGGGGGCGGGGGCCCAGGTGACTGGGAGAGGGTGGGAGGGGGCGCGGTTGTGCGGGGGAGTGGGAGAACGCGCGACCGTTCGGGGGGGCCGTGGGGAGCGCAGGGGACCGTTGGAGGGGCTGGGGACCCCTAAGGAGGAGGGGGGCAGGGACGGTGAGGGAGTTTGTTTAGGAGGAGGAGGCTGGAGGGGAGGGAGAGGGGACCCTTATAATTGGGCGGGGCAGGGGGGAAAGGGACCCCTAAAGCAGGGGCGTGGGGAGAGGGCCCTGGATCTTTAAGGCTGAGGGGGAAGGGGGCTCAGAACCTTTAAGGTTGGGGGGGGTGAGGTGGGGAGGGAGCGTGAGGCCTAGGCTGGGAAAGGGGGCGGGACCCTAAGAGGATCCAAATTGAGAACTTTTGGATGAGGTAGAGGATGGAAAGGAGTGAAAGGCCCCTAGACTGGGGGGAGCTGGAGGAAGAGAAGAGACCTTCAGGTTTGGGTGGAGGCAAAGAGGTCTGCGGTAGGGGGGTGGGGATGGGGACTTAGAGGAGGGGCTAGAAAGTGAGCTTTTACGTAGAGAGGGGTGCGGGGGAGGCTGAGATGGAAGCTGGGGAGCTAGGTTTAGGGGAAAGGAAGGAGGAGACTTTCAAGGTGGGGTTGGGAGCTCTTGGGACCTTTAGGCTGAGGGGGAAGAATAGGGATGGTTAGGCTGGAGTCCTGGAAAGGCTCATGAGACCTTTAGGTTGGGAAGGGAGAAGGGCCTTTGAGCAGGAAGAGGGGGTGGGGAGAGGGAGGAAAGGGGAGAGGATTAAGGGAGGGATCGCCCCCCAGGGGAAGGGGAGGAGGCTGAAGTGGAGACGTGCGGTCAGCGTTCGTGAAGGAGGCGGTCACTCCTGGGCACCTTGGGGTATTGCTCTTCCGCCTTTGTGAAGCATCCATCCGCAGCCTGACGCCAGGGCTGTGCGTAAATGGATGTCACAAAGGGACGGAGGTAATGCTGAATGGCCCTGAGGGGGGCAAATCTGGGGTCCTGGGTAGCTAATCTATCACATCTCTTGACCTGTATATAGTGTGGGCTTAGCATCCTGCTGGAAATAAGTCTGCCCTTGGGCGGTCCAGAGTTGGGAAAGACTTCTAAGCCAGCGCACTAGAATAAACTAGGTAAATTCCTAAACACACTAGGTAAAATCCTGAGGGCAGGGACCACCGCCCTTCCCAACCCCCCAAACTGTGTTTCTCAATGTCAGCTCAATCCAATGTAAAATAATTAGAGAAAATACAAGCCTTATTCTCTGCTTCTATTTATGGAGAGCTGTTCCTAGGACACAAAAGGCTTTAGAGCTGAAAGGGGCCTTAGGGGCATCTGATCCAGCTCCCTGGTTTTACAGCTGGTGCCATCGAGGGCAGAATGGCGAAGACTTGCGCTGCCTCTTTCTGTGATGTCACTCCTTACTACAGTACTCAGGGGCGGGTACACAAGCCACCTCGGTGTCGATGGGTATGGTCCCGGAGCCCTCTCAGGGCACAACTCAGAGAAAGAAAGCTGGCAGACAGAAATCCAGTTTTGGAATTCGCCCCAGCCTGAGGGCGCTGGAGCTCAGTTTTTACTAATTTGCTCTGATGCTCTTTGTGAAGGTAGGCAGTCAGGATGTGTTTACTGAACAATCACTGTGCCAGGAAGGGTGAGGGGATCAGAAACCAAAGGGAACAGTCCCTTCCCCAAATCACCTGTCTTTGTTTTGTCTGTAAGGTCCTTCTATTTAATTGTGAGCATGCTGTGTCCCCCTAACATGGAAAAAGGGGCAGTAGGTGCAACGGGTAGAGCTGGGCTTGGTGTCTGGAGGACTGAGTTCAGATGTGACTCCAGACACTGGATAGCTGTGCGACCCTGGGCAAGTCCCTTAACACTGTTCGCCTCAGTTTTCTCATCTGTAAAGTGTGTTGGAGAAGAAAATGGTGCACCACTCCAGTATCTTTGCCAAAACCCCAAATGGGGTCTGGAGGAGTTGGACATGACTGAAATGACTGAATAACAACAATAAGAACCTAGAAGAATGTTAGCTGGGGGTAGGTTCTGGCACATAGTAGGCATTTAATACATGTTTGCAGATTCATTGATTGAGGGACAAGAATGGCTCTGAGGTTAGATCTGTGATCCCAGGGATGATTAACATGGATTGAGCCATTTTCCCAGTGACAGACAGTGGCTGTCTAGGTAGGTAGCCACATTCTACACAGTTTTTCTTTTGTGAGTGGCCATCTATTTGCCAAAGAACCTTTTTTTCTCTATGAAACTAAATGACTTGATTGGGAATTGCAATTGGAGCAAAATCATTGAATTTCTGATGTTGAAGGGACCTCAGGCCATTGAATCATTGCACTTGCTAATAAGAGTGACCCCCTGGGGACCAGCCTCTGCTGGAGAACTTCCAAGGTAGAGAGTTTCTCCTTATGTCTGTATGTGCTCTATCCAGACTCCAAGGGGTTAAATTTACCAAATGTAAGGATATAGGGGTGATCCAACCAATGGAACTTTATCCTTCTTGGCTCTGAATATTATGCCTTTTTTTTTAAACTAACCTAGTATATATCATTGACTTTTTATTTTTTTTTTGGTCTGCCATCTCATAAAGGAAGTAACAGTTACTTGTGTGATACCATGCATTTTATTTGTTTTTTTGGTCGAGGCAATTGGGGTTAAGTGACTTGCCCGGGGTCGCACAGTTAGTGTCAAGTGTCTGAAGTGGGATTTGAACTCAGGTCCTCCTGACTCCAAGGCTGGAGCTGTATCCACTGCACCACCTAGCTGGTTCCCCCCCCCCCATACCCTGTATTCTTCATAGTCTAGCTTTATCTTCAATTGCTTCCTCCACAGTAAGATGCCCTTGGGGAGTTGAGATTGACTTCCTGAAGTTTGCATCCATTTATTTGGACTGGTACCTCCTTGCAAAGGAGAGGCCTACTGGCTACTACAGCTCAGAAGATGGCAGCAAAGAGCAATTCAGAGATGATGTGGCCAGTGGACATACCGTGGAGAGCTGAGACACAATTCCCAGCCAAAGTGACCCTGTGTCTAACTGATATGGCCTATTCCCCAGCAGAGAGTAGCAGAAGGCAGCATGAAAAGACCAGTAGAAAACGTTAGCAGCTCTGAAGCATCATCACACTGGTCTTTGTTGGGTGTCTGTTATCTCTGCTGGGTATCAGGTGTCTGGATTGGACCCTGTAATCTCTACTGGGTGTGAGGTCTCCTCTGCTCTGTCCACTTGCTGGAGTGGGGCAGATAGGAACCCCTACCTACCAGGGAAGAGAGGATTAAAGCTTGACCCTTCATGTCCAGCCAAGCAGCGAGCAAAAGCGAAGTGCTAAGATGAGATCTATTCTTTTGACTCTTTTCTCTTGTATACTTGAGGTCCCTGCCCCAAGATTACTATATGGCTTGGAGCTAGAAAATTCCTTTGTGCAGGAATCCCCGAGTTTATGTCCCTAAAAGCCATTTGTAGAACTCCACCCATCCAAAGCCCATAGAAGCTTGGTTGAAACTGGATTAAAATGGCTCCCCCTTGCTACCATAATATACCTCCCACCCTCCCTTACATATTGACGTGCCAGTAAACCCAAGGAAGAGTGACAAACCTGTAAGGTCCTCAGTTTCTGCTTCCATATTCCTGCCTTTATTATGCATTTCCTGACTTTTGTGCTGCCTTTTAGCCTGCCAAAACTTGTCTCCCTACAAAATTCAGGGAGTGTATGTAGTCTGCTGCTTGTAGTAAAAGATCAATGTGAAAAGAAATAGGATGACTGAGAAATGGGATGGCAATAGTTGATGTGAAGGAGCCCATGGGCTCAGTATGTATTCACGGTGTGATGGGGCACCCAAAAGGCTGATGGGTTCTTTATTGTCACTAAAAAAAGTACAATGGGAGTAAAGTGGAGAGTCTGGCGGTATTCTACCCTAGTCAGAGTGTAGTGGGGGGTGGAATACCAAATGGGGATATACTAGCTGTCTTCAGTTATTTGAAGGACTGTCATGTGCAGGAGAGATCTGACTTAACTTTGCTTGGCTCTGGACTGGAGAACAGTACCAGGAGCAGTCACGGGGAGGCACCTTTTGGCTGAATATAATTTAAATCCCCCTGACAATTAGGGATGTCCCAAAATAGAATGGGCTTCTGTGAGAGGGAATCCATCAAATATTTCCTCATCACCTATGTCCCAGGTATTGAGGTTACAAAAACAATGAAATAATCCCTATGTTCAAGGAGTTTATATTCGAAGGGTAAAGGAAAGTGTGTATGTGTGTGGGTATGAGTATGTATATATTGTCCACAGAATTTTGAATGCAGTCTAGACTGGAAGGGTCTCTAACCTGGGAATAGCTGTTAAACAGAGCAGGCCAGAGGCGGGTGTGTCAGGAATCAAGTAGCAGTTTAATTAATTGCAGATTGAGGAGAACATTGCAAATGGAGGTCCTCCTGAATAGGAGGGCTTAAACTTGTTGGGGTTATAGGCGGTGCTTATGTGTATGGGCTGGACTATGATGTAATCATTTTGGGGTCGTTTTTAGGTTACTACTCCCCTGGGTCCTGTGGGAATAGTATTGTCCCAAGCCTTGGGGGTTGTAATTACTCTGTGGAGTACGGAAGTTCTGTGATGGGAACTGGAGTACAGTGTAAGGAAAAGGGATTGTGAGCGCGTCAGAGATGTGATGGATGTCGGCTGTCAGGTCCTTGGGAAGCAGGGAGTGAACACCTAGGGCAGTTCGCTTTGCCCGAGGGTGAGATCATCCAGAGGACAAAGGGCTGGTGTTCTGCCCGGCTCAGGGGCAGCCTGCTTGCTGGGCTGCTGGGCCTGCGCTCTGGGAAACAGGGTCTCCCAAACGTTTTGACAATACGGTTGCTTGGTTGTAGTCCTTTGCTCTGGAAGAGGACCAAAATGAAAACACCACGTCAGGGTTCAGGGTGTCAGACCACGGCTAATCAGGCCCACGGGAGCTCGGCAGGCTCGACTGCAGGTCAGGCACAAGGGTTCGTATGAACAGCTGGAGGGAGATGTCTCTGAATCTGGGCTGCTGCAGCTCTGCTTTGCTCATAGAGCACAGCACCTTTGGTGAGGGCATGCCTGGCTGGGCAGTCCTGTCCCAAGTCTCACAATCGATTCCAAAGTTCTTCAGAGAGACCTTGAGAGTGTCCTTGTATCATTTCTTCTGTCCTTGTGTGAGTTCGCCATGAAATAGTCTTTTGGGCAAACGGATTTTTGGCATTCGACCAACACGGCCAGCCCATTGGAGCTGAGCTTTCTGCGGTAGAGTTTGAATGCTTATCTTGCCAAATGATCTTCAGAATCTTCCTAAAACAATTCAGATGGAAGCCATCTGGCCTCAGACACTTACTATGTGACCCTGGGTGAGTCACTTAACCTTGTTTGCTTCAGTTTCCTTCTCTGTAAAATGTGCTGGAGAAGGAAATGACAAACC
The DNA here is from genome assembly GCF_003287225.1 of Phascolarctos cinereus. NCBI lineage: Eukaryota > Metazoa > Chordata > Mammalia > Diprotodontia > Phascolarctidae > Phascolarctos > Phascolarctos cinereus. The sequence goes on from NW_027555847.1 coordinate 15,204,184, forward strand.
ACTCCCAGTATCTTTACCAAGAAAACCCCAAATGGGGTCACAAGGAGTTGGGCATGTCTGAAAAACAATTAAAATACCTATACCTTATATGCACACAGACATATATGTGCACATATACATATGTACAAATATATATTCTTGTATATAACTAAAATAATATATACAATGTGGAGTTTTAAAATTGGCCATTAAGCTAGAAAAGCAGAGCTCTGAGCCAATGACACTGTATTAAAGGATCCGCGACCCCTCTAATGAGGTAGGCCTCAGATCTTCCTCATGATCAGAGGTGTTCCCTTCCTCCAGAGCCTTATTTTTATGAGGTTGGGTACCCGATTTGATCCCTGAACACTCTAAAGGGGCTATGCAAAGTACAGAATCCCATTGGTTGATAGGCTTTGCTTGGATGGGCTTGCATCATCAAAAACGGTACGTCAGCAGGGGTGTCTTGGGGTGTGGGAACTCCACTGACTGAGTGGTCATAATGATGGTCACCTGCTCATGTTAGACAAGAGAGAGTGGTCTGGAGGTACAGAAATAGGTTGGGGGACTTTCCATGTAACTGAGTCACCTCTGCCATGTTGGGCTTGGTCACCGTAACAAGGAAAAGCAAGAATGGAGGTCCTCTAGTTTAGCTTCCTAGGATTAAGCAAGTGAATTTACAATCTGCAGTTCAGAGCTCTGGGGCCTAATATATAGAACTTATAATCACTACCCCAGTGGAACAATACCAAACTGATTAATACTGATTGGAGTCTAAATGAATCATTCCTCACAACACACAAACACACAGAATAAATATGAAGAGAATAAATAGAAGGTATGTAAGTACAAGGTGGGGCTGCTAGGTGGTGAAGTAGATAGAGTTCCAGGCCTGGAATCAGCAAGATTTCTTTTCCTGAGTTCAAATCCAGCCTCAGAGGCTTACTAGATTTGTGACTTTGGGCAAGTCATTTAACCCTATTTGCCCCAGTTTTCTCTGTAAGATGAGCTGGAGAAGGAAATGGCAAACCACTCCAGTATCTTTGTCAAGAAAGCACCAAATGGGGACATGAAGAGTCAGACACAACTGAAAAGACTGAATAAGGACCATGCAGTTGGGGAGGGAGAGCACTAGTGGTTAGGGGATCAGGAGAAGTTTCATGGAGGTAGTATGTGAGCTGTCTTGGAATTCTTTTGTCTAAGGCTATCAGACTGTCCAGGATGTCACAGAGTGGACTCCTGTTCTGACGGGTTGGATGAAACATCAATGACTGTGGATCCTGTGGCCTGGGTATATGGAATTTAGGAATGTGTCTTCCTTTATCACAACCAGTGGGACAATTTCAGGTAAGACTGGCCACCTTAGGAAAAATGGCAGAAAAGTAGGTTGCTAGACAACCTGGTCTGTGGTGCCATAAAGCCACCACAGCAAGAACCACAAGCCAGAAATGGCAAACTCCCCAAAAAGTTTCTCCAAGTGATGGCAAGGGAGGGAGGCCATCTTTATGGACCCCATTAAATGTTACTGTCTTGAAGCTGGGTTAAGGGGGGCAGAGGACAGCTGAACTAGGAAGAAGAAATGCTACAGGTTGAGTGAGCTGAATTTCAAAACAGAGGCTCAGAGAAAATAGGACCAAGAATATTTTGGAGCAGAAAAAGTTGGTATTGGAGGAACTCCAAAGAAAGAGATCCAGGTAAGCGAGCCTACTAGCTTGACAAAGTCACGGACTCCCAGGAAAGGACCTCCAGCCAATACTTGAACAAGAATCCTCATCACAAGACACCTGAAAAGTGATCCTCCAGAGAGGGCAGCTGCTATGGCTGATTACTCCTTAGCCTTCCCCTCTGCCATTAAAAGGCAGACCCCTTGGGAGCAGGGATTATTTGTTAAAAGTGTTTTATTGATGTCTTTTGTTTCCACATCACTGTTTCCTTCAGTATCCCTCTCCCTCCTCCTCCCAGAGAGTCATCCCATATAATATTTTTTAAGGCAAAAAAAAAAATCAGCAAAACTGATCAATACATTGAAAATATGTGCAATGTATCTCATTCATGGACCTTCTACTTCTGCAGCAGGGCAGGATGGGAGGTCTTTCTTCTTGTATTTCTTCTTTCTAGCTGTACTTGTTCTTGGAAATTTTGCAGCATTCACCTTTTAAAATTTTATTTTTGGTTTTCAAAATTCACTTCCATAAGCTTTTGAGTTTTAAATTTTCTCCCCCTCCCTTTTTGCCTCCCTCCCCAAGACAGCACACAATCTGATATAGGCTATACATATACATTCCTATTAAACATATTTTCACATTAGTGATATTGTAAAGAAGAATTAGAACCAATAGGAGGAACCACAAGAAAGAAGAGAACAAAACAGAAGAGAAAAAAAGAGCAAATAGTATGCATTCCAACTCCATAGTTCTTTCTTTGGATGTGGATAGCATTTTCCAACATGAGACCTTTGGAGATGTCTTAGATCCTTGCATTGCTGAGAAGAGCTAAATCTATCAAAGTTAGTCATTGCATGACATGGCTGTTATTGTGTACACCATTCTTCTGATTCTGCTGAGTTCCCTCAGCATCAGACCATACAAGTCTTTCTAGGGTTTTCTGAAGTCTGCCTGCTTATTATTTCTTATAGTACAATAGTATTCCATTACATTCATATACCACAACTTGTTCAATCATTCCCCAATTGATAGGTATCCCCTCAATTTCCAGTTCTTTGCCACCGCAGAAAGAGCTGCCATAAATATTTTTGTACATGTGGGTCCTTTTCCCATTTGTATGATCTGTTCAGGATACAGTCAAATGGAATGCACATTTTTATAGTCCTTTGGGCATAGTTCCAAATTGTTCTCCAAAATGGTTGAATCAGTTCATAACTCCACCAAAAATGCATTAGTGTTCCAATTTTCCCACATCATCTCCAACATTTATCATTTTTCTGTTTTGTCATGTTGGCCAATCTGATAGGTGTGATGTAGTACCTCAGAGTTGTTTTGATTTGCATTTCTCTAATCAAAGTGATTTAGAGCATTTTTTCATATGGCTATAGATGGTGTTAATTTCTTCCTCAGAAAACTGCCTGTTCATATCCTTTGATCATTTATCAATTGGGTAATGACTTGTATTCTTATAAATTTGACTCAGTTCTCTACATATTTTAGAAATGAGGCTCTTACCAGAGACACTGGTTGTAAAAATTCTTTCGTAGTTTTCTGCTTCCCTCCTAATTTTGGTTGCATTGGCTTTGTTTGTGCAAAAACTTTTCAATTTAATGTAATCAAAATGATCCGTTTTGCATTTCATAATGTTCTCTATCTCTGGTTTGGTCATAAATTCTTCTGTTCTCCATAAATCTGACAGGTAAACTATTCCTTGCTCTCCCAGTTTGCTTATAGTATCGGCCTTTATATCTAAATTGTGTACCATTTTGACTTTATTTTGGAATATGGTGTAAGTATGCCTAATTTCTGCCATACTCTTTTCCAGTTTTCCCAACAATTTTTGTCAAATAGTGAGTTCTTATCCAAGAAGCTAAGGTCTTTGGGTTTATGAAACAGTAGGTTACTATAGTCATTGACTACTATGTAACCTATTCCACTGATCCCCTACTTTATTTCTTAGCCAGTACCAAGTAGTTTTGATGATTGCTGCTTTATAATATAATTTAACATCTGGTATGGCTAGGCCGTCTTCGCTAGCCTTTCTTTTCATTAGTTCCCTTGATATTCTGGACCTTTTGACCTTTTTTCTTCCAGATGAATCTTCTTATTTTTTCTAGCTCTATAAAATAATTTTTTGATAGTTTGATTGGCATGACACTGAATAAGTAAGTTAATTTAGGTAGAATTGTCATTTTTATTATATCTGCTCAGCCTACCCATGAGCAACTGATGTTTTCCCAATTATTTAGATCTGATTTTATTTGTGTGAAAATGTTTTGTAATTGTGTTCATAGAGTTCCTGGGTTTGTTTTGGCAGATAGACTCCTAAATATTTTATAATGTCTACAGTAAGTTTAAATGGAATTTCTCTTTCTATCTCTTGCTGTTGGGCTTTGTTGGTAATATATAGAAATGCTCATGATTTATGTGGGTTTATTTTATAGCCTGCAACTTTGCTAAAGTTGTTTATTATTTCAAGTAGTTTTTTACTTGATTCTCTAAGTATATGATATCATCTGCAAAGAGTGATAGCTTTGTTTCTTCCTTGCCTATTCTAATACCTTCAATTTCTTTTTCTTCTCTTATTGCTAAAGCTAACATTTCCAGTACATATTGAATAACAGTGGTGATAATGGACATCCTTGTTTCACCCCTGATCTTATTGGAAATGCTTCTAGCTTGTCCCCATTACATATAATGCTTGCTGAAGGTTTTAGATGATGCTATTTATTATTTTAAGGAAGACTCCATTTATACCTATGCTCTCTAGTGTTTTTAATAGGAATGGGTGTTGTATTTTGTCAAAAGCTTTTTCTGCATCTATTGAGATGATCATGTGGTTTCTGTTGGTTTTGGTGTTGATATGCTCAATTATGCTGATAGTTTTCCTAATATTGAACCAGCCTGCATTCCTGGTATAAATCCTACCTGGTCATAGTGTATTATTCTTGTGATAAGTTGCTGTAATCTATTTGCTAATTTTTTTTTAAAATTTTTGCATCTATATTCATTAGAGAAATTGGTCTATAATTTTCTTTCTCTGTTTTGACTCTTCCTGGTTTAGGTATCAGCACCATATTTGTATCATAAAAAGAATTTGGTAAGACTCTTCACCTATTTTCCCAAATAGTCTATATAGTATTGGAATTAATTGTTCTTTAAATGTTTGATAGAATTCACATGTAAATCCATCTGGCCCTGGAGATTTTTTCCTAGGGAGTTCATCAATGGCTTGTTCAATTTCTTTTTCTGAGATGGGGTTATTTAAGTATTTTACTTCCTTTTTTGTTAATCTGGGCAATTTATATTTTTGTAAATATGTATCCATTTCACTAAGATTGTCAAATTTGTTGGCATAGTTGGGCAAAATAATTCCTAATTATTGTTTTAATTTCCTCTTCCTTGGTGGTAGCTTCACCCTTTTCATTCTTGATACTAGTAATTTGGTTTTCTTCTTTCTTTTTTAAATTAAATTAACCAAAGGTTTATCTATTTTATTATTTTTTTCATAAAACCAGCTCTTAGTTTTATTTATTAGTTCAATAGTTTTCTTAATTTCAATTTTATTAATTTTTCCTTTGGTTTTCAATATTTCTAATTTGGTGTTTAATTGAGGATTTTTAATTTGTTCTTTTTCTAGTTTTTTTAGTTGTATGCCCAATTCATTGATCTCCTCTTTTTCTATTTTATTTATGTAAGCATTTAGAGATATAAAACTTCCCCTAAGAACTGCTTTTACTGCATCCCATAGTTTTGGTATGTTGTCTCATTATTGTCATTCTCTTGAATGAAATTATTGATTGTTTCTATGATTTGTTGTTTGACCCAATCATTTTTAGGATTAGATTATTTAGTTTCCAATTATTTTTTAGTCTATCTTTCCATGGCCCTTTATTACATATAATTTTTATTGCATCATGATCTGAAAAGGATGCATTTAATATTTCTGCCTTTCTGCATTGGATTGTGAGGTTTTTATGCCCTAGTACATGGTCAATTTTTGTGTATGTGCCATGTACCACCGAGAAAAAAGTATATTCCTTTCTATCCCCATTCAGTTTTCTCCAGAGGTCTATCATACCTAACTTTTCTAATGTTCTATTCACCTCCTTAACTTCTTTCTTGTTTATTTTGTGGTTAGATTATCTAGTTTAGAGAGGGGAAGGTTTAGGTCCCCCACTAATATAGTTTTGCTGTCTATTTCTTCCTGTAACTCTAAGAATCTGGGTGCTATACTATTTGGTGCATATGTTTAGTAATGATATTACTTCATTGTCTATGGTGTCTTTTAGCAGGATGTAGTTTCCTTCTTATCTCTTTTGATAAGATCTATTTTTGCTTTTGCTTTGTCTGAGATCAGGATTGCTACCCCTGCTTTTTTTACTTCAGCTGAAGCATAATATATTCTGCTCCAGCCTTTTACCTTTACCTGTGTGTCACTCTTTTTCAAATGTGTTTCCTGTAAACAACATATTGTAGGATTATGGTTTTTAATCCATTCTGCTATCATTCCATTTTATGGAGAGTTCATCCATTCACACTCACAATTATGATTACTATCTTTGTCTTTCTCTCCATCCTTTCCTCTCCCCTCTACGTTTATGGTTTTCTTTCTCCTTTCTCCTTTCCCCCCCCACTAGTGTTTTGCTTTTGACCATCGTCTCCCTCAGTCCATCCTCCCTTCTATTAGCCCTTTCCCTTTTCTTCCCTTTACCTTACTGCTTCTTTTCCCTTCTATCCCCCTCCCTTTTCTTTCCCCTTTTCCTCCTACTGCCTATAGGGCAAGTTAGATTTCTATACCTAACTGATTATGTTATTCCTTCTTGAGCCAAATCTGATGAGAGTAAGGTTCAAACAATGCTCACCCCTCCCTTCTTTCCCTCTGCTGTAATAGGTTTTGTGTCTTTTCCTGTAATGTAATTTACCCTTGTCTGCCTCCTCTTTCTCAGTACATTTTCTAGATCAGATTAATCCACTTACTTGGATCCATTTAACCCACTTGATTAGATTTTTTTTATCATTACATCAAAGTCAACTATATCCACTCTTTATGTATACTCTTTAACATGGTGTAATAACAATACAGTTCTCAAGGTTGCAAGTATTTCTTCCCTTGTAGGGATGTAAACAGTTTGCCCTTATTAACAACATATTGTATCTTTCTGTCCCATTTACCTTTTGTGTTCTCTTGAGTCTTGTACTTGAAGATCAAATTTTTGTTGAGCTCTGGTCTTTTTATCAGGAAGGTTTGGAAGTCCCTATTTCATTGAATATCCATCTCCTCCCTGAAAATCATGCTCATTTTTCTGGAGTTTATCCTTGGTGCAATCCAAGCTCCTTTGCCTTATGGAATATCATGTTCCATGCCGTGTCTTTTAATGTAGAAGCTGCAAGGTCCTATGTAATCCTGACTGTGGTTCCATGATATTTAAATTGTGTTTTTCTGGCTGCTTTCAGTATTTTCTCTTTGACCTGGTAATTTTGGAATTTGGTTACTATATTCCTTGGTGTTTTCAATTTGGGATCTCTTTCAGGTGGTGATCAGTGGATTTTTCTATGGTTATTTTACCCTTCTGGTTCTAGGACTTCTCAGGAGTTTTCCTTTATGATTTCCTGAAAGATACTGTCCAGGTTCTTTTTTTTTTCATCATGATTTTCAAGTAGACCAATAGTTTTTAAATTGTCTCTCCTGAATCTGTTTTCCAGGTCAGTTGTTTTACCAATGAGGTATTTTATATTTTCATGTATTTTTTCATTTTTTTGTTTCTGTTTGACTGATTCTTGCTTTCTCATAGAGTCATTAGCTTCCATTTGCCCAATTATAATTTTTTCAACAAATTGTTTTCTTCTATTAGATTTTGTAACTCCTTCCCCATTTGGCCAATTGGAATTTTTAGAGACTTGTTTTCTTCAGTATACTTTTTTTGCAGTTGGCCAATTGTATTTTTTTTCAGTTAGATGTGACTTTATTATTTTAGTACATAAATCAAAATTTATGCAACCAGAGCAGAGGTTGTAGATGATTCATATTTCCAATTGGGTGGGAATACTCTCTTGGTCTTGTAGTACCAAGCCAGCTGGTGAATTCAGCTCTCTTTCAGAATCAGATGGAATTTAGAATCCTTGTCCTTTCTGTTTCTCTCAAGATGCTTTCGAACAGCAACATCTTTCTTGATCAAGTGATAAAGATCTTCAGGAAGATCAGGGGCAAGTCCCTTGGATTTTAGAATTCTCAAAATTTTGTTGCCAGTTACAAAGCGTACTTGTGCCATACCTTGAGAATCCCTCAGGATCACACTGATCTGGGAGGGCATCAGGCCCTTCTTGGCCAGCTTGTAGATCTGCTCCTTCATGTCATCCAAGGTGAGCTTCAGCCACATGGCCACACTGTGTTGGTATGGCAGAGTTGACTGGGACAGGCACTTCCCAGGAGCGTGCATGAGACCCATGATGGCGACTATCAGGCAGTGAAAGAGAGAGGACCGTAGGGAGCACGGCAGGAAATTGTTCAATCTCGGCCAATTGTATTTTTTAAGGATTCTTCTACCTCTCTCATTTGACTTTTAAAATCCTTCTTGAGCTCTTCTAAGAAGGCTTTTTGGAGTTCAGACCAGTTCATATTCCCTTTTGAGGTTCCAGATGTGGGTTTGTTGACAATGTTGTCCTCTTCAGAATTTCTGCCTTGATCTTCGCTGTTCTCATAATGTGAATCTATGGTACGTTTCTTTTTGCTCATGGTGTTTGCTCATTTCCTGGCCTTTAAAGAGATTGAGCTCTCCTGCTGGGGAGCAGAGGGCACTGCCCCAAGCTTCTTGCGTTGGGAGCCAGGACCTGGTCACTGCCTTTGTGTGCTGGAACCCCCGATGTTGGCAATTGGAGGCTGTAGAGTTCTGGCAGCTTACTTGGTGTTAGGCTGGAATCAGCAAGGCTGGAGCTCTAGGGGTTAGATTGGATAGTGTGGCCCCTGGATGTTGCCTGCTTTTCCTTTCCTTTCACTTTCTTCAGCTCCTTTCAGATGGATGTTGCAGAATGTTTATCCACCTGGGGTCCCTTGGAGCGCTTCACAGATTTTTGCTGAAACACTGGGAGACTGCTTTAGAATGCTGAGGCACCTGGTGGTATTCTGAGCTGGTTTCCACCAGTTTCCCGCCCTCACTGAGGCATTTGATGGTACAGGTGTTGGTGTTTGCCTACTCTACCACCTGGCTTTCATGCTCCCCTCCTGGTGTGCTGAGGTGGGACTTTCTGCTAGCTTGCTAGGATGTCTCTTGTTCTGTACTGCTTCCCTTCCCCCCAGGGCAAAAGGGGCCTTTTCCATTAATCCCTCAAGCAACCTGGGCTACTGGACTGCTGTTCCCCTTCTTTCTTCTTGTTCAGTTGTCCCACAGTCCCACGATTTTTCCTGGGTGATATTTTCTGGGCTTTCAGAGGTTGATACAGGAAGGTGAGAGTGACTTTCGTTTTACTCCACCATCTTGGCTCCCAGCAGTGGGAGTTGGAGGTTGATTTTTTAAAACTTAAGTGTATTGGGACATTTCCCCCCATTCGATTTTGTCTTTAGTCCAGTGTCCTACCCTGTCAAGATCTTTTTGAATCCTGCTTCTATAATGTGGTGTGTTAGCTCTCCCTTTTAGCTTTGTGCCATCTGCAAATTTGATGAGGGCACTATCTATGCCTTTGTCTGAGTCAGTGATAAAAATGTTAAACAGCACAGGACAAATCACAGAGCCCTGGGACACTCTGTTGGAGAGCCTTTCTATACTGACATTCACCCATTGATGACGACTCTGGATTTAGCCATTCAACTGGATCTGAATCTTCCTCTTCACTCTCCATGTACAGCTCTGCCTGGTTCCAGCTCCACAGAACAAGATGCTCCTTTGCCTGGTACCCCTTAGGGTCTCCTCCCATCTTTTCAGCTTCCTTTTGTGTTGTCTTCCCTCATTAGATTGTAAGTTCCTTGAGGACAAGGACTGTCTTTTCCTTATTTGTATCCTCAGCGCTTAGCACAGTGCCCAGCACATAGTATATGCTTAATACATATTTTTTGAATTGAATGGAATCACTAACTGAATTTCATCTGGCCCATATCTTTATATTTTATTTATTTATTTAGCCTTTTTTTTTGTGAGGCAATCAGGGTTAAGTGACTTGCCCAGGTTCACACAGCTAGTAAGTGTCAAGTGTCAGAGGCCGGATTTGAACTCAGATCCTCCTGACTCCAAAGCCAGAGGTCTATCCACTGTGCCACCTAGCTGCCCCAGGTCCATAGCTTTTTCCCTCATCTTTTCCACAAGCATAGCTTGAGAGACGATACCAACTTCTTCGCTAAAACCAGCTGAATTCTTTCTACAACATTCCCTTCTAGGAGCCCTAGATGGTTGGAGGGCTCACTTACCTTTGCACTTTTCTCATGCTGGAGACACTTCCACCTCAAGGCAATCTTCTTTGGATAAGTGGCTCCTTGCTTGAACCACTGTTTCTGGCCGTGCTTGACTTCACTCTCACCTCCACTGTCTGATCTTTTTCTCTTCCTCATCAGCCACTTGCCAGAAGAGAGGTGTCTCCAATCTTTCCAGGTCCCCTTTATGAGTGTCTTCCCCTATTCAAATGTAAGCTTATTTAGGGAAGTACTGTTTTGCTTGCTTGGATTTGTACATCAGCCAAGTTTCCAGCCAAGCCAGGGCCATTTTTCATTCTCCTATGTATGATATCTGACTCTTAATTGATGGAGAGAATGCAGAGGGGATGCTGTAGACCTGTGGAGTGGTGGCAGTTCATGTAGAGGTTCTTTGCAGAGTCTTTTTGGAAGCTGTAGACCCACAGTGGAAGCTGGTTCATCAACATGTCCCTCCTTTCTAGCTAGTCTCTGTAAAGACTTGGTAAACTTTCCCTTGGGTAATATTGGGGTTTCTCTCTTGATTTGAGCTGAAATCTTTTCTCCCATCAGAAAAGCTTATCATGTATGTATTTTCTTTCTTTTTTAAAATATAATTTATTTATTTACTTTTTAGTTTTCAGCATTCACTTCCATAAGATTTTTAGTTTTAAATTTTCTCTCCATCCCTCTCCACGCCGCTCTCCAACATGGCATACAATCTGGTATAGGATCTACTTGTGCATTCATATTAAGCATATTTTCCCATTAGTCATGATGTAAAGAAGAATTAGAACTAATGGGAGGAACCACAAGAAAGAAGAAACAAAACAAAGCAATGAAAGGAAAGGAGAGCTAATAGTATGCTTCCATCTGCATTCAGATTCCAAAGTTCTTTCTCTGGATGTAGACACATTTTCTATCATGAGTCCTTTGGAGTTGTCTTAGGTTCTTGCATTGCTGAGAAGAGCTAAGTCTATCAAAGTCAGTCACTGCACAATGTGACTGTTACTGTGTACAATGTTCTCCTGGTTCTGCTCATTTCACTCAGCATCAGTTCATGTAAGTCTTTCCAGGTTTTTCTGAAGTCAGCCTGTTCATCATTTCTTATAGCACAATAGTATTCCATTACTTTCATATACCACAACTTGTTCAGCCATTCCCCGGTTGAATCCTGCTTCTGTAATGTGGTGTGTTAGCTCTCCCTTTCAGCTTTGTGCCATCTGCAAATCTGATGAGGGCATTATCTATACCTTTGTCATCTGAGTCAGTGATAAAAATGTTAAACAGCACAGGGCAAATTTCCAATTCTTCACTACCACAAAAAGAGCTGCTATAAATATTCTTGTATATGTGGGTCCTTTTCCCATTTTCATGTTCTCTTTGGGATACAGCCCTAGAAGTGATATTGCTGGGTCAAAGGGAATGCATAGTTTTATAGCCCTTTAGGCATAGTTTCAAATTGCTCTCCAGAATGGTTGGATCAGTTCACAACTCCACTAACAATGCATTAGTGTTCTGATTTTTCCATGTCTTCTCCAACATTTATCATTTTCCTGTTTCAGCATGTTAGCAAATCTAATAGGTGTGATATACTACCTCAGAGTTGTTTTGATTTGCATTTCTCTAATCAATAGCGATTTAGAGGATTTTTTCATGTGACTATAGATGGTTTTAATTTCTTCATCTGAGAACTGCTTTTTCATATCCTTTGACCATTTATCAATTGAGGAATGACTTGTATTCTTATAAATTTGACCCAGTTCTTTATATATTTTGGAAATGAGGCCTTTATCAGAGACACTGGCTGTAAAAATTGTTTCCCAGCTCTCTGCTTCCCTTCTAATCTTGGTTGCATTAGCTTTGTTTGTGCAAAAACTTTTCAATTTAATGTAATCAAAATCATGCATTGTGCATTTCATGTGTGTATTTTCTAATTCTAATTCTATTAGAATTCTAATTCTGTGTATTCTAATCTATATAACTTCTCTGTTTTCTGTTTGCTGCTTACATGGATAAGTGAGTTTACTCCATATTTGCTATGCATAATGATCTTTTAAAGTGCAACCAAAGGGCCAAGGTGGCAGGTGTAAGATTGAGGTGTCCTTCCTCCTTAAGAGCGACCGCCACTGGTCACTGTCAAGTGGCTTGTTTTGAACCCTTAAAAGTTAAGCCCCTAAACCAGTTGTATTTGTGGGAGCAAATCAATGTAATTCTGGTCCAGTACACATCATGGAGCCTGGAGAAAAGTGCACCCAGACATGCAGTCCTCCCAAGAGCTGCCTGCCTCCTCCCTCAGCCAGGATCCAGGAGGCTTACGCAGACACAAAGGACACGCAGGCAAAATGGTCGAGGGTCTTCTAGGGTTTTACTGCTAGACGTTGCAGAATCAGAAAAGTGGTTCCAAGAACAAATCTCAGACTGTCTTAGGTATCCAAGTTAACTGACTGACTGTCCTAGTTAAAAGGGCCAGGGAAACCAATGTCTGAAAAAAAAAAATGAGAGATGAAGAACTGTCCCAAAGAGAAGAAAGAAAGAAGGGCTTTGGGGAGGCATTGTGGTATAGTGGAAAATGCACAATCCAGGACCTGGATTCATATCCTGATGCTGTCCCTCAATCTATGTAAGTCTCAGTTTCCCCTCTGTAAAATGAAGGGGTTTGACTGGATGGTCCTTTATAGCTCTAGGTCTGTGATGGTCTCACAGGGGACAGCTGGAAAGACACCATCTTTTTCCCAAAGATGCCTAATAGGGGCAGGAGCAAACATTAAAATTCTTGTAAGAGACATAGTCTTCCTTTTTGTGGTTTCAAATCCTGAAAACCAGCAGGTTACTGCAGCAGTTGTTGAAGTCTTCAGGTTGGGGGCACCTGAGGCCCTTACACAACTGTTATGTCTTGGAGATGTGGTAAGAACAACCATGATTGTCCAACTCTCAATCTCCTCCACCCCAAATGTGCAGGGGAATCACCCGAAGTCTGGGCCTCTGATAAAATGCAGCCCGGGGTAGCTGTCAAACAGAAGCTTTCCCAGAGAGTTTCTACCAATGCTGAGGCAACTAATTGTTGCCACAGTCTGGGAGAGAAGAGGTGAGCCAGAGAGGAGGATCTCTGACCATAATTGTAGGAACTGACCACAGGAAAGAGATCTTGGCTCTTGAAAGTAAGCCTTGGGGTCAATTAGGGAGAACTGTGTCTCTGTGAGGTCAAGGAAGAGAGCTGGGAACCGTTTCAATTTCCCATGACTAGACTTTAAATTGATGGAGAAAATGGAAAAGATGACATGATGTGTGGCCGTAAAGAGGAGCCAGAAGGGACCTGCAATCATCAGAGGTGGGACTCCGGGTCCCCAGCTGGCAATGATGGAAAGTTCCCTGACCACCACTAGCAATCATCCTCAGAGCTTTAGGCCTGTGGGCTGGCCTGGTTTGCAGCAGATGTGCAAGAGAAATAGATTTGTTTGTGACTAATGTGAAAATGTGTTTAACAGGAATGTATATGTAGAGCCTATATCAGATTGCATGCCATTTTGGGGAGGGAGGGGGGGGGGGAAAATTTAAGACTCAAAAGCTTATGGAAGTGAATGTTGAAAACTAAAAATAAATTAATTAAAAAAAAAAAAAGAAAAACAGGCTTGTTTGGCTTGGCCACTGAGGGCAGCCCTTGTAGCCATGGGGACAAGTTGCAAAGGGCCAGTATTGGGCTTCACTATGAGGAAAAACTTCCTAATATGTAATATGAACAATCACAAAGTAGAATAATGCACATTTATGAAGTAAAGGGGATTCTTGGAATCAACAGGTACAGTCTGGGCTTCAGCAGCCCCTCTGAAGCCCCTGCCAACTTGGAGATCCTGGTTTTGGGCTTAGGAAACCTTGGTTTGGGTCCTGGGGTTTTTGGCAATTCATTTCTTTGAGCCTTAGTTTTTTCATCAGCAAAATGGGCATCAGAATCCCTCAGTATCTACCTTACAGGGTTGTCATGAGATTAGATTATAGGTTTATAGATTTAGAGCTGGAAGGCTGTGAGGTCCAAGCCCTTCCTTTTACAGAGAAGTTGTCTGAAGCCCAGACAAGGGAGCGACTTGCCCACAGTCAGTGGGTAGTGAGGGACAGAGGCAGGATTCAAACTCAGATCCTTTGGACTTTAAAGGCAGTTCTTTCTGCTGTCCCCTACTCTCTCTGTCTAGCTCAGTGACACCTGGTGGCCACTCTGCCCTCCCGTGAGGCTTCTGCTCTCAGGGAAGCCTAGCTTCGGGAGTTATGCTTCCCTAATTCTCACATTCAGTGCTTCGTTATTCCTGCCAGTGCATCCCAAGAAAAGTTAGCATTTATCTTGTCTGCCTCTAGTCTAGGGTTTCCCCAAAGAGGGAGAGAAGGTAAGAGGAGACAACGTATAAGTATGAATTATGTAGGAAACGGGTCTGTTCCTCCACACAAAGGAATTGTAGCACGTTTTACAGCGTGACTGGCTTGTCTCTGAGGGGGGTTGTGGCACAGGGACAGATAATTGACCCTGAAACTGGGAAGACCTGGGTGCAGGTCCTTTCTCTGAGGTACATTGGCTCTGTGATCCTGACCAAGTGGCTGACCTCAGTGCTCTAGCCTCAGAGAAGGTGCCAACCTGCATCGGTAGAGTCATTTTCCTCACCTAAGGGTTCCCCATATTAACAATATTACCGGTCCAGCCCTAGTCTAACCTGTCCTTACTAATAGACTTAATGAGACAAAGACAGCCTTTCCCAAGGTTGCTCATCATCCCTTTCACATCCTCTGGGCACAGTCTGATCAAATGCTAGGCAGCTTCTTCTTTCTGGTGCTCCCGCCGGCTCCATTGCTCCCCGCCCCCCAATCACAAGCACTCAGGCAGCTGCTTCTGCTTCTCACCAGCACACATGGGCTTCCTAGGACCTTTCAGGGCTCACAAGGTCAATGCTAAAGGAAGGAAATGGACACCAGAGGCAAAGAGCAGTCAGGGGCACAAAAGAAGGCAGCTGATTGAGTCTGTGCTCCACGTGTGGTTCCCCTATCATGGTTATGTTGAGGGGCCAGCCTTCACCTTTTGCTATAGCCACCTCTTGTCACCTGGTAGACACCTTCAAGCCCCTCCTAAAAGTGCAACACCCTTTCCCAATCATTGTTTTTTTAAAAAAACATTGACATCCTAACTCAGTTATCAATCCAGCACAAAAGCAAGAATTCAGTGTTCCTAATTTTTGATTTTTTATAACATATTTACTTAAGTCTTTTTTTCCTTTCTTTTTGTCGCGGTGAGGCAATTGGGGTTAAGTGACTTGCCCAGGGTCACACAACTAGTGTCAAGTGTTTGGTCTGAGGCTGGATTTGAGCTTAGGTCCTCCTGACTTCAGGGCCAGTGCTCTATCCACTGCGCCACCCAGCTGCCCCTCGTTTATTGTTGTTTAGTCATTTCAGTTATTTCCCACTCTTTGTGACTCCATTTGGGGTTTTCTTGGCAAAGATACTGGAGCGGTTTGCCATTTCCTTCTCCAGCTCATTTTACAGGTGCTGAAACTGAGGATTAAGTGGTCACTTAACAGGGTCATTTAAGTGGTAACTTAAACAGGGTTAAGTGACTTGCCCAGGGTCATACAGCTAGGAAGTGTCTGAGGTCGGATTTGAACTCAGCTTTTGCTGACTCCGGGCCCAGTGCTCACTGTACTGTTGCTGCAGGATTGTGGAGGGGGAATGATCAAGGAACCACTCAGGGTCTATTGTGTTGTTCTAAATAGCCAGAAGGTCCTTTCGGTGTTGGGCCAGCACATGCCCAGGAATGTCCAAGAAGTTGGTCATTGCCAGAGATCCAGAGAAGTTTCCAGGGGCACTCTGACAGCAGGGGCTGGTCTCTGTTGGCTTGTTCAGCCTTGCTCCATATGAGAAAGCCTTGCTCCATATGAGAAGTGCTCTGTTGTCGCTAAAGTGTTCTGTGCAAAGGGAAGCTATAATGCATACAGTGTAGTTGTGGAATGACATTTTCTGGCTGATGCTCTCTGAACACGTCAATAGCCACTTAACATATTCTCTGAATGTTTTCCTGAAACCCCCTTCAGAAAGGAAACTAAACACGAAGTATTGTCCTGTTTTGTAGTCCAGTTATCTCTGGACATCCACTAGGAGGAGACAGTTCTGCTCACGACAGCCACAGGCATATATCTATCTGCCAGTAAGAAACAGTCCCTATAGCCTATCTGAAAAGTCATTCAGCGCCTATCTTCCATTTGTCCACTAGAGGGAACCCATACTCCACTTTCAAGTTGAACCTAGGCTACCAGTGGACATGATCATTGGGTCCCAGAGCTGGAAGTAAGCTCAGAGGCCTCCTGGTTCAACCCTTTCATTTTACAGATGAGGAAATTTAGGCTCAGAGAAGGTCACAAGGAAGGAAAGAAGCAAGCATTTATGCAGCACCTATCATGTTCCAGGCCAAATGCTATTATCTCACTTGAACCTCACAATAAACCTTGAAAGTGGGTGCTATTGTTATCTTCATTTACAGAAGGGGAAAATGAGGCTAAGTGGGGTTAAATGACTTGCCCAGGGTCTCCAGATGGGGAAGAAACCCTTGTGTCAACATAAACTTTGGCTCAATTTAATGAAAAACTAGGGATGGGGCTCTCAGCCTACCATGTAATGTGATTAGCCTTTACAAAGGAATTAGTTGAAATGGTTATTTAGAATTAAACATGGTTGCAAGTTTCATGAGCAGTCAAGACCAAACAATTTCAATTATAGAAAGATTTAACGCCTTTTTAAAAGTGCTTTTCTAAAAAGCCAACTACACAGATGTGTGATCAAGCTGGAAATTTTGATTACACAAAAGAAGCTCGTTGTCTAATGGACTAATATGCATAGAAACACAATGTCACAATTTGCTAGAGATTTGCTTCAGAAGAGCCTCTTTTGAGCTCTCTCTCTCCTCTCCCAGGTTTGTGAAATTGCTATTATTCTTATACCACGTAAAGCTTTTCTACAGTGTAGATGTTGTAGCTGAATGATGAGGTCTATAGCAGAAAACACAGTCAAAACAAGGAGAAGCATGCTTAATAAACCTTGTACCTGGCTTTCTTCAAGACTCAGCTCAAATCCAACCTTCCACAGGAGGCCTTTCCCCATCTCCCCAGCTGCTGGGGGCTTCCCTCTCAGACTGCCTTCCATCTGCTCTGCATATGTTTTAAGTACTGTGGGAGAAAATTCTGTACTCTTGTTTTAGGCATAAGCCTCCTAGAGACAAGTTTATTAATTAAATTATTCTAAGCATCTCTGCATAAAGGGAGAGAAATTGAGAAAGAGACAGAGAGACAGAAAGAGAGACAGAGAGATGGAGACAGAGACAGAGAGGGAGAAGACACACAGAGAGAGAGAGAGAGAGAGAAGAGGAAGAAAGAACAGAGAGAGAAAAAGGATTGAGAAAGGAACGAGATTGAGAGCGAGAGATGGCGAGAGGAGAGATTGAGACAGAGAGAGAGAAAAAGAGGAAAAGAGAACAGGGAGAGAGAAAAAAGGTTGAGAGAGAAAAAAGGTTGAGAGAGAAAAGAGAGAGATGGAGAGAGAGGAGAGATTGAGACAGAGAAGAGAGAGAAAAAAGAGGAAAAGAGAACAGGGAGAGAGAAAAAAGGTGGAGAGAGGAAAGAGAGAGATGGAGAGAGAGGAGAGATTGAGAGATCCCAAAAGAGACAAAAATTCTGCTTTGAAAATCTGAAACAAGCCATTTTTACTCACCAATTTATTGTGTTCTCACACAAGGTTCCACAGAAAAATAAAACATAGTTCTAAGGCTCAAGTGAAATTTTCCTTAACAGTTTCAATTCCTCAAACAGTCACCCTGGAAAATACTTTTCCTAAAACCATTCAAGTCTCCTTCAGTTACTCACCAGGATCTCAAAGGTGATCTCAAGAGATGCTTTCACAAACTGGATGGAATCTAAGATTTCTTCTTTCTTCAGCAGAATCATGACCCTAATCACTTCAGCGAGGAATCATGCCTGGACTGCCTAAATGAATCTGTTTAGAAATTGGTCAGCCCTTCAATAAGAGTGGCTTCAAAAGATTTCAGTGCAGGACATTGTTTTAGATTTGATAGTTAAAAAACAAATAAGATTTCTCATTCAGGTGGGAACAAGGACTAGAGAATAAATTATTATTCTAATATCATTTTGTAGTGTTAATCAACAAGAATTTATCTATTTTAGAAAAAATATTTTATTTTTTTCCAATCACATTTAAAACAGTTGTTAACATCCATTTTTTTAAAAAACTTTGAGTTCCAAATTCTCTCCCTTCCTTTCTCCCCTCTCCTCTCCATGACATGGCAAGCAATTTGATATGGATTATACATGTGCAGTCATACAAAACATATTTCTGTGTTAGTTATGTTGTGAAAGAAAACATAGGCAAAAAAACTATGAAAAAATAAAGAAAGTAAACAACAGTGTGCTTCAACCTGCATTCAGATTCCATCAGTTCTTTCTCTGGAGGTGGATAGAATTTTTTGTCATAAGTTCTTAGGAATTGTCTTGCATCATTGTATTGCAGAGAATAACTGTCATTCACAGTTGATCATTGCACAGTAGTGCTGTTACTGTGTACAGTGTTCTGCTGATTCTGTTCACTTTGCATCAGTTCATGTAAGTCTTTTCAGGTTTTTCTGAAACCATCTTGCTCATCATTTCTTATGGTATCACATTCCTTCACAATCGTATGCCACAAATTGTTTAGTTACTCCTCAGTTGATGGGTATCCCGTCATTTTCCAATTCTTTACTACCACAAAGAGAGCTGCTATAAATATCTTTGCACATATAGGTCCTTTTCCTTTTTTTAAAAAACATTTTTTTTAATCTCTTTGGGATAAAGACCTAGTAGTGGTATTGCTGGGTCAAAGGGTATGCACAGTTTTATATCCCTTTGGATATAGATCCAAAATGCTCTCTAGAATGGTTGGATTAGTTCACAACTCCACCAATAATGCATTAATGTCCCAATTTCCCGACATCCCTCCAACATTTGTTATTTTCCTCATCTATCATATTAGCCAATCAATCAACAGGTATTTATTAAGCACCTGCTGTGTTCCATACACTATGCTAGGTGTTGGAATACAAATGCAAAGAATGAAACAATCCCTGCTCAAAATGAGCCTACATAGCCTGAAGAGGGATTGGGCCTCAGTATGCAAAGTGCCAACATATGTCCATAGTGTCTCCCCTGCTGGAATGGAAGCTTCCTGAGGGCTGAGGCTGTTTTTGCCTTTCTTTGTATACTAGCTCTTAGAAAAAAGTGCCTGGTATATAGTAAAATGCTCAAAGAAGGATTTCTTACTGACTTCCCAAGACCTGACTTAGGCATCTTTTGGAATTATCTGATCACTAATTATCTTTTTGTCTTATTAGCTGTGCCCAAGAATTCGACATTTATGCCTCACAAATCTAAAGGCAGTTCTGCCATCGTACTTTACTCTGAGCCAAAAATGAATGTTGACAGTGGAGTTCAGTTCTGTTGGCATTTATCAAACTCCTGCTCATGCTGGCCCAGAGCTCAGTGCTAGAGAGCTGAAGACATAGATAAAAACACCCCCTGCCCTCAAGGAGGTTACATTCTCCTGGGGGACATAACAAACAATGGATATATGTACATACAATGTACATACTAGTGTACGTGTTTTACCAGTGAGCTTACAACATGTGTTCACTACCTCTGTTTGGTTTTACCATTCAAAATTTGGTTAAGAAAAATTATAGTATTTATGTAGTGGCAAAAAACACTTTACATATAGTAGGCATCTAACTTAAAACTGCACTAAGATGAGGCAGCTAGGTGATGAAGTGGATAGAGTACTGCCTTTGGAGTCAGGAGGACCCGAGTTCAAATGTGGCCTCAGACACCTGACGCTAGCTATGTGACCCTGGACAAGTCACTTAACTTCATTGCCTAGCAAAAAAACAAAAACAAAAACAACTGCACTAAGACTTTTGGGACACCCTATATTAGCTCATATAATTCTTACAACAACAATAATAGAGACCATTATTATCCCAATTTTACAAATGAAACTGAGGTGCAGAAAGGTTATTTGAGGTGCAGAGGGGTTCTTCACCAGGACCACACCTAGATTTGAGCTTTGATCATCCGGACTCCAGCTCTCAGCACTCGCTCTGCTGCTCCAACTAGCTACCATTGAGATTATAAAAATATGTTCAAAGCAAATAGAAAGTACTTATGGAATCTGGAAGAAAAAGAGGATTGGGAAAAGCCCCTTGAAGGAATTGACTTCAGCTGAGCCCTGTAGGAAGTTAGGAATTCCAAGAGGTAGAGGAGGAGGAGAAAGGCACAAGGTACAGCCTGTGCAGAGGACAGGGGTGGTTTGTCTGAATCATAGGGTGTACATGGGGAAGAAAATGAACTATCTGGAAAGATAGACTAGAGCCACATAGCGCAGGGTTTTAAGGGCTATGCAGAGGAACCTGTATTTTTGTCTTAGAGGCAACAGGGAAGCTTCTTGAGCAGGGAAGTGACATTGGTCAGACTTATACTTTAGAAACTTCAGTTTGGAATTTGTGGGATGGAAGGGTCAGAGAAGGGAGAATTAGAGCTATGGGAAATAATCTGGGACCAAGGGGAACTGTCCAGATGGATGCTTCACTTCTGCACCAGAGACAAAGACAAAAATTGTTATTGTAGTTACACAGCACCTCATTATTTCACCTGAAAAATGCTTATGTTCCCTGGGATAAGAACTTGGCCATTATGGTGGAGAGAAACAAGAAAGGAGATAGAGATTTGAGTTTTATCTGTTTTTCCTTTATATATATGTATATATAGAATATATATTGTGTATAATATATTATGTACATAGACATACATACATATACATATGTATACACACATATTTTGCCCGCAGTAGCAGGCACTAAATATTTTCTTCTTCCAGTGAGGGAAGAAAGCCACAGACCAGCCTTGTTTGTGAGTTCCAATTTTGTGCTTTAAGTATCTTCCTTGCTTCCTCCCTCCCTGCCAAGGTTTTCTTGATGTCCCTTGACATCACAATCTGACAAACTGTTGTCTCTCTCACATCCTCCTCCTTTTAATTTTATGTTTATCTTGACTTTCTGTCAAACAAGTTGATGGTCTAGCTACACTCCAATGGCTAAACATAGAAATGATTCAAACCGATGACCAGTTTCCAGCATGGTATGATTTATCTCCACTAGTATCCCTCTCAGACCCTTCATTGGGGTGTGTGTGTGTGTCTCTGTGTGTGTGTGTGTGTGTGTAGGATATGCTGGGTTCTCCAAGGTATTTCGAGAAGTGTCCGTTTGGGCAGGTCTGGCAGAGCCAGAAGGACTTTGAGTAAAGGGACTGACCGTGGATTGCACGTCTGTTGTCTGAGCATCTTTCTGGCTACGTTCAGAGAGCCTCATTAGCAGGTTAGTGGCAGGATGTTGAATTTCTCTACTAAGAGAGCATTTGTAATCTGAGCCAGTGGAGGGCAAATGCAGCCAGATGCAGTCATAGAACACTGAGGGGTGGAGGTAGGAATGAGTCAGTTTTAATTGGAGGGATTTTGGGATATTCACTGCTCCCTGTGTGTGTCCTTTGCTTTCCAACTGTCTCCTTGGACACAACGTTGACGGCATATAGATGGGCTTGATGATGCAGGAGTTAACAATTCTTTTCCCTCTTAATCCCCAAACTTTCCAGTCTAATTTTTTGGGTCATCCTCCTTGTGCCCCGCCCCCCCGGCATCGAAGTTGCTGAAGATCAAGCCTACTGACTAGGCTTGGAAGATCTTGACAACGTCTTCGTGGAAGTTCTCCGATTCATCCCCTCCAACAAACCAATCAATCAATTCACAAGCATTTATGAAGCCCATACTTGTGGCAGGCACTGGAGTAGGCTCTGGATGTTCCTATCATACAAAAATGAAGGAATTCTTGTTCTTAGGGAGCTTACATGGGCATGAAGGGGTTAGGAAATAACACGGGCATGAAAAGATATACACAAAATGAATTGGCGGGGTTGGCACTAGCACTGGGGGACCATAAAAGTCTCATGTAGAAGGTGACAACTGAATTGACCTATAACTTCGCTCCTAGAGAATTGCTTTGGGCACTGAAAGGTTAAATGATTTGCCCAAGGTCACACAGACAGTGTGTGTCAGAGTCAGGGCTTGAGCCACAGTCTAGGTCCTGACCTTAAAGATGCCCCTCTACCTCCTATGGAGCTCTGCCCCTCTCCATTATTAACTCATGCTGCTCTTTTTGCGTATTCTCATTAGTGATGCAAGGTGGAGTGGCCAAGTATCCCATAATATATGGTTTCTTATTCCCTTTGGGTACAGAATCAGATCACCTTCTTTATTTGCTTCTCCAAGGAATACTTGGGAACCATCCTTCCAATTACTTGTGTGTTAACAGCTTCTGATAACAGCCTCTATATCAAGAATGTCAATATTGATGTCTTTGTATGCAAATCTCACATTTGTAGTACCAGCAACTGAATGAATGTTTATAGACCATCCAAAGGCTGTGAGATTCCAACTACTGTCTGCCCTCATCTGCCACTCCTTCATTGTCACTGAAGCAGAAGGGAGCCACACAGGACTGAGGTTCCATTTCAAAATACTTCTTTGTTTCATGGGCTGTCATGACCAAGTAAGATATTCAGACCTAAAACCAGCCCAGGGTCAATGGGGCTTTTCATCAGGGCACCAACATGGTAACAAAAGATGATGTTTCCTCACCAGCCTGTGCCCAAGTTCATCAGTTCTCTGGAAATGCCATGTATAGTTGTCCCCAGGTCAGCACCCTCAGTGTCCTGGTAGAGGACACTGGTAGAGTAGCAGAGTCCCTTTCCTGGGACCTTGCTGCCCTATCCCTCGGGGATCTTGCACTTACTTATCACAGAACTGGGGTCAGATGGGACCTCATGGGGCATTTAATCCAACTCATACATGAAAAGAATCTCCACAATAGCATTTCAGACCAGTGGTCATCTGGAAGGATCTGGAAAGAGGGGGATGGGATGAGGCAAAAGGGTCACATCAGGCCATAACATCTGACTCCAGCTATTGAACCTAATGTACTTCTCTACTGAATTAAGAAAAATCATTTTCCTCCCTTGGCACCCCTCCTCCCACCAAAGGGACTCTGGCATTGGAAAGCAGAAGGCAAGGACATCCTGTCGCCTCACTGACCATAAGGTTTTACAGTCAACTCAATTACGCCCAGGCTGATGGTCCAGTCTGGCGATTCCCCTTGCTTTTCCCTCTTTGCCTTCATTCTGCTGGCCAGATTTGTGCTTAAGGTCACTTCAACCCAGGAGGAGGTTGGAGGTGGTAGGAAGAGAGTCCATAAATTCAGCTACTTTGGACAGCTCCAACTAGAGATCTGAGGAGGAAAACAACTAGCTAAAATGAGATTTGGGATGCACATCATCATCGTCATTTATTATCATCATTGTTATTGTTATTTTGCTGGAATGAATTTATTCCTGCTCCTTGGTGCATCAATAGTCATGTCTATTAAGACATGGGTGGACTCATCTCCAGTCCATTCTAGAGATGTGAGGATAGTTGATAGGCAATGAAACATTTTGCTGAAGTGTTTATAGGAGGGTCCCATGGAGCAGTGTGCTGGATTTGGAGTCTGACTCCAGCCGTGTGACCATTTAAGACTAAGCGGCTTCACAGAAAAATTAGACAAGCCAAACAATGCTGAAAGCAATGGGCTTTCTTATCTGGCACGTTTGAGGGAAACTTCCATGTCTTAGCTGGCAGGGGATGAGCCCCAGGACAGTCCAGTGAGCCCCTATCCCTCACATTGAAGACCAGACTGATGCATCCAATTTAGGGTATTCCAGTGTATTTCCTCACACCGGGGACTGACTCACACTTTCAAGGCAGTACTGGAAAGGGGCAGGAAAGGAATACAGTGATGTCACCAGGAACTGTCCAGCAGTGTGGTCTCCAGACCACAACAGGAAGAAGGAGTCTATAATGGTTGAGGTCTCTTGGGTCCGTGCTTCAGGGCAGCTGAGGCAATTACAGAGTCAGGGCAAATATCTAGACCAGCTGAGGCCCATCCCAGATAAGGTCCCTCATGGGTTTTGATCGAGAGGGAGGGAGGGAGGGACCCTGCTCAAGTAGATCTGGTCCATTTCCCACCCCTGCTATGGTCAAGGTCAGGGAGACATCATTTGCTCAGCTGGGAGATTCTAACCTGGAATGCTCCAAATATGGATGTTTCTAGATATGCGGGTGGGGTAGGAGGGTGTTCCATCAAAAGGGCACAGAAGGGAAGGGCATCCAGGTCAGAGGAGGGAACAGGCAGCTTGTTGAATAGAGAAAGACAAGGCCCAGAAAAACCAGAGAGTTTCGGGACCATTACAGTCACCAGGGGCACGTGACATCATCTCTCTGAGACTCAGTTGCCTTATCTGTGTTATGGGCACATTCATGCCTGTAACACCTCTCTTATAGGGTGGTACTGAGACTCAGATGAGACGATGAACATTGAGCCTTGTGCAGATTTTGCAGGGCTGTGGAAATATCACTTATCACCCATGCCATTAGGATCCCAGCTCTGCTCTTTCTTTGTGCCCCCAATGCTTAGCGCAGAAGACACTTCATAAATGCTGATTGACTGACTAACCTGTGTCTGTATGACCTTGATCAAGTCACCCTACCTAGGCCTCAAGTTTTCCATCAATCAAACGAGCAGGTTGGATTAGATCCCTCTCAGCCCCAAATTTACAGTCCTATGACATGAGTTCAATAAGGGTCAGAGGGCTCCCTCCATTCCTATTTTCCAGGCTGTTGTTTCTCTGGACAAGAGAGATTACTGTAGACCTTGCGTCTCTGGGCACCATGTCTAATTTGTCCGTTTTAAAGATGTACATTTCAGAAGTGGAGCTAATGCATTACGAGCTGTTTAGAATCTATAGGAAACACACTTGTCTCTGCTGTTTGCTGGGCTTTCCATGAGCCCAGCTCTCCTGATGGCTTTGTCAGCCTCTGCGGTGCTCCGGCCCCTAGCAAGGCCAGGTGGGGAGGCAGGAGGCCCCTCCTTTTAGCCACCTGTGAGAACACAGCAAGACCACAGAAGCAGCATCCGTAGAAAGCACCGAAGGCAGGAGAGAGAGAAGAGGGAATGTAAATGTTGGGCTTGATTTCAGTGTCCAAACAAGCTCATCTTTTTAAAGTCTATGCTTTAATAAAGTGCTTTTTTTTAAAAAAAGGTGCAACGATGGCCCTAATTTATGTAGGTTTACACCCATTGGACCAAAACATTAAGAAACAACAACAGCAACAACAACAAAAAACCCGAGTAAAAATAGAGCCATCTGAACAAATAAATGTGCCTCATTGGGTTAAACAGATTTCTACGTTGGGCACGTTCAAAAACGTTTGCCTCGTTCTGCGGCATGTTAAGTCCATCAGCTCTGTGGCAGGGGTGGTGGTCTCCCTCAGACTGTGGCCTCTTGGTTTATTACTGCATCGGTCAGAGGTCCAAAGTTCTCAAAGCTCTGTTTCAACATTGTTGTCATCGCATATATTGCTGTCCTAATTCTGCTTACTTTCTTCTTCATCAGATCATAATAATAACAATAAAATAATAGCTAACATTTATATAGTGCCCACTGTATGTGCTAGGCACTGTGCTAAGCACTTTACAAATTTTATCTTAATTGATCCTCACAACAACCGTGGGAGGCAGGAGTTTTTATTACCCCCTTTTTATAGATGAAGAAACTGAGGCAAATGAAGGTTGAGTGACTTGCCCAGGGTCACACAGCTAGAAAGTGTCTGAGGCCAAATTTGAACTCAAATTTTCCTGACTCCAGTATCTACTGTATCATCTAGATGATAGAAGTTTTCCCGGTTCCCTTTGACACTGTCTGTTTCACCATCTTTTATGGTGCAGTGTTCATTTACGTGCCATAACTTGTTTAGCCATTCCCAAAAAGATGAACACCCTTTAGTTTCCAGTTTGGAGCTACTATAAAAAAGATCAGCTAAAATATTTTTGTATGTATGAGTCATTTTCCTTTTTCTTTGCTCTTTCTTGGTGTAGAAGCATTACAATAGTTTCTTTGGGCTTCAGAATTGTAACTTTTGGGTCACAGTTGTACCAAAGTGTTTTTTAGAATGACTGGACCAAATTTACAGCTCTACCAACAATGCATCAGCATCTGTTTTCCCACGGCACCTCTAATATTTGCCATTTTCCTCTTTTGTCTTCTTTGCCAATCTGATGGGTGTGAAGTGGAACCTCAAGGTTGTTTTAACTTGCATTTCTCTGGATGTTAGTGATTTGGAGCATTTTTCATATAATTGCTTGTATTTTGAATTTCTTCCTTTGAAAACTTCCTGTTCATAATCCTTTGATTATTTATCTATAGGGGAATGGCCCTTGGTCTTATAAATTTTGATCAATTTCTTATGTATCTTGGATGTGAGACCTTTGTCAGGGACACTTGCTATAAACAGGTTTTTTTTCCATATACATGTTTTCCTTCTAATTTAAAGTAAATTAGTTTTGTTTATGCAAATTAAAACTAATTTTAAATTAAATTTAAATTTTGTATAACCAGAATTGTTGATTTTGTGTCCTGTGATCCTCTCTTTATCTTGTTTTATCATGAACTCTTATCTTATTCATAGATCTGAAAGGTAACTTCTTCCTTGCTTTTCTAATTTGTTTATGATGCCAACTTTTATCTCTAAGTCATGTATCTATTTGGCGTTTATCTTGATAAACTTGATAAACTGTGTGAGGTGTTTGGCTGTACCTAATTTCTTCCAGACAGCTTTCCAGTTTTCCTAGCAATTTTTGTCACATTGTGAGTCCTTTCCCCAGTAACTGTCCTTTTTGGAGTTTATCAAACATTGTATCATTGTTTTCACTCAATCTGTTCCCCTGATCAACCTTTCTATTTTTGTAATCAGCACCATTCTTTTAATGATTACTGCTTTATGATATAATTTTGAAATCTGGTAGTGTTAGACACCTTCCTTTTTCACTTTTTTCATTGCTTCCTTTGAGATCCTTGGCCTTTTTTGTTTTTACATATGAATGTCATCATTTTTTTCTAACTCTATGAAATAATTCTTTGGTAGCTTAATTGACATGGCACTGGGTAAATAATTTAGGTGGTATTATCATTTTTATTATGTTGACTCAATCTACTCACAAGCAGTTAATATTTCTCCAATATTTAGGTGTTATATAGCTGGATTCATATTTCTCCCAAATATTTTGCAGTTATTTTGAACGAATTTCTCTTTAAATCTCTTCCTGCTGGGTTTTGTTGTTAATGTGTCAGAATGCTGATGATTTATATGGATTTGTATTGTATTCTGCAACTTTGTTGAATTTATGAATTGTTTAAATAAATTTTTAGTTGGCTTGGAAATTTTCTAAATAAATCATCATATTAACTGCAAAAAGTTATAATGGTGGATAGAGCGCTGGGCCTCAAGTTAGGAAAATCTGAGTTCGAATTTGGCCTCTGATACTTACTAACTGTATGACCCTGGGCAAGTCAGTTAAGCTTTACCTGCTTCAGTTTCCTCATTTGTAAAGTGGGCACAATCATAGCACCTATTTCCCAGGGTGGTTGTGAGGATAAAATGAGATAATATTTGTGAAATGCTGCGTAAAACATGAAAGCTATACATAGATGATAGCTATAACATTTATATCCTTCCTCTTTCTGTCTTTCTCTTTTTCTTTCTTGTCATTGTTATAGAGCTGGAATTTCTAGCACTTTATTATATATACATAGTATATATATTAAATATATATTACATATATTAGATATATGTTATATATATAATAATAAAGATATCTTTGCTTTATTAGTGAGCTTTTTGAAATGGCCACTACCTTTTTTCCATTTCACAGTTTTCCATTCATAATTTTTGCTCTTGGTTGTAGATAGAAATTATGTGCTACATTAAGGAAAGATCCACTTCTTTCTATGCTTTCAGTGTTTTTAAAAGCAAAATGGGTGTTGGATTTTGTCGAAAACATTTTCAATGGTTTTTAGTATTTGTATTAACATTCAATTCAATAAATGTCTATTAAACACTTACTATGTGCTGGGCACTTTAGTAAGTGCCAGGGATATAAATAAGAAAAAGAAAGACAATCTGGGTTCTTAAGGAGCTTTCAAATCTAACTCGAGGAGACAGCACCCAAATCAAGCTGAAAAGGGTTGGAGAGCTTGTTCAATGGAGTTCAAACCAAGCAGAACTGCAGATGGAAAGTGGAGAGTGCTTTTGCCATCTTTCTGGCCTTCCTTATATGAAACCAACCCTGTACTCCTGGTTCAAATCCAGTCTGGTCATAACATGTAATCTTTTTATTGTATTGTTTTAGCCCAAAAGCTAATAGTTTATTTACATTTTTCCATCAGTGGTCATTATTGATATTGGTCTATAGTTTTTTTTATTTTCTTTGTCTCTATAGTTTCAAGACTACATTTATATCATAGAAAGAGATTGGAAGGATCCCCTTTCCCACCTATTTTTGCAAAAAAGTTACATACTATTAGAATTTATTGTTCTTTGAATGTTTGACAGAATTCACTTAAAGATTCATCTGGTCAAGGAGTTTTCTTCCTTTGGGATTTCATTTATGGCTTATCCAATTAAAAAGGATATTGGGTTATTTAAATAATTGATTTTTTCTTTTGTTAATCTAGGTATTATTATATCTATCTCTGTCCATAGCTATACATCTACACATCTTTAAAGAACCTATCCATTCCCTCTAAGTTATCAGTTTTCTTAGCATATTATTTCCTTCCTTTTTGAATTGTTGGGCATTTTCCTTTTTGATATGAACAATTTGACTTTCTTCTCTTTTTAAAAATCAGATTGGTTAGAATTATCTGTTTCCCCTCCCAAACCAGCTCCTAGTTTTATATATCAATTCAACGGTCTTTTTGCTTTCAATTTTATAACTTTTTTCTTTGATTTTCAAATATCCTACTTCTTTGTTTAGTTGTTGTTGTTCTAGTTTCCCTTGCTTGATTCATTGATTTGTTCTTTCTTTGGTTGATGAAAGCATTTTTAGAGGTGAACATTTCCCCCTAACGTCCTAAGAGTTGAGATGACTCCGATAAACATTTAAATTAATTTCTAAATCAACTTGACTGAGGTCATAGAACAAGAGGTCTTTTTGACACAACAATTTATGGTGTGATCTGGCCTAGAAAGCCAACGCAAAAACCTAGAGGGAGGAAAGATCACAGATTGCTTCTTGTAGGGCCCCAAGACCCAAACTGAAGATAAAAGAGAGCTTTTAAAAACCTTCTTTGGGACTTCAGAGGAAAGCTTTCCTCTGAAAGTTCGTAGGCTCCCCAGCTAGGCTTTGAAGTCTCTGGATTTCCTTCCTCCTAATACTTTAGTAAGAACCTGGGTCCCAGTTTGGATTATTCCACTTGTTTGAGATGGCTACTTCTTAAAGAGTGGGGCTCTTGCTTTACTTCCTGGCATGTGTTTTCCTAGGGTGGAGAAAGGAATTGATTCAATGACCTCTTGAATGGAACTTCCACTGAGGACTTGTCTAAGTCCATATATATATATAGTCTATATATTACTTGTTTCCCTCATTAGAATGGGAGTTCCTTAAGAGCACTTTATGTTCATCTTTGTTTGTATGCCTGGAACGTAGTGCGTGTAGTTGGTGATTAATAAAGCCTTGTTTGCTGACGGACTGACAGATCATCTTTACCTGAATTGAGTGTGTGAATGTTGGAGGTTGTTGTCTTCCTGTCTGTGTCTCTGAGGATTTATAAGCCATATTTGTCAGGCCCTTTACACCGGAGTTTTGTCCCTACATATGTATGAGAGGTTAGTCTGGAATTTGCAGACCCAGATTTGATAGAACAGCTTAGGAGATGATTCGGTCCTGCTTTTAGCTTATATGAATGTCTTACAATAATGTCCTTCCTCCTCTGGGGTGCTCCCCCAACTTGTGTTCCCATTCTCTGGTTGGTCCCCAGAGGGCTCATTAGTTGGAGATACAAAAGTGTACCCCTTGACATCGCTCTTCTGAACTACAGCTTGCAAGCCCCCCTTGGTGTGCTTCCAATTAATGATCAGCCACTGGACTCAGCTCTTAGCAAAAGCATTTACTCAAATGTTGTAAGATGTAGTCATCAAACTCCCTTTCTCCCTGCCCCATAAATATGAGGTACACTGTCTCACAAAGACACACTATGTCTGTGGGAAGAGCATAGGCAAGCAAAGTATAATGGTAGTGAGGAATATATGTAGGTCATACATGTGGTGAAGCTGACTCACAGCTTGGAAACTGCAGAGCCTCACAGGGCCTTCACATCTTTATAAAGATTACTCAAAAGTTCTCCACTGGGTATCTCTGCTAGATGTAGTGCATGGTTGGGCTTGCTCCTCTCAGACAGTATCTCTTCTGGGCAGATCAATCTGCTGGACTCCCTGGTCTCTCCCACTTCCAGCTTCAGGCTTAGCTACAAACCTCTGCTGGCCTTCTGTTGTGATCTTGCAAAAAAACCAACCATTAACTGAATTGTTGAAGAGTCCTGATGTGGGGTATAGGGTTCA
The DNA here is from genome assembly GCF_003287225.1 of Phascolarctos cinereus. Taxonomy (NCBI): domain Eukaryota; kingdom Metazoa; phylum Chordata; class Mammalia; order Diprotodontia; family Phascolarctidae; genus Phascolarctos; species Phascolarctos cinereus. The sequence continues at coordinate 15,234,808 of NW_027555847.1, forward strand.
CCAAAAGAATTCAGCACTGAGCTCACCTTTATCTGTGGAGTGCCAGCTTGGAGGACCCCAAAAGCTGATGGGGGCACCAGGATCATTTTGCCCCATCTTCCCCACAGAGCCCTTTAACTCATGGGCACTATGAGGGAAGGTGGTCATCTAGAACCAGCTTGGCATCTGTGCAGCTGCTGATACTAAGTAATACCGTGAGATGCTACGAGAGCTTCAGAAGACAGTGTAGAGACAAAGAGAGCGGCTTCCTTTGTTTGACACTAAGTAGCTCCATCCTGGAAGCCATTCTCAGTTGTCAGTCTTTCAACTAGCATTTATTAAGTGCTTTCTGTGTGCCAGGCACTGTGCTAAGTGCTGGGGACACAAAAAGAGGCAAAAGACAGTCTTTGCCTTCAAGGAGCTCACAATCTAATGGGGGAAACAATCTGTAGTCAAATGTATACAAAGCAGGCTCTATTCAGCATAAAACAGAGGGAAGGCACTGGAATGAAGAAGGGTTTGGGAGGGCTTCCTGTAGAAGTTGAGATTTTAGTTGGGACTTGAAGGAGTCAGGAAAGCCAGAAGATGGAGCTGAAGAGGGAGAGCATCCTGGGCAATGGGGGGCAGTCAGTGAAAATGCCCAGAGTCAAGATATGTAGTGTCTTGTTCATGGAGTAGTGAGGAGGAGACCAGAATCACTGGATTGAAGAGAACGTGAAAGGGCACAAGCTGTAGGAAGACCAGGACGAAGAGCCTTGAACACCAAACAGGATTTTGTATTTGACCCTGGAGGCAATTGGGAGTTTATTGAGTAGGGGAGTGATCTGTGCTGTAAGAAAACCACTTTAATGGTTAAATGGAGAATGTACTGGTGTGAGGAGGGACTTGAGGCAGGCAGACCCATCAATGGTATGAGGCGATGGGGGCCTGTACCGGAGGGGGGCAGTGTAAGAGGAAAGGAGGGGGAGTATCTGAGAGATGCTGCAGGGGTAAAGTCAACAGGCCTTGGTGCCAGCTTGGATATGGGGTGAGAGAGATGGAGGGGTCCAGGATGACTCCTAGGGTGTGAACTTGAGGGCCTGGGAGGATGGTGGTGCCCTGTACAGTAATAGGGAAGGTAAGAGGAAAAGGGAATGAGTTCCATTTGGGACATGTTGAGTGAAAGATGTCTACTGGATATCCAAAAGCCAGGAGGCATGCACTCCTCAATTTTCTTTTTACTTTAAAACCTTTTCACCCTTGTCCCTGTGACTCAGCTACTAAAACAAAGTCTTATTTCTGTAAATACAGATTCACTCTCCTGTCAGTTCAATGCTAATAGAAGCTAGTCATTGCTCCTATAAGGTATAAAAACCTTTTTTAAATCCTGAGAATGGGGGCTTTTGTCTTAAACAGATCTTCCCATGAAAACATGTATCTGGATGTTCTAGACTGTTCTGTCCTAAGTGAGAAGTGGTCTGCCTACCATAATACATGAAAGGCTATATGGGACAGAAGAAAGAATGCTGGATTGGAGTCAGAGGGCATTGATTCAAATCCTGTCTATCCCACTTACCACCTATGACCTTGGGCAAGAGGACGTGGGTTCAAATCCTTTCTCCACCAATTACTGTATGTTTGATCTTGGACAAGTCACTCGAATCCCCTGGGTCTCAGTTTCCTCATCTGTAAAAGGAGGCACATGGGCTGGGTGGTCTGTGTTTATGATCCTAAGATCCAAAGGGAACAGACTGCCCCTATCCTCTCTGAAGTGGGGGTGTAGTACTACTTCACAAAAAAAAAACCACAAAAAAATTGGTGGAGAAATTAGGAGACAGACAGAGTTGAAGGTTCAGAACCTGGAGGAAGGCAGTGGAGACCAGACCCAAGGAGCTTCAGCTGAAGATGAAGGGGACTTTTCCTTCACTTGCCTGCTAATGTCACATAATATGTATAAGCAAAAGAGAGAGCCAATGGGATCTTGGCTTTCAAAGAGGAAGATGAACGAAGAAAGGAAAGCCCCACCATCTGTAAATACTTTTCACTGTAATGAACAATAGCACTATATATCATAATATTTACAGGCCTGCGGGAGAGGAATGAGGTCTCATTAATGGCCTAAGAATTCTCAGGAATCACCATAGATACTTCAGGTAAATCAGCCTTTTCATTAGGTCAAGGCCTTCTTCTCAACCATACTTCCTAGGTGGAGGAGTGTGTTTTGTGACGATGATGATGATGATGAAGATGAAGATGATGAAGATGATGAAGATGATGACAATGAAGATGGTGATGATGATAGTTGGCAGTTACAAAGTGCTTTAAAGTTTAAATAGCACTTGACTTCACTTGATCTTCCTGACAACCCCAAGAGATAGGAACAATTGAGCTTCTGCTACCCATCTGCCTCTGCTCAGAAACAAGCAGTTGCTCACTATTGCATTGAGGACAAAGTGAAAACTCTCTCACTTGGCATTCAAAGCCCCTCACAGTCTGATGCCAGCCGACGCGCTCTATGGGTTCCAAACAAACCAACTTCCGTACTGTGCCTCAGCCTTTGCACAGGCCATCCTCCCTGCTAGGGAAGTGTGTGGGACATTTAGCTCCCTTCCCATCTCAGCTCGGGGCCATTTCCTGGGGGCCTCTTATGATGCCCCTGTTTCTTGCTGGGAGGGATATCTACAGGGCTTCTTTGTTAGAAGCCAGGGAGTCCTCAAAAATCCTAAGAAGAGAAATAGAGGCATCTCCTAGAGCTGGGGTGTCCAACTTGAAAAGAAATGGGGCCACTAGAACATACATAAAGATCCCTGCAGTCTGCATATTGACTGAGAAAACCACACACTGTATTAACATTTTCTGTTCTCTTGTTATATTTTTATTTGGTGAAGTGTTTCCCGATTACGTTTTCATCTGGCTCCATGTACTTGGAAGTTTTGGACCTTCAGCTCACATGCTCAATGCCTCTGCCACAGAGCTTGCTCAGAGTTGCCCAGCTGACCACATGGGACAAATGCTGGCCACATTTGACTCATGGCTGAGGGGCTCATACTCGAGGAGACAAAGTTGCTCTACTGGTTGCTGGGATGGAGGAGTTGGAGCTTCACTAAGTGGAGGCCCAAAGGGTTTAACTCTTCCTCTGACTCTCTCTTCCTGTCTGGCTTTGAATCATGCAAGAGTATTTTTGAGCTGTGTTCTGAGAAATGGGTAGATGAAGGGATGGGTGACCCTATTCCTCTGTGCAGCTAGGAATGCATGGCAGCTGCTAATAATAAATAATAATAATAATAATAATAATAATAATAATAATAATAATAGCTAGCATTTATATAGGGTTTTACAAAGATTGTCTCCTCTGATCCTGACAACAACCCTGCAATTTCGGTGCCATAATTATCTCTATTTTACAGATGAGGAAACAGGCTAACGAATTAAATGACTTGCTCAGGATCACACAGCTAGTAGTGTTAGAGGCAGGATTTGAACCCGGGTCTTCCTGACCCCAGGCTCAGCTCTTTATCCTCAGTACCATCTAACACTAAAGCCTATATGTCTAGGCCAACCTTAGCCTGTATTTGGGCTACCTTTTTTAATGTGTATTTTTTTTTTCTGAGTAGTGATTGAGCAGCAATGTTGAGATATGGAGGTGACTTTGGAGCTGGAAGGGGCTGGAGGTCTTTGAGTGTGGTTGGGACCATCAATGTCCACCAGATTGGCTGGTTGTAGCCTTGGTAGGTGCAACTGTGCATGAAGTCTGGAGGACATTTGGATTTCCAATGGACTGACAGAGAACAGTTAAATGCAAATTTATAATCCCTTATCAGCAATCCCACAAACTTGTTTATGTTCCGATCCTCCAGCCATATTGCCCCAGAAATTAGAAGCTAATTTACTGAATCTAGTTCTGTTCATGTGTACTTAAGAATTTTTAAATTCGGGCAGCTAGGTGGCATAGTGGATATAGCACCGGCCCTGGATTCAGGAGGACCTGAGTTCAAATGTGGCCTCAGACACATAACACTTACTAGCTGTGTGACCCTGGGCAAGTCACTTAACCCCATTGCCTAGCCAAAAAAAAAAAGAATTTTAAAATTCTGTATGAAGGGATAAATTACCTGTCCCATACCTACTTCCTATTGCATACTAAGTACCTTTCTTACTCTCTCCACCATTTCACCCCCTCCCCCAAGACCTAGACAATTGTTCAAACAAATTTCCTTTCTCTGTTCCTGTTGACTCTTACATTTCCATTTTAAAGTCACTTCTCAGCTCCGGTCTTTTCATCAGGAATGCTTGAAAGTCCTCTAGTTCATTAAATGACCTCCCCCTCTCCCACTCCTCTGATTATATTTAGCCTTGCCAGGGTAAATTATTCTTGGTTGTAAGATTACATGCATCTTTAACTTTTTGGAGTAGCCTATTCCAAGCTCCTCATTCATTTATCAAAGAAGCTGCCAGGTTTTTAACGATCTTGCCTGTGGTTCTTTGGTCCTTAAACTCCTTTCTGGATGCTTAAAGTCTTTCTTCTTGGATGTGGAAGCTCTGGATTTTGGCTGTGATATTCCCAATTCCCAGGGTGATGGATCACCAGGTGATGATCACCTCCTGATAAGTGGGCTTTTCTGTCTTCCCTTTGCCCTCGGGTTCCAACAGCTCAGAGCAGTTTTTATTTAGGAGTTCAGAGAGACTTTCTCTCATCAGTTTTGGCTTCAGGGAGAAGAAAGCTGCAGCAGTGGTCTGTAGTAGCCTGCCCACCATCAGGTCAGGTGGCAGCAAACTTTAGGAATTATCTCATGGGATGGCCTCTGCCTTCTGTGGCTGTGATTGGCTGTAGGGAATATGAGACTTGAGATTGTAGCATCCCAGACCTGGAGCTGTAATGGACCTCAGAAGCCATTTGAGTTCAGCTCTTGTCTTATAGAGTGGGGTGACGAACAGCTGTGGCCAGAGTCTCTTCCTTTAGTATCCAGAGACCAGAGCTTGAAGAGGACTCTTGAGTGCTGAGACTGTCAGCTATTATGAAGCCCAATGGAATGGGGAGCTGAGTGGCAAGGGACACTGCCTTTCATTCTTGAACGGCCCTTGTCTTTCCCATTAAATGCCAAGGACCAGAGCTGGGGCCTAGGCCACCTCCCATCCCACCCCACTTAGCACCAGTCCTTGATGAGCAGACACAGGTGCTTTGGGACCTTTTTCCAGCCACTCCAGAAAGGTAAGGAAGGCTGTTGGAGGAGCGTGGGAGACAGTCAGCTGGATGACTCTGTTTGGGTGGTGCTGAACTATTTTTTCTTGTCTTTTTATTTTGCCAAATAAACTAAGTGCTACAGTGGCCTACATCTGACAAATGCAGAGTTGGGCTGAAGGGGTCACTTAACACAGAGAGAAAAGCCCAGAGGAAGGGTGGGCTGAAGTGGAGTCAAAGATTCAGCTATTTCTTTTTTTAAAAATTAATTTCTTTTGAATTAGCAATAATCACTTCCATAAGCTTTCAAGTTTTAAATTTTTCTCCCCCTCCCTCCTCACTTCCCTCCCCAAGATGGTGCACAACCTGATATAGGCTATACATATGCATTTCTATTAAACGTGTTTTCACCTTAGTGATGTTGTAAGAATTAGAACCAACAGGAGGAACCACCAGAAAAAGGGAACAAAACACAACAGAAGAAAAAAAAGAGCAAATAGTCTGCTTCGATCTGCATTCAAATTCCACAGTTCTTTCTTTGGATGTGGATGGCATTTTCCATCATGAGGCTTTTGGAGATGTCTTAGATTCTTGTATTGTTGAGAAGGGTTAAGTTTATCAATATTCGTCATTGCACAATGTGGCTGTTACTGTGTACAACGTTCTCCTGGTTCTGCTCTTTTCACTCAGCATCAGTCCACACAAGTCTTTCCAGGTTTTTCTGAAGTCAGCCTGTTCATCATTTCTTATAGCACAATAGTATTCCATTGCATTCATGTACCACAACTTGCTCAGCCATTCGCCAATTGACGGGCATCCTCTCAATTTCCAATTCTTTGCCACCGCAAAAAGAGCTGCTATGAATATTTTTGTACATGTGGGTCCTTTTCCCATTTGTATTATTGCTTTGGGATATAGCCCTAGAAGTTCTATTACTGGGTCAAAGGGTATGCACATTTTTATAGCCCTTTGGGCACCGTTCCAAATTGCTCTCCAAAATGGTTGGATCATTTCACAACTCCACCAACAATGCATTAGCGTTCCAATTTTCCCACATCTTCTCCAACATTGATCATTTTCCTTTTTTGTCATGTTGGCCAATCTGATAGGTGTGATGTGGTACCTCAGAGTTGTTTTGATTTGCATTTCTCTAATCAATAATGATTTAGAGCACTTTTTTCATGTGACTATAGATGGCTTTAATTTCTTCATCTGAGAACTGCCTGTTCATATCCTTTGACCATTTATCAATTGGGGAATGATTTGTATTCTTATAAATTTGACTTAACTCTCTCCATATTTTAGAAATGAGGCCCTTATCAGAGAGACTGGTTGTAAAAATTCTTTCCCAATTTTCTACTTTCCTTCTAATCCCAGTTGCATTGGCTTTGTGCAAAAACTTTTCAATTTAATGTAATCAAAGTTATCTATTTTGGATTCATCTATTTCTTAAAATAATCCTGAGCAGTATTTCAGTATTCCCTAGTCTAAATTCATAACCTAGCCATATGAGAAAACTGAAAGCAAACAGGATGAAGTGACTTGCCCAGAGTCACACAGCTAAGAAGTGTCTGAGGCCAGATTTGAACTCAAGAAGATGAGTCTTCCTGACTCCAGGCCTGACATTTTAGCTACTATGCCACTAGGTGTCCTGTTAATTAATTAATACAATGACAAACTGTCCCTAGGTTTGTGGGCTGTTACGACTTCTTCAGGACCCTAAGCATCTGGTATGGAGCCATGCAGCTCACCACTCTTTCTCTTCTGAAATTATCTTATGTTTGCTTATTGACTGACGCTCGGTATACCCATAGGCGCTCTCTCAGGGCAGGACCTGGTTTTCTTTTTTCTTTTGATTAGCACAGTGCCTGGCCTGGCCTGCATCAGATATGTAAGAAATCCTTGCTAAATTGAACTGGATCCTGGTTCTCTCTCTCTCTCTCTTCCCCCCCCCCACACATCCTCACCCCCCCTCCTCTGTCTCTCTTTCTCTGTCTCTCTCTTTCTCACTCTCTCTCTCTCATCCTTCTCTCACCCTCCCTGTCTCTTTCTCTCTCTCTTATCCCTCTCTCACCCCATCTCTCTTTCTCTCTCTCTCTTTCATCCCTATCTCACCCACCCTTCCCCCCTCACACACACATCCTCCCCCCTCCTCTGTCTCTCTCTCTTTGTCTCTCTCTTTCTCTCTCATCCTTTTCTCACCCTCCCTGTCTCTTTCTCTCTCTCTCTTCATCCCTATCTCACCCACCCTTCCCCCCTCTCTCACATCCCTATCTCACCCACCCTTCCCCCCCTCTCTCACACACACATCCTCATCCCTGTCTCTCTCTCTTTCAACCTTGTTGTTGTCTATCTCTCTAGAAGAGGACCAGTGACATCATGAGGGTGATGTCTTGACTTGCGTCTGAATTGGATTCGAGTGAGGCAGAGCTATCCTTCAAGATCTAGTGCCACTCTCAGATTCTCTTATTCATCCGGCTCACATCTCTGTTCTCACATTTCCTGTCTATACCACTGGTCGTTTTATGTGTGTGCGTGTTTGTCTCACTTTAAAGAGATTATCTTGGAGGCCCTTGTATCTCACATGGTTCCTCGTCCAGTCAGCCTGGGCTGCTGGCAGGCACTCAGTGAAGAGGTTTTCACACAATTTGATGGCCTAGAGGGGCTTTGAGATCATTTAGTCCTACTCTCTTATTTCACAAATGAGGAAACTGAAGTGTATGGAGACCTCATCACTTGTATATGAGGAGATCATGGCAAAGCCAGGACTAGAATCCAGGACTCCCATTCAGTACTGTTTTATACACAACAGTAGGCCCAGCACTCTGCCACGTGGGGAGACCAGTGGCAGCCAACTTTTCTGATCATATGGCCCTATCCATAAAAGTTCTGGAGCACGCACCCCTAGTGGATGTATAAATGCTTATTAATAAATTAGATGCACATTCTACTGTACTAATAACATCCATACTTAAGGACATTATAAAATGTACACAAAAATAGAAATTAAAAAAGAATGAGATAAAAATAAAATAATATTTGGTCCTAGAGTCCATAGGGAGTCACTGGAGCGGGTGTATTGAGTAAGGGAATGCTGTGGTCAGACCTGAATTTTGGGAAAATCACATCCAGCTGAGAATGGCTTTGAGTGGGAAGAGACTTAAGGTAGAGAACAATTAGGACTTTACTGAAATAATCCTGGAAGAGGTGACAAGGGCCTGAACTAGAGCAGTGGCCCTCTGAGTGTGAGAGAGGTGTTACAGGAGGAGAAATGACAAGATTTGGCCCCTGCTTGTATACATGGAGTGAGTGAGGCTATGGTAAGATCAGGCAAGGGGGGAGATGCATTGGAGGAAATGGGGGCCTGCCGAAGGAAGAAGATGCTCAAAAACTGACGGAAAAGATTTGGATCCTGTCTTGCCATTTCCCTGCATTTTCACCCCAGGACTCCTGGCTGGCTTGGAGCCAGGTCCCAAAGCAAAAGCTCCTAAGCTCTTCCTGCCTTGAATTGCCCTGCCTACAAACCAAAGGAAACTGTTTTAGAAACTCTCTACCAGCTCCCCAGCCCCAGGGGCAGCAATGCCCAGTACTTTCCCTGCTCCCCAGGGATCCTCTGAGAGCATCAGTGTAAAACTTTAATGCCTGAAAGTCAATTAGAGCGAAGAATTCTCCAGTAATCAAAACAAATAACTCTTTATTGGAAAGGTACAAATTGGTGGGAGGGAGTTAGGGTGTGCACAGTTCTGTGGAGCTAATGGTGTTGGCTGGGCTGCCAGTCAAAGGTGCTCTGTAGACAGAGTCACAGACACCCATTCCCTTCCTGCTCCCCGCAGGGCCATCCTTCCTCCCTTCCCCCTCACTGCCTCTCAGCTGGACTTTCGTGAAACCTTCTCGTTGGTCTCTCCCATCTCCATCTACCACAGCCGCCAAGTAATGCTTATAAGGCACAGGTCGGATCGTGTCATTCTCTGTTCAAGAAACATCAGGAGCTCCCCATCACCTCTAGGATAAAATATGATCTCCTCTGTTTGGCATTCAAAGCCCTACACCAGCTGGCCTCAGCCTGCCTCTCCAGGCTTATTGCCTAGTATTCTCCATCACATGCCATCTTCCAGTCCAAAGGGCTTATGTGTCATTCCCTGTATGGGACGTTCCATTCCCTGCTTTCATGTCACTGCACAAGCCACGGTTTCTGCTGCACTTAGAATGCACTTCCATCTCTTTGAGAGCTCGCTTCAAGGATCAGCTCAAATACCTCCTACAGGAGACTTTGGATTTCCCAAGCTGCTAGTGCCTTTCCCCCTAGAAATGCCTGTGTATTTACTTCATATATTTTGCGTTTATTTATCTGTGTAAATCTCTCTCCAATTGCAAGGAGATTAAGCTCCATGGAGACAGAGGCCATTTCATTTTGGGCTCTGCATCACTGGCTGTCATCACTGTGCCTGAAACACACAGGCATTTAAATGCTTATTGAATGAAGAAAGAAATGGGTGGGCAGGAAGCAGAGGGGTTCAAAGATACGTAAAGGGCCTAGTTCTTAACAAATGTTTAGTGAGTGCCAACTACATGAAATCAGTCAATCCCACGAGAATTTATCAGGAGCCTACTATGTACCAGGCTCTATGGTTGGCACCGAGAAGTGTGGGGTATGAAAGAACAGAAGACTTGGCCCGCGCCTTCTAGGAACGAGGATTGGTAGCTGAGATCAGACAAGCACACAAATAGCTGCGGGGCAGAGCAGGCCACGAATGCTGTAAGAGACATGGACAGATTCGGGGGAGGAAGAGGTTGCAGCCAGAGGCAGGGATCGGGAGAAGCTGCATGGCAGAGGTGGCCTTTGGGCTGGACCTGAGGGATGGTGGGACCACAGCAGGTGGAGGCAGGAACAGCTGACATCCCTAGGGGTTTGCACAGTGCGCCTGATCTTATCGGTTTCCAAGCCTGTTGATTCTGTTGCCTTGATGGGTCCATTCTTCTCATTCTCATTGGCACCATCCCATGGTGCCCTGTAGGTATCATATCCACCCTGTGAGGTATATCAGAGCTGATATTTCTGTAGCTATGTATGAGTGGCAAAGCAGTTTGAAATGTTATATCATTGGATGCTATGGGTGTTATTCTCACCTTACGGATGAGGAAACTGAGGCTTAGGAAGGTGAAATGATTTGCCCAAGGTCTCATAGTAACTGTCAGGGCGGGATTTGAACTCAGGTCTCTTCTGACTCCAAATTCAGTGCACTCTGCATTCTAGAATCGTTTTCTGTAGAGGGCAGTCCAGGTAGAGGACATAGCATGAGGATTGGGGTGGTGGTGGGGCATGTTCAGAGAAAGGTGAGGGGTCCAGTTTGTCTGGGGGGCATGTGTGTACAGCGAAGTAAGGAGAGATGAGCCTGGAAAAGGGTCGCAGACGCTTGCATCCACGACAGTGTTTATTTTCCGGTGGGTATGAGAGAGAAAAGTACACGCGGACCAGGGGGTGGGCAAGTTCAGAGCGCGCTCCGTTTATTGCTCTGAGAGTCAGGGGTTTTATGCCCTCCTCGTGGGAGCAGCACCCAGAGTGGAAGAGGCAGAAGTATCAACAGTGATTTTTGTCATGGAAACAGTACCGGGGCGGGGGGGGGGGCGTTCCCCGGAGTCGTCTCCTCACTTCCTGGATATCTTTCAAGGCCCTTCTCTTCTCAAGCGAAAGACAGCGCCCAGGAGGGATCAGAGAGCCTGCGGCTCTTAGATTTTAGAACAGGCTGGAAGTCAAACCGGGCCTGGCCGAAATCCTCCACCCCAGCCGTGCAAGCCGTCCCAGAAAGGCAGTGTGGAATCGGGGCCCAAAGGGCTGGAGCGTCAGGGTGAAGGATTCGGATCTTCTTCGCTCGAGGCCGTCAGACTAATCAGAGACTTCAGACGTGGAGCGGCACGATCAGGGCTGTGCTTTAAGGAGGTTTGTTGGGCAGTTGTGTGTGCGTGGTAGACGTGAGGTGGGAGGGATGTGTGTGTGCGTGTGTGTGTGTGTGTGTGTGTGTGTGTGTGTGTGTGTGTGTGCGTGTGTGTTTGGGGGGCGGAGAGACCAGACTAGAACGGATAGTAACATCTCAATTAGGGAGGAACCAATGGGAATGGGGAGAAGGGAATGGGGTCTAGAGCCATCATGGAATTAGAAAGAGGGAGGGGTCAAAGATCACTCCAGGTGGTCGGGCCAGGGTGACTGGGGGAACCGTGGAGACATCTGGAAGCTTGGCAGGGAAGGGGGGCTGGCTGTGGACACCCCCTGTCCGGCGGGGACCTCCTCGGGTTCCTCAGCTTCCGCTGTTACCTCCGCGTGGCCGCCTCTAGTTGTCTTGATCCGTCTGTGGAGCAGAGAGTGAAAGTTGTCTTTGAGGAGTGACAGACAGCAACAGCAGCAGCACCACCAACAGCAGCAACAGCAGCAGCAGCAGCACCACCAACAGCAGCAGCAGCAGCAACAGCAGCAGCAGCAAAGCAGCAGCAGCAGCAGCAGCAGCAGCAGCAGCAGCAGCAGCAGCAGCAGCAGCAGCAGCAGCAGCAGCAGCAGCAGCAGCAGCAGCGATAACCCCCTCGCCTCGAGGCAGACGCTCCTCAGCTCGCACACAGCCCGCAGCTCTCTGGGGAATCCAGGTCCCGGCGGAGCTGCCCGGGTTCCTTGCGCCTGGCCGTGCCCCCGACACCTCGGATCCCTAGTGTCCGCCGTGGAGCGCTTTCATCTCTGACGGCGCCTGGCGCGCAGGAGCCGCTGAGTGAATGCTGCCGCTTCACTTGCTGATTTGCTCCGAGTCTTTCCTTCTTCCCCGCTTTCCTGCTCCTTTGAAGGCCCCAGCATGGCCCTGGTCACTCAGGTCTGAAACCTCAAAGTTGTCGTGGATTCTTTGCTCTCCCTCTCCTTCTGCATCCAATCACTTGCAAAGTCCTATTAATTTAGTTTTAATTTTTTTGGGGGAGGCAACTGGAGTTAAGTGACTCGTCCAGGGCCGCGTAGTTAGCCTCTGAGACGGGATTGAAGCTCAGTTCCTCCTGACGACAGGGCCCGTGCTGTGCCCACCGGGCCGCCTCGCTGTCCCACAGTCCTGTTAATCTTCACCTCCCTGATGTCTCTCATGTCTCTTCCTTTCTGTCCGTCTGTGCGTCCGTCACCCAGTTCAGACTGTTATTGCCTTATCCGGCCTATTTAGTGGAACTGCATCGTGACTCCTCTTAATCCGTTCGTTTGGACACATTTGTCAAAAGCCACATTCTTACCGCTCAGGTATGACCGTCATTCCCCGGCTCACAGTTTTCCGGTGGCTCCACTGTGTCTAGGACAGCGTACACGCTCCCTAGCCCTGTTGGCTGGGAAACCCTCCGGGACAGGGTTCCGAACTGCCTTTCTGGACTCATTGTACACTTTGCTCCTTTACGCATGCTGTAGTCCTGCCAGACTGGACTGCTGACTGTTCTCAGATCTTATCCTCCACTTCTCTGCCTCATTGTCCCCATAATAGCCATCCACCGCCATACCTCATTTCCACATGTTGAATGCCTTCTCTTCCTTCCGAAGTCAGCTCAGGCGCCACCTTCTTCATGAAGCCCTCCTGGATCTCCCCAGCCTCAAACGTCCCTAGGGCATTTCATCTGATTTCTCCTTTGTTCATCTCACAGAAGCACAGAATTCGGTGTGGATGGACCCCCAGAGGCCCAGCCCGTTGTGATTCGAATCACACTTCGCTTTCCATTCGTCTTCCTCTCCCAGCAGATTGTATGGTTTTTGGGGAGCAGGGACTGTGCCCCTTTCCACTTGGTATTTCCGTTGTCTAAAACAGGGAGGGAAGCACATCTGATGAACTCACACGATGTTGGCCCATGGTCCCAGTGGAGACAGAATTTGGAACCGTGGGACTGTCACTCGGACAGTGGTCAGAACGGGAGGTTTAGAGTTGGGGCCGTCCATCTACTGGGGAATGATTGTAGAACGAGGCTCTGGAAGCTGACAAGGTGAATGAAAGAGGCAGCGTGATGGGAGAAGGGACAAAAGCCAGGGACAAACTTGGCTGGATGTCCGACTAATTAGAGGAGAGGAGAAAAAAAACACACAAACCAATGGGAAGAGACTGATGGTCATCGAAGCCAAGGAAGGTTTTCAGGAGAGCCCCTGAGTGCTGTGGTGCAGAGAGATCTGATTCCAAGGGGAAGGCGACATGCTGGCACCAGTGATTAAACCATTTAGCTAACAATCTTCCCTTCCTCACCAGGGCTGTTGTTCATTTGTGCTTCTTCTGAGAACTGCATAATATTACAAAAACAATTAGCATAATAAATCACAATAATATGGCAAGGATGAGTGGCTGCCTTCATGCCAAGGGGGGGCATCTGGGCATAAGCCATCCCTGGGCTTACGCTGCTCACCCACTTATACCATTGATCTTTGAGGGGACCAGAGCAGGCAATAGCCAGCCTCCCTAAGGGGAAACCCAACAGACTCTGTTCCAGAAATTTAAAAAAAGAGTTGTAGAGGGAAGACTGATGGGAAAGAATACTACTGAGGGTGGGATGTGGTTTCTTTCACCATACGGATGCAGCTGCAACCAGGAGGGGCACTTCAAGTATCTACAGCCCACTGAACCAGTTGTGAGTTAACTGCATGTATCCAGCCTCACTTTTCCTAGAAACTGGATGATCTCCTGTCATCCTGATCTATATCTGGCCACTGGCCCCAGGTGGCTCTGGAGGAGAAAGCGAGGCTGGTGACCTGGTACAGCCTCCCCTCACTTCAATCCATGCGAGGCATGACTGTCTTCCTGATGTCATGGTCCTCTTTGAGAACAAAGGACAAACAACAGCAGTCCTAGTGACTAGGAAGAGATCAGCTCCTGTCCTCTTGTAACTCAGGTCTTGGACCAGGTGCCTGAGTCTGGGGATTCGGATGAGAGCCCAGAGGGGGCTGGGGCTGGGTCCTGAGACTGAATGTGGCTAGGTGACATTCCAGCGTTGGGTCGTTTCAGTCTTATCCTACTCTCTGTGACCCCATTTAGGGTTTTCTTGGCAGAGATGCTGGAATGGTTTGCCATTTCCTTCTCCAGCTTATTTTACAGATGAGGAAACTGAGGCAAACAAGGTTAAATTACTTGTTTGGGTCACAGCAAGTATGTGTCTGAGGCCAGATTTGAGCTAAGGAAGATGAGTCTTCCTGATTCCAGACCCAGAACACTGTCCATTGTGCCACCTAGCTGGCCCTCTAATCTGACCAAAAGCTTTATAAACTAATGACTCTGGGAAAAGTGACACAGTGGAAGTACCCAATGTGAGTTGCTGGTGGGTGGGGCCTCTGAAAATATAAACACATTCTTCCTCAAGAGACTGAGACCTGTGAGCCACCCATGTAGGACCAGAGCTAAGGGGTGACCTGCAGCCCATGACCCCGAGATCCTGACAGAGGACAAACAGGTTGGCCAGTACCCTCTGTGTCCCCTGGTGTTGCATTGGAACATATCACCTTGGATTATCAGCCCATTTTATTCCAATGAGTCAGATGCTTTAAAAAAAAACCCTGAAAAAATAGATATACTAGGATCATGCATTCTCCATACATCTCAGTTGGTTTTTGTCACTTTAAAGTAGTAGCTAGCATAATATGTTGCTTTTGAGATTACGGAAAATGTTTTACAAGTACTATCTCATTTCATTCTCGCAACAACCCTGGGAAGTAGATTCTATTATTGTTTCCCTTTTGCCAATGAGGTAACAGAGGCAAACAGAAATTAAGTGACTTGCCTAGGGTCACACAGCTAGTAAGGCAGTAAATGTCTGAAGCTGGATTGGAACTCATGTCTTCCTGACTCCAGATTGGGTGCTCTAACCACTGTGTCACCCAGCTGTGTGATTTGCTGTAGAAAATAATCTCTGAATTCTGCCTTATTTTCATCAAAGGTACTTTAGATGTATCCATGGGCCACTGCCAGGAAGATTTATATGGTATTAAGAATGATAGGCATTTGGGCTGGTACTTGCTGA
Organism: Phascolarctos cinereus; assembly: GCF_003287225.1. Lineage (NCBI taxonomy): Eukaryota > Metazoa > Chordata > Mammalia > Diprotodontia > Phascolarctidae > Phascolarctos > Phascolarctos cinereus. The sequence goes on from NW_027555847.1 coordinate 15,249,944, forward strand.
TGACTTATCGCCAATTTGGGGAGTAAGAGCCTTGTCTGTGAACATTTTCATTTGCAGAATCTTACAGTGGGAAGGGATCTCAGAGGTCATCTTGCCAACCTGTACATGGCCACTAATCGAGAATCACCAATAGCCCCCCAAGGCAACCATCCAGCCTTTACCAGCAGACATGTAGTGAGGGAGAAACCATTGCCCTCTGAAGCAAACCTTCCCCCGTCTTCCAGGTAGAGATGAGCAAGTTTTTCTTTCACCTGCCTTTCACCTGCTTCTCTGTATTTGCCATCCATTGCTCCTGGATTGTTTGCCCTTTGGGGCTAAGAAGAAAAATCTAATATTTCTTTTGTATAATAGTCATTTAAAATATACATCAGCAGCTAGTTTATTAGTAAGTTCCACAAATATTCATTAAGTCCTTTCTACACAAGATATTGTGCTAGGCTCAGGAATTATAAAGACAGCTCCCATCCTTCAAGAACTCACCTGCTATTGGAGCTATGTAAAAGGAACATGGATAAATATAATGCAAACTTGAGGAGGCAGAGAGCTCCAGAGATTGTGGGGATCTGGGAAGACTTCACAGAGGAATTGTCCTAATCCTTGAGGGGAGACAAGGATTGTGGAAGGCAGTGGTATACTCTGGGTATGGTGAATAGCTTGAACAAATGTAGGGGGAGATGAACCACCAAATTCAGGGAATAGTTCTTTAATTTGAAATGTGCAGTGTGTGAAGTGAGCAATGGGAAATAAGGCAGAAAGGTTTGTAGGAGCCAGGTCATGGATGCTCCTGAGTGCCAAGTGAGGGAATTTGTATATTTTTTCCCCCAGAAGCTGAAGAGTTTTATGGAAGTTTGTTGAGTAGAGAAGCAACCTGTGTATCTAAATTGTCTTTTCTCTAGGTGAAATACGGCTACTTCATTCAAGCAGTTCTTACATAGGATAGTCTCAAATCGTATCACCATCCTAATCACCCTTTTTTGAATGTTATTTAGTTGATCAATGTCTTTCTTAAAATGCGTCTCGCTGGAGAGGAGCAAGATACTCTTGATCTGGTGATTCTCACCAACAAGGAGGAGCTGGTGGCTGGATTGAAATGATTAGAACCTTGTGAGGAAAGTGACTATGCCATCTTAGCCTTTGTAATCCAGTTGGTTATAGTTTGATCGACTTTCAGGAAAGTCAGATCAGATTTCAACGGGTTGAGAGAAAGTATAGATAGGGACCTGTGAACTCAAATTCTGTGCGAGAAGTCAGCCTAAGAGGAAAAGGAGGTTCTCAAACATGACATTCTGAAGAGCCAAAGAGAAGCAATTTTGATGAAGAAGAGGGGAAATTGTTCAAAGAACTTGATATAGATGCACAGGGGGACTCATACCCCACTTATACCAAGAAAAGGTTCAGAAGATGGAGGTAAGGACAGGTGATAGAGGGTGAATACAAAAGCCTAAATGTTCCTGTAAGAAGTGTCAGAGGTCTTTCTCTAGCCATTCTCTCCTCAACCCCTGCCCCACACTAGGGGACTTCAATATTTCTATGGATACTCCCTCAAGCGCCCTAATCTCAAAGTTGAAGTGTTGATCCTCCGTTTCAAATTGCTTGCTTCTTTAAAATTTACAGAATAAATTCTACACGATAATTTTAAAACTTTTCTGCTTCTCTGTGCTTCCTTCTAAACTTCCTTCTGTTCTCTTCTGTGCATTAAAACCCCCCAAATCCCCCCTTCCACATTGATATTGCTCTCCCCCAGACTGCCCCCACTAACCAAGAGAATGAAAAACAAAACTGCCTTGGAGTAAACGAGCACGGTAAAGCAAAGCCAAACCTATGCAGTGGCCATATTGAAACATGTGTAACGTCTCTGTGCCTTGTATCCATCACATCTCTGGCAAGAGGTGGCTAACCTGCTTTCTCCTTTTTACTCTGCCATCTTGGCTCCTGGAAGTGGAACTCCGCTAACCTGCTTTCTCACAGGTCTTTTGGAAACATGGTTGGTCATTGCATTGATCAGTTATTAAGTCTTTGAGAGTTATTTTTCTTTACTCTGTTGTTGTCCTTGGATAAATTGTTCTTCTGGTTCAAGTCACTTTTCTTTCTGTCAATTCATACCACCCAGGATGTTCTAAAATAATTTCTTTTAGCATTTGTTGTGGTATAATAATATTTCTTTACATTTGTATTCTACAACTTGTGCAGCAATTTCACAATCTTTTATTTTTTGTTCTTTTTTTTCTTCTCCCCCTCTCTTTAATCCCCACTTCAGGATGAGGAAGTTTGTTTTCCTTGTGACTATTCTTTTCCTAGTATTATCCTTCTTCTTACCCGTCCCTCTTTACCCCCCATCTTCCAATCCCCAAGTTGGACATATTCTGTATTTCTACAACAACTATTTGTGTGTTTGTGGGTCCAACTTTCTTTTGTTCATTTCATGTGAGTGAGGGTCATCTGATTCCCACTCCCCCATCCCCTTACCCCTCTCTCCATGTTTGTAGTCTTCTTGCATGTCCTAATACAAGAAATAGCAAGTTTCCTCCTTCCATATTCTTTCGATACTTATGTTTTCTGCCTTTTATACTTCCTTCTCTTTCTGCTATTCAAGTCCTCAGAAGATAACCAATTTACTCCCTCCCCTTCCCAGGTCCTCTTTGTTTTAATTTAACTCCCTCAATATCTTTTGAAGATATTAAGGTCTTCGAAGACATAAACGCCTATTCAAATGAAGGGCTTTGGTTTCTCACCTCCCTTTTAGAATGTTAGCACAACATCACTATACAGCTCCTTCCAATTGGCCAAATAAATGCACGTTTTTGGGTTTCTATGGACTTTTACTTCGTATTTCAAAGTTCTTCCTCAGCTCTTGCCTTCTGTAGGAAATGCTTGAAAGTTTTCTGTTCCAATAAAGGTTTATTTTCCTCCTGCAGCATTCAATTCAGCTTTGCAGGTTAAGTTAGTCTCAGTTGTAAGCCTTTTTTGGTTTTGGAATATTGTATTCAATATTTCTCATTTTTGTTAGCAATGGCAAGGCTTTGTTTTCTCTTGACTGGAAGTAACAAGTACTTTAGACTTTCTGGATTTTTGCAGCACTTTTTTTCCAATGTGTAGGAACTCTGGATTATGGTTAGGGCATTCTTGGGACTTTTCCTTTGGTGATTCCTTTGAGGAGGTGATAGGCAGATTTTTTCCCTTTTTGTTTTGTCCTGTAGTTTTAATAGTTCCAGTGGCTCCCTATTACCTCCAGGATCAAATATAAAATCCTGTTGGGCATTTAACAAGCCTTTCTCAACATGGCCCCTAACTATCCTTTTGTCCAATTTGTCACCTTCTTTCATTTTTATTTGGTTGTTTAATCCATTCACAGGTCAAATCACTTTCTTCCATTTGTACCTAATTTTTTTTCTCTAGGATTTTTTTTTTGGTCTTTCTCTGAAAACACATTACTTTGTTTCTTCAGTTTGGCTTAATGTACTTTCAGGCAATCCTATTTCCATCATCTCTCTTCTGTTTACCCTCAACCCATCTTCCACTGGTAGCCCTTTCCCTAGTTTTGAAGTTTTGATTGACTTACTAATTATCTTTTCTTTCTTTTAGTTTCCTTCTTTTCCTTCCTCAATTAAATAAATAAAATTGCCTTACCTCTCATTCCCCTTCAGTTTTTTTGTTTTTTTAATCTTTTTTCTCATCTTTTTTCCTTTTTTCTAATAAAAAGCATTTATTTCCCTCACTCCCTTGATTAATTTCCTTCCCTTTCTGTCTATATACACTTTTGTTCTTTGAGTCATGGTCCTTATACTATTTATTCTTTCTTTATTCTCTGTAAAAATTCTAAGGTATTTATTGAATTACTTCTTTAAACAGATTTTTACTCTATTGCTTTGTAGATTTTGTTGCCACCCCCTTTTCCTGTCATGCCTCACTCTTAGAAGTATTAATTCTTTTAAGAGAAAGGATAGAATATTATTCCATGGTAAGAATTTTCCTTTGTCCTTTTATTGTGTGGCTTATTACTACTTGCTGCCCTCCCCATGATCATTTTCTTTCTATTTGCCATGAAATCCCCTCTCTGAGTTCATGCTTTCCCTCCCTCTTGGATTTCACTTGCTCCCAGCAGCCCTGACTCCCCTTCTTCTGAGGCAAGATGCTGTCCATGGAGATATAGCCCTCTCTCGAATATAATGGTCTGTCTAAGTGACAAATTCCTACAGATTATACCCATTTTAAGGTCCCCAATCTCCCATTATAGAATATCTTTCTCCCCATCATGGAGGCCTTCTTCAGTGGGATCCTCTCCCACCACCAAGATTTTCCCTAAACAGGATTTTGTATATGATCTTACAGATAACAAAGAGCCACTGGGGTTGATTAAGTTTGGGCAGAGGGAGTTACTTGATCACACCTGAGCTTTTGGAAAATCACTGTGGCAGATGAGTGGAGGATGAACTGGAGTAGGGAAAGAGTTGAGGCAGAGACACCAGTTAGAAGGCTATTGAAATGGACCAAGGAAAAGGAGAACCAATATAAAAGTAGTGGCTGTGGGAGTGAAAAGAAAGGGAAGTACACTAGAGATGTGGTCAAGGTTAAAGATGTTGTTATTATTCAGTTGTGTCCGACTCTTTGTGACCCCATTTGAGGTTTTCTTAACAAAGATACTGGAGTGGTTTGCCATTTTCTTCTCCAGCTCATTTTACTGATGAAGAAACTTGGCAAACAGGGTTAAGTGACTTGCCTAGGGTCACACAGCTAGTAAGTGTTTGAGGCTAGATTTGAACTCAGGAAGATGAATCTTTCTGACTTCAGACCTGGTCCTCTGTCCACTGCACCACCTGCTGCCTGGTCAGGTAAAAATGATCAGATTATTATTATTATCTCACTTTATCCTCACAATAACTCTGGGAAGTAGGTGCTGTTATTTATGTTTTACAGATATAGAAACTGAGGCAGCTGTTAAATGATTTTCTCAAGGTCACACAAGCTTACAAATGCAAGGCTGGATTTGAACCCAGATCTTTTTGACTTGAGGTCCAGTACTCTAGCCATTGAACCGCCTCTCTGTCTCTACTTGGCAGCATTTACATACAGTGCTTTTTTTTTTAAGGTTTGCAAAGTGTAATTTTGAGATCACTTGATCTTAATGATAACCCTGTGAGAGAGGTGCTATTATTATCCCCATTTTATAGATTAGGGAACTGAGGCTGAGGCTAGAGGTCTTCAAGGAGGGACTAGATAACCATATGTTAATTATGTTGTAGTGGAGATTATTTTGGGTATGAGTTGGGCTAAATGGCCTTGAGGTCCCTTTCCACGTTTGAATTCCTCCTCTCATCCGTGCCACCATGCATTCAGGAAAACTGGGTCAAGATAATAGGTCATTCTCATGGAACTGTGATTGTCTGCTCCTCCCCCCACTGGCCTGAAGGTCAAGAGGGCTCCATTTCATCCCTTCTCCAGGGTTCTCTGGTACCTTTAGGGGATGAAAGTGCAGTTCCTCAGCCCCGGCTGATTGTGGTCCCCTAATTTTCAGTGTCTGAGCACTCCGACTCCATATGATCACTTCACAGTCAGATTTGTTTTTGTAAAGGAACATTTACTTCAAGGTAATCTGAACAGGTGCTGAACACCCTGCACTTGAAAGAGTCACAGATATAATAAGTACAGGCATTTTCTTTTGTAAACTTTGACACTCCTGTGGTTTTTCCCAAGGCCTATTTGAAATGTTTATTTTTCTAGTGTTCCCTGGATCAAAGCCAGGCAGCATTAAAGCCTGAAGATTCTGATTTTCCTGGTGATAAAAACAGAATATTTTTTCCTATTCCTTTATATTTGATGTAGAGAAGGGTAGTTTAAGATATCAAGTGACTGAGTAGAAATGCCTGTGAACCCCACCCAGTCCAATCAAGAATGTTACTGTCTGGCTGAAAGCCAGGGTTGTAGAAGAGCATTTGATCCAGCAAGTGGGAGGATTTCAGATTTGGCTAGGGGATGTTCTGGTGTGGAAGGGCCATTCTCTTCCAGGACCTGCAGGGAAAGCCAGGCCCACAGATATGGAACCCTTTCATTCTCCAGAGAAGACAAAATCCCACATTAGTCTGTGAATCATACGATGGATGAATTTCCATTGTGACCAGCAGAACTTTTATTTCCATTTGGATATGTTCTTAGCAGAAGGATACCAAGGGGCAAAAAGATATTCATGTTTATTCTTTAGGTCTAGTCATTCTAACAGTTCTAAATACACCTAATTGTCTGATTGATTACTCATCTTTTGCCTTCCCTTCTACAGCTTTTTCCTGTTCTGTGTGGTAATGTTGCTTGAGTTTTTCCACCATCCTCCTCCATGATGTTTTTCAGATGAACTCATACTTTAATCTGGTGCTGTTCTTGGCTGTCTATCATTTTTCCTCATCTTGCAAGGGAGAGCAAGTGTTTTCTGACCAAGCTGGTCAAAGACCATTTGTTCCCTTTGTTATGGTAAACTGCTTTAAATTGCTTTATTTGTGCGGATGCTTCCTAGGTGTGCCATGTTGGCCAACTCATTTAACCTCTCTGACCCTCAGTTTCCTGTCTGTATAATGGAGATAATCATAGCACCTACCCCACAGGCTTATTGTGATTCTCAAATGAGATAACATATGAACACCTTAGAGTACCATATAAATGTTAGCGATTATTATTGGTTACACTTCTCTAAGAAATGATGACAGTCAGTGACATTCACTTTTGTTTGGTTTCACTTATTGGAGTCAGTAGCTTACTTAAGTAGGTTTTTTTTTGTTGTTTCTAGGTTTTTTTTTTTTTTGCTATTATCCTGCAATCTTACCACACGCTGACTATTCATTCTGAAACAGTTTCCATGTTGGTAAAGGAAAATATGTTCATCAACAATTTATAATGTGGTGAGTATAAAACCAAAAAGAATGGAATGGGAGCCTTAATTTTCTCATGTGTAGAAATGAAGCCATGGCCCTGAATGACCTTTAAGGCTCTTCCAAGTGTTAATGGTCCCCTTAATAAAAGGATTTGTTCTGTAAAACACGGACTCAGTCAAAAGGCTGCACCCAAGGACCTAGAAGGCCACATGTGGTCTTGAGGCTGCAGGTCCCCCACCCCTGGTCTAAGATATTAGTAGAGGTATGGAGTGGCCAATAGTTCTGGAATATATCTCTTGAAATATAAGTCAAATTGTGTTTGTTATTGTTTAAAGTTAAGCTTGCAAAAATCACTTCAATATTTCCCTGGATCTATGATTGCAACAGTATGATAACTTCCTCCCTTAGTGCAGAGCTCAACGCCTTCCACAGTTTCTTACTCTGTGCAATTTTTGTCCATATTTTCCCACAATTACTCCATAGAGAATCATCCCCCCACTAATACGTCAGAAGCATCCTCCTGACTTTTTAATATTTCATGGATATTAGCAGCATCTTATGAATGTATTACCTGTCCAATTATTTATCCCCCTTTTTGCTGTGTAACTAGTCCTTTTTCTTTTCCGATAATTTTGGATGCCTTTTTAATGCCACTTCTTATGCACAGTCATTGTTGCTAATACGCTGTGGTGTCCTTATGTTTGCCATGAGTCTTTCCCTTGCCATTTGGGCAGCTCTGATCATCTTGATATTGTGGTGTTTCACGATTCACAGTTATAGACTGAGCTCAGAAATGAATTGGAGTTCAGACTGTCACAGCTGGGAAATGGTGCAATATTTTCAGTAATTCGAAGATGATTGCTGCTGCAAAGATTCATCTTTTTAAATGCTAGTGTTCTCACAATGGAAACATTTCTTTAACAAACTAATAATGCTTCATGGCTTTGATTTGTGGAAGACTAGAAAAATAAAAATTTTTAATTGTTATCCAAAGGGCCAGTGAAAGAGGATGGAGGTGCTTGTTAGTAAGGATAACGTGCATCCACATAGTTATACCAGGCTATTGCATACTTGGGCAGTGCTCCTAAACTAATTTCCCATCTCCTAATTTTATAATAGTCTGCAATTTAAACATAGATTCATGGACTACATCAGCTCTTCCTCGTCTCTCACGATGAGAATTCCACTTTTTCCCAATCTAAGATTCTATGACTTTCTGCTCTAATTATTGGCTGGACTTCCTTTGTTGATGCATCTTCTATACACTTCCTAATCTAGCTTTCGTTGCAAGAAGTGATGATAGGGAGAATCCATATTTGTCTCTCATTTCAAGGGTTACAGAGCTGTGTCTCTGTAATAATCTTGTGAGGTAGATAGCAGCAAAGAGGGCGGAGAAAGAAGATGAGTTGTCAGGGTCCCTAGTCTGAACTCCCAGCCCCGTTTGAACAAATACCTATGTCTCTCTGGGCGTCAAATTCCTTTAAAATGAAGCATTTGGGCTAGAAGATCACGAAGGTCCCTATTAGCTCTTTGAGTCTACAGTCTACATTTGTTCACTGCTCTTCTCAGCCCCTCCTTTCCCCTCTGCTTTGACCACACCCTTTCTATGCTAACCACGTAGGAGCTCATCTGATCAGTGTTGACACCAGCTCTATTTTCCTCAAGCCCACTTCCCATGACTCTGTCGTGTGGCCCCATTGGGATGGGAGTATTCACAGAGAATCTCCAGGGAGCATTGCCTCAGGATGCCACCCATGCCCTTCTCTGCCTCTGCACTTCCAACAGCCCTGTTCTTCCCATCAAACTGACCCACTTTGCTCTAACTCTGCCTGTCCTTTCTCCTCTTCAGAAATCTCCTGGACTCTATGGCTTTTTTGTTCTTTGCTTGTTCCTTCCTTTGCCCATTGCTGGCCTAGACCTGTGCTGTCTTCCAGGTCCTTTTTTACCCAACTAGAATACTGGATCTGGAGTCAGGAAGACCAAAGTCCAAATCTAGCCTTGGACACTTAATAACTGTGTGATCCTGGGCAAGTCACTTAACCTCTGTATGCCTCAGTTTCTTCATCTGTAAAATGAGGATTGTAGTAACATCTACTTACCAGGATTGTTGTGAGGATTGAATGAGATAATATTTATAAAACTCTTAACATAGTGCTTGGAACATAGTAGGTACTATATCTATATATCTATATATCTATATATCTATATATATATATCTTTGGGCAGCTAGATGGCACAGTGAATAGGGTATTGTGTCTGAAGTCAGGAAAACCCAGCTTCAAATCCGGCCTCACTCACTAGCTGTGTGAACCTGGGCAAGTCACTTAACCCTGTTTACCTCAGTTTACTCATCTGTAAAATGAGCTGGTGAAGAAAATGGCAGACCACTCCAGCATCTTTGCCAAGAAAACCCCAAATGGCTTTGGAAACCCAAAAGAGTTGGACATGACTGAAACAAACTGAGCAACATATACTCGTTAACTATTATTATTATTTCATTATTATTAACTAGGTGTTGGCCTGCACTCAACCAATCCTTTGTTGTTATGGCCTGAGCTTAGGAATGGTATAGATACATCTCAATTTACTTGTGACTCTCTGGTCCTTCTCCTATAGTTTTGGGTTAAGTTGTCTTGACAATACCCTACTCATACAAACTGCCTGAATCAAATTGTTTTTCAAACATTGTTTTCTATAAAAAATAGCATCCTTTAACTGGAGCAGAGGTTTAAATGTAGATTTATGTAAATACCTGATAGATCACTAGGAGGTAGGTGTTTCTGGCACATTTCTTGGTTCCTAATTTTGTTCCAGATGATTAAAAACTGACTGACTGGTTTATTTTCCTTTTCTGTAGTGAGAGCATTTAGTGTACAGGGTCAATGGCACATATTAGGCTGCTTTTCTCCATGCCCTGCTAATATAGGAGCAACAGTTTCCATATGACCCAATAATTCATCTCTAGAAGGAGGCTATGATGCATGCAGAGCATCCATCTTTGGCTCATACAAGATCATCCAGGAGCTGGACAATATGTTAGTTGTGTAGGACAGGAAGCCAGTGATGGGTCTAGAGGGAGAGTTACTTAGAGCTGTTCAAGCACAATCTGGCCCTTCCAACCTTCCCAGTCTCTGCTTACATTTTCCCTTCTACGCACTCGGTAGAGTGGATGATAATCCAGTTCCTGGAGCACATTTAAGGTCTTTCTCCTGGTGGCCATAGGGCTTTACAGGCCTCCAGATGTGGACTTGACCTCTCCTCGGTGATGTCTTCATAGGGGTGGTCTGGCTAGGACTTACCCTGCACATGCCTTGACATGTGAAAGCATTTTCTAGAGATGCTTTGGTATGGTCAATTGGTCAACTTGCAGTACTGTTTGGGAATCCTGGGTCCCAGCTAAGATAGACAGCAGTGCTGAAGAGAGCCATGTCAGACACGGAGCTTTACCAAATGGCGAGCAGCCCTGTACTCTTGTCCAATGTTTACAGTTGCGCTGGGGGAAATGCAGCTGTAATGCCCTCTGTTAAATCAGACTGGGACCTGTGGATGTGCTATGTTGAAAGGTGACACATCCAAGAATTAGATTCATATACTCAGAGCTGAGGCTACTTCCAGAAAGTCCTGGCCCAATGGAACAGATTGGACCCAGATTCTTCTCTCTATTTGATCCCGTTTATTGGGACAATGATGCTTGTTTGTCTCAGTGACAGATTCTGACTTTGTGGGTAAAGGGATGAGGCTGTGTGTCAGAAAAAAGGATGATTTTGTTTGCTTGGACCCTGCTGGCTCCTTACGTTGCCCTGGGCTATTCATACTTTTCTCTGTCTTTCAATGATTCAGAATCTTTCTCTTCTGATATACCCAGCTCTTTCCCAACATGACTTCAACAAGTAATGAGACCAAGTAATTTGAGTAACCATTTATTGTAGATTCAATTTTCCATTAACATCCGCCTAATATTTCCTTCGTCCATTTCAATTAAACCTTTTCCTGACTCGAGTCTGTTCTTATGCACATCTTTTAGACAATTCTCTTCTTTCTCTTCTGGGTGGGAAGCATGTAATCCTTTCTAGAAGTGGCTTAGCCATCTTCATTCTTGGGTTCATTTGGTCCTTTAACCTTATTCTTGAAAGTGAATAATAATTAAATCACCAATTTTTTTTAAATCACCAAATATTTGACTGATCACCTACTATACCTGCTAGGTATTGTAGGGGACACAAAAGAAATCATTGCCTTTGGGGAATTCATAGTTCAGTTGGGAACACAAGCCTTAAATATTTGGGAAAATACATGGCAATGTGTGATCGAATGTGAGATTGTGTGTGAGACTGAAGGTCAAGGAAGAATGCAAGGTGATGGTAATAACTGAGTTCAGCTCTGAAGGACAGACACCATTTGGATAAGAAAGGAGGGGATGAGATTACTGCATTGACCAGAATATTTCTCTAAGGATGGGCAACTGGAAGGAAGCTCATCTGATACAGTTTCCCCCTAAACTGTCTCCTCTTCCAAACTGCCCTTTTTCTGCTGAAGGCGCTTCCATTTTTTTTGGTGTCTTGAGTTTGTAATCACTCTACTGTTTCTTTCTTCCATGCAAAACTTTCTCGACTGCCACAGTCTCCACCCATCATGGTGGTATCTCCAAATGAAACTGGATCCCAGATTCTGGCCAGTTAGCCTCTGCCACCCCCAAACCACTCACATATCAGCAGCCTTCCCACTCTTTGGATCAAATGAGATAATATGTGTAAAGTGTTTCATGCAGTACCTGGCACATGGTAAGTGCTTAATAGATGTTTGTCCCCCCTGCCCCTTGTCTGCTCTGCATGTCATCTGGGGAGCTGTGTAGACAATGATCCTTCCAGTGCAGACAGTATTAGCTTCACTGATTTCTGCCTCCTAGCTCCATAACATGCCAATTCTATGACAAAGACTCAAGCGGAACAAAGGTCTTGGAGATGTGAATGAGTAGGGTGGCTGTGTAACCAGATCAGCATGGCTGAAGGAGGTGGTGCAGTCTGAGTGCTGGATACAATTAGATATGGCAGGTCGGGCCAGACTGAGAGGGCCTTTTGAGTGTCCTGCTTTTCTTTTTGTATCAGCTTGCTCTCCCCAGTTGTTGCCTCCATTGTACCCATTCTACAGAGTTCAGAGAATTTAAGTTACTTGTATTTGGCTTCATAACTAGTGAGGTCATGCAGCCACGCCTGGACACAGAGTTTGTATCTCTGGCCCAGAAGTCTTTTCAGTGCACCCAATCATTGCCGTTCCTAGGCTGGCACCTTGATGACCACAGATTTTGGATCTCCTTTTTGTTCACATTTGATTTGCCTGCTATTTTTTATGTTATACTGATTTTGACTTCCTCAATTTTGCTCAAGCTCAACTCTTACTTTTTTTTCTACTTCATTTATTCAAATTCTTCCCATCCTTCATCCTTCAAGGCCTCACTTATGTTTTACCTTGAAAGTCTCTTCCTGCCTCTACAAAGACCAAGAAAAGAAATGGACCGTTTGTGAAGTGGCCACAAGAAAACACCATCAAATAACTCATATCTCTATTATACTCAATGGTTTACAGAGTATTTTCCACACCAGAACTCTGTCAGGGAGTGAGGCTCTGTTTTCAGAGGAGGAAACTGGAAGACAGGTTAGAGCATACAGCTTGTGTCAGAGGCAGGAGTGAAGCTTCTGCCCTCTGGCTCCAAGAGCAATCTTCATGTCACTGGAAACTTGGTAACCTCTTTGTCCTCACTACCTGACTTCTTCGGATGGAATGTTGCTTCCAGAACTGATGCTTCCGAAACCAGTCAGAATAAGATTATTGGTTGGCTGTGTCATCTTCAGGTTCTAAGATTATCCTGATTTCATGGGTGTTGCACCTTTAAAACTCCCCCATTCTCTTTGGTGACCCACCCCTCCCCAAGGGAAAATTGGATAGATGAGACTCATGGTAAACAGAGAAAACACTGAAACCTATTTAAGAGCAGCCACAAGTTCATTGTGCTTCTTAAGTTAATTATATTCTCTTTGACTTCCAGCCAGGTCCTTCTCTGGGACTCCATAGAGACTTGGCCACCTTTCCCCTCCATAGACTGGACTGGCAGTTTGCCTGCCTTCTTCCTTTCCTTAATCCTTAAACAATGAAAAAACAGATCATTCCTGAGTGTTTTTTGCATGTCCAACTGGATGGTAGGTGCCATGGGCTATCCACGAGAAAATCCACGAACTTACCTTCTGATCTGGAAGAAAACAATTTCTATGTGAATCTACTGAAAACATTTGGTCAAGCAGGAAGAGTGTTGGAGTTGGATTTAGAGGACCCAGATTTGAATCTTGCTTCTGCCACTTCTTATCTCTGTGACTCCATTCAGACTCTCAAGGACTCATTTCTTCAGCTATAAAGTGAGGATCTTGGACCAGAGGATCTCTGTGATCCTTCTCAGATCTGTGGCCCCATGAGCAATGTCAAGATTAAAATGCCTATAGTAGAGGTTAGAAGGAGTGTTTCCTAGTGCTTAGAACACTAAAACAGGCATAGGGAGTGCTGGGACTAGGGTGGTAAAAGTGGAAATTAAAGACAGATAGATGGAGGAGGCAATATGGAGGAGTGGAGAGAAAGTTGGCTTTGGAGTCAGGAAGCTCTGAGTTCAAGTCCTATCACTGACATGTATGCACTTCTTTTATGGCTGGGCAGGTCATTTCATCTCTCACTGTCTCAGACATCTCTTACCAGTTATTGACTCACTTTGGTAGAGAGAGCTTCCTCACTGGGAGCTGCTTATACCAAAGAAATCACAAGTACAGACCAAAGCAAACCTGTGTAACTCATGTTCTATAGCAACTCTCTTGAACTCCCACTGGCAGGTTGGGGTCCCCGAGAGAGTGGGTGCTACAGCTTCACCTCAGGGCTTCTGGGGTACCTCTGAGGACCCGTGGGTTATTTTCTAGTGTTATAGTTAGTGTTATGAGCCCCAACAGGGCTTTGTCCCATGATTATCAGTTGATTAGACAGCCAGACCTATTTAGCTTCAGAAATAGTATTTACTGCAATGACATAGTTGAAATAGTTGGTACAAAATATCTCCCCCTAAAGTCTGTGACACATTTCCCCCCTGGTATATAAAGATTCCAGGGGAAAGTGGGCTCAAGATTAGACGTGGCAGAGGGGTGACCCCCAGCTTTGAGAAGTCCTTTTTCTGGAGTCCTCAAGATATTCCCCTCAGGTATGGTGTAACTTTTCTGCTAGGCTTCTGCTAGAACTGTGAACCTGTGTTTCCTCAGCATATCCAGTCTGTCTTCACTTCCCAGTGCAGACCCCAATGGCAGCCACTATTGTCTCAAGGTTGCTGCTGGAATACCAATGGAAGTGAGAGGTCCAAGATTCCTTCAAGCTTGCAAGGTCCTCCTTTGGCTGGGGTGGGGAAGAAGGAAGGCAGGTGGTACTGACCCCGTGTTCTCCCTCCATTCAGGTCCCTCTGCTTCTCAGGGCCCAAGCTGGAAGGCATCTTCCATATTGTTAGATCTCTTAGGCTCTGAAATAGCTCTTGGTTTTATACAAGATGTCCAAGGTGTGACCAAGTCCCTTGACCCATCTGAACAGATTTACTACAGGATGTAGACAGGTCTTCAGGCTTAGTTATACTAGTAAGCACAGAAATGTGCTCTTCTCTGATAAATATATCAGGACACAAAGCCTCACCATTTTCTTTACGGTTTTGATCAATCAATTGATTAAGCTACTCAATCTCTGCTTCATGGGGAAGCTAAATGGCTCAGTGGATAGACTGCCAAATCTGGAGTGAGGAAGTTGTTGTTCAATTGTCTCAGTCATGTCTGACCCTTTGTGACCCCATTTGGGGTTTTCTTGGCAAAGATACTGGAGTGGTTGGCCATTTCCTTCTCCAGCTCTTTTTACAGGTGAGGAAACTGAAGCAAACAGGAAGACCAGAGTTCAAATCCGGCCTCAAACATTTACTAACTGTATGACCTAAACTCTGTTTACTTCAGTATCCCTTCTGTAAGATAAAGATAATAATAGCTTTTACCTCCCATGGTTATTGTGAGAATCAAATGAGATAAGAAAGAACTTAGCACAGTGACTGGTAGATGGAAAGTGCCATGTAAGTGTTGTCTACGACAGATACGATAATCATGATAATAATGAGCATTTGTATAGTTTAAAGGTTTCAAACCACTCATCTGATCTTCACAAGAGCTCTTGTGTTCTTATCCCTGTTTTGTAGATATGAGAGACATTTATGAAAGGGAAAGTGACAGAGCAGATCACAGCAGGTGGCGTGTGTGTGTGTGTGTGTGTGTGTGTGTGTGTTTCTTTGTTGTTACTGACTGCAATATTAGGCTAGTGATTGGGGCAATTCTGCAGTGTATCTTCTTTAGATTTCAACAGAACATTTGACAAAGTCTTCTATAGTATCCTCACAGACAAGATAGCGATGTGACTTAGAGGATGGTACAGTAAAAAGGTATGAAATTGTCTCAGTGATCCCAGCCAAACCAAATTCATTAAATTTTGTTCAGTCATGTCTGACTCTTGGTGACCCTATTTTGGGTTTTCTTTTCAAATATACTGGAGTGGTTTGCCATTTCCTTCTCCAGCTCATTTTACAGATGAGGAAACTGAGGCAAACAGGGTTAAATGACTTGCCTGAGGTCACATAGCTAGTAAGTGTCTGAGGTCAGATTTGAACTCAGGAAGAAGAGTCTTCCTGACTTCAGCCCCAGCACTATCCACTGCACTACCTAGCTGCCCAAAGTCATTAGTATCTCCATATCATTGTGGAGGTCCCTAGTATGGTACCCTAACCATCTCTCCTTGGCTTTATGCTGTTCAACTTTAAAAAAAAATCAGTGACGAAGATGAAAGCATTGCTCAATCAACCGAGTATTTATTAAGTACCAGATAGAAAGACAAAAAGAAAACAGTCCCTGCCCCAAAAAGGCTCATTCCGATGGTATATTTATCACATTTGAAGATGCCATGAGGCCAGGAGACAGAGCCAGCATGTTGGATAACAATGCCTAAAGCTCTTGGCAGGCTGCAGGACTAGTCTAAATCGGCTAAGATGAAATGTTATCGTGATCAATACGAAGTCCTTCACTCGGGTTCAAAACAATGACCTTCACAAGGACCAGATGAGCGAGGCATGGAGCAGAGAGCAATTTGTCTTAGAAAGAGCTAGGGCTTTCAGTGAATGGAAGACTCAGTGTGAGTCAACAGTGGAGTGCTAATGTGATATTAGAATACATTAAGAAAGGCTGGGTGTCCTGAATGAGGAAAATGACAGTGCTGCTGACCTCTGCCATGATTAGGTAGTCTGTGGTGTGCTGAATTCAGTACTGGGTGCCACATTTTAGGAAGGACGCCAGTTCACTAGCTCTTAGGGGTTCAGTGATCATCTCTTTGCAAACTAGTCACACATACCCCCATCCAGTCCCAATCTCTCCCCAGCCCTACATCACTAGCTGCTTTCTGCACATCCTTGCTCGGATATCGTATTGGAATCTCCAGTATAATATGTCCAAGCTAGAACTCGTGATGCCTAATTTGGTGATTTCCCAAAGTTCCATATCTTGTTTGCTTGCTGCTCTCACATCTCTGAGGTCAAGCACTTGCTATTCTTTCCTCCAAGAAACTGGGTCCTGAATCTCAGCATCGACCAGGAAATCTTCTGTTAACACTCCATCTCTGCCTCTTTCCCTGCCTCCACTTTGGGAGAAAAGGGTTCCTGAGTGGGGAACAGAATGGGAGGGGGGGGGACACTGCCAGGATGTACAGGTTTCAAGAAGCTACTGTGTGTATGTATTAGCTTTGCCTTGGTTGTCTGGCCTATTTGCTCACTCAGATCCACAATAGCTATATATCAAGGAATCAGCAATGAGGATACTACGCCTTGCACACGGAGCTATCTTCAAAAGCTGAATAAAGCCCTTATTGAGACAGGGCTCCCTCCTCTCTACCACTGTACCCATGGGATATATTTTCACTCCCCCACCCTTGCACTGGTCCAGGAGAGTTAGAATATTCCCCTCCCCATTGCCACTTCCAGACTCTACCTTTACCACTATTGCTCAGCAACTTGTTTTTCTTTGAAGTACACAGTATCCACCTTTTCCACCCAATTCAGATTATGGTGGCTGTTGTATAGCAGCCACTAGATCATTCTTCCTCTTTTCTTTCTTTTTTAACATGTAATTTTAAATTTAAATGCCTTCTCATTTACATGTAAATTTTTTTAACTTAAATTTTTTTTGAGTTCCAAATTCTTTCCCACCATCCCTCCCTCCCCTTCCTCCTTCTTTAGAAGACAAGCAAATCAATAGATTTCTACATGTGCAGTCATGCAATCTTCCCTCCTTCTCAAAGAATTCAGTACTTGACTCATCGTCTTACTCTCCCCCCAATTTCTGCTCTTATGATAGGGGATTTCCATGTCCATGTTAATGCTCCTTCAAATTCCCCTAGCTTCTGAATTCCTCAGTCTCCTTAAGTCTCATGACTTACTCCTTTAATCTACTTTTCACCTTTATACTACTGGCTTTTACCATCATGCAGAAGTTTTTCACTTCCTTGATTAAAAACTCTACCATCCCCTTATCTTATTGTACTGTCCTTGATAATTCCATTTCTCCCTATGCCCATCGAGATGTTCAATCCCTCTCTTCCTCTGTACTTTCTTAGGCCATTACTCCTGCACTGAATACGCTTCCCTCTCTCTAGTCTTGACTTGGTGGTTAGTTAGCCAATTTGATTCCACACTGTCGTTTGCTCTAGAATACCTCACCCTTATTTCTTCTCAAATCTCTGTCCTGAGCTACTTTCACCATCTACCTCTTCCACTCCTACTTACAATACTGCTTAATTGAGCTAGAGAAAGTCTCACAACCAGGCTGACTTGGGTGAACATTATACATTCAGGTTGTCCAGTAGCTCTCATTGCAACAAGGTTGTCCTTTTTCATTCCTCCCTAATTGAGTCCCTGTCTCACCTCTCAAAAGTCTTTCCCAAACCTAGAGTTTCTCACAGAAAACCACACCTTTTACTTTAGTGAGAAATTTGAGTCCATTCGGAGTGAGTCCTTTTTCTCCCTTTCTGTTTATCTGAATCCCCCTTAACATCTCCCTTACTCTTCTTTCCCCCAGTTTCTGACAGTGAAGTGGTCCTCCTCCTTGCTTTCAAAACCAACCTCTCTATGTGTGCATTGGGTCCATCTCGCCTGCCATCTTCTCCAGCAGATTATCACCCCCTTTCCCACTCGTCTTTCTATGTAATCTTTCCATATCAACTGGTTTCTTCCATATTGCTTTCAAACATGCAATCCTTCAAAAACTAGCTCCTATATCCTACCATTCCCTCAAGCTATTGTCATATATGTTCTTTCTTTTATGGCCAAATTCCTAGAAAAAACTATCTATACTTGCTGTCTCCATCTCTCCTCAACCCTTTGCAGTTCAGCTTCTGACCTCATCACTCAACTCAATTGTGTCTTTCTCTCTTTAGTTCCTGGCAAATCACTCATAAATCCTTCTGATGTTGTGATCTCTATGTATTAGCACAGGAAATGAACTTTCTTTCTATGCCATTGCTTCCCAATTTGTATAATGGGTGATAGATATTAGCACTTGCCTCTCCTCAAACTCCCAGTAGGGAAAGAGGATTTGTGAGCGTGAGCTTCAGAGGAACCAGCCCTCATAACTGTAATACAAAGTGATTTCCTCATCCTGATTATTCCTTGTAGCTTTCTTCCATTATTGTTTCAGTTATTTGCCTTTACCTTGAAAACATAGGAAAAAAGATTCTCTGTGTAAGCATTGTGTCATATGACTTAAGCACCCATGAGAACATGGAGAGTTTGTAGTTTAAAAGCCTGTGGTCTTTTAAGGTAACGGCTTTCGAGAGCTCGGGTTAGAGGAGCAGGAACTTTCTTACATTTGCAAATCTCCATGTATTTTTACTCATGTAAAAAGATTTAGTAAATGTCAGTTAATCGCTCAGTAGCAAAGGGCTGTGGCTGGTTGACGTGAGTGCGATATAGAGTCCTGAAATGCCTCAGGAAGCTGGATTGCTTCAGACAGCTCTCATGGGCTGCCTGGTTCTGACCTCCTAGAGCTTTTCATGCCTTCTTCCTGTCTCCATGTCCCCATCGCCGACATCTGGACCTTGGGCTAGCAACCAACCAAGTATTTATTAAGTATTTATTATGTGCGAGGTATCCTGGTAGGCACAGGACTGCAAAGATAAGTGGAACAGGGCCTGCCTGCCCTCAAGTAGCTTGCCACCAACAAAATGCCTGCCTGTAAGCAAGAGGGATTGGATCTCTGTCTTCCTCTCTCCCTCCCAATTGATATAGTCACAGAACATCTCTTTGACTTCTTAAACTGCCTCTGTGTCTTTAAAGATCATCCAGGGTATATAGCCAATCATTTTTTGTCTAATAATTTTGCTCCCTTCCCACTCAGTGAAGGGACACAGGCTTTGAAGAGGGATAACAAGAAGTTAACAAACACTTTCTGTCAACATTCTAATACCTTATTATCATTGATTACATGTTGTGACTTCCTTGACTAGACTGGGTTGGTGGAGGTACTAAATCTCCCCCCTTTATATATAAAATAAAGGTGAAGTAATTCATGAGTCAGGAAGACCTGAGTTTAAATCTGGCCTCAGACCCTGGACAAGTCATTTAACCATGTTGTCTCAGTTTCTTCATCTATAAAATGGGTGGGAGAAGGAAATGGCAAACCACTTCAGTATCTTTGTCAAGAAAACCCCAAATGGGGTCTTGAATAATCAAACATGACTGAAATGGCTGAACAACTACAATGACTCATGAGGAGAATGAACTAGCAGCTTAGGGAATCAGGAAAAGCTTCAGGTAGAAGGTAACACTTGAACTGAACTTTGAAGGAAAGCAGGGATTGTTAGAGGCAGAAGGAGAGCGTCTTGGACATGGGGGAGGGCCAAGGCAAAGGTACAGAAATAGGAGATTTTATGTTGTGCTTGAAAAGCAGATGGAAACTCATTTGTTTGGACATAGAGTGTGTGAGGGGGAGTAGTATAAAATAGGACGGGAAAAGTAGATTGAAGCTAGGTTGTGAGATATTTTAAATGCCAAAACAGAGGAGGCAAAAGGGAGCCACTAAGGTTATTGAGTAGGGATGTGCCATGGTGATACTTATGCATTATGGAAGTCACGTTGGCAGCTCTATAGAGAATGAGCCTGGAGGACTAATTAGAAGTCTATGGAAATAATCTGTGGTAGACGATGAAGTTCATGTGACTATAGAGGTGAAGGTCAGTGCAAGAGGTTGTGGAGGTAAAATTGACAAGACGTGGCAACTGGCCACAACTATGTGAATGAGAGAGAATCTGAGTTGGTGATGACAACAAGGATGCCAAGCTGAGTGACTGGAAGGTGATGGCACCCTATGTAAATGACTCCTACTACTTTCCCCTCTCAGTATCTGTCTCTCTGTCTTTCCTCTTCTTTTATCACCAACTGCCTAGTAGATATGTCCTATAGGTATCTCAAATTCAACATGTTTAAAATACAACTCATTATCTTCTCCCATAACCCACCTCTTGAAATCCTCCTTGGCTCTTTACCTTCTGCCACCTCCCATATCCAATTAATCGCCCAGTCTTGTTGATTATAACCTCTCGCATCCCCTTTCTACTCACATGGCTACCACTCTACCCAGAGCAGGCCTCTGTCACCTCTTCCTGGACTATTTCAGTCATGTCCTCATTCGTCATCATGCTTATCTCCTCCTCTACCTACCGTCTCTCCCTTCTCTCAGTTTTTCTCCATGGGCTTGTCAAAGTGATGTTCCTAAGACATAAAAGTAACCATGTCACTCCCTGCTTAACAAGCTCCAGTTGTCTCTTATGGGCCCTCGATGAAAATACATCCCCCTCTGACAATCTGCTTCATGCTATCTTTACTGTCTTATTACCCAATTCTCCCTTTCATGAACTTTCTGTCACAGCCTCTGTGCCTTTCCAACAAAGCTTAACTCAAGTACCATCTCCTAGAAGAGGCCTCATCTCCAGCTGCCAGTGATCACTTGCCAGTATTTTGTATTGACTTATGTGTACACAATTCCCCCAGTGGAATGTAAACTCCTTGAAGGCAGGAGCCATTTTGTTTTGTTTCCATCTTTGTATCTCCTAATGTCTGATGCATGACAGGTAATTAATAACACTTGCCTTATTGCTTAATCATACCTTTTCTCTATCATAATGAAATTCTGTACTGATAACAAAGCCAGCCTTGGCAAAATGGGAATTAGGAAAACTTGGTTCTTCATGTCTTTCTGGCTTTCCTTTTAGCACCTATTTTATTCAACTCCTCTAACCCTATGGAGACCTGTTCATTTTCTTTCTTGTCCCCCAAACTCTTGTAAGGTGTCCATGGCTGAAGCTCAAGCTGTGAGTCTTTCCAGGGGATTGGTATTTCTTTCATTATTCATGGAAATTAGCTCTAAATTAAGGATTTTACGTGCGGTGCCACTGGGGTGTGTGTGTGTGTGACATTTTTGCATAAGGAAACCTTCCCAGGCGTGCAGGTCTTGGCTCATGTTTAGGGTTAGCCCCATATACTAGATAGTGCAGAAGAAAGGAGACCATAAGGCCCCCTGAATGATTCTTGACTTTGCCAAGTTCTCCACGGTAAGGAGTGAAGAGCAGAACCATGACCCCGTGCTGCACAAAGAGCTTTGTGCGCTCTCCTGGGGGATTCTGGGAGTGAGGGACAGGTCGCCAGAAAGATTCTTTTGTCTCTTACTCACTTGGATCAGAGTGAACACAAACAACCTGTTTCTTTATTAATGCCACTCTCTTTTTTTTGCAGAGCTAGATTAAGCGCTGATTAAAGGTGAATGATTCCACAGTATAAATGTAAGTGCCTTCTCACATTACAGACTTTACTCTGAGATTCTTTAAAATCACTTTGGCTCTTTTCCCATTTGCCTCACACAGCTCTCTCCACCCCACCCAAGAGAGGACTCCAGGCTCCCTCAGAAAGGCAGCTAGCTCAGCTCCGAGGAGCATCTCAGCTCAGCTCCTGGGAGGCGTCTTTGGGGCGCCCTTGGGCTGCTGAGGACACAGGGAAGGGCCCTGGAGAGTCTCTGCTCACAAGGTAGGAAGAAGCTCAATCCTGTTGTATAGTTTTCCTTTTTTTCTCTTTCTTTTCTAGAAGTCCAGGGCTGGGAAGATGCACTTCTCCTTGGGTGAATAATACAGTCAGGAAAAAGAGGAAAATTCACTTTTTACTACTTCCCTTCCTCAAATCCAGAAGCAGCTTTAGCTATGTCTCAGTCCCTGGTGATGGTGAAAAAGACATGGTCCAGCTTGTTAGAGTTAGCTGGCTGACTTTTAGGAGTGAGAGACAGCTTTCTGTCCCCACTGATCCAGGCTCTCCTGTCCCCACCTAAGGGGAATATTATGCACATTTTCCAAACCTTGGATTGATTCATTATGACTAAATGACTTGGTCAGAAAAAAAATTCTCTCTTTTTGCTGTTTGAGGATCTAATAAACAACAGTCACTGCTCTGGAGTTCCTGTTTTAAACATTTTGTGTTAAGATTTATGTCTCTGATGACTTTGTTACTGTTATGTCTGTACGTGAAAACGAATCGAGCGTGTCCAGTTTGTGTGTAAGAGCGTGTCAGATGGAAGAAACTGTGGCCTGTCATCTCTGGCCTGATTGTTTTCGTTGGAGAGGTCAGTGGTAGCCACTGAAATATGTTTGCCTGATTTGTGAATGGAGGAGTCTGCTATCCTTGGGAGTCCTTGTCCACCTGATTCAGGAGGAAGAGGAGCTGGACAGCAGCTACATCCCATTGTTCTGCTCATGCATTCTTGTCTTTCCCCACCCTGTTGGGAATGTGGAAGCGCTGAGCCCAGGGTGGAATTTTGGGATTTGGAAAATTAAGATTCCTATGGGTATGCCTGTGAATTTTTTTTTTAAATCTATTGTTTATTGTTGCTTTCTTTGGGTGGTTGAGGTCAGGATAAAAAATAGCTTCTAGCTATTTGACCACACTGGCAGAACTCCTAGGGGAGAGAACCCCTAAATATATGTCTGAGTAAAGTTGCCTGAGCTTCCCACTCACATGTCAAATTACCCGGCTAGGGCGAGGTGACATTTCTCACTGAGTTAGCAGTCTTTTTCATTCCCTCCTTTCCTGGGGACATGGGAAGTAGGTGTTTGGATTGAAAAGGCCTCTTCTACAGATGGAGGCAATGTTTTTCTATATATAATAGAGATAATGATGTATAACTAATTTTTAAAAACCGAAATGATCCCTCTTTGATCACTGACAGTATTTTTCTAAAAGTTCTAGTGAATTTGCTTTCAGACTGGACTATCAGGAGAAAATTGACTGAGGCTGGCTGTAGCTTTTGGGCTCGATACACACATATATACATATGAACACTTGGCAGGGAAAAGTTGAGTGCAAAGAGAATAACAGCATTCAGAATAAAAATTATGCTTTGTGCGACAGAGTAGAAAAACTGAATTCTGATGAAGGGAGAAAGTGCCTAGCCAAGTCTCCTGCCTCCAACTGTAGTTGGTGCTTTGTTAAATGTTCAACAACCAGCTCTCCGAAAAAAATGTGCTCACTATACGCTTTTAAGATTAATGTGCATCATGAACATTTTCTCCATTAATTTCTTAAGGCTAAACAATCAATAAAATGACAAATCAAGCCCTGTGTGTAGTGCATTGATTTCCCAAAGTGTAGGAGCTCACAAGGAAAATTTAATAATCATTTTAAGATTACAGCATACCCCAGAATTGTAATAGAATGTAATGGTTTACAAAAAGACGGATACGAATACACTCTCCTCCAATACATATTGTGATTGTTTTATGCATTATGAGTCCATACAATTAAAATTTTTCACCCAATCTAGATTACAGTAGGTGTAGTATGCCAACATACCAGGTCATTCTCTCTCCCTTCTCAAAGAGTTCAGTACCTGATTCACCATCTTCCTTGCCCCAACTTCCATTGGGGAGTTTAATATTCACATACCCTGAAACCTCTAATCTCCCAATTCTTTAGCCTCTTTAAATTCCACGACCTACTTCTTCACTCCACCTCAGCCATACATAGGGATGGTCACACACTGGGATCTTATTATTACCCATCAATGTTCCGCTTCCCAAATTAGAAACTCTGACATTCCTGATATCTGACCATGACTTCTTATCATTCCTCCTCTTTCTATGTCTCATTCCTCCTCTTTCTATGTCCCATTCCTCCTAGATCTGTCCTTTCTTCCATAAGATATCCATTGCCCCCACCCCTCAGTGATTTCTTAGACCACTCTTGCTCTGACCTCACTTCCTACCTTTCCAACCTCAACCCAATAGTTAGCTGGTCTGACTCTACTTGAATCTCTCATCCTCTTGTCCTGTTGCTACTTCCTGTTTCCTAACCTCAGCCTTAGATTGTTCCTACCATCTTCTTCCTCACAAGTCCCTGAATGTAGCTTGAGATGGTCTCACAATGGTGCTGACTGGATACATTATAAATTCATGTTATCCAAACTCTACAGCAAAGCAGTCCTTCTGTTCCTTCATGTCCGGTTTCTTCTCTCCTATCAGAAGCTATTTCAAACCTTATCTCCCCCCTCCCCCCCCCTGCCCCAAACCTTTTCCACCCTTTCTTACTCTCTTCAGCTTAGGACCTTGTCTTGTATTTTATGGAGAAAACGGAGGCCATTTGATGCAAGCTCCCTTTTTCTCTCTTTCTTTGCATCTCAAAACCCTTTGACAGTATGTCTTTCTTTTACTTTCTGACAAAGAGGTGGCCTTTCTCCTTGATAAGGCAAGACCTTCTACGTGTGTGTGTGATTCCACACCCTTTTCTCCTGTCTAGCAGACTACTCCATTGATCATCTTCTCTCTACCTGGCATCTTTAATCTCTCCCTATCAACAGGTCCCTTCCCTAACTGCATTCAAACATGCCCAAGTCTCTCTCATCCCCAAAACAAACAGGCCTT
Organism: Phascolarctos cinereus; assembly: GCF_003287225.1. Classification (NCBI taxonomy): domain Eukaryota; kingdom Metazoa; phylum Chordata; class Mammalia; order Diprotodontia; family Phascolarctidae; genus Phascolarctos; species Phascolarctos cinereus. The sequence goes on from NW_027555847.1 coordinate 15,274,843, forward strand.
AAAGAAATCTAAAAACAAAAACATCTTGGCTAGATCTAAGCATCTCCTTAAACTATTGTCCTCCACTCCTCTGTTTGGCTTTTAAAGCCCTTTACAGCCTGGCCCCAGCCTCTCTCTCCAGCTTTATCGGACATCCCTGCCCCTCTTACACTCTGTGATCCAGCCAAATTGGCATCTCTGTATTCCTCAACACATGCCACTCCATATCCTGGACCACTAGCTTTGCATACTCCATCTCATATGCTTGGAATGCCCTCCCCCCTCCCTGCCACCTCATACAGTCTCTTTCATCCTTTCAGATTGAGCTTAGGGACCATCTTCTTGATGGAAACTTTTCCTGATTCACTCCAATTGTCCTTTCTCCCAAATTAGCTTGTATTTAACTTGTGTGTATTTGTATGTGCACATGTGTGTATTTGTATGTATACCCTACATCTTTTCCTATGTACCTCTCATGTTAGCCACCAACTGAGCACCCCTTGTGAACAGGGACTATTTTTTTTTCTTTTGTACTTATACCCTCAGTGCCTAGAACACAGCCTGGCACATTAATAAACACTTACTGGTTGATTGATTGGTAGACAATCTGCTGAAGTTTCTTAAAAATAACTAAAAACAACAAACTGGTATTTCTTAAAAAAAACCCAATCATTAACTGGTGTCCAGTCTTCTGTTGATGACCCTCTCCATACTTAGCTTGGTTGGTAAAGCTATTCGTGTTTCTTGTAGGACATGCCAAGTTTTGCATTCTGCTCTCTTAGGAACAATTTTGTGGTATAATAAACCACCAGAACATGAATTTTCCCACAGAACAGAAATCCCATTTTTTTTTGGTTTTGACAGATAGCCAATTTGTGTGATGTGAATTGCTTTTCTGTGGTATTATTGCCTCTTTCATGGCTGGAAGGCTGTAATTGTTATTAAGAAAGTTCTTGGGGCAGCTAGGTGGCACAGTGGATAGAGCACCAGCCCTGAAGACAGGAGGACTTGAGTTCAAATCCGGCCTCAGACCAAACACTTGACACTTACTAGCTGTGTGACCCTGGTCAAGTCACTTAACCTCAATTGCCTAAAAAAAAAAGTTCTTAGGGTGAGACACTATTTGCCATCTTGTCATTTTTATCCAGATGTCCTAGACTTACTTTTTAAAGTTACATGAACCAATTGCTTTGTTTTACTTGTTCTTAGATGTATTCTTTCTACCTTTTTTATTTTTGTTGGAAATACTATTTTCAGAGAAAGTATTTATTCTAAAATCTATGGTTTCTAGTTTTTAAACTATATTTACTGAGGAGTCGTTATGTCCATGAATTCATAAATCCAGTGACTTCCAAGCAAAAAGCAGCTGCCACATTCATATCTTCCTAACTGGAGAAATGATGTGTATGAGTGTGTGTGTGTGTGTGTGTGTGTACATATGTATATATATGCACACATACAACAGATGGGGCTTAGGGCCTGCCTACCTTGGAAGGTGGCTAAATCACAGAATCAAGGGTTCTTGGAGTTTGCAGCAATCCATAAATCATTTAATCTAACCTGGAGAGCAAGTGCATAGGTTTGCTGAAACTTGGATTGTGTGAAAGGGCTAGAGTTTGGTGGTGAAAGGTTTTAAATGCCAGGCTGGGGAGTTTGTATTTTATGCTGGAAGTAATAAAGAGCCACTTAAGATTTTATAGCAAGGAAATGATAATCTCAACAACAATAACAACCAGAAGCATTTATTAAGCACGTACCATGAGTCAGGTACTGTGTTAAATGCTAGGGATACAAAGAAAGGCAAAAGATAGACCTTGTTCTCAGGGAACCCACAGTCTAGTGCAAACAACCAGGTCCAAACAAGATGTATATAGGATAAATCAGAGGTAATCAACAGAGGGGAGGTGCTAGTGTTAAGGGGAATTGGGAAAGGCTTCTTGTAGAAGATAGAATTTCAGGTGGTACTTGAAGGAAGCCAAGAAAGCCAAAAGACAGATAAGGAAGGAGGACATTCCAGGCATGGAGGACATTGAGTGAAAATGTCTAGAGGTGGGAAATAGAGTATTGTGGGCAAGAAAAAGCAGGGAGGTCAGTGTCATTGGATTGCACAATACATGAAACAGAGTAAGGTATAAGATGACTAAAAAGGTAGGAAGGAGCTGGGTTATAAAGGGCTTTAAGGACCAAACAGAGGATTTTATATTTGATCTTGAAGGAGATAGGAAGTCACTGGACTTAACTGAACTTTCTCTCTCTCTCTCTGTCTCTGTCTCTCTCTCTCTGTATGTGTGTGTGTGTGTGTGTGTGTGTGTGTGTGTGTATGTGTGGTGTGTGTGTGTGTGTGTAAGACACAGTCAGACATGCACTTTAGGAAGATCACACTAACAGCCAGTGAAGGATTGGAGGACAGAGAGACTTTCGGCATGGAGACCAACCAGTAGCTGTTGCAATAATAGTCCAGGTGTGTACTAGCAAGGAGATTATAGCAATATATCATAAAGATCATACACTATGAACAGCTGGGATTTATAATGGGAATATAGGGCTGGTTCAAAATTAGGAAAGCTATCAGCAGAATTGACTGTATGAATAACAAAAACAACCAAAATAATATAATTATCCAAAAATGCAGAAAAAGCTTTTAACTATACAACACTCATTCCTATTAAAAATACTAGAAAGCACAGGACTAAATGATGCTTTCCTTAAAATGATAGGTAATATCTATCTAAAACCATCAGCAAGCATTATCTGTAATGGAGATAAGCTAGAAGCCTTCCCCATAAGATGGAGGTGAAGCAAGTATGCCCATTATCACCACTATTATTTAATATTGCATTAGAATTGCTAGGTATAGCAATACAAGAAGAAAACGAAATTGAAAGAATGAGAATAGACAATGAGGACACAAAACTATCTTTGCAGATGACATGATGATATACTTAGAGAATCCCAAAGAATCAACTAAAAAACCACTTGAAATAATGAACAACTTTAGCAAAGTTGCAGGATATAAAATAAACCCATATAAATCATCAGCATGTCTATATATTACCAACAAAGCCTAGCAGCAAGAGATAGAGAAAGAGAAATTCCACTTAAAATAACTGTAGACAATATAAAATACTTGGGAGTCTAGTTGCCAAGACAAACCCAGGAACTATATGAACACAACTACAAAGCACTTTTCACACAACTAAAGTTAGATTTAAACAGTTGGACAAATACTAATTGTTCATGGGTAGGCTGAGCCAATATAATAAAATAACAATTCTGCCTAAATTAATTTACTTACTCAGTGCCATGCCAATCTAACCATCAAAAATTATTGTATAGAGCTAGAAAAAATAATAACAAAATTCCCTGTAACAGGGCCACCAAATATGATGGCAGTTTAAAGTTCAGGGTGCTGTTGTGACTCCGTTAGAAGCAGGCCAGATTTTAAGAATCTGAGCCTCTTGGATTATTTTCATCAGCCTCTCCTTGTCTGTAAACAAGTCTGGGGACACTCGTTTATCTGACACTTTTGACATTTTGTTGGTTACTTTCATTTTGGTGTTACCCATGGAGGGTCTTTGGGTTCCACCCTTAAATCTCCGCAGTCTCATGGGCTTTTTTCCAGGGTAAACAAATATCAATAACATTCAATACATCCAGTCATGGGTACCTATTGTCAGGCTTTACTATTGCTCTGAGGTAGGGTGTACGTCTGTTACATTTTAGCTAGGTGGCTCAGTGGATAGAGTGCTGGACTTGGTGTTACGAAGACCTGAGTTCAAATCCAGCCTCAGACACTTACTAGCTGTGTGGTTCTGGGCCAGTCATTTAACCACTGTCTGCCTTAGTTTCTTATCAATAAAATGGGGATGAAAATAGCATCTCCCTCTGAGGATCAAATGAGATAATATTCTCAATCACTTTGCAAACCTTAAAGTACTATATAAATGTTTCTTCTTCCTCCTCTTCCTCTTTTTTCCGTAAAGTTTTTACCTGTGTAAAGTGAATAGCTAACAAAATTGTTTAAACCCCAAGTCATAGTGACCACAGGACAGTCCATGTTACAGGCCTGTATTTAGATATTTATCATTTTGGGATCTGGCCCACTCTGTCTCTAAAGGAGACTTTGATTTCCCCTTTTGTAGAATTGAGCCATTAGCGCCCTCAAGGATGGGCAGGCAGGATCCATGACTGTTTTGCTCTGTTGTTTTGGAGGACTGTTGGGCTAGAATTACGTCTACCTCACAACAAATATTTGCAGTCTAGGGGCATGTTGCTTTTTTAGGGGTCCAGAACAAAGGCCACTTTTCTTAGCACTCTTAGCTCACTCCAGCTAATACTAGTTACCCTAAAGACAATGCCCAATATAAAGCAAACACGGAAAGTTATACAGATTAGAGCAGATTATGGGACACTAAAGAGAACAGGAGAACGACCATGCTGGCAAATCTGTTTTTAGCAGTCTTCCGTGTTAAAGCTGCTGCGAATCAAAGTATGTATTGCATGGCTGGCTTCCCGCCCCCCACATGCCTGCTCAGGGGCTGCCATTAGCCATTCAGAAGTTGACGCCTTCTGCCTTCTCTTGGCCATCTCTCTGGCAATCAGTTTCTCTTTCCTCTGAGAGCTCCTCACACTTAGGTAACATTGTGGGCCCTGACATCTCTCAGACAATTAGAAGTCAAGTCCCCTTCTGGGCCCAAGTGCAGAGTCACAGGCCTCTGGGCCATGAGCCTGGTGGGTTGGGTGAGTTACACCAGTTTAACTCAGAATTATCAATGCTTCTCCTCCTTTTAGGAGGAGGAAGTGCTGATCTTTCCATTGCTGCCTTGTGTTGAGGGACCCTGTGCTTTCATAATATTATGTGTATTTTTGTTGGTATATTCCTCCTGGACTCAAAGATTCATGGAGACCTGCTTCAAAGTTGGCATTAAGTCATTAATGACTGCCCTTTGGACTCAACCAAATAATTCTGAATATGTTTAGACTATATAATTCTATCTTTTGCACAAGCTTAATAGAGTGTGAGAGATTTTTGAAGATGCTTTGCTAAAGGCTAGGTAAACTATATTTACAACACTACCTCGATCTTCTAGAAGACTGTCTTGATGAACAGCATTCCATAAGCATTTCTCGATGCCTCAGTTATATCACTCATTGTTCTAAGGGCTGGGGGCGTATGCACAGACCAACACATAGTAGTCCCCTTAAGGAGCTTCCATTCTAAACTTAGGGTTGTTCAGTATAATGTGTTCTTGATAATGCCATCCTGCCTCTTTGTGATCACCATCTCTTTTCTGGGTAGTCATTAACTTACTTTCCCTTCAAAAACCTTCCAGGAACTGAAATCAAGCTGATTGGTCTATAATGTGAAGACTCCATTCTTTTCCCTGCCCCCCTTTAAAAAAATCAGGCTATCTGCAGTTCTTCAATCTCAAGAAACATCTTCCATCTACCATGATATTTCAAGGATTAATGAGTGATAATCTGCCAGTTTCTTCAGTACTTGAGAATGTAGTCTCTTAGGGCTTTGTGACTTGAACTCATGAAGGACATCTAAAGGATTTTTAAAAAATAAAACTATCTTAATACTTACATATTGGGATTCAACTCAAAATAATTATTTTTTAATTTGTCATTTCTAGTCCAAAGGAAAAAAAAATTGAGCAACTCTGGCTTCTCTCTGTAGTGGTCCTTTTCCTTCTATGAATCAATTTGTGGTGACGGTTCTTTCCCTTTACATTGTTGCAGTTATTGCGTATATTCTTTTCCTTACTTCCTTCACCTTGCATCAGTTCACGTAAGTCCTTCTGTGTTTCTCTGTATTTACGATGTTTGTCATTGCTTATAGCACAGGACTATTCCATTACATTCATGTACCACAATTCATTTAGTTATTCCTCGACTCACGGACATATACTTTATTTCCTGTTCTTTCAGTTCTACAAACATTTTGGTGTGTGAGGACTTCTTATCAATGACTTCCATGAGGTTTATGCCTTAGTAATGGAATTGCTGGGTAAAAAGGTATCATTTTATTTGCATAATTCTAAATTGCTTTCCAAAATGGTTGTACTAATTCATAGCACAACCAACAACGTACTAGGGTACCTATCTTTCCACAACCCCTCCACCATTGACTATTGTCTTTTTTGTTTTTGGGCATCTTTACCAATTTTCAGGATGTGAGATGAAACCTCATCATTCTTTTGATTTACATTTCTTTCATTACTAATGATTTGGATCGTTCTTTTATATGCTTGTAAACAATTTGCAGTTCTTCTTTTGAGAACTGTTTGTTCTGGCTTCTGACTTCATTCTGCTGAAACTGCTCTTTCCAAAGTGATCAGTGATCTCTTAGTTGCTGAATCCAATGGTCTTTGCTCATTCCTTATTCTCCTTGACTTCCCAGAAGCCTTTAATACCACTGATCACCCTGTCCTGCGGGACAGTCTCTTCTCTCTAGGTTTTCTGGATATCCTTCTGTCTTGGTTCTCCTCCTACCTCTCTGACCACTCCTCAGCCTCCTTTGCTGGATCCTAATCCAGTTCATTCCCTTTAATTGTAGGTGTCCCTTGGGACTTTGTGCCAGGCCCTCTCCTCTTCTCCCTCTATGCTGTTTTCACTTTCTGATCTCTTCAGCTGCCGTGGATTTAATTGCCATCTTTGTACTGATAATTCTCAAGTCTACCTATCCTGCCCTAACCTCTATGATGACCTTCAATCTTGCATCTCCAATTACTTTTCAGATATCTCAAACTGGATGGCTACTAGACACCAATCAATCAACCGACCAACCAATAAACATTTATTAAGTGCCTTCTATGTGCCAGGCACTGTGCTAAGTGCTGGAAATACAAAAAAAAGGCAAAAACAATCCCTGCCCTCAAAGACCTTATAATCTAATGGGGAAGACAATATGCAAACAAACATAAACAAAACAAGCTACATACATGATACAGAGGAGACAATTAAGAGAGGGAAGTCATTGTAATTAAGAGGGGTTGGGAAGACTTCCTGTAGAAGATGGGATTTTAGTTGAGATTTAAAAAAAGACAGGAAGGTCAGTAGTCAAAGTGGAGGAAGGAGAGTGTTCCAGACATGAGACAGCTCTGAGAGTGATCACCATAGAGATGGCAAATCCATGGAAACTGATGAGATTGCCAAGTGAGCTCATATAGAGGGAGAAGGGATGAGGGGATAGGACAAAACCCTGAGGGATACTTAGCTTCGCTTAAGCATATTCCAAAGAGACCTCATTATCTTCCCCCTAAACCCTCCCCACCACCTTCCCTATCGCTGTATAGCACAACTGCCTTGTCTAGTCACTCAGACTCCTAACCCAGGAGCGGTCCTGGCGTCTTTATTTCTCTCACTCCCCATCTCCAATCTGCTACCAAGGCCTATTAGTTAATTTTTACAACACCTATAGGATACTCCTCCTTCTGTCTTCTGATACTGCCATCACTCTAGTACAGGCCCTCATGTCTGGATCATTGCATAGTCTGTAGATGAGTCTGCCCACCTCCAGTCTCTCCCCACTCCAATCCATCCTCCTCTCAGTCACAGAACAGATTTTTCCCAAAGTACAGGTTTGATCATATCATCCTCCTACTCAATAACATCCTCCTAACTCAGTGACTTCCTATCACCTCCAGGATCAAATAGAAAATCTTCTGTTTGGCATTCAAAGCCCCTTACAACCTGCCTTCTCCTACCTTGCCAGTCTTCTTACACCCTTCTCTCCCCCACCATGTAATTTGGGGCCCAGTGACACTGGCCATGTTGTTCCTTGTCCACAATTTGCCATTTCCTGACCGGATATTTTCATTCGCTGCTCCCTATGCCAGGAATTCTCTCCCTCCTCATCTCCTCTTCCTGGCTTCCCTGATACCCTTCAAGTCTCAGCTACAGTCTCATCTTCTGCAAGAAGCCTTCTCCAATCCTTTTTAATCACAGTGCCTTCTCTCAGAAATAATCTCTTTTTTTTCTTTTAAAATTATTTTTATTGATGTTGGTGTTACAGTTTGGACAACCGATAAACACATTGATGGAAATCTGCAGAGATAGATAGCTGATAGACATAATACTTGTTACATACATTTACATAAAGCCTTTTGAGGAAAAAAAGTAATCTTAGTATCAGAACCTACTTATTCCTTTTTAAAAAATATTTTATTTTTAATTTATGGAATAAAATAAGCATTTCAGTACAATAAAAAGATGATTGTACATGAAACTGCACATCTGCTGTGCACAACTTTCAAAACAAATCCAGGGAGGCGGAGCCAAGATGGCGGAGTGAAAGCAGTGACTTGCTTGAGCTCTCCCCCAAACCCCTCCAAATACTCATAAAAAATGGCTCTAAACAAATTCTGAAGCAGCAGAACCCACAAAAAGACAGAGTGAAACAAATTTCCAGCCCAAGACAACCTGGATGATTGATCAGAAAGGTGTATCGTGCCGGGCTGGGAGCGCAGCGCAGCACGGCGTGCGTGCACAGGCCACAGCGTGGGCGCGCAGGCTGCAGCAAACCTGGAGCAGGCCTCAGAGGACTGAATCTCGGGCAGCTGTGGAGGTTTCCAGACTCCTCAATCCACCAATGCCAAAGACAAATTAGAAGGTCAGTGGGAAAAGTCTGTTTCTGTCGGTGGTCAGAGAGGAAGCGGGGGGTTCTCCATTCTCAAGAGCATGGCCCTGGGGCGTGGGGGGGGCAGCTGCTTCCTGAGCTTCCGGCCCACAGACTGAGGGGGAATCCAGTGGCTGATCAGAGAGGGACTGCAGGGATCTCTTTGCCAGTGCTGAGGCAGGAATCTCTTGTTTTGCCCATGTTTGGATCTGGGCCACAGTTCTGGCAGCGGTGCTGGGGTGAGGAGGAGCGCTGGCTTAGTGGAGCTTGTAGTGGCTGTGGAGAGGAACCCCTACCTCACAGTTACAGGACAGAAAGGAATACTTGTGTGCAGGCCAGGAAAGGAGTAAACACCTCCCCTTATCATACCACCTTGGAAGAACTGAAAATTTACAGGTCCCTACAAGTATCTCTGAAAACAGCTGTACAAACCCCGAAGCTTGGGACAGTACATTCTCCACATTGGAAGCAGATCTACCTTAACAAAGAGTTTAAAACTCAAGTAATTGGCCGGGATCATGAGCAAGCAGCACAAAAAGAGTCAGACTACATTATCTTACTTTGGTGACAAAGAAGATCAAAATATACAACCAGAAGAAGACAACAAAGTCAAAGCCCTACATCCAAAGCCTCCAAGAAAAATATGAATTGGTCCCAGGATGGAAGAGCTCAAAAAGATTTTGAGAAGCAAGTTAGAGAAGTAGAGGAAAAACTGAGAGTGATGCTAAAGGAGACCCAAAAAAATACTGAAGAAAATAACACCTTAAAAAATAGCCTAACCCAAATGGCAAAAGAGGTCCAAAAAGCCAATGAGGAGAAAAATGCCCTAAAAAGCAAAATTGGCCATGGAAAAGGAAGTCCAAAAGCTTACTGAAGAAAATACTTCCTTAAAAATTAGAATAGAGCAATTAGAAGATAGTGACTTTATGAGAAATCACGACACAGTAGAACAAATCCAAAAGAATGAAAAATTAGAAAACAATGTGAAATATCTCATTGGAAAAACAACTGACCTGGAAAATAGATCCAGGAGAGAGAATTTAAAAATTATTGGACTATCTGAAAGCCATGATCAAAAAAGAGCCTAGACATCATCTTTCAAGAAATTATCAAGGAAAACTGCCCTGATATAGTAGAACCAGAGGGCAAAATAGAAATTGAAAGAATCCACAGATCTCCTCCTGAAAGAGATCCCCAAAGGAAAACTCCTAGGAATATTGTAGCCAAATTCCAGAGTTCCCAGGTCAAGGAGAAAATATTACAAGCTGCCAGAAGGAAACAGTTCAAGTACTGTGGAACACAATCAGGATAACACAAGATTTAGCAGCTTCTACATTAAAGGACCGCAGGGCATGGAATATAATATTCCGGAGGGCAAAGGAGATAGGATTACAACCAAGAATCACCTACCCAGCAAAACTGAGTATAATCCTTCAGGGGAAAAAATGGTCATTCGGTGAAATAGAGGACTTTCAAGCATTCTTGATGAAAAGACCAGAGCTGAATAGAAAATTTGACTTTCAAATACAGGACTCAAGTGGAACATGAAGAGGTAAACAGGAAAGAGAAATCATAAGAGACTTATTAAGATTGAACTGTTTACATTCCTGCATGGAAAGATGATATTTATAACTCATGAGACCTTTGTCAGTATCAGGGTAGTTGGAGGAAAAAAATTATATGTATATAAGATAGATAGATAGAGGGCACAGGGTGAGTTGAAGATTAAGGGGTCATATCTGGAGAATAAAATTAAGGGATGAGAGAGGATTATACTCAGAGAAGAAGAAAGGGAGAGGTAGAATGGGGTAAATTATCTCACAAAAAAACCAGAAAAGTCTCTTACAGTGGAAGGGGAAACAGGGGAAGGTGAGAGGGAATGAGGGAATCTTATTCTCATAGGATTTGGCTTAAGGAGGGAATAACATACACATACACATTCAATTGGGTATGGAAATCTGTCTTACCCTATAGGAAAACAGGGAGAAGGGGACAAGAGAGCAGGGGGATGATAGAGAGGAGGGCAGATTGGGAAAGGGGTTAATCAGAAGTAAATACTTCTGAGGAGAGACGGTGTCAAAAGAAAGAATAGAGTAAATGGGAGGGCAGGATAAGATTAAGGGAAATAGAGTTAGTTTTTCACAACATGTCTACTATGGACGTGTTTTGCATAACTGCACATGTACAGCTTATATTGAGTTGCTTGCCTTTTCAATGAGGGTGGGTGGGGAGGGAGGAAGAGAGAAAATTTGAAACCTAAAGTTTTAAAAACATATGTTTAAAAAAATGTTTTCACATGCTACTGGGAAATAAATATAGGAAATGGGGTACCGAAGTCTATCCTGCCCTACAGGAAAATAGAAGGGGAAGGGGATAAGAGAAGGGGAGAGAGATAGAAGAGAGGACAGAGTAGGGGAAGGGATATTCAGAATGCATGCCATCTTGGGGTGGGGGGGGGGGAGATGGGGTGAAAATTTGGAACTCAAAAACTTGTGGAAGGGAATGTTGAAAACTAAAAATAAATAAATTTATATTTAAAAAAAAATTGAACCACTTAACCAGCAGTAGCACTTCCAGGGCTGTATCCCAAAGAGATCATAAAAGTGGGAAAGCACCCACATGTACAAAAATATTGATAGCAGCTTTTTCTGTGGTGGCAAAGAATTGGAAATTGAAGGGATGCCCATCAATTGGGGAATGGCTGAACAAGGTTGGTATATGAATGTAATGGAATACTATTGTGCTATAAGAAATGATGAGCAGGTGGACTTCAGAAAAACCTAGAAAGACTTGTATGGTCTGATGCTGAGTGAAGTGAGTGGAACCAGGAGAACATTGTACACAGTAACAGCCACGTTGTGTGATGACTAATACTGATAGACTTAACCCTTCTCAGCGATACAAACATCTAAGACATCTCCAAAGGCCTCATGATGGAAAATGCTATCCACATCCAAAGAAGGAACTATGGAGTTTGAATGCAGATCAAAGCATACCATTTGTTATTTTTTTTCCTTCTGTTGTGTTTTGTTTCCTCTTTCTGGTGGTTCCTCCTATTGGTTTTAATTCTTACTTACAACATCGCTAATGTGAAAATATGTTTAATAGGAATGTATTTGTGTAGCCTATATAAAACTCAAAAGCTTATGGAAGTGTTTGTTGATAAATCAAAATAAATTAATTAAAAATTAAAAAAAACAAAAAAACAACAAAAAAAAACAAATCCAGGAACCATATGAAGAAAATTATGAAAAGACCTTTTCATGCAAATAAAATCAGATTTAAATAATTGGAAAAATATTAATTGGTCACAGGTAGGCCAATATAATAAAAATGATGACTTCACTCTAATTTATATATTTAATGCTGTCCCAATTAAATTAACAAAAATAATTTACTGAATACTGAATTTTAAATCTGAATTACTGAAAAAAATAACAAAATTCTTTTGGAAAAAATAAAAAGTCAAGAATATCAAAGAAACTAATGAAAAAAATGTAAAGGAAGGAGATTTAGCAGATCTTAAACCATATTATAAGGTAGTAATTATCAAAACTCTCTGATATTGGCCAAGAAATAGAAAGGTAGAGCAGTGGAATAGAGTAGACATACAATTTACAATAGCAAATAAACATAATCTTGTATTTGATAAATATAAAGACTTAAGATTCTGTGATAAGCATTCATTATTTGATAAAAAAAATTGTTGGGAAAACTGGAAAGCAATAAGGCAGAAACTGGGCATGGACCAATATCTCATACCATTTCTGAAGATAATGTCAAAATGGATACATGGGGGCAGGTAGGTGGTACAATGGATAGAGGACCAACCCTGGATTCAGGAGGACCTGAGTTCAAATCTGGTCTCAGACATATAACACTTACTAGTGTGACCTTGGGCAAGTCACTTAACCCCATTGCCTAACACCCCCCCCAAAAAAAAGCAAAATGAATACATACATAGGTAAAAAGAGAAATTTTACAAGAAAAGTAGGACATAGAACATATTACTTCTCAGGCTTATCGACAGGTGAACAATTTATGAATAAACAAGAGATAGAGAGCTGAATGAGGTATAAAATTGATAATTTCAATTACATTAAATTAAAATGTTTTTGTACAAATAAAGCAAATGTAGCCAAAATCAGAAGGAAAGCAAAAAATTGGGAAAAATATTTTATAGACAATTTCTCAGATAAAGGTTTCATATCTCAAGTATATAAAGAACTTTGTCAAATCTAAAAGAATATGAGTCATTTCCCAATTGATAAATGGTCAAAGGATGTGAACAGACAGTTTTCCAATGAAGAAATCAAAACAATTTGTAGTTATATGAAAAAATGCTCTAAATCATTATTGATTAGAGAAATGCAAATTAAAACAACCTTTAGATGTCATTTTACACTACCAGATTGGCTAAAATTCTCTCTAATTTATCCTGTCTATATCTCATCTGTGTATACTTATTTACCTCTTGTCACCCCCTTAGACTGTGAGCTCCTAGACGAGGATTGTTTTTGCTTTTTTTTTTTGAATTCCCAGCACTTTCACTGTGCGTGGCACATAGTTGGTGTTTAATAAATGCTTCTTGCCTTGCCTTGCTTTTCCTTAACCTATAGGTATCTATCTCTTTCTAGTTCTTCCCCCTTTTCCCCCAGAGTAATATATTTCATTGCTTGTGTTTTCATTAGCTGCAGTGACAGATTTAAACACCAGTTGTATTTTCTCTTGTCTGGCTTGTTTACAAAACAAACAATCTGCTCCTGTCTGTTATTATTGCTGTTGTTGTAAAGCTTCGATTTTTTTTTTTTTATTGAACGTTCATCTTTTTTTCCGCTGAGGTTTAAGCTCAAGTTTCAGGATAGGTCACCTTGGATTGTTGCTTGAATTTCTTTGCTCTTTGGACTCAACTTATTAATGAATAACTTAAACAATTATCAATACATTAATAATGAATCGATGATGGATAATTATTAATAAGATTAATTCCTTCCCCTTTCTGAAGTTTCTGATGGATGCAAAAATTTTCTGTTTTTCAAATTGATTTTACTTTATATTTGAAAGTCTTTCTCCCGGCTGATTGCAGAATTTATTGTTTCTTGTTGGAATTATTGAATTTCACTGTTATGTGCCAGAGTTTTCAGCATAGGCTTGTTTGGTTTTTTTCCTTTCTGGAGGTGAACTGTGGATTCTTCTATTGGCATTTGATTTTCTGTCTTCACATTTGGGCCTTTTTGTTGTATTCTTTCTTGCATGACCATACCCAGGTTTTTTTGACTTACTGTTTTCTTCTGGGAGTTCTGTGATCCTCAAGTTCTCTCTACGTATCCTGTCTTTGGGATCAATATGTTTTCCTCCTCTTTTCACCCTTCATTCAGTGCTCGTATCTTGTTTCTATCCCTACAGCATTTTTCACCTCTGGCCCCTTCTCTTTGTTCAGATAGCCACCCTTCATATTCTCATCACCTTCACCAGGACTATTGGCACGACCCCATAGCTGGTGTTGTTGCATCGTCTCTCCCATTCTAGCTCATTTCCCACACAGCGACAAAAGCTTTCTCAAATACAGGTTTGCTTGTGTTGATCTCCCCACCTGAGACACTCCAGTGGCCCCTTACCTTTGTCTAAGATCAAATATAAACTTCTCAGCTTATGTTTAAAGCTCTGTCTAGTAGCTAGCCTCAGTCTCTCTTTCCAGGCTTATTCCATATCGCTCCCCTTCATGTACACTATGGTTTAGCCAAGATGTCCTTTTGACTTTTTCTCCTACATGCCTGTCCAATTTCCCTGTCTGTGACTTTGCCCAAGATCGCCCTCCTCCTGGCCTGGAATTCACTAACTCCTCACCTCTGCATCTTAGAATCTCTGCTTTTCTTCAAGTCTCAGCTCAGGCATTACCTTCTCTCTATGAAGACATTTCTCATCATCCCCAGCTGCTAATGTCTTCCTCCCAAAATTATTGTATTCTATAACATTTTGTTTTATACTCTCATATGCTCATGTGGTTTCCTCCATTAGGATGTAGTTCCTTGTTGTCTTTGGGACCGTATTCCCAGAGACTGGAACTTGCTGATTGATAATCATTTTCAAAAATACTGCTCAGCAGTGTACTTATTCTCCACTAGCATTGCATTGTATTGTATGATCTTCAACCAGTCGATGCCTAAGAATTGTTTTAATTTGCAACTTCTAATTATTAAACAGTTTGAAATTTTTTTCAGGTGGTTATTGATAATATTTTGAGAATTGCTTATTCATCAATTGATCAGTATGGCATTTATTAGGTCTCTAATATGTGACTGGCAGCTAGGTGATGCAGTGGATAGAGTCCTGGACTTGGAGTCATCTTCATGAGTCCAATCTAGCCTCAGACACTTACAAGTTGTGTGACCCTGGACAAGTCACTTAACCATGTTTGCCTCGGTTTCCTCAACTGTAAAATGAGCTGAAGAAGGAAATGGCAAACCACAAACCCAAAATGGGGTCATGAAGAGTTGGCCATGACTGACAAAATGACTGAACAACGATAACAACATCAATAACAATATGTGATAGGCATGATAGCACCGTACTGTACTGGTGACAAAAAAGAATAAATGAAGCCAACCCTGACTTTAAGAAGTTTATAGTCAGTAGAGAGAGGCAACACACATACTATAAGCATATATGAAACATAAAATAAATACAAGTTTGTGTGTGTATTGAGGCAAAGCAGCTGGGGGATTAGAAAAGGCTTTATGTAAGAGGTGGAATTAGAGCTCAGCTTTGAAGGAGGCTAGGGATTTGAAGAGGCAGACTTTTGCACAGGCTGGCAGATGTGCCTGGAATGCATCGACCTCTCATGAGAAGCTCCTTTGACCCAGCTGTGGAGAGTGTGAAGGAGAGTAATGTAGAATAAGGCTAGAAAGGTAGGTTAGAGCCAGATTGTGAGGGGCAGAGGACTTTTTATTTCATCCTAATGAACTGCTACAACTTATTCAATAGGGAAGTGATGAGGTCAGACCTGAACTTTAGGCAAGTCACTTTGGCAGCTGGATGGAGAATGGATTGGAGAAGAGAAAGACTTGAAGCAAGGAGGTAGATTAGGAGGCTATTCAATGAATCAATAATAACCATTTATGAAGTGCTTGTCAATCACTGTGGGAGGCACTGGGCACGTGAAAAAAAGACTAAAACTATCCCTGCCCACATAGCTCTTACTCTTTAGACCTCCAGTGCACACAGAGGTATATTCAAAGTAAATATGAAATACTTTGTGATGAGGAGGTGCTAACAGCTGTGGTGGGAGGTGGGGAGGGTGGATTCAGGAAAAATGTCATTCAAGTAGATGGTGGCAATTTAGCTGAGTCTTGAAGGAGACTTGGGATTCTTAGAGCTGGAAATGAGAAGGACCAGGTGGTTTGGAGGGCTATGTGAGTGGAAGAAAATGGGGTGAGGTAGGACAGATGCTGTGGAGAGAGTATCAACCAGACTCGGCCACTGATTAGAGATGGGCAGAGAGGGAGAGTGAGGAGTAGAGAATGATTCTAGGTGTCTAAGCTTGGTTAATGGAAGTATTATGGTACCTTTGACAGACATAGGAGAGTTTTGAGTAGGAGTGGATTTGGGGGAAGAAAATGAGTGCTGTTTTAGATATATTGGTGCCTCGGTTACACCCAACTGAAAATGTCCATTAACCATTGAGTGAGCTCAAACTTTTGACTATTTTGAGCATTTATCAAATGATCATAATCAGTCTTACTTTCACAAGTTTGTATCAGTGCTTTATAGATTTTGGATGTAAGATTTTCATCAGAAATAATATGTACAAAATTCTTTTCCCAATTTGTTTCTTTTCTTTTGATTCTGGAGGCATTGCATGTTGAGGGCAGATGTTTCATTTCACCTTTGAATCCTCAGTACATCATTTCTCTTTATCACAAGGATACAGATAGAAGAAAAGATGGCCTGCCCTGTGATCTTCCCAGATGCTCGCAACTTCCACCTCTTCACTCCCGATTCCCTGGCTATGATTGAGAAACTGATTGCTGCAGAGAAACTGAAGAAGAGTGCCCAAGACTCATCAGTTTTTGAAGCCTCTCCTCGGCCTCAGCTTGACTTGAAAGTATCTAGGAAGCTGCCCAAGATTTATGGGGACATTCCTCCTGAGGTTGTGGGGAAGCCTCTGGAAGACCTCGACCCTTTCTATGTGAACCACAAGGTATGCCCAGGGAGGGCGCTAGGGGTAAAGGGGTTGGGGTATAGTTCCTAACTGTGTTTTTATGGCTGTGGAGTCAGTGGCCTTGGGGTTCTCACCCTCATCTTCCTAGTTCCAGACCGTGCCCCTCTTTTCAGGGTGTTTCTTAGAGTGGAAATCTGGGCTAGTAACAGAGGGATAAAGCAGGATAGAGAAGCAAAAATTTTACTAGTTTTGGTGAACAGAGAATTAAATTGCGAGTCATAAGACTGAGGTTCTTAGTTTGACTTCATGTCTTTCTTTTCTGAATTAAAAAATTAATTAAAGGTGAGAAAACACAGTAAGAAAAACAGCAGAACCTTTAACTGAATTAAAAGGAAAGAAAAAAGATTGTAAAGGCTCAAGGCCTGTCTCCTTACTATAAAATGGGGCTAATAATACCTGTCTTGTCTCTTTCACAGTTTTATTCAATCAGTTAAACAAAATATTTGTTAAGTTTTTACTATGTGCCAAACACTGACACAGAGAAAAATGGAAAACATTCTAATGGGGGAATCAACATGTACATATACATATAATTTATATATATTATATTATGTCATATATTATATATATATATATATATATATATATATATATATATAATTTAGTCTGCATTTGCAGGCTAAAATTAACTTTAGTGGAGATGGCCCTGGCAGCTGGGAGGGGAGGGTTGGGAGAAGTCTCCTGAAGGAAGTATCATTTGAACTGTGACTTGAAGGAAGCCAGGGATTTGGAGAGGCAGATGTAAGGAGGGAGAATATTTTATGTATAGGATATGGCCAATACAAAAGTCTGGAGACATCTAAAAGATGGAGTATAATATATGACAAAAAGAAAAGTGTATTGCAAATGATAAAAGCTATAGAAATATGAGCTATTTTCAGCCATTGAGATTTTTAAAACTCAGTTTTCTTTTTATTTTCAGTTCCAAATTCTCTCCCTCCACTCAATCCCCTCTCCTACTCATCGAGAAGGCAAGAAATGCAATAACCATTATACATATGAAGTCATACAATCATATTTCTGCATTAACCACAATTTTTAAAAAACCAAGGAAAAAAGAGCAAAATATATGCTTTAGTTTGTACTCTATCTATCTGGAGGTGGACAGCAGCATTTTTTACCATGAGTTCTTTGGAATTATAAGGGATCAGAATTGTGAGGGTCAGAATTACTAAGTCTCATAATGGATTAGCTTTCAAATATTGTTATTACTGTGTAAGTTGTTCTCCTGGTTCTGCTTATTTCACTTTGCATCAGTTCATATAAGTATTCCTAGATTTTGACCATTTATCACTTGGAGAATGGCTCTTAGTCTTACAAATTTAGCTCAGCTATTACATATTTGAGAAATTAGACCTTTACCAGAGAAACTGCAGATATTACCCCTTAGTTTCCTCTTTTTCTTCTAATTTTGACTATATTAGCTTTATTTGTGCAAAAATTTTAAATTTTATGTAATCAGAGGGAATGGTTTTAGAGGAAAGATAATGAGTTCCTTTTTGGACATATTGAGTTATTGAAGGAAATATTATTAGCAATAACCATAAAATAACATCCTCACCTTTTTTTTTTTTGGCTAGGCAATGGGGTTAAGTGACTTGCTAGTCACACAGCTGTTGTTATGTTGCTAGTCACACACACACTGCACCACCTAGCTGCCCCATCCTCACCTTTTTCAAAGTAGAAATAGATGGTTACCAGAAGTATTTAGGTTAGACTGAAAGGGACATGTTCTCTCAGCAGGAGTTAGTGTTTGGTGCGGGTTGTTAAATGAGATCTTAAAGCTACTTCCCTTAAAAATTTCAAGAACAGAATAGATAAGTAGACAGTTCTAGGGTAGTTCTCTTTAGAATTTGGAGCTGGAACACATGATCTCTCAAGATGCTTTCCTGCTTCTATGATTCAAAAAACTGATCAAAGAACTGATTATCCTTCATACAAAAGCTAATGCTTCCTTGGAATCACATCTTTAGGTTGGATAGTCAAGAAATGAAATTATGCCCAATCTTGGTTTCCGTTGTAATCATGTGTTCTTACTGCCTAGTTCTAAGCAGGTTTTTGATGCTTCCTTTAATTTTCTTTACTCCTGCATCATTAAATATATTCCCTGTTGTTTGTGCCTTTCAGACGTTCATGGTGTTGAACAAAAAGAGGATCATCCACCGCTTCAGTGCCAAGCCAGCCTTATTTATTCTCGGACCTTTTAATCCAATCAGGAGATTGGCTGTTGGCATCTCAGTCCATTCATATCCTTTCATTAACCTTCTTTCTCCCCTTGCTTCCATTACCAGTCAGACACCATCCTTGATTTACTGAATGGGTGGCCATGTGCCATCATCAGGAGCTCCATAGGAGTGGGTAATTGAGAATTCACATGCAGAGTATGAATTTTCAAAGTCAAGTAAGTGATGTGATTGCATGTAACGTTATGGAGACTAAGGTCAGTAACTTTCGTAATGGTAGCCTTGCACCAATATCCAGGCATGCTTTAAATGACATCTGAAAACACCTTTCAAAGATATCAGGCGTTAGCGTCGTTGGTGTTGATGAGGACTCTCCCACCTGACTTCTTGGTGTAAGGACAACAAAAAGGTCTGTTTGTTTTTTTCTTGAATTGATATTGGGGAAGATGGGAGTAATCAGAGACTGCGACCACTGTCGGGGGTGAGACAATGATAACACTTAACAGTGAGAAGGCAGATTTATTCAGGTTTTATACATTTGCACGGAAAAGCACATCATCATCACTGTCATCATAGCTAGCATTTATGTGGCACTCTATATGTGTTATCTCATTTTGATTCTCCCAACAACCGTAAGGTAGGTATTATTGTTATCCCTATTTTATGTAACAAATAAGGAATGAGTTGAACCCCCAGGGAAGAAAGGAGAGATTAAGAAAACACTTTGTAAACCCAGATGAATTCCAAGTCACCAGAGCCTGATGACCAAGATAGTGTTTGTGCACTGAAAGAGCTCACAATGGACTGACTGAGCTACCAACAGTGATCTTTGAAAGGCTGAGCCAAATGGCAGATGTAGCATAGGTTGTAAAAGGGGCAAATGTTTCTGATTTTCACAAAGTGCAATAAGAATGGTCCAATCTCACAGAGTTTTAAAGGCGATGGTTATAGAATATCTAGGAAAAAATAGGTGATTATCACAAAGATTCCATATAACTTCATCAAAAACAAGTCATGCCAGATTGATGTCATTTCCTTTTTTGGCAATATTAGCAAATTGCCTTATGTCAGGGAAATGCCATAGATATAATTACCTAGATTTTAGTGAAATGTTTGGCAAAGTCTCTTAACTTTTCTTGTGGAGGAGATGTGAACAAGATGATATTACATTCTGGCAAAGTCAAAATTGATTGAATGGCTAGATCCCAAAAGTATGCATTAATGATTTGATGTTGGCTTGCAAACAGGTCTCTACTGGAATATCCCAAGGATCTGTCTTTAGCACTGTGCTAGTTAACATTTAATCAGCAGCTTGGAGAAAGGTATTGATGGCGTGCTTATCAAATTTGCAGATGATGCAAAATTATGATGCATCACTAATGGGTCCAAAAAGATCATGACAATTCAGAATGTTGGGCTAAACCTGATAAAAGAACTATAAATATAAAATCTTACACTTGGGGTTAAAATTGAACTTCACAACTATAAGATTACTTTCATCTAAGTGCTTTCTGAGAGAGAGAGAGAGAGAGAGAGAAGAGAGAGAGAGAGAGAGAGAGAGAGAGAGATTGAGAGAGAGTATTTATTGCATTTATTAAGCTCTTACTACGTGCCAGACACTGGGCTAAGCATGGGGGGTTAACAGTATAAGCAAGCAAGACCATGTGTATCCTCAAGGAGCTTATATTCTCATGGGGAAGACAACAGAGAGCAGAAGGAATCTATGTGGTGGCAAGGCAGTTGGTGAGGAGGAGACAGCTTTGAAGAAGTCTGGAGGGGAGTTGTATGCCTGGGGCCACTCCCCAAAATAGTGGTCTAGAGCAGTGGTGCCAAACTCAAATACAAACAGATCCATGCAGCTGCAAATTGACTTAGAAAGCCACAAGTTAACATTTAATCTGTGTTGTATTTTATTTATTTTGTTAAACATTTCCCAATTATATTTTAATCTGGTTCTGGCTATACCTGGGAATTTTGAGTGGCCTCTGGTCTAATGTATTAGTTGCCTCTGGCTATTTTTGTTCTGTTTTTTCCCTCTTCCAACAGTCATTCCCCTTGGCTTAGAAAATAGAAACAAAATAATATTGAGAAGCTCTGCCTTTTCTGTCAGTTGTCCTTGTCCCATCCATCTGAGCAGTGGGTCCCATCCTTTCCTTGATTTTTTCTTCACCAGAAAGAATGACTTATTCTTTTTTTTGGCTTGCTTTTTGCTTTTCAGCTTTAGATCATTCTAGACATTAACACTTCTAACACTATTCTTACAGAGCCCCGCCATGCATACATGACATGTATTCTTCCTCGGTTACCTGTCCTTGTTTCTACTTCCTGTACCCATCTGTAAGAAACTGAAGTTGCTTGGTCAGTTCCCTATATGTCTGCGTTGGGGGTCTTTGGACATTGATTTTTCTTTATCAGAATTGCTTCTTTTTATGTATTCAAAATTTCATTCTAGGTTGACTTTCCCTGTAGAATTTTAGCCCATAGGATCCTCCTTATCTTTCCAAATGAGTTTTTGGGAGTCATTGGGTTTTTTTTTTGACTTAGGAAGATTATTATTTTTTAGAAATTAGATTCTTTTATTCCAAGGAGAGACAAAGTTTGATGAGGAGAAGGGGGATTAGGTTGGTGGGAAGGATGAGAGAAGAAAGTACAGGCAGATGGGGCTTTCATTGTTTCAGGGGAGGAAAGTCAGTTGTGAGATTGCTGGGCAAGAGAGAGAGGTGGGCATACTGCAATGGGAAAGAATTAGTGGAGTTGACTTTGCCATTAGGCAATGCCACAAACAAGTGATGTCCTGTGTGACATGATGAATGGGTAACAACATGATGAATGTTACAGGTTGACGTTTGTAGGATGCCAGCAAGATGGACATGGTACTCAGAACCAGGAACCAGCCAAAGAATTTTGTAGAAGAAGATTTTGTGGGAAGTCATTAATGAACCAATAGATTCGTAGAGTGTCCCTCTGTGTGTCCAGTCTTGTGATAAGCACTGTGGGGGGAGGCAAGAGAAGAGGACAGGATTCCTTCCTCTGCAGATTATAAAGCCTATAGACTAGCACACATGGGATCTTAAGAATGATATATGACCGGAGCTGAATTGTGTGGTCCGTGCCACATTTGCTGTAGAAGGCTGGGAAGAGATAAGGATGAGACGAGGTTGGAGTAGTTAGCTTCAAAGAATAGCTAGGACGTGAGCTTGAATATAAATATTGGAAAGTGTTATTGTTGGACCAAGTGGACAATGACAAGTAGCATGGTGCAGTGGATTTGGAGTTTGGTCAACCTGGATTCAATTTCTAGGTTTGGCATGTATTTTCTTATGTGATCCTAGGCAAATCACATTACATTTTAGTGTCTCAAGCAACTTTCTATGATTATAAATTACAGAATATTTGACAATCTGTCTTGATTAAGGGAATTTCTTCTCCAGGAGTTCAGGGATTGATAGAAAAATCCAATGGCAGTGAATCCTCAAGGACAGTCCTAGAGAAAAGCAAGAAGACAGCAAAGAAGATGAGGGTCTGGCACAATTTTTTCAAGTGATAAGAATTATTCACTAGCAATTGTTGCCTCAGTTGAATAGAAGCTTCTGGGCTAAAACTAGGGTAGGCCAATCAGAGCTTTGCCCTAGGGTATCAGATTTAGAGGGTAATGAATAAACTTTCAGTGTCCACTAGACAGTTTGATAAGGTACAAGGAATCACCACATTCCTATGGTGTTAGCCTAGCCCTAGGCCCTTTCCAGTATTGGCTTTCCATCACTCATTCTTCTTAGCTTACTGGTCAAGGCCAGGAAGTTGGAATACTTCTCCCCATTGCCACTTTCTGTCACTCAGTAATCTCTCCTGTTTTGAGGTTTGTGCAGTCCATATCTACCATCCAACCAAAATCCTGGTAGTCTGTTTACAGACCTCTAGGTCCCTCCTCTTCCTGTCTCAATGGAGTTAGTACTTGGCTCAGAATTTTTCTCCCCTCTCCAGCTCCTGCCCTCTGAAACCCTATAACTATCATTTTCTCAGCCTACTAATTTCCTCTAATGTATGACGTTCCCTCCACCTCAGCCACATTAAAAAATAGTCGACCATGACACAAATGCATGACCTCTACGTTCAAGAATTCTGAGATCCCCTTATCCAACCTTATCCATTAGCCTTTTCTCTCTCCCTCTTCCTTCCCTTATCAAACCCTACTCTTCATCTGTGCCATGACCCACAATCCCTTAGTCCCTCTCCCATGCTGTCTTCTCTGCACTAGCCAGTGCCTCCTCTTTTCCTCATTTGACCCCCTTGGTGGATCAGTTAAACTATACAGTGCTCCTCTACTGAATCCCTAGCCCCCTCACCATGTCACTAATTATGCTCTGCCGACTCTCAGCCTTGGATCACTCCCACCATCCACCACCTGTCCTCCTACACATGCCTGCTGAACAAAGGTGGAGGAAATCATGCAACCATTTTGACCAGGCCCACACAACCTCAGTTGGGCCCTCTTTGTTGCTAAGCAATCCTGCTGCACCTGCCTTATCAGCTCACTTCCCCACTCTCCACAGTGACTCTTCTAAACTTCTAAACTCTGAGCTGAGAACCTTGAGGCCATTCACCTTGACCTCCCCTTCTCCCCTCTTCTCACCTCCTATGCCTTCTGCCACTATGTCCTCCTTTACCCCTATCTTCCATGCAGAGGTAGTGCTGATCCTTACCCAGACAAGCCCCTCTGCCTACACAAATGATACCCTTCCATCCCCTTCTTCTCCAGTGGATTGCCCCCTCTATCACCCTTACTCTATTACTTATCTTTGATCTCTCCCTGTCTGCTAATTTCCTTCACATCTGCTTCCATTGGAAATTCACATGTCTCCCCCATCCTGAAAGAACCCTCACTTCATCCTTCCATCCTCAATAACTATCAACTTATATCTCTTCTGCCATTTGTGTCTCAAATTCCTTGAGAAGGCCATCTGCAAAAAGGGCCGCCATTTTTTCTCCTCTCACTCTTTTCTTAACCCCTTACAATCTGGCTTTTGATTTTCATTTCAGCCAAACTGCTCTCTCCAAAGTGACCAATGACCTCTTCATTGCCATATCCAGTGCCCTTTTGTCAAACCTCTTTCTCCTCGACCTCTCTGCAGCCACTGATACTGTTGACCACCCTCTCCTCCTTTATATTCTCTTCTATCTCCTTGTTTCTCTCTTGGTTCGCCTTCCTATCTGACTGCTTCTTCCCAGTTTCCTTTGCTGGATCCTCATACAGATTGTGATTTTTAACCATGGGTGTCTCACAGGGTTCTGATCTAGGCCCTCTTCTTTTCTCCCTCTATACTACTTCACTTGGTGATGTCATTGGCTCCCAGATTCAATTGATATCTCTATACTGATAATTCTCAAATCTACCTTTCCTGCCCTAACCTCTCTGCTGACCTCCAGTCTCACATCTCCATACGACAACTTCAATTGTACATCCAGTAGACATTTTAAACTTAACATGTTGAAAATGGAATTCATTATTCCTCCCCAGACCTTCCTCCTCCCTAATTTCCCCATTACTGTTGAAGGAATCACTATCTTCCCAGTCTCCCATACTCACAGCTTAGATGTTGTCTTCACTAGCTCTCATTCTCTTTCTCTATCTTGTCACCAAAGTTTTTTTTAAATTTGTCCCTTGCACCATCTCTTTAAAAAATTTTTTTTATGCACCATCTCTTGACTATGCCCTCTTTTCTCCTCTGACACTCCCCCCACTGTGGTGCAGACCCCCATAATCTCATGCCTAGGCTACCACAACAGCTGCTGATGGGTCTGCCTGCCTCAAGTCTTGCCCCACTCCAATACATCTTCCATTCAGAGATCAAGGTGATTTTCCTAAAGCACAAGATTGATGATGTCACCCTCCTCAATAAACTCCAGTGGTTTCCTATCACCTCCAAGATCAAATGCAAAATCCTTTGTTTGGCATTCAAATCCCTTTATACCTACCTACCCCCATAGTCTTCTTAAGCCTTATTTCCTGCCACTTAGTCTTCAATACAGTGACATGGAACTGGCTGTTACATGAGCAAGACCCTCTGACTCTGGGCTCTGGGAATTTTCTCTAGCTTTTCCCCAAGCCTGGAGTGCTCTACCTCCCCATCTCAGCCTCTTGGCTTCCCTGGCTTCTTTCAAATCATGACTAAAGTCCATCTTCCCCAAGCCTTCCCCAGCCCTTCTTAATTCTAACGCATTCTTTCTGTTAGTTATTTTCTTTTTAATACGGCATATAGCTCGTTTGTACATATTGGCTTGTGCCAGTATGTATCCCATTAGATTGGAGCCTCCTTAAGGGAAGGGTTTTTTGCCTCTTTTCATGTCCTCAGAACTTAGCATGGTGCCTGGTGCATAGTAGGCACCTAATAAATGCTTATTGACTGACTAATGGTATACGGACATTAACAAGGCTGCCAGACCTTGGAGCACACTCCTCTGCCTAGGGGTTGCAGTGGATAGAATGTTGGGCCTAGAGTCAGGAAGACCAACTTCAAATCCAGCCTCAGACACTTAACTTACTAGCTGCGTGACACCGGGCAAGACATTTAACCTCTGTTTGCTTTCTTTTTCCCAACTATAAAATGTGGATATGAATAGTAGCTTCTTCCCACGGTTATTGTGAGGATTAAATGAGATAATATTTATAAAGTGCATATCACCGTGTCTAGTACAAAGCAGGTGCTTAATAAATGTTTGTTTCCCTCCATCTCTCCTCTTTTCCTTCCTTCCTCCCTCCCTCTATTTTTTCCTTTCTTCCTCCCTTTTCCTCCCTTTTTCCTTCCTCCATTTCTTCCTTCTTTCCTCCCTCCCTTTTCCTCCCTTTTCTCCTTCCTTCCTTCCACCCTTCCTTTTTCCTTCCTTCCTCCCTCCCTCTATTTTTTCCTTTCTTCCTCCCTTTTCCTCCCTTTTTCCTTCCTCCATTTCTTCCTTCTTTCCTCCCTCCCTTTTTCCTCCCTTTTCTCCTTCCTTCCTTCCACCCGTCCTTCTTTCCTTCCTCCTCCCTCCCTCTATTTTTTCCTTCCTTCCTCCCTCCCTCTATTTTTTCCTTTCTTCCTCCCTTTTCCTCCCTTTTTCCTTCCTCCATTTCTTCCTTCTTTCCTCCCTCCCTTTTTCCTCCCTTTTCTCCTTCCTTCCTTCCTTTCTTCCTTGCACTTGTACCTCATATTTGTGTATGTGGATGAGCCTTGGTACCCAACTCTCTCTTTTTATGCTGATTGCAGGTGAGACCTGACCCCCAGATGAAGAGTGAGAGACTTTGGATCAAGGGGTGGAGAACCTGCAGCCTTGAGGCCACATGTGGCCTTCTAGGTCCTTGGGTGTAGCCTCTTGATTGAGTCCAAGTTTTACAGAACAAATCCTTTTATTAAGGAGGCTTGTTCTGTGAAGTTTGGATTTAGTCAAAGGGCCACACTTGAGGACCTAGCGGGCCATATGTGGCCTTGAGGCCACAAGTTCCCAACCCCTGGTCTGGACCCTCTTTCCAAGCACAAAAAGCATTGGGAACAGTGTTTACAGGAGCAATACCAAGCCAGGCAGGCTGCGTTGACACCCTCCTTGGCATAAGCTTACAATGAGCCTTACAGCTACAATGAGCCTCCAGGAAGACCTTGGATGGGTAGAGAGCAGCGAGAACTGAAGAGAGCTACATTGGCTATGTTCCTGTTTCTTTGTTCTTTACATGTTTTCTTGTGTCTTCCTTAACTGTACTGTTCATGTTATTCAGCATGTTCATCATATGCACTGTTATTGTCAACTGTGTCTTCATGGCTGCTGTGAAAGATGGCACTGTTAATAAATATGCTGAGTAAGTGTCTCCCCTGGATCCCTCTCCTCCAGGCGCTTACCCTTGCTTTCTTCTGTTTTTGTTTCCATAGTTTACTGAGAAAAGGCTAAGAGAGGAGAAACTGGATATTATTTTCCTCTAGGACACATTTGGATGTGATTTTTGGAAGATTTTTTATCTCCCAGGCCTCAGGGAGTGAATGTGACCACAGATGAATTTAAATCTCCTGAAACAACTTAGATGAAATGAAGTTTTCAGAAAATGTCTGAGTCTTTGCTGAATTGTTTCTTTAAAACAATTTGAGCTTTGAGGAAAACTATGGT
This sequence comes from Phascolarctos cinereus, assembly GCF_003287225.1. Lineage (NCBI taxonomy): Eukaryota > Metazoa > Chordata > Mammalia > Diprotodontia > Phascolarctidae > Phascolarctos > Phascolarctos cinereus. The sequence goes on from NW_027555847.1 coordinate 15,301,976, forward strand.
TTTAAACATTTATTATGCACTTGCTATACATAGTTCATTGTAGACAATGAGTGAAAAGATAAAGTTTAGACAAAACACTGAGCAGTGTTCTGTCCTTTAGGGTTATACAGCCTCCCTTTGTATCCCCTCTCTCCTTCCCCTCTGACCCAGAGTTGTCTGAGGATGCACAGAATCAGGCATCCAGTCAACATCATCTATTCGGCTTTGGCTGTCCCTCATCTCTGAAATGCACTTTCTTTCCATCTTTACCTCTTAGAATCTCTTGTTTCCTTGATGTCTTAGTTCAAATGCACTTTCTACATGAAGCCTTTCTTGATCTACCCACCTGCTAATTAATTTCCTCCTCAAGCCATCTGATATCCATGCTGTGTTATTATGGATAGACTTGATTACGTACATTATGTCTCCCTCATTGAACAAAAGGGGTTTTCCCTTTTATCTTTGTAGCCCCAAACACCTAGCATGTTTCTGGGCACATAATAAGTGCTTCATAAATGCCTGTGGATGATTTGATTGATGTGAAAACTGAGAATCAGGGTTATGTGACTTATTCAAGGTCACATATGTGGTAAGTAGCAGAGTTAGGATTCAAACCATAGTCATTTAACACAGAATGTGGTTGTGAATACCATGTAATTCTTTGGAGAATTTTTGGTTCATATCCTTACACTACTTATCTGTAGGGGATGGCTATTAGTCATACCTATGATTAATATATAACTATATATAAAACTGTCTATGTAACTATATATGTATTCATGCATATATATACATATAAGCACATACATACATGTATGCATATGTATGCATATATGTGTATATATACATATACATAGACATATATTTATCAGTAAATATATTATTTGCAGATCTTAGATACTGAAGCTTTCTCAGAAAAATTGAATACAAAGATTTTCCGTCCATTCATTCACTTCCTTCTTATCCTAGATGCCTTAATGTTGCCTGTGCAGAAACTTTTCAGTTTCATGTGATCAAAGTTATTTATTTTTCCTAATTGCCTCTTTCTCTTGTTTGGTTAAGCATACATCTCTTATCCATAGCTAGGAGAGGTATATCATCTGTTTCTCTTCTAATATTATATAGTATGACTTTTAATATTAAGGTCACATCCATTTACAATGTGCTGTGGAATATGGTGTAAGGTGTTGATCTGTGCCTAATTTCTGCCAGATCACTTTCCAATTTTCCCAGAAATTTTTTAAAAATCAAGAGTTTTTTTCCTAAGTAATTTCTGTTTTCCACTTAATCAAACACTGGATTATTAAGTTCTACTTTTTCCTGATTCTCCTCTCTCTAGTCTGTTCCATTGATCTTTATTTTTTTTAACCAATTCTAGATGGTTTTGATGACCAATGCTTTATAATAAAGTCTGAGGTCTGTAAGTGCTATTCTACCTTTGCCCTTACTTCTTTTAATCATTTCCTTGATATTTGAGATCTTTTATTTTTCCAAATAAAGTTATTATTGTATCAATTTGATGGGTATAGCATTAAAAGTATAAGTTAATTTTGGTAGTATTGTAATTTTTATTATATTGCCAGGGCCTAGCCATGAACACTAAATATTCCTCCAGGTATTTAGATTGTTCTTTATTTCTTTAAAGAACATTTTGTAAATGAGTCTATACAAGTCTTATGTGCATTGGTAAGTTGATCCCCAGATTATTGTTTAGTTCTTTAGTTGTGTCTGACACTTTGTGACCCCGTGGACTACAGCACACCAATACTGTCTATGGGGTTTTCTTGGCAAAGATACTGGAGTGCTTTAACATTCCCAGTGGAATCTAATCCCCACGTACTTTATGCATTTCATAGTTATTTGGAAAAGGAGTCCACTTTCTATTACTGCATCTTGGGTTTTATTGTTATATAAATAAGTTGTTGGTTTTTGAGAATTTATTTTGTGGTCTATAACTTTGCTAATGCTATTAATTGTCTCAATTAGTATCTTTGCTAATTCCCTAGGGTTTTTCAAGGGTAGCCACCCTATTGTCAGCAAATAGGGAAAATTTTATCTCCTCTTTATTGTTATTCCTTTAATTTTTTTTCTCTTCTCTTTTCTTTTTGTCCTCTCAGGTAGTCAGGTGGATCCCTCTTTCTTCTTCTCTGTTTCAACTAGTACTATTCATTAGTTTTCAAAATTCCATTTTCCACTCCTTTCCAAAAAGGATTTGTCTCCCTCTCCTCATTATCCATTTTCTCTTTCTGTTTCTCTCTACTGTTGCAAGTATATCCAGAATAGTATCAAATTATAGTGGAGAAAGTGGGCACCCTTGCTTCATTCCCATATTTACTGGACAAGGTTCTAGTGTATCCCCATTGAATATAATGCTTGCTTTTGGTTTTAATATTTTATGACTATACTTTGTAAGTTTATTTTTTTTAGCATTAAGAATGCTGTACATGGTCAAAGATTTTTTTTTTATCTATTGAGATGATTTTGATTGTTTTGGCTTTCATGGTAGTTAATTATGTTTTTGTTTTCCTAATATTGAACCATCTTTGTGTCCCTGGCATAAATCCCACTTGGTCGTAATGAGCAATTTCTTGGATAAATCACTATAGTTTGTTTGATAAGATTTTGTTTAAAATTTTTGAGTCAATATTGAGTCAATATGTGAGCCTAAGGTTTTCTTTCTGTGTTTTATCTTTTTCTGGTTTAGATATTGGAACTTTTTTCTGGTTTAGGTATTTATCTCATAAAAGGATTCTAGTAGGGTCTTTTCTTTCTCAATTTTTGAGAGTAATTTGTTATGTATGGGCACTAACAGCTCTTTAAAAGCTTGATAGAATTCTCCCATAAATCCTTAAGGACCAGGGTTTGGTTTTGTCCTTTCCTCCCGCTGTGGTAGTTTTTTTTTTTCAAAGCTAGATCTGTTTCTTTTTCTGATACTGATTATTTAAGATCTCTATCTGTTCTTCTGGTGGGTTGGGCATTTTATATATTTGATGGCATTCCTTTATTTCTTTCTTGTTCTCAGTTTTGTTAGCATGTAACTGCATAACTGTTATGTTTTTAGATTCACTTAATGCATAGTAAAAAAAATTCTATCCCCTGTATTATTTTATGTATATATGTTTTTAAACTGTGTTTCTCATAAACAACAGATAGTAGCATTTTGTTTTCTTATGCAATCTGTCATTCTTATTAATTTTTACTGGACTTCTTAATCCATTCAGCTTTAAAGTTATGAGAGTTAAGTTTATATTTTCCTCATTCTCTCTCTAATATTGGAGTTTTCCAAGTTATGAGTTTTTTCTCTCTTCTGCTGGAAACACAGTCCTATGTTCCTTCAGTTACTTTACCTTAATCTTTTTTTTTTTTAAGGTGGCCCATTCCCACGTGTTCTCTTCCCTTCACATTGATCCCATCCTTTTGTTTGTTACCCCTTTCCCTTTGGAGTTTTGATTATTAGTCCCATTTTTCTCTCTTGATTTTATCTGGTTATATAATTCCTCCCTCTTTTTTTTCTCTCTCTCTCAGGTATTCAAGTAGATTCCTCTTTCCTCTTTTCCCCTTCAACTCATACTATTTATTAGTTTTATAAATTTAATTTTTCCCCTCACTCTCATTTTTCTCTCACTCTCTTCATTATCCATCTTCTCTTTCTTCTTCTCTAGACCCTCATTCTTTGATTCGTGGTCCCTATGTTTATTTAGTCTCTTTCTCTTCTCTGGATTCTTCATACAACTCAAACTTCCAAGGGATTCATTTTTGACTCTCCCCCTAGGCAATTTCTACCATTGCCTTGTAGAGCTTGCCCCATAGATTTCCCTTTTCTATTGTACCTTGCTCTCAGCACAATGCCAATTGTTGCAGATGTCAGGGAGGATGCTGCACCTTGGTAGACTCCTGTCCAATCATGTCTCTGATTATGCAGCCCATCACTGATCTCTACCCTCCCCCATTGCCTCCCCCTCCCACCACCATTTGCCTCAAAATCTCCCTCACGTCCTTCCATTCCCCAAAGTACTCCTAGAGGTTCCAACCCCCTCTCCATTTTGCACAGGTGGAGCTTTGCAAGCTCTAAATCACCCAGACCACATTCAGTGCTAAGTCCACATCTTCCTTCACAGACCATTTCTCTTCATAATAGGAGCATTGATCAGTGAGAACCCCCTACTGTTACCAAGGCAAGATCTCTTTCTTTTCCCCCTCTTTTCAATTCTGCTCTCCTCTTCACCTATTCCCCCTATAGGCTCATCTCTCACCAAGGCCACAAGGGTCACTTTCTTCTCATAGCTAGCCTTCAGATTTCTCCAGGCACACCAGTCATTCCTCTCTATCCTATTCGCCTTCCCTTTTTCATGTGTACTACCATGTTGTAATGTAGACCCTCCAAAAACATTGATTTGCCTCTAGGCAGGGTGTTGTCAGATTCTGTCCATAAGGTCCCAGGCCCACCTCTTTACTGTTACCTCCACCTGAGTTCCACTTTCTCCCTTGTCTCCTTGTACATGTTTAGAAAAAAACTCATGAGGCAGCTAGATGGTACAATGGGTATAGCACCAGCCCTGCAGTCAGGAGGACCTGAGTTCAAATCTGGCCTCAGACACTTGACACTTACTAGCTATGTGACGCTGGGCAAGTCACTTAATCCCAATTGCTAGCAAAAGAAAAAAAGAAAAAGATCTCTTTCTGGTCTGTCTGCTCTTACTCTGTTGCTATTGTTATTCTTGGTAGCTGCCTTTATTCATTCCTCCTACATTTCTCTTATTTGGGGTGCTTGAGGAGCAAATAATGTCTTAACATCTGGTTTTCTTTCTGAAAATGTTTCAAATGACTATTATTGAATGTCCATTGTTTTTCATTTATTGTTAAGCTTAACTTTGCAGGATAGGTCACCCTGGATTCTATCCTGAGCTCTGTTGATCTTTGAAACACATTATTCCATTCTCTCTTATGTTTTCTTGTAGGTGCAGAATAGTCTTGTGTTATTTGAATTTCTTTTCCCTTGAATTTGAAGGGTTTTCTTCATGATGGCTTGAAGAATTTGCTTTGGAATTCAATAATTATATTTAACTACAATGTGTCTTGGAGTTTGTAGCCTTGAGTTTTTTCCCCTGGAAGTGATCTACTAATTCTTTATGCTAGTGTAATATTTTCTATATTCAGAAATTCTGGGCAGCTCTCATTTTATAATTTTCTTCATTGTGGTGTTAAGACTTTTTGTCCTGTTGTAGGCTTTTATGATCCTTAGTCTGCATCTATGTATTCTGTCTTTTAGATCACTATGTTTGCTTGCATAATCAGCATATTTTCTTTTTTTTGCTTCTCTTCTAAATTGTCCTTCACTTATGAATAATTCCATTCCCAATCTATTGTTCTCTTTTTTGTTCTTTGCTGAAACTTGCCATCACAGAATTCTAATCTTTTCTATTCAGTCCAATCATTTTGCTGTGTAGGCCATGAATTCTGCTCTCATAATCCTCATTTCTCTTTTGAACTACCCAGGAGCAGCAGGTTGTGATTTCACGTTCTCACAGTCCACAGGATCTTTTGTCTCTTCACATGTTGAATCAAGTTCCTTTGTTTTATTGTATTTATTCACAGATTCCTGAACTTTATTTACTAGATCTGGAGGCCACATTTCTTCTGCTATTGATGAACCCCTTGCTGACTCAGCTGCTTGTGTTCAAGATCCTTGAATTTTTTTCCTCTTGTAATCTTTGGTAACTTTGGTCTTCTCCTCCTTATGTTACAAGAGCTGTCCCTCACATATAGTGGGGATGGGGCGGTGGCATTGTGCACCTTGAAGAAAGGTGGAGGATACATACTTTAATTCCTGCCAGGAGGGGAAGTAAGAGGTTGAGGCCAGAGGCTGCCACTCTGCTCTCCTCAGGAAGGAAAAGTTCCCTGAAGTCTCTAGTCCAGCAAGCTGAGGGAGATTGCCAGATCCTCTCATATTTCCTTCTTCCTTGAATATTTTCTTTTAGCAACCCAAAGCAGAATTGCCTGGGGCACTTCCATAGCCTGGAGCACTGCAGAGGCTGCTGGCTCTCTGTCCCGCTCTGAGCAGACTTCCGCAGCCTAGAACAGGATCTTCACTCTCCAGGGCACCAGAGAGAGAGGAGACCAACGTGTGGGCAGCTTTTGTTACATGCTAGTGTTTGTCACCTGGTGCAGCCTTGCTGCCGGTAGTGTGGGGTGTAGCAGAGGTGCTGAGTGAGCTCGGAATGTAGAAGGCAGTTCATGGCTTGTTGTGTTTTGTTTTTTTACCTCCTTTTGGATTCTGGGTATCCTAAATCCTGAAAACAACTGAAGTTTCTTTATCTTTGGCACATAGTTTCTGTTTTGTAGAGGTTTGAGAGATTAGAGGGATCAGAGAAAATGTCTAATCAAAACTTTGTTCATGTGACCCAAAAGTTGATTTCTATTTCTTAATGGGAAAAGGAGGACCCCTAACTTGATGTCCAAGACTTGACCCCTTTCCCACCAAATGCTCTGATTTCAGTTTTGCTATTGATTTGAATAAATGGATTTCTTTGCTATTTGTTATGTATGGTTATGGTGGAACTGATATTTGTGCTACTACTTTTCATTGAGAAATCTATCTGCCTCTGTCGCTCTCCAAGAGTGCCTGTCTCTCCCTCGCTAGAGGAGAGAGGAGAGGAGAAGGCCTTGAAGTGGCCATAGAACTAGACCTAGTTGACATAGACATTAGAAGCCACCTAGTCAAATCTCTCATTTTACAGATGAGGAAACAAAGGTACCAGGAGTTAAAGTGATTTGTCCAAGGTCACTGAGGTAGTAAGCATAATCAATCAAACACTTACTAAATGAGCACTGTGTGCCAGGCCCTGTGCTAACTGCTGGGGATACAAAAAGAGGGAAAAGACAGTCCCTGCCTTCAAGGAACTACCCTTCAACTCTCATTCCTTGCCTTTGTTCTTTCCACTGCGTGGCTCCCCTGGCATTTGACTGAAAGGAACCTGTCGATGAGCACTCAGCCAAGTGCACATGCGTCAGACAAGAACATAGACCAATAGCATACAAGCCAAATAGACGCTCACCTGAAATGCTTCCTGAAACATCGAAAGGCCCCAGCTGGCACTGGTGATCTCGTCTGGCTGCTAACCATGTTTCAGCAGGGTGGATGGTGAGGAACTGGGTTTTCTGCTCAGAATTTTCCAGAGAGCATGTGACCTGGGGATAGCTCATCATTGGTATTGAAATACTGCTACCTTTTCTCTGTTTGTGTGAATTGGTGTGTCTCTCTTGATGCTGCTCACTTGGGTTAAGCAGGAGAGCCCTGCCTTGTTTTTGTCTTTCTAGAATGAGGACACTAGGAAAACAAGTATTTGAGAGGCAGTCAGGCAGAAGTGGGCTGATTCCTTTTGGCCTCTGGGGATAGGACTAGGAGCAGTGAATGGAAATCACTAACATAATTTTAGGCTTTGTGTGAGAACAACTTTCCTAACACTAAGAGCTCTTGTTTGTGTTAGTTTTCTTCCCATAACGCAGTATAATAAAAAAAAAATGATAGTATATGAAACCACAAATCCATTATGTACAACTTGCTATTCCTTTTAAATATATATTAAAGTTATCAAGTAAATTTCATTTTTTCCCTTTATTCTTCCCTCCCCCCCAAGAGATGGCTACCATAAGACACAAATGTGTGTGTGTATGTATATATATATAGATGTATATGTATAACCATTCTATATATACTTCCATTCATCAGTTCTTTCTCTGGTTACAGATAGCATCTTCCTTCATATGTCCTTTGTAGTTAATTTGGATATTTATAAGTCATAATGACTTATTCACTCAAAGTTATTCTTAAAACAATATTTCTGTTATATACAACGTTCTGTTGGTTCTGCTCATTTTGCTCTTCGTTATTTCATGCAAGTTTATCCATGTTTTTCTAAAAATCATTGAGCTTATCATTTATTTTTAAAATAAAAAATTGTTTCATTATTTTTAGTTTTCAACATTCACCTTCCGTAAGATTTTGAGTTCCAAATTTTCTCCCCGTTCCTCCCCTCCCCCACCCCAAGATGGTGTGCAATCTGATATAGGCACTACATATCCATTCATATGAAACATATTTTCACATTAGTCAAGTTGTAAAGAAGAATTAGAACCAATGGGAGGAACCACAAGAAAGAAGAAACAAAGCAAAACAACAAAAGAAGGAGAGCAAATAGTGTGCTTCCATCTGTATTCAGACTCCAAAATTCTTTCTCTGGGTGTGGATAGCATGTTCAATCATGAGTCTTTTGGAGTTGTCTTAGATCCTTGCGTGGCTAAGAAGAGGTAAGTCTATCTAAGTTAGTCATTACACAATGTTGCTGTTCCTGTATACAATGTTCTGGTTTTGCTTACTTCACTCAGCATCAGTTCATGTAAGTCTTTCCAGGTTTTCCTGAAGTCTGCCTGCTCATCATTTCTTATAGCACCATAATATTCCATTACATTCATATACCACGACTTGTTTAGCCATTCCTCAATTGATGGGCGTCCCCTCAATTTCCAATTCTTTGCCACCACAAAAAGAGCTGCTATAAATATTTTTGTACATGTGGGTCCTTTTCCCTTTTCTATGATCTCTTTGGGATATAGCCCTAGAAGTGCTATTGCTGGGTCAAAGGGTATGCACAGTTTTATAGCTCTTTGGGCATAGTTCCAAATTGCTCTCCAGAATGGTTGGATCAGTTCACAACTTCACCAACAATGCGTTAGTGTTCCAATGTTTCTACATCTTGTCCAGCATTTATCATTTTCCTGTTTTGTCATGTTAGCCAATCTGACAGGTGTGATGGAATACTTCAGAGTTGTTTTGATTTTCATTTCTCTAATCAATAGTGATTTAGAGCATTTTTTCATGTGACTATAGATGGCTTTGATGTCTTCCTCAGAAAACTGCCTGTTAATATCCTTTGACTATTTATCAATTGGAAAGTGACTTGTATTCTTATGAATTTGACCCAATTCTTTATATATTTTAGAAATGAGGCCTTTATCAGAGATACTTGCTCTAAAGATCATTTCCCAGCTTTCTGCTTCCCTTTTAATCTTGGTGGTGCTGGCTTTGTTCGTGCAAAACCTTTTCAATCTAATGTAATCAAAATTATGCAATTTGCATTACATAATGTTCTCTATCTCTTGTTTGGTTATAAATTCTTCCATTCTTCGTAGATCTGACAGGTAAACTATTCCTAATTTGTTTATGGTATCACCCTTTATGCCTAAATCATGTGCCCATTTTGACTTTATCTTGATATACAGTGTAAGATGTTGGTCTATGCCTAGTTTCTGCCATACTCTTTTCCAGTTTTCCCAGCACTTTTTGGTAAATAGTGAGTTCTTATCCCAGAAGCCAGGGTCTTTGGGTTTCGCAAACAGTAGATTGTTATAGTCATTGACTGTTGTGTCTTGCATACCTAACTTATTCCATTGATCCACTTCTATTTCTTAGCCAGTACCAAGTAGTTTTGATGATCACTGCTTTATAATACAAGATCTGGTATGGTTAGACCACCTTCCCTTGCATTTCTTTTCATTAATTCCCTTGACATTCTGGACCTTTTGTTTTTCCAGATGAATTTTATTATTTTTTCTATCTCTATAAAATAATTTTTGGTAGTTTGATTGGTATAGCACTGAATAAGTAAATTAATTTAGGTAGAATTGTCATTTTTATTATATTAGCTTGGCCTACCCATGAGCAGCTGATATTTTCCCAAGTATTTTGGTCTGACTTTATTTGTGTGAAAGGTGTTTTATAATTGTGTTCATATAGTTCCTGGCTTTGTTTTGGCAGGTTGACTCCCAAATATTTTGTAATGTCTACAGTAACTTTAAATGGAATTTCTCTTTCTATCTCTTGATGTTGGGCTTCATTAATAATAGAAATGTTGATGATTTATGCGAGTTTATTTTGTATCCTGCAACTTTGCTAAATTTATTATTCCAAGTAGTTTTTTTACTTGATTCTCTAAGCATACTATCATATCATCTGCAAAGAGTGAGCACTTTGTTTCTTCTTTGTCTATTTTAATTCTTTTTCCTATTGCCAAAGCTACCATTTCTTATACAATGTTGAATAACAGTGGTGATAATGGACATCCTTGTTTCACTCCCAATCTTATTGGAAATGCTTCTAGCTTATCCCCATTACATATAATGCTTGCTGATGGTTTTAGATAGGTACTACCTATCATATTAAGGAAGGCTTCATTTATTCCTATGCTCTCTAGTGTTTTTAATAGGAGCGGGTGTTGTATTTTGTCAAATGCTTTTTCTGCATCTATTGAGGTAATCATATGATTTCAGTTAGTTTTGTTGTTGATATGGTCAATTATGCTGATGGTTTTCCTAATATTGAATTAGCCCTGCATTCCTCATATAAATCCTACCTGGTCATAGTGTATTATCCTCAATATAAGTTGCTGGAATCTTTTTGCTCATATCTTCTTTAAATTTTTGCATCTATATTCATTAGGGAAATTGGTCTGTTATTTTCTTTCTCTGTTTTGGGTCTTCCCAGTTTAGTTATCAGCACCATATTTGTATCATAAAAAGAATTTGGCAGGACTCTTTCTTAGCCTATTTTCCCAAATAGTTTATATTGTATTGGGATTAATTGTTCTTTAAATGTTTGATAGAATTCACTTGTAAATCCATCTGGCCCTGGAGTTTTTTTCCTTGGGAGTTCATTGATGGCTTGTTCAATTTCTTTTTCTGAAATGGGGTTATTTTAGTATTTTATTTCATCTTCTGTTAATCTGGGCAATTTTGTAAATATTCATCCATTTCACTAAGCTCATCAAATTTATTGGCATACAGTTGAAGCAAAATAGTTTCTAATTATTGTTTTAATTCATTTTTGATACTGGTAACTGTATTTTTGATACTGGTTTTCTTCTTTTTTTTTTAAATTAAATTAACCAAAGATTTATCTATTTTATTGTTTTTTTCCATAAAACCACCACTTAGTTTTATTTATTATTCAATAGTTTTCTTAATTTCAATTTTATTAATCTATCCTTTGGTTTTCAGAATTTCTAATTTGGTATTTAATTGGGAATTTTTAATTTGTTCTTTTTCTAGCTTTTTTAGTTGCATGCACAATTCATTGATCTCTTCTTTCTCTATTTTATTCATGTAAGCATGAATAATAAGAACTGCTTTCACTGAATCCTATAAGTTTTTGTATGTTGTCTCATTCTCTTGTATGAAGTTATTGATAGTTTCTATGATTTGTTGTTTGACCCACTCATTCTTTAGAATTAGATTATTTGTTTCCAATTAATGTTTAGTCTACCTTTCCATGGCCCTTTATTGCATGTAATTTTTATTGCATCATGATCTGAAAAGGATGCATTTAATATTTCTGCCTTTCTGCATGGAATTGTGAGGTTTTTATGCCCTAATACATGGTCAATTTTTGTGTAGGTGCCATGAACCACCAAGAAAAAGGTATATTCCTTTCTATCGCCATGCAATTTTCTCCAGAGGTCTACTGTATCTAACTTTTCTAAAATTCTATTCACCTCTTTCACTTCTTTCTTGTTTATTTTGTGGTTAGATTTATCTAGTACAGAGAGGGGGAGGTTGAGTTTCCCCACTAGTATAGTTTTGCTGTCTATTTCTTCCTGTAACTCCACTCTAAGAATCTGGATGCTATACCATTTGATGCATATATGTTTAGTAATGATATTACATCATTGTCTATGGTACCTTTTAGCAGTATATAGTTTCCTTCCTTATCTCTTTTAATTATATGTATTTTTTCTCTTGCTTTGTCTGAGATCAGGATTGCTACTCCTGCTTTTTTTTTTTACTTCAGCTGAAGCATAATATAATCTACTCCAGCCTTTTACCTTTACTCTGTGTGTATCCTTCTGCTTCAAATGTATTTCTTGTAAACAACATATTGTAGGATTATGTTTTTTAATCCACTCTGCTATCCACTTCCATTTTATAGGAGAGTTCATCTCACTCTGTGGGATGATTACTATCTGTATCTTTCTCTCCATCCTATTTCCCCCCCTCTATTTATTTTTTTTTCTCTCTTCTCCCTTTCCCTCCTCACTGGAGTTTTACTTTTGACCACCACCTCCCTCAATCTGCCCTCTTTCCATTCTATCAGCCCCCTCTCTTTTCTTTCCCTTTCCTTCTACTACTTCTTCCCTTTCTTTTATCCCCCCCTTCCCTCTTCTTTCCCCTTTTCCCTCCTACTCCCTATAGGGTAAGTTAGATTTCTATGCTTAAATATGTTATTTCCTCTTTGAGCCAAATCTGATAAGACTAAGGTTCAAACAATGCTTATCTCCCTCTCTTCTTTCCCTCTACTGTAATAAGTCTTTGCACCTCTTTATGTGATATAATTTACCCTTTTCTGCCTTCTACTTTCCTCTTCTTCACAACTTAAATAGATTTTTTATCGTCACATCAAACTCAACTTATACCACGCCCTCTGTCTACGTATACCCCTTCTAAATGTCATAATGAAGATACAATTATCAAGAGTTACAAGTATCATCTTCCCAAGTAGGGCTGTAAACAGCTTGCCCTTATTGAATAGCATGCTTTTTTCCTTTCCTGTTTACCTTTTTATGTTTCTCTTGAGTCTTGTATTTGAAGATCAAATTTTCTGTTGAGCTCTGGTCTTTTCATCAGGAAAGTTTGGAGGTCCCCTATTTCATTGAATGTCCATCTCCTCCCTGAAAGACTATGCTCAGTTTTGCTAGTTAGTTGATCATTAGTGGTAATACAAGCTCCTTTGCCTTATGAAATATCATATTCCAAGTACTCTGATCTTTTAATGTAGAAGCTGCAAGGTCCTGCATAATCTTAACTGTAGTTCAGTGATATTTAAATTGTTTCTTTCTGGCTGCTTGCAGTGTTTTCTCCTTGACCTGATAATTCTGGGATTTGGCTACAATATTCCTTGATGTTTTCAACTTGGGTTCTCTTTCAGGAGGTGATTGGTGGATTCTTTCAAGGATTATTTTACCTTCTTGTTCTAGGACCTCAGGGCAGTTTTCCTTGATGATTTCTTGAAAGATGCTGTCCAGGCTCTTTTTTTTTTTCTGATGATGGCTTTCAGATAGACCAATTATTCTTAAAATATCTCTCCTGGATGCATTTCCCAGGTCAGTTGTTTTTCCAATGAGATATTTTACATTTTCTTCTATTTTTTCATTTTTAAAAAATTTTGTTTGACTGATTCTTGATATCTCATAGAGTCATTAGCTTCCACTTCCCCAATTCTAATTTTTAACAAATTGTTTTCTTTGGTTAGCTTTTGTACCTCCTTTTCCATTGGGCCAATTCTACTTTTTAAGGAGTTGTTTTCTTCAGTGTACTTTTTTTTTTCCTATTTGGCCAATTGTGTTTTTTAAGGAATTGTTTTCTACAGTTAATTTTTGTCCTTCCTTTTCCAAGCTGTTGATTCTCTTTGCATACCTCTCATTTCTTTCCCCAATTTTTCTTCTACCTCTCTCATTTGACTTTAAAAAGCCTTCTTGAGCTTTTCCAAGAAGGCTTTTTGGTCTTGAGACCAGTTCATATTCCCCTTTGAGGTTTTGGATGTGGTTATATTGACAATGTTGTCCTCTTTTGAATTTGTGTTTTGGTTATCCCTTTTCTGAATAGAAGGAATCTATGGTCATTGTACTTTTCTGCTTTTTGTTCATGATGTTTGCCTTATTTCCTGGCTTTTAAGGTTAAGCTCTCCTGCTGGAACACAGGGGGCACAGTTTCAGGCTTCCTGTGCTGGGATTCAGGGGCCTCATCACTGGCTTTGTGTGCTGGGGCCTCAGGTGCTGGCAGCTGGAGTCTGTAGGCTCTGGTAGCTTACATGTTGCTAAGCTGGGGTCCTAGGGTGGTGGCTGATGTGTACTGAGGCCAGGTGGGGTTTTTCTGCATTTCCCAGAGCTACACTGAAGCTCTTGGGGGAGGGGAGGGTGTGGGCCATGGAGGATGCTTGTTTACCTGGGCTGTGCTGAAGCATGGGGAGGTTTGACTTCTGGAGAATGCCAGACTGCTGTATTTCATCACAATTATATACTACAACTTGTTCAGCCATTCCTCAATTGATGGGCATCCCTGCAAATTCTTTGCTACTACAAAGAGAGCTGCTGTAAATATTTTAGAACATATAGATCCTTTTCCTTTTCCCCTAATCATCTTGGAAATAGACCTAGTAGTGGTATTGCTGGGTCAAAGGGTATGAGCAGTTTAATAACTTTTTGGGCATAATTCCAAATTGCTCTCCAAAATGGTTGAATCAGTTCATAATTCCACCAACAATGAATTAGTGTCCCAATTTTTCCACATTCCCTCCAAAATTTGTTTCCTTCCCCTTCAATCTGATAGGTGAAAAATTATATTTCAAGGTTGTTGTAATTTGCATTTCTCTAATAAATGATTTAGAGTATTTTTTATATGACTAAGTTGTTTTGATTTCTTTACTTAAAAATTACCTGTTCATATCTTTTGACCATTTGTCAATTAGGGAATGACTCATATTCTTATAGATTTGACAAGGTTCTTTACATATTTGAGATATCAGACCTTTATCTGAGAAACTGTCTATAAATATTTTCCCCCCAATTTTTTGCTTTCCTTCTGATCTTGGTTACATTTGTTTTATTTGTACAAAACCTTTTTACTTTAATGGAATCAAAATTATCCATTTTACACCTCACTCTGCTCTCTATCTCTTGTTTATTCATAAATCTGATAATATATTCCATGTTATTCTAATTTTCTTGTGACATCTTTCTTTGTATCTAGTTCATGTATCCATTTTGACCTTATCTCATATGTTGTAAGATATTGGTCTATGCCCAATTTTTGTTATACTGCTTTCCAGTTTTCCTAACATTTATTTTTATCAAATAATGAATGCTTATCTCAAAATCTTAAGTCTTTACATTTGTCAAATACAAGGTTACTATATTTATTTGCTGCTGTAAATTCTACTCCATTCTACTGATCTGCTATTTCTTTCCCCCCCTCTTTTGTATTCTTTATTTTTAAAAATTTATTTGTTTTTAGTTTTCAACATTCATTTCCACAAGATTTTGAGTTCCAAATTTTCTCCCCATCTCATCCCTCCCCCCACCCCAAGATGGCATGCATTCTGTATACCACTTCCCCTAATCTGCCCTCCCTTCTATCTCTCCCCCCTTCTCTTATCCCCTTCCCCTTCTATTTTCCCATAGGGCAGGATAGATTTATATACTTCATTTCCTATATTTCTTATTTCCCAGTTGCATGTGAAAACAATTTTTTTAAACATGTGTTTTTAAAACTTTGGGTTCTAAATTTTCTCCCTTCCTCCTTCCCCACCCACCCTCACTGAAGAGGCAAGCAACTCGATGCAGGTTATACATGTGTAGTCATGTAAAACACTTCCATAGCAGTCATGTTGTGAAAAACTAAGTATTTTTCCCTTCATCCTATCCTGCCCCCCCATTTATTCTATTCTCTCATTTGATTCTGTCCCTCCTCAGAGGTGTTTGCTTCTGATTACCCATCCCTCAATCTGCCCTCCCCTCTATCATCCCCCTGCTGTCTTGTCCCCTTTCCCCCGTGTTTTCCTGTATGGTAATATAGATTTCCATACCCAATTGAGTGTGTATGTTATTCCCTCCTTAAGCCAAATCTGATGAGAATAAGATTCACTCATTCCCTCTCACCTTCCCCCATTTCCCTTCCACTATGAAAGCTTTTCCTTATCTGTTTTATGTGGGATAATTTACCTCATTCTACCTCTTCATTTCTCCTCCCAGTATAATCCTCTCTCACTCCTTAATTTTATTCTCCAGATATCACCCCTTCATCTTCAACTCACCCTGTGCCATCTATCTAGCTATCTACCTACCTATCTATCTATCTATCTATCTATCTATCTATCTACATACATACATATAATATTTTCCCTTCAACTACCCTAATACTGACAAAGGTCTCATGAGTTACAAATATCATATTTCCATTCAGGAATGTAAACAATTCAGCCTTAATAAGTCTCTTATGATTTCTGTTTCCTGTTTACCTGTTCATGTTTCTCTTGAGTCTTGTATTTGAAAGTCAAATTTTCTATTCAGCTCTGGTCTTTTCATCAAGAATGCTTGAAAGTCCTCTATTTCACTGAATGACTATTTCCCTCCCAAAGGATTACACTCAGTTGTGCTAGGTAGGTGATTTTTGGTTGTAATCCTATCTCCTTTGCCCTCTGGAATATTATATTCCATGCCCTCCGGTCCCTTAATGTAGAAGCTGCTAAATCTTGTGTTATCCTGATTTTGTTTCCACAATGCTTGAACTGTTTCTTTCTGGCTGCTTGCAATATTTTCTCCTTGACCTGAGAAATCTGGAATTTGGCTACAATATTCCTAGGAATTTTCTTTGGGGATCTCTTTCAGGAGGAGATTCGTGGATTCTTTAATTTCTGTTTTGCCCTCTGGTTCTAAAATGTCAGGGCAGTTTTCCTTGATAATTTCTTGAAAGATGATGTCTAGGCTTTTTTTTATTTTTAATCATGGCTTTCAGATAGTCCAACAATTTTTTAAATTGTCTCTCCTGGATCTATTTTCCAGGTCAATTGTTTTTCCAATGAGACATTTCATATTGTTTTCTATTTTTTCATTCTTTTGGATTTGTTTCACAGTGTTTTGATTCCTCATAAAATCACTAGCTTCTGATTGCTCCATTCTAATTTTTAAGGAAGTATTTTCTTCAGTAAACTTTTGGACTTCCTTTTCCATTTGGCCAATTTTGCTTTTTAGGGCATTGTTCTCCTCACTGGCTTTTTGAACCTCTTTTGCATTTGGGTTAGGCTATTTTTCAAGGTGTTATTTTCTTCAGCATTTTGTTGGGTCTCCTTTAGCAAGCTGTTGACTTGTTTTCATGATCTTCTCGCATCACTCTCATTTCTCTTCACAGTTTTTCCTCTACTTCTTTTACTTGTTTCTCAAACTCCTTTTTGAGCTCTTCCATGGCCTGGGACTGATTCACATTTTCTTGGAGGCTTTGGATGTAGGAGCTTTGACTTTGGTATCTTCTTCTGGCTGTATGTTTTGATTTCTTTGTTACCAAAGAAAGATTCTATGGTCTGACTTTTTTTTTTTGGACCTTTGTTTATTCATGATCCCAGCCATTACTTGGGTTTTAAATGCTTTGTTAAGGTAGGGGCCTGTTCCAGTGTGGAGAATGTACTGTCCCAAGCTTCAGGGGTTTTGTGCAGCTGTTTTCAGAGATACTTGTAGGGACCTGTAAATTT
Source organism: Phascolarctos cinereus (assembly GCF_003287225.1). NCBI lineage: Eukaryota > Metazoa > Chordata > Mammalia > Diprotodontia > Phascolarctidae > Phascolarctos > Phascolarctos cinereus. The sequence goes on from NW_027555847.1 coordinate 15,319,245, forward strand.
TCAGTTCTTCCAAGGTGCTATGATCAAAGGAGAGGTGTTTACTCCTTTCCTGGACTGTGCTCTGGTCTATGAGTGACCACAAGCACTCTTTTCTGCTTTGGAACTGTGAGGAGGATTTTCTCTTCACCACCACTACAAGCTCTACCATGCCAGCGCTCCTCCTCACCCCAGGACCACCACCCAGAACTGTGACCCAGATCCAAGCACGGGCAAAGCAAGAGAATCCTGCACCAGCCGAGGGGTCCCTAAAATCCCCCTCTAATCAGCCACTCATTCCCCCTCAGTCTGTGGGTCAGAAGCTCCAGAAGCAGCCACTGCCCCAGGGCCACTCTTGAGGACTGGGGCTGGGACTGAGCTTCTCTCTCTCTCACCGCAGACACAGACTCTTCCCACTGACCTTCTAAGTTGTCTTTGACACTTGTGGTTTGAGAAGTCTGGAAAGTGCCACAGCTGCCTGTGATTAAGTCCCCTGAGTCCTGCTCCAGGTTCAGTGAGGCCTGTTTTGCCTACACACCCAGCAGAACTGAGCTCCTCTCCCTGCCCAGTGCGATATATGTTTCTGATCAACCATCCTGGCTGTCTTGGGCTATAAATTTGTTTCACTCTCTTTTTGTGGGTTCTGCTGCTTTAGAATTTGTTTAGAGCCATTTTTTATAGGGATTTGGAGGGATTTAGGGGAGAGCTTAAGCAAGTCACTGCTTTTATTCCACCATCTTGGCTCCACCCCTGCCTTTCTATTTCTTAACCAGTTCCAGATAGTTCTGATAATTACAGCCTTCTAATATAATTTAAGGTCTAGTATTGCTAAATCTCTTTACTTTATATTTTCCCTCCATTAGTACCTTTGATATTCTTGGCTTTTTATTCTTCCAAATGAATTATTTTTTCTAATTTAGTAAAATAAGTATTTGATAATTTAATTGCAATGGCATTGAATATATAAATTAGTTTAGGTTAAATTGTCATTTTATTTTATTGCCCTTGCCTACCTATGAACAATAAATATTTCTCAAATTATTTAAATCTGGATTTATTTTTATTAAAACAGTTTTTTTAAAAAATAATTTTGTTTATATATTTCCTGGGTTTGTTTTGATAGGTATACTTCCAGGTATTTATATTTGTTATCTCTTCTTACAGGATTTTGTTTGTGATATATGGGAATGCTGATGATTTATATGAACTTACTTTATATCCTGATACTTTGCTAAAATTATTATTTCAATTAACTTTTTAACTGAGTCTTTGGGATTTTCTAAGTATATTATTATATCATATGCAAAAAGAGATAGTTTTATTGTCTCATTCCCTATTCTGATTCCTTCTATTTCTTTTTCTTCTCAATGCTATTGCTAGGATTTCCAATACAATGTTGAGCAATATTGGTGATAGTGGGCAATCTTGTTTCACACCTGAGCTTACTGGGAAGACTGCTAGCTTAACCCCATTACAAATAATGCTTGTTGATGGTTTTAGATAAATTCTTTTTATTGATTTAAGGAAAAATTCATTCCTACCTGTACTTTCACATGTTTTTAATAGAAATGAGTGTTATATTTTACCAAAAGCTTTTTTTGCATCTCTTGATATAATATGATTTAATTTTTTATTATTGATATAATCAATTATATTAATAGTTTTCCTTATGTTAAACCATCTCTACATTCCTTGTATAAATCCCACTTGGTCATAATGTATAATCTTTGTAATATGTTGTTGTAATCTTTTAGCTAATATTTTACATTCATATTCATTAATGAAATTGGTCTATAATTTTCTTTCTCTGTTTTTACTCTTCCTGGTTTAGGTATCAGCCTCATAAAAGGAGTTTGGTAGGATCCCTTCTTTGTCTGTTATTCCAAGTAACTTATTTAATATTTAAATGAGTTGATCTTTAAATATTTGATAAAATTCACTTGTAAATCCATCTGGTCCTGGTGCTTTTTCTTAGGAAGCTCATTTGTGGCCTGTTCAATTTCTTTTTCTAAAATGGGTCTATTTAGATATTTTATTTCCTCTTGTTGCTGATCTAAGCAAGTTGTATTTTTGTAAATATTCTTTCATTTCACTTAAATTGTTAAATTTGTTGGCATATAACTGAGCAAAATAGCTCCTTATAATTGCTTTAATTTCATCTTAATTAATGGTATATTCACCCTTTTCATTTTTAATATTAGTGATTTGGTTTTCTTCTAATTAAAAAATCAAATTAACCAATGGTTTATATATTTTTTTCATAAAACCAACTCCTAGTTTTATTCATTAATTAATGGGTTTTTTACACTCAATTTTATTAATCTCACCTTTAATTTTTAGTATTTCCAATTTAGTGTTTAACTATGATTTTGCTTCCCTTTTTTTCTAGTTTTTTAAATTGCATACCCTATTCATTGGTCAGCTCTTTTTTAATTTCATTGGTGTAAGCATTTGGAGATACAAATTTTCCTGTGATCATTGCTTTTGATGTATCACATAAGTTTTGATATGTTGTCTCTTTATTGTTATTTTCTTTAATGAAATTATCTATTTTTTCTATCATTTATTCTTTAACCCACTTATTCTTTAAGATCAGATTGTTTATTCTCCAATGAGTTTTTAATCTATGTTTCCTTGGCCCCTTATTAAATATAATTTTTATTGCATCATGATCTGAAATGGATACTTTAATATTTCTGCTTTTAACTCTAAAATTTTTATGTGCTAACATATGGTCAGTCTTTGTAAAGGAAACATGAACTGCTGAGAAAAAGGTGTATTCTTTTCTATTTCCATTCAGTTCTCTCCATATATCTATCATATCTAGCTTACCTAAAATTCTATTCACTTCCTTGAATTCTTTTTTTATTTGTTTTTTGGTTGGATTTATCTAGTTCTGAAAGAGGAAGATTAAAACCCTCCACTAGTAGAGTACTACTGTCTATCTCCATCTGTAATTCATTTAACTTTTCTTTTAAAAATTTAGATGCTATAGTATTTGATGCATATAAGTTTAACATTGATATTGCTTCATTGTCTCTGGTAGCTTTTATCAAAATGTTGTTATCCTGTTTATCTCTTTCAATTAAATTTATTTTAGCCATTACTTTTTCTGAGATAAAAATGGCTACCCTTGCCTTTTTTTTTGCATCAGCTGAGGCATAATAAATTCCACTCCAACCCTCCATTTCAACTCTGTGTTTATCTCTCATTCTTAAATGTGTTACTTGTAAACAACATAGTGTTGGATTCTGATTTTTAATCCTTTCTGCCATCCACTTCTGTTTTATGGGTGACTCCATCTCATTCACATTCAAAGTTATAATTATAACTTTTTGAATTTCCTTCTATCATAGTTTTATTCTCCATTGTCCTCAGCCTCTCTTTTTACCCTATAGCAGATGTTTGTATTGTTTCCTCTTCAACAAAGATCTGATGAGAGTAAGGTTCCAACATTACCAGCCTTCCATCTCCACCTGTTTCCTCTTTATTGGTTTTCCTCTCATGCCTCATTTTATGAGAGAATGGTTCACCTTTTCCTATCTAATTTTGTTTTTTTAGAACTAACCCCAACTTTTCTTTACCCTAGTAAAGAAGGTAGTTTTAAAAATACTGATAACACTTTCATATATAAGAAGTAAACAATTTGACCTTAATGAGTCTCATAATTAGTCTTCAGTGTTTTCCTTATATTTCTTCTGGATCTTTTAAAATGATTTTTTTGGTTGAGTTCTGGTCTCTTTGTCACAAATGGTTGGAAGTCTTTCAGTTTATCAAATGGCCATTTTTAAAATTTGGGATTATATATAATTTTATATATCATTGTCATATCATTATATTATATATAATTTTGGAATTGTACTCAATTTTGCTGGGTCAATTATTCTTGGTCACAACCTACCTCTTTTGCTCTTTGAAATATAATTTTAAATGCTTATGGTCTTTTAGTGTAGAAGCTTCTAGGTTTTGTGAAATCCTGATTGTATCTCCACAGTATTAAAAATTTTTTTACTTGTTGCTTGCAATGTTTTCTCTTTAACCTGGGAGTTTTGAAACTTGGCCATGACATTCCTGTACATTTTCCTCCTGGGATCTCTTTCAGGTGGTGAATGGTAGATTTTTTTTTCTATTTCTACTTTACCTTCTTGTTCTAGAACTTCAGGGCAATTTTCTTAAATGATTTCTTGTAATATTGTATCAAGATTCTTTTTTTGATCATAACTTTCTGGTAGTCCAATAATTCTTATATTGTCTCTCCTTGATCTGTTCTCCAGATTGGTTGTTTTTTAAATAACAGTGTTTCAGATTGTAGTTTTTTTTGTAGTTTTATTATTTCTTGGTGTTTTATAACATTATTTGATTCCTCTTGTCCAATTTTAGTTTTCAAGGAGTTATTTTCTTCTTAGGATTTTGGACCTCTTTTTTCCAATTGGGTTAACTTTCTTTCCATAGTTTTCTTGGATCACTTCAATTTTTTCCTCTACTTTTTCCTCAGTCTCTCTTATTTTATTTTTTAATTCCTTTTTAAGATCTTCTAAGACCTCTTTTTGGGACTGTGACCATTTGACATTACTCTTTGGGGAAGGAGTAACTTTTTTTATATCACTATTTTTCTCTGAATATGAACCCAAATCTTTCTTTATAGCATAGTAGCTATCTGTGGTCAAGTTCTTTCTCCTTTGCTTGTTAATTTTTATCTTTAGCAGCTTTTTATTATAATCAGGTTTTAACCCTCAGTTATGGATAATGATGCCCTAGGCCTCAGGCCCCCCCTACTGTTATTTTCTGAATTCTTTCTGGAGGCCCAACTTCACTGGGAGTTTTCAAAAATGAAATGGTTTGACTCTGGAAGTGATGAGTTCCACCTCTCAGGAGATCTTCAAGGAAAGACTAGATAAGTACTTGGGTATATAGAAGAGATTTCTCTTTTGGGTAAGGCTTAAACTATAGGGCTGCTAAAGACCTTTGGCATTCTGAAATTCTTCAGTTCTGTAAAGAAGGGTCTATTGGTTTGTATATGTGAGTGCACAAGAAAAATGTAGGAAGCTGGCCTGAGGTGGTCAGGGTTTTTTTTTTTTTGTAGGTAGCATTAATAAAAATTGATTTTCTTTTTGATGTAAAATATAGTCAATAACTTTGCCATGCAGTCAGTCATTTGAGGGCATTTGATATCTTCATGCGTTGGCCCATTCTCTAGGAATTTCAGACTATAAGTCTAGTCTAGTCTAGTCTATCAGACAGTATTTGCCATCTAGATTGCTTGTAAATAGAATATTATGATACATTTACATGTATTTAGTTATCAGGATTTGACAAAGGCAGAGTTAAGAGGTGAACTTATATTTTCATTTCATTGAAAATGCTCATTTCTGTCCTAAATTCTTAATTCTATAGGCATGTTTTTACTGCCATCTATATTTTTGAAGCATTGATTAAAATATTAGCAAGAGGACTTTTTCTGGATGAATTCACTTACCTTCGAGATCCATGGAACTGGTTGGATTTCATTGTCATCATGCTGGCGTAAGCATACTTCTCATGTTATAAGAGTAGGACAGTTCAGTTACACAGCACAGTCCAAACTGGAGGGAGTTAGGTTAGTCTCGTGAGCTTAGAATTGGATGTGGATCTGAGAAAATTGGTTGACTCTGCCCAGAGTGTTATGTAGCTCTGTTGTGCTCATGCTGGGGCCAGAGCCACAATCCAGAAGTGTATCCATTTGTATGTCCACACTGTCCAGAAGGTGCAATTTATGAAAATCCAGATGGTAATATAATTGGCTTCAGCCCAGCAAATATCTTTAGATTACTTTTTCTAAACAATAGAGTTTTAAAAAATGTTGATATAGATTTGAATGTTTCCCAAAAGCTTAATGTTGTTTGAATTGAATGGAGAATTCCCAATGTTATGAGTAACATGAGTGTTATAGGTTCAAGTTAGCCCTTGAACACTGAGCCCAAAGGAAAAAAAAAACAAGATTTAAATGAGATTGTAGATCAAAATCTCATGATGTGGGGTGGCAGATATCTTTCTGATCATTTCACCTAAGCCTTTTACTTTAGAGATAAGGAAAAGGGTGTTAGTGAGGGGTGATTTGTCCACACAAGTTATTAAAGTCATAAATAGCACAGTAGGTATTTGAACCTAGGTTTGCTGAGTCCAAATCCAGGACTTTCCTCCAGTTACCATGCACATCATAGAAACAGATCATAAGATTTAAAGGGACCCTAGAGATCAATGGACATGTGAATGATTTACTCCAGCAAGTTAATGGCAGACCAATGCTGATAGGGAATTACTTAGTGATTGTAATGAGCCCTCAGGAAATTCTGTCTCTAGTGTTTGGCTTTGGGAAACTATGGGATGTGGCCTCCAGGGACGCTTCTGCTAAAGCATATTATCCTTGTTCTTGCCTTGGCAGATTTCTATCGTATGGGATTTCTACACTAGACAGTGTGTCAGCTCTAAGAACATTTCGTGTCCTCAGAGCTTTAAAAGCCATCTCAGTCATTTCAGGTCAGTAACCTCAGCTTTCCTTGATTAGCTCTTAAATATATAGAATTGGCTGCTTTTCTCTTTAACGCTTATGTGTTATGTGGTAGATACAGTGCTCACTAGCAGTCTACCAAAGTATGCCTTATGGCTACTTTCTTACTTAGATCCGCTGAGATTAAACTGACGTTCTGTTAGGTATCTTGGCATTTGCTAAAGAGGTCACTGTTATTAGCATTTCTTTCAATAACCTCTTATTCAATCCACGGGGGGCTGTGGGTGTTCAAGAAGGACTAGCACCTCTGGTGTGAGAGCTTGCTCGGCCCTTTTCAGGGCTGCTGAGCCACCTTTGATGTCTACCAGGCACTCAACTCTCACCTGTGGCTCAAAGAAGCTGTAGCAAGCACAGTGACCACACCTTGGTAAACCTTCTTGGCAGATGGGCTAAACCAAGTTGAAGGTAACCAAGAGGCCTCAAACCCATCATGAGTTAGGATTATGTCTACCCCAAGCATGTGAAGACTCCTCTGGTAGAATGGGGCAGATGAGAGCAGTTTGTTCCACTGGCCATGAAAATGGATGAAGCAGGTGCTGCGGATAGCTTAGATCTTGGTCAGACATCAGAAATGCTAAGGTCATCTACCACATCCTGGACCATCAGCAATCCTGATTTTTGTCTTGCCGCTGGATTTTGATGACTCTGGAAGAGAGAATGAGGCTGATGACTTTGTGCAATTCCATTTCACTTAAATCCAATTCAAGCAAGAGTCGAGACATCACCCTGTGATGTCATGGGTCCTCTCTGAAAACAAAGAACAAAAAACAATATCCAATCCACAACAGAGTAAAGATAACCCACTTAATGGTGGCTGTTTCCATGTGAATAAAGTGAACATTTTCATGCCTGAGAAGGACCTTAGCAATTTTCTAGGATCAAATGAGTTATCATATCATATCATATTATATCCTATCATGTCATATTGATCACATATCTTCTTAAGCTTAATATAAATGCTAGCTTCTTCTTCTTCCTCTTCTCTCCTCCTCCTCCTCTTCATCTTCCTCTTCCTTTTCCTTTTCTTCTTCCTCTTCGTCCTCTTCCTCTTCTTCTTCTTCTTCTTCTTCTTCTTCTTCTTCTTCTTCTTCTTCTTCTTCGTCTTCTTCTTCTTCTTCTTCTTCTTCTCTTCTTCTTCTTCTTCTTCTTCTTCTTCTTCTTCTTCTCCTTCCCTCCTCCTCCTCTCCCTCTCAATTTAAAGTTGGGCAAACTATACCCTCAGTAACAAAATGGAGACTCAAACCCAAGTCTACTTACTTCTATTAGAGACCATGATGCAGCTAAGTTGCCCAGAGGATAAAGCACTAGACCTGTTAGGTCTAGTTAGGAAGTTAGGAAGATCTGTGTTCAATTCTCATCTCGCACACTTGCTAACTGTGTGACCCTGGATTAGTCACTTAACTTCTGTCTGCCTCAGTTTCTTCATCTATAAAATGGGGATAATAATAATAATAACTACCTCCCAGGGTTGTGAGAATATGAGATAATATTTGTTAATCATGTTGCATACCTTAAAGTACTATATAAATGCTAGTTATTATTGTATATAATAATTATGTATCATATGATACATGATATATAATATATTTCAATGTTATTACTATTCAATCAATCAATAAACATTTATTAAGCACCTACCATATGCATGCACTGTACTAAGTCCTGGGCATGCAAAAAGAGGCAAAAGATAGTCCCTAACCTCAAGGAGCTTACAATCTAATTGGGGGGGAGGACAACATGCAAACAATAGGGTACCTTTGCAGATTTACAAGAGAGGTGAGCAAGACCTGAGCTAGGAAGAGTGAGTTGTGTGAGTGGAGTAAAGAGGATAGATATGAGAAATGAATGAATGAAAAAGTGCTTAAGGACTTGCTATGTGTAAAGGTTAGGGATACAGATACTAAAGCAAGATGCTCTGCTCTGAAGGAGCTTATATACAAATAGAGGAGATACCATATATAGAGCCTAGGTGGCTTGGGAGGAATATTTTGGTCTGGGGAGTCACTGGGATGTGAAAAGAGCAATAAGGGAGTAGATAGACACTATTTCCAGTAGCAATAGTGGTATTCATTTGATCATAGTTACAAAGCTGGAAAAGTGGAGGGCAGGTAGGAGGAGGGAGGATATGTGCCTAGTGGCAGTCAAGAAGATGGCTGGGGTATAAAGTAAAGCATGGCTTGGGCTGGATGAGGCACTTACCATTCAGGGGAGCATGGGCCCCAGGGAGGGAGCTCCAGAACTAAAAGACATTATGGAGATAGAATTGACAAGGTTTGGAAACTATTTGGAAATGGGGGACTTGGAAGAGTAAATGAATAGTCAAGGATGGCTCTAAAGTTGATAACCTGGGTCCTTGATAGAAATAGGGAAGTGGGGGGCAGCTAGGTGGTACAGTGGATAGAACACCAGCCCTGGATTCAGGAGGACCTGAGTTCAAATCTGGCCCCAGACACATAACGCTTACTAGCTGTGTGTCCCTGGGCAAGTCACTTAACCCCACTGCCTAGCCAAAAAAAAGTTAATTGACTTGTCCAGGATCATCCAGGGTACATCAATGGCAATAGCTGCTGGGGATCTGCCTGCCTTGAGTCTCTCCCCACTCCAGTTCTTCTGCCATTCCACCACTAATGTGATTTTTCCTAAAACACAAGTCTGATCATGTCTTCTCCCCACTCAATAAATTCCAGTGGTTCCCTATCACCCCAGGATCAAATACAAATGCTTTGTTTGGCATTCAAATCACTCCATAACCTGTCCCCCTCTTACCTCTCCAGTCTGCTTACACCTTTCTCCCCAACACAAACTCTGATCCAGAGACGTTGGCCTCCTGGCTGTTCCAGGAACAAGACTCCATCTTTAGGCTCCAGGCAGTTTCTCTGGTTGTCCCCCATGCCTGGAATGTTGTCCCTCTTCAGCTCTGCCTACTGACATCTGTGACTTCCTTTAAGTCCCAACTAATATTCTATGTTTGCTGATTGCTTTTGCAGAAATCCTTTCCCAACTCTTCTTAATTCTAGTGCCTTCCCTCTGTTAATTATTTCCTATTTATCCTCTATATAGCTTGCTTTGAATATAGATGTTTATTGGTTGACTGATTATTTGTATCCCAAGGGGTAGGGACAACTTTAATTTGTTTTACACAACACTGTGGATGCTATTGATATTTTATCATCAAAGCATGCATAAGCTGAATAGAGCTGTGTAAAATGTCTCTGAAAGCACCCACAGCCACTTTTTATCAAAATGTTTTCTGTCATGTTGTGTAGCTCCATAGCATCCCACTTGGATCCCTCTTTATGGTATGGAGTTGATCCTGGTTACTCAAAGGTTGTATTCGGTAGGCTTTGTCATGCTGCAAAGGCTTTGAGCATGGTCCCATCAATAAGCTATATCTGGATCTGGACACTTAGCCTCATTCAGTCTGCAGTCTCATCACTGAGATGGTGATGGGTTTTGTTGGGAAGAATTCTTTGGCTGTGTCAACTGATGAAGGGGGAAGGGAATGAACACTTATTAAATGCCTACTGTGTTCCTGGCACTGTGCTAAGGGGTTTACAAATATTAATTCATTTGATCCTCATAACAAACCTGGGAGATAGGTGCTATTATGACCTTCATTTTACAGAAGGGGAAACTGAGACAAACAGAAGTTAAATGACTTGTCTAGGATCACACGGCTAGTAAGTATGTGAGTTGAGATTTGAACCCAGGTCTTCCCAATTCTAGGCCCAGTGCTCTATGCATGCACCACTGCCTATGATGCACCACTATCTGTTGCAGAGGCCGAGGGGATAAGGCAATGTTAGAGAGAAATTGATAAAACCTCTAGATTACATCAATGTCTAATCTGCTGCTCAATGACCTTACTGTAATGATGGGCATAGGTGAAGACATAGGAAAAATATGAGGGTAAATTTGGCTCAGGAGATGGAAATGGAAGCAGCCAGAGGCTTGGAATTTATACAGGTGCCTGATGCTTGTAAATTATGAAGGCTCACTTGAGATAAAAGACCTTGAATGCCCTAAACATGGGGAACAATGAAGATCATCACAGCCTATGAAACTGACTATCATTTAAGACAGAAGCTGACTTCTGTCGTAGCACCTCAGATCCAATCAATCTCCAAGTCTGGTTGACTGGGCCTCCATACCATTTTTATTATTATTTTTTTACATTTTCACCCCATTTTCTCTACTCGCAGAGTCACCCTCTGCCCCAAATCAGAGCCGTATCACCTCTTGCTCAGACAATAGCCTCCCTGTTGTTCTCACTTCTTGAAGTCTTTCCCTTATGCAATCCATAGCTGACAAAGTGATTTCTCCTAAACTACAAGTCTGACAACATCATTCCCTGATCAGTGAACTCCAGTGCTAACCTTTTTCTTTTAATTTCTTGGATCAAATACAAACCCTCCTGTTAGCCCTTCAAATGCTTTAAGAGTGGTAACATACCACTCCACCATTTCTTCTCCAGAATCAGCATCCCTAGGTCCTTCTCTTAAGCCTTTTTAGTCTCCCCACCATCCTGACTGTTCTCATCAATACATGCTCTAGCTTGCCAGCTTCCTTCCTAAAGTGTATATGAGAAAATATTTCAGATGTGTCCTGACTAGGGCAGAGTGCAGTGGGCAATTATCACTGCCTTGGAAGGTGAGGTGGCTTGGCTGTGGTCATATAATTCTTGTGTTGTTGCAGAGATTCAAAACTAGCTTTATTTCTACTACACCATGCTGCCTCAAAGAAGAAGAGGATATGAGAATCTGAAGCAATATGAAAAACACTAGAGCACTGAGATTGTCTCAGAGGCTGAGTATTGGTTAGCTAAGGAGTAGGAAGCCTAGCAGCTCCATCTACTAGGTGTATTAGGTGTGCCACTGTAGGTATGAATGTTGCCTATTGGCTCCTGGAAATAGGATACTTGATACCATGCTGCACGAGGACAAGAGGAGGAGTTGGAAATGTTTATCCTGTGGATGATGCCTGCTTACCTCTTTCTTCCAAATGGAAATCAGCTATATCTGCACTGTCTTTGGACACATTGCTACAGTTTCTCCTTCATCAGCTTTTAATGGTGCAATGAACACTGATGTCTCATTGGCTGTGCACATTTGTAGCCCTGTGTTCCTTGTTGTGAATCCTGTCTATGTCTCCATCTATATGCTGAGTAGGCTGCCCTATGTTACATGATGTCCCACGGAGATACCTCTTCTTGTGGAAATGTGTTTAAGATTTACAAAACCCTCTGTGTGCCAGGCATTATACCAAGAACTTGGGGGGTAGGGAAATCATGAAGTACCATCTCATGATTTGTCTCCTCTTTGTCCAGGTTTGAAGGTCATTGTTGGGGCCTTGCTGCGCTCAGTGAAGAAACTGGTGGATGTGATGATTCTGACCATCTTTTGCTTGAGCATTTTTGCCTTGGTGGGGCAGCAGTTCTTCATGGGAAGTCTGAGGTATAGATGTATCAGCAGGTCCTGTTTGAGTATTGTGAATGGTAAATATCTTCCTTTTAAATACTTTATTTCTTTCCCCTGTTGGTCAATAAAGAGTTATTAAGTGCCTACTCAGTTCCAGGCACTGTCCTATGTGCTGAAGTGACAAAAAAGTTAAAAGAAGATCCCTGCTCTATAGAAGCTTAGGAGAAACAATAAGCAAGCAGTTATGCTCGTACATGCAAGTATGCTGTAGACAGGATAAATTGGAGACGATTAAAAGAGGGAAAGCACTAGAATTAAGGATTGGAAAGAGCTTCCTGTAGAAGGTGGGATTTGAGCTGGAACTTTTAAGTATTTGCTGGTATGTATTGCACATTCTGGTTATATGTGTATATACCTAATACATACACACATACACATACACACATATTGCAGAAAGGAAAGGTTTTTTGGTTGGTCTAGAGTTCTCATGAAGCTAAAGTTTATAAGTGAGTTTCCAGAAAGAAGTGTCTTATGTCTACGTGTGCATATGTGTGTGTGCTTTTGTGTTCACAGACTTCCACAAAAATAGAATTCCAAGGCCATGCTCATGGAACATCATTTTTTCCCACTTATTTCGTGACTTTTCTCCCTTGTCACTTCTCTTTCATCTCTTTGATGAATCTTCCCTGGAGTTCCTTCAGGGCACCGTGGGTGGGTCACAACAGCTGGTCTGGACTGGCTTTTATCATCGGCTCTTCAACAAAGCCTTTCTCTGTATCACGCCTCTACTTTCCCACCACAGACACCACTGATGCCCAACATCAATCCCCTTAGAATACTTGACTATTAAATCGAAGACCAAGTTTTGCTTGTATCCTCTTATATGTATTTCTTTCTTTTCCAGAGCCTTTTGAAGCTGAAAACTGTACATTTCTCAAGGATGATGCTGATTTTCTAGGTACAGAAGCAGAGACTTATGTTTAGTTGATCTTTCTTGTTTCGTTTTGTTTTCAGTGAGGCAGTTGGGGTTAAGTGACTTGTCCAGGGTCACGCAGCTAGTAAGTATCAATTGTCTGGTCTGAAACCAGATTTGAAATCAGGTCCTCCTGACTCCAGGGCCAGTGCTCTATCCACTGTGCCATCTAGCTGCCCCTAGTTGATCTTTCTTGCAAGGTTTGTTGAGAATTTTCTAGCCAATTGAATGGACAAAAGACACTGAGAATTTATGTGCCCAACCATCCCCTCACCACTGGTGTCGTGAATCAGCCCACATAGCAGTCCTGCCCAGAGATTTAGAGGCCACTTTTGGTTGGGGAAGTTGGGTTTGGTTGGGGTCTGTGGAGTTTTATTCAAAGGATAATGAATAGAGTCGGAATTTTTTCTGTACATACCAATCTAGGATCAACAGACCCCAGCCACTTTTCAATAAACCAGTCATGAGTAGGCTAGATCAGGAGGCATGCAGGGGAGAGATGATTCCTTTGGCATTAGAGGCGGTACCTGGTGCTCACCTCAGTCATTCCAGTTGCTTCTGTCTACACGTCTGCTTCCTCCCCTCCTCTAAGGGAAGGGCTCCAGGCTAACTGTACATCCTTATCATCCGCAGGCCCCAGCCTAAGACTGTGTCTGCATATAGGGCCTGACCTAACACAGGTGGCTTTGGAAATGATGCCATCTTCTCTGTACCTCTCTGTACTCCCTCCCACGTCCTTCCACTTCATCCTCTTTCTTATGATAACTTTTATTCCTTACCCTGTGTTTGACACCTGGCAATCAGACCTAGTTGGGGCACACGTTCTCTTCAGACAATTTTCTTGATTTCTGTATTTTTCCATGCCCTTCCTTTTTACAGAAAACTGCACTGAAAATAAAAATGAAGGCTCAACTGAAAAAAGATTATGTGGCACCTGGATGGGTAACAGGTAAGTCATCATTCTGCAGCCAGTGGGAATTCTGTGTTTGGTTGTTTTGTCTTTTTCCAAGTGAACTCTTTTGTTCTCATCTAAATGGAGCTATCACCTGCTGTTTGGCTCCTAATGCTATGTATGTCAGAGAAGAGGGGTGACATTACAAGGTATTAGGCTATGTCTGTGAGCCCCTTGGGTTTCATTGTTCGTAATCAAACCTTTGCTCCAGAATTGTTAGCTCTCCCCTTCTCCCTGCCCTCTTTTTGCTCCCTCTCCCTTTTTCTCTCTCTTTCCTCTCCTCTCCCTCCCTCCCTCTTTCTTTCTCTTTCTGTTCCTTCCCCCCTCTCTGCCCCACCTCCCCTTCCATTGCCATGTGTTGTAATCTCTAAGCACGTTGCAGCTCACATTAGAATGTCAGCCATTTCTGAGTGGGGTCGGTTCTGTTGTAGTTCTTGTCTCATCACCCTCACATGTGGGTGGTGCTTGATAGGTATTTATGAAATGGAATTAATACCCTTTCTGGCAAGACATTCCACAACCTTAGCCTGTTAACCTGAGGTTATTTAGTTGTTTCAGGTGTGTCTGATTATCTGTGACCCCATTTGGGGTTTTCATGGCAAAGATACTGAAGTGATTTACCGTTTCCTTTTCTAGCTCCTTTTACAGATGAGGACATTGAGGCAAACAGAGTTAAGTGACTTGCCCAGGGTCACACAGATAGTGTCTGAGGCCAGATTTGAACTCTGGACGATGAGTCTTCTTAGTTCCAAGTTCAGTGCTCTATCCACTATGGCCCCACCTAGCTGCCCACTCTATTAATCTAAATGTGACTTATTTGCAGAGTTCAAAATTATTTTGAGGATCCAAGTCATAGCATTCTTTGTTAACACTGGTCTTCCATACTTAAGAGAAACACTCAAAACTTGATAACACTTTTAATTAATAGAGACATATTCAAGTGCTCTGGAGATACAAAAATACATTAGTTATGTCATGCCCATTTTTCTGACATCTTTGGGTGCATAACAGCAGGGGAGCTCTGATCAACTCAAATCTATGACCTTTGACATGGAATCTAATCTTCTCTTCAGCCATCCAGATATTCGGATATTTTAATTATCTGCTGTCTCAGTGACTTCATTAACTCCCTTGGGTTTCCTTATCTCCCTGTTGTTGGATTTCACACATATCTACCCATCTCTGGTCTCTCTCTTGAGCTCAAGGGTTCCATCACCAACTGCCTGCTGGACCTGTAGAACTAGAATCCTTGTTTTTCTGCAAAGTTCTGCTTAGGATACTTCCTACAGGAGGCATTTCTTGTCTTCTCCAGCTGCTGTGGTCTTCACCCCCAAGTTACCATTTATATATTTTGTATGTATATATGTATGTATGTATGTGTATGTATATACACACACACTTATAATATGTATATGAATCAATAAAGCATTGGAGGAGACAACACACAGGGAAGGTTTCAACTGAGGTCAGATGGAAAGGTCTCCAGATCCTTAGGATACAGTGGAAAAGCAGAGGTGAATGGCCCTTCTTTATTACCGTCTCCCCTGGTAAGTTGATATCAGTTTCTGCTGTCAAGCCATTTGACGCAGCCTAGAACTTTGGGGGTAGTGTTCCTGAGTCTTCAGTAACTGTGGCTGCAGATCCTGCAGAAACATGCTGCATTCTCATTGAGTTTGCCCCCCAGGATTGTGGCTGGAGGGCTGAGGGCATTTTATGTGTATGGACACACACATTTAGACACATTCACACACATATGCATATGGACATGTATGTATAAGTGTCTACTTATGAAGGCATATTATTTATCCTGATAGAATAAACACTTCTCAAGGACAGGGAATCTTTAGAATAAAGGACAAACTTATGACACTCACAGACATAAAAACGGGTGGCCGTTTCATTATCTTCCCTTCTCTTTCTTTTAATTTTTTTGTATTGACGGCTTTTAAAATTTCACTATAAATTCCCCCAGGCTGAGTAGAGTCCAAGCAAGACATGGAGGGGAAAGGTTAGGAGAGAACAGGTGTTCTCTCAGGTTGGGGTTGGGGGGGTCGTTGTCTTCAGGGCAATTTGGAGTTAAATAACAGGGATAGTGAGAGTAACAAGTAGGGGTAGCAGAAGATGGTAACTGAATAGCACACTCAGTCAGTCAACATTTATTAAGCACCTACTATGTGCCAGGCACTGTGCTGAGTTCTGGGGATACAGAAAGAGGCAAAAGACAACCCTTGATCTCCAGGAGCACATAATCTCATGGCTCTGCCACAGGGATTTTGTTTCTTTGCTCAGTGAAAGGGGTGAGAGTGTGGGCAAGGCATAAGGTGAGGGTGCTAGGCTTGGCTTGCCTGCTCCCTGCCTGGTAAGAGGGTGAGGGTGATGCATGACATGGTAGCATGCTCATCAAGGCAGTGGTCAGTGGGTCTCCCTGTTTGGGCCCCAGACCCTGCTTGTCACCTGTCTGGCCTCTAGGCTTGGTGCAAGGAGGGAGGAGGTGCCAAAGGCAGGACACTCACCTTCCCCCTTAAGGAATGTACATTCTATCAGATTCTTGGCATTTCTTTTCCCTGGCAAAATGTCCCTGCTCTTGGTGCCATCCATGAGTTGCCCTTTATCTAGGCAGTCAGGTGGCATAGGGCACAGCATCAGACTTGGAGTCAGGCAACAGGAGTGTGAATCCTCAGCTCCTCAATACCTGCATAAATTCTGAGCACGTCCTCTCACTTCCTGGGCCTCAGTTTCTTCAACTATAAATTAGATAACAACACCTACCTCTCAGGGTTGTCATGATGATTAAATGAAATAATATATGCAAAGTGCTTTGGCAAACTTAAAGCCACATAAATGCTAGTTGTTATTATCATGATCATCATTATCGTTATGCTCCCGTGGAGCATAAGCGGCTCACTGCTTTTTCCTCAGAAGGTTCAGACAGTTAGAAAGGCCCATTTGATAACTCAGACAATCTGCTGCCTCGGGGTTGTGATCTCTTCTCTCTCTTTGGAGTAATTTTCTCTCATTTGCTCCATGGACCTTCTCCCCAATCCTGGGGAGGAACTCCAGCTCTTAAACTAGAGAGAAAGGAGGTGGGCTGCACCGCTGCCCATCCCACCTTCTCTTCTAGCAGGGAGACGCACTTGCAAATTGATGTACCCTGGATCATGATTCATCTGTGTTAGAGACATAAACATGACGATCTCTTTAAGTCCCTAAAACAGTTCCCTCATCCTTTCCCTCTGCTGAAACAGAAACCTACAGTTGTGGCTCTCCCTAGTGACTCAGACTGCTAACTGTCTCAGCCAACTGCTCTTACGTTCACTGATTGCATTGCAAGAGGACTGTGTGGGACCATGGGAGGAACCCTAGGAAACTTGTGTTCTCTCTCCTTCATGCTGAACTCTTGGCAAGGTTGGCCTATGGCTTAAAATTTAAGGTCCTGCTTCCCCCCAAATACTGTGCCCTTCTGGCAAGGTGCTGTTGTCCTATGCAGCCTGTCATGGAAATCCCAACATTAGAGTTCTCTCCTGGTTTTGATGGCAGAGGTGGAGCATTGACTCAAGAAAACTGTAATGTAGATTCCAAGGAGAGAGAAGGATGTCCTTTAGCCATATTCCACTAGGGGTTCTTCTGCTGAAGGGCTGACAAAACCAAGGGGATTTTAGGGAAATTCATCTGCTTGTGGTGTGCAGGTTAGTCTGAATGTCAGAGACCCTGGAGGTGAGGAGATGAAGAACACAAGGAGAAGTCCAGGCACGAAGGATGAGGACTTACTGAAAGAGCAGGGCTTACCTAGGACCCTCAGGGAGTTGGGCACACTGGAACAATGGGGGCTAGAAGGACCCACCATCACTCTGGGATTTTCATGACCAGATTTATTCACTGCTCACGTAAGCCAGTATGATGATGAAAAAACCCAACTGTTGTCCAGGAACACTGTGCTGTGAGCTACATAATGTTTTCTCTCTTTTTTGTTTCCTCTCTAGATCATGTTGCCCTGAGTTTATATGCTGTAAAACTAAGATCAGTCCAGATTTTAATTTTACAAACTTTGACCATTTTGGTTGGGCCTTTCTCAGCATGTTCCGAGTGATGACTCAGGATTCCTGGGAACGTCTTTATCAGCAGGTATTCCAACTTGGGTTGGAAATCTTTGGGCTTAACCTAGCTTCTTCATGCCAAGTTTAAAGTGACATTTCTATGTACATGAATTGGCTTTAAATTTGTTATTTAGGATTGCCCCCTAGAGCTGAGCAGACAAGGGGTGGCTACTTAGGATGAGTGGCTTTCTTGGAGGGTGTCAAAGTTCCCCTTGGCCTCAAACATCTGTCTCTCTCTACTCCCCCCCCCCAAACCTCTCCTCCCTTCAAAAAACAAAAAAGCCACAGTACCTGGAGGTTAAGAAGTACCTAATTTATTCAATTTTTCAGGTTAAAGATTTGGAAATCTCCATTGTTGTTTTAAAATCCAAATTACCCTTAGGAAGGGCTAGTAAATTGTTAATAACCAATCTTAGATTTTATCTGAGGCATTTCACAACACTGGGAATCTCGTACTCCTGGATAATTTCTACTTTCTTATCTACAGACACCACATTTAGTCAATCAACCAACAAGTATTTATTAAATACCTACTATGTGCAGGACACTGAGATGGTTTGAAAGTGTGATATTCTGTAGTAAGGTTTGTTTTTTAAGGCTAGGAGGGCTTAAGCATGTTTGAGAGCAGTAAGGAGGGGAGCTCATGGATAAGGGAGCTTGGAGATTAAGAATCCCTCTTTTAGATTGAGAGTGGGAGGGCTCCAGTTGAAAGGATGGCTAGATCAGAGGGGAAGGGCTCAGCTAAAAGAGTACTTAGCAGAAAGGCTGAGGATGTTGCCTAGAAGGGAAAAGAAAGGAGGACAAACAGAAGTAGCATCAACTAGGTCAGGAGAAGAAAATTGAAGAAGACAATGGGAAGGAGTAGAAAAGACTAGATAATGAGGTGAAAGATAAGGAAAAGGAGAAAAAATGCAAGGAAGAGAAGAAATCCTAATAAAAGGAGGGCCAGTATACCAAACTGTATCAATTTATTTCCTTTTCATTGGTCACCTCACCTATGGCCTGTCATAAAATGGTCCATCCACATATTCTTTAAGAAAGAACCAGTCATTTTCCAAAGATTTCCAAGTCCTTTCAGAAGAATTTTGTTTTTGTCTCTTGACATCCTAATCAAGACCCTTGTAGTTGTAGGATTTCTGGCCATTTTTAGTTTTTACTCCAAGCTGAGCAGCTTGGACCAAGTTTTGATGATGTCACAGACTGCATCACTATACTTTAGCTCCCTCCTCCCTTGATTTCTATGGGCCCCTTCTCCCATTGTTGAGTTCTTCCCACAGCTCCACTTTAAGGAAGGACCTAGAGCTGCTGTCTCGAATTCTCTAGACTTTACCATGTCCCCCAGATAGGTACCCTGGCCTTTTGTGTATTCTATTAGAAGGTAAGTGCTTTGAAGATTGTCTTTCTGTTTGCTTGTATCGCTTAGCACAGTGCCTGGCACATAATAAGCACTTAATAAAAATGCTTATTAATTGACTAGGCTGGTTTTAAACTTCTCCTGTAGCAAGCAGCAAGAAGGTAGCTAGATCAGCTGCCATCATCTCACCTGAAGAGAGACTTAGCTCAACCTTTGGGAAGCAAAGGAGAGATTTCTTTTTTTAATCTTGCTCCCTGTAAATTCCCAGAAGATAGACTTGAGGTTTACTATAAGAAGCTGTTGAAAATGATTTTTCAAGGGGTGAATGGGAGGGAGAGAAAATGGATTTTTGTGAATTGCAAAAAAATTTTTTTAAAAGAAAATAATGTGTGGAGTAAAGTTGTATGAAATGATGATTCAGAGTTTCACATGTATTTCACTTTTTGTGTTCTGTTATGTATCTGCAGATATCACTTTCTTGGTGTTTAAATTCAAAATTAAATTTAAAAATGAAAGTCTATATTTTTTTTTGCTGGAAGAGAAAAAATTCTTGTATTCTGCCTTAATAATGCCTATTAAAATGTTACAACATGAAACAATATCATCATCTTTTTCACCCTAGTGCCCTGCATGTTTTAGGTGCTTAGTAAATATTTGTTTGATTGAATTAAATTCCTTCAGAGGTTGGATATCTACTTGTCCGTGAGGACCTGGGTTCAGATTCTGCCTCTGATGCTTCACTACTTTGGGGACCTTGGACAAGTCACTTGCCCTCTACAACCCCTAATTTTCTGTAAAACTGCCTCTAATGTCCCTTCTCTCAATAAATTTGACCAACTGACTTTAATGGCCTGCATCAAGTCCCTGCTTACCTCCAGCCTCCATTAGAGAGAAATGGGAAGGTTCTTTTGGAGTGCCATTGATAGAAAAGGACTTCTAAATGGGGAGGAGCTGCTTAGTGCCCACACACAGTTTGGTATACTAGCCCTCCTTTTATTAGGATTTCTTCTTCTCTTCTTTGCATTTTGTCTTCTTTTCCTTATCTTTTTTCTCCGTTTCCTTATCTTTCACTTCATTATCTAGTCTTTTCTACTCCTTCCCATTGTCTTCTTCAGTTTTCTTCTCCTGACCTAGTTGCTGCTACTTCTATTTGTCCTCCTCCTGTCTTTTAGGCAACATCCTCAGATCTTTCTGCTAAGTACTCTTTTAACTGAGCCCTTCCCCTCTGATCTAGCCGTCCTTTCAACTGGAGCCCTCCCACTCTCAGTGGCTAGTCTGAAGAATTCCCAAGCCTTCCTAATTAGACCTTTGCAATTCCTCCTCCTCCTCCTTCTCCTCCTCCTTCTTCTTTGTCTCCTCCTCCTTCACCTCCTTCTTTGCCTCCTCCTCCATCTGCCCTTTTGGAAGTCAGAATTACAATGATTCCTGTATGCCTGCATTAGATCATTCAATCTAACCTGTTCCAAAATGAACTTATTCTTTCCTATCTTAAATCTCCTTTTATTCCTTCTCACTTTACTGTTTCTGTCATGAGCACCATCACTCAGCCATTTGCCTGTGTTTCAAACTTTGGTGTTAACTTTAACTCTACTGCCCTTCATTTCCCTTACCGCATTCACTTAATAAGCCCCCTGACTCTCCCTTCAGAATGGCTTTTGTCCATCTACTTTTCTCTATTCCCATTACCCCAGTAATATCCCTGGTATATTCCCCTCCCATTACTACCTGCCTAGACTATTTAAGCAACTTTGTATGAGTTTTCAGGTCTCTATCACATTGCTATTAGATGAATTTTCCTTATTCACATATTTGGTCAACCTTTTTTTGTCCAGAATCTTTAAATGGCTCCCTCTTGCCAACTCTATAAAGTCTAAATTGCACTGCTTGGCAATCAGCCCCCCCCCCATGCCATTTCATACCATTCCCCTGCATGTACCATGTGCTTCTAGTCTCTCTGGCCAAACTGCTTGTTATAGCATGTGATATGAGCCCCCAAGTTTTCTTGCCTTTGCATATCCTTCTGCCTGTACTTAGAATACCCTTCTTCTTCCCCATCGGTTGTTGAAATAGATTATTCTTTCAGCCCCTAGTCAGCAACTGCCTCTACCATGAAGACTTCCCTCACTCATCCAGTCAGTAATGACCTCTCTCTGTTTTTTTTTAAATCTCTATAAGCACATAGTAGGCACTCTAAATGTTGGCCCTCCTCATCATCTTTGTTATTATTATCTCTCTGATGGATTTCGATGTCCTTTAGCTGGCACTAATTACTCTGTGCAAGTGAAAGCAACAGACAATAGATGATATGCTCACCAAACAAGAGCCAGTGTTAGCACCAAGCTCAGTGCTCTGTCCAGAGCAGGCACTTTGTGAGTCGCTGTATCGACTGGACCTCCCTTAAGGATCACTCCAAAGACTTTGCTTTCCTGTGCTCCATGCAGACCCTTCGAGCCGTCGGGCCATTTGCTGTGGTCTTTTTTGTGGTAGTCATCTTCCTGGGCTCTTTTTACCTGATTAACCTGACCTTGGCTGTCGTCACCATGTCATACGAGGAGCAGAATAAAAATGTGGCAGCTGAGACAGAAGCAAAAGAGAAAATGTTCAGAGAAGCTCTGCAGCTGCTAAAGCAGGAGCAGGAGGTGGGTACCCGTGGGGTATGGGTGAGCAAGGCACAGGCAGACCCCGGGAATACTGTCCACATCGGGGAGGTCTGCGTCGCAGGGAGACGCCAGGGGCCAGGGTAGGGCTCAGGGCCACAGTAAGAAAGGGCTTTACATGCTTCCTTTTACTATTGCCTACCTAGTTCTCACCCCCCTATAGACCATTTCTGTGGATGTTGTCAATCGATAAGTAAGGATTTAGTGCTGAAAGTAGGTCAGGCGCTGTGCTAGGCATTGGGGATTCAAGAACAAAAAAGAAAGAATGCCCCTCACCCATCCTGAAGGAGTTTACAGCCTTTTGAGGGGAACCACAGATCCACATACAAAGAAATACAAAATGTATTCAAAACCCGCAGTCATGGGGGTGGAGGGTGACGCTAACTGAGAGAGTCGAGAGGCTTCCTGTAGGAGGTAGTGGTAAAGCCAAGCTGTGAGGGAAGCTCTGGGATTCTAATGGTAGATGTGAGAAAGAAGTGGGCTGGAATTTCTTCTCTGAAAAATGAGGAGAACCAAAGCTCTGCTACTTGCCTCAGAGGAAAGTGAGGGGACTTAATAAATTATAGTTTTAAAACCCTGTGTGAAAATACTCCCGGCAAGTCATTGCAAAGTGGAACTCACCATTTTCTCATGCCACTATGGATGAAGGTGCCCGGGGAGCAGGGCAGGGCCCATGTGCAATTGGGGAGCCCACCAGGGATGTGACCTCTGGGCACATTTCTGCCTTCTCCAAGGAAGAAACAAAGTCCTGAGGAGTTTTGTCTTTCAGGACAAGGGTCATGTGACTTGGTTTTATCTTCTCTCCCTCGGGGAGAAGAATGAGACTTAGCTTCTCTGTGGTCAGTGGCCATCAAACCCGGATTTCGATCGGCAGCCTGGTGTCCAAGAGACTTGTGTGAGGGGGTTCGGTGGAGAGAACCAGTGGTGCCACTCTCTCTGCCCCTTCTTGGACTGCCGCTGTGTTGTTAGAGGGAGTATGTGCCCTTCTTGCCCATACAGGTGGTATTATATAAGGAGCTCCAGCAATCAATTCCTTTTTGAAAAACAAGTTTCATGTCATTAGGACTTCTCTCTGCAATGATTTTGTGGTCTTTTAGGGCCAGGAACATACCTTGTCCTTTGGTGTGTTCCCCAAAGCTCCTGGCACCGTTTCAGTTCTCTGTAATCATCAGGGCCGCTGTGCACAATTACTGTGCTGACTAAGGGGGCATGAGCCCTGCCTAGCTGGAGGCAGGGCCTGGGAGAGCTGCAGGACCTCTCCCTTTGATATTTGAAAGGTATCTTGTTTCATTTGTGCAAATAACTCCTCTGCTAAGGCAAATCCAAATGCATCCACATTCTAGTAGCTGTTTCTGTGAGTCTTGTGGCCTAAAGAGTTGCTCACATGTCGGTCAACCCTCTGGGAATGAGCCTCTCCTCACTGACCAAGGTGGACCTTGGCTGGCATAATCAGCCTTTATGGGCCCAGTCCTTGAAACCTTTTCCAGTTTTGGGGGGGCCTTTAAGAGCTTATTCTCACTCAGCATAGCCTCTGAATGTGCAGAGTCACCTTTACACACTGCAGTGAGGTACATTTTACATAAAAATGTATAGAAAATTAACTCATGCACTTAATGAACAAAAGACTAGGCATAGAAAATGGACAAGCATGGCTAGGTTGTGATCTGCATTATTGAAGAGAACATCTAATTCATTGAGATCGCAGATTCATTTCATTGTGAGAAAAGGAAATAAATCACACTACCAGGTGACATTAGGACAGGTGCTCACAGAGGGGAAAAATGGCACAGGTAGGCCCACGCTCCTCATAGAATTCAGAGGAAGGTGAGATCACTGGGAGTCAGCTGGTTAGTGGTACGGTGGAAGGAGTGGGTTGTGCCTGATCAATAGATGCTCCGTGTTTTCAGACTCTGGTTGCTATGGGAATCGATAGGAGCTCACTTAATTCCCTTGAAACATCATCCATTTCTTGTCAAAAGAGAAGCCTGTTCAGCAACAAGAGGAGATCCTTCCTTGTGGGAAATTCTGAGCAAGAGCAAGCCGCACTCTCAGATCCTGATGACGGTGTCCAAACAAAGGTAAGGCCACGTCCACGAAACTGGGGACACTGGACCAGCTGCAATCCAGCCCCAGTTAGAGGACTTCTCATGGAGGGGAAGGGGAGGATGGTGCTATGTGCCAGGCACTGTGCTAAGCACCGGGGATACAGAGAAAGCAAAAACATGGTCCCTGCCCTCAAGGAACTCCCATTCTAATGGGAGCAGACAGCGTACAAATTGTCATGTATGTGATAGTGATACATACAGTGTGAATGGAAGGTAACCACAGAGGCAAGGCGCTAGAAGGGCCGAGCTGGGTGCAGAGAACGGCGGACAGAGAATGGGCTTATGTAGAAGGTGAGATTTGAGCGGTGTCTTGACGGAGTCTAAAGATGCCAGGAGGCAGAAATGAGGAGGAAGAACAGTCGAGGGATGAAGGACAGCCAGTGTAAAGTCATGGAGCTCCTACACAGAAAGCCGCATGTGAGGACCAGCAAAAATATCAGTGTGTCTCAATCATGGAACATGTATAGGAAGTGAAATATAGGAAGACAGGAAAGGTAGGAAGAGACCAGGTTATGAAGGGTTTTAAAAGCCAAAGGATTTTAGATTTGATCCTGGAAGTACTAGGGAATCCTTGGAGTACATTGAGTTGATGGGGTAGGGAACAGCTGGGTGGTGCACTGGATAGGGCTGTGGGCCTTGGGTCAGGAAGATTTATTTTCCTATCTGACCTCAGATACTTACTAGCTGTGTGACCCTGGGCAAGTCACTTCACCCTCTTTGCCTCAGTTTCCTCATCTGTAAAATGAGCTGGAGAAGGAAATGGCAAACCACTGTAGTATCTTTGCCAAGAAAACTCCAAATTGGGTCATGAAGAGTCAGACATGACTGAAACGATTGAACAGCAACTGGGATGGGTGGGGGGGACATGGTCAGTGTTCAGTCGGTGCAGGTCAGACCTGCACTTTAGGAAAATCACTTTGGCAACTGAGTGAAGAATGAAGGAAGAATGGACTGGAGCTCCGTAGAGAAACTGAGGATCTGTATTTAAACACACATATACCATTTATGCATTTATATATACACACATAGATGTGCACATGTATAATACTCACATACATATGTGTATATCTACACAACAGACGTACCTATCCACCTCCACATACGTTTACATATACGTGAGTTTGGGGTATCTTTGGGACTTCCAGTTTGGTGTATCCAAATGGCATTCTCAAACTTAATATGTCTAAAACAGAACTTACTATCTTGTATGTGTATACATACATACATACACACATATATATGCACATATACACATATATGTACATATGTGTGTATCCGTATGCATATCTATATCTATATATGTATATACATATCAATTATTTGCATTTGGATCATAACTGAATTCCACAGGAGCTGAGAGAGGCCCTGTCTTCAGTTTGGGCTATACCTTCACTTTTTGTGGAAGGTGAATTTTTTTTTTTTTTGCTGTTGAATCATTGTTTCAGTTGGCTCTGAATTTCTCAAATCCTCAAGGTATCGCTTGAAAGGCATTCAAAAAGGCCCAGAAGTCTAATAGAAAATTCCCTTTCCTTAGTATCTGGTCAGGTGGGCCAGGTCATGACCTTTTGACCTTCAGTTTCTTCATCTGTAAAATGGGGATGATCATATCTTTAGTATCTACTTCACCAGGTTATAATTAGGATTGAATGAGGTAATGAATATGAAGTGCTCTGCAAGCATTAAAGGGCTACATAAATGTCATTATCATAACTTTCTCTTTCTATAATGAATCACAAAAGGAGCCATCCCTCATGGACAGATTATAGGTATGGCAAAAGTACAGTCTTTCAGATCTTCAAGGGGAATCAGTCATCCTGTGTAGCTGAGTGTTTTGGGACCATATATAAAATGTCTCAAGTATTTTAAGCTATTGAAGTTATATGTACGTGCACGTATATATACCTACCTACCTACATGCACACTTATGCACACATATACATATATTCACACATGCATATATATTGTTGTTCAGTCATTCAGCCACGTCCAAGTCTTTGCAGCTCCATGGACTGTACTGTCCATGGTTTTCTTGGCAAAGATACTAGAGTGGTTTGCCTTTCCTTCTCCAGTGGATTGAGGAAAACAGAAGTCAAGTGACTTGCCCAAAGCGCGTGAGTGTCTGAAGCTGGATTTGAACTCAGGTCTTCCTGACTCTAGGCCCAGATCTCTATCCACTGAGCTATCTAGCTGTTGTTCTATGTATACATGTGCATATACGCATACATATACATGCCTGTATAATACACACATTATATATGTGTATGTGTGTGTGTGGATAGATAAATAGGTTTAGACATCTGGGTGTCTTATATCTCTCTCCTCTTCCTCTTTCCCTACCTCCTCTTCCTCTCCTTTTAGTGAAATAGATATGTGAGACACCAAGCTGCCTAAACCCAATCCCTCATCTAATTCATTAAATATCTGAAGGCCAAACTGTCACAAATGGTTATTTGCCTTATGACATGATTGACCTGCAGGACAGACTGAGCACCTCAGTATGTCTCAGGAGGTCTCTGTAGATCAGGTGTGCAATTTTGACTGGGCGGGACCTATTCTCAGCGAGCTCATGGTTTTGTGTCATTGCGATACAGCAGCAGTTATTGAACCAAACCAAGCGTCTGTCCCAGAACTTGTCCGTGGATTACTGGGATGACCGCGGCAACACCTTCCAGAGGCAGCGAGCCCTGAGTGCAGTCAGCATCGTCACCATCACTATGCAGGGTGAGTGGGAGTGGTTTTTCTATGTCTTTCTGTCCCCTTTCATATCAAGCAACAGTGGAGATCCTCCATACTTTCGACTTGTCTTCTTTCTGTTTCTGCCAGGTACCCCCTTCTCCCCCCATCTCTTAGATTGTCTTGAAAGCCTGGAACCATGTTCCAAATGGACCCCAGCCTGACTTCCTGTTTAGTTCTGTTGTCAGTTATCTAACTGATATTTCCCCCCTCTTTTTAGAGTATGAAAAGTCACAGCAGAAATGCCTTCCTTGTCAGAAAAACTTTGTCTCCAAATACTGCATTTGGGAGTGTTGTCCCCTGTGGCTACACATTAAAAGGACTGTGGAGCTAATTATCATGGATCCCTTTGCTGACCTGGCTATCACCATTTGTATCATCGTCAACACTGTATTCATGGCAATGGAGCACTGTGGAAAGGGGAAAGACTTCGAGAAAATGCTCAATATAGGAAATTATGTGAGTGTGTGTGGACATGGTCTTTTTATGGCTTCTAGTCACCTGGCCCTTTGAGGTATACAGAGTACTTTGTTGACGATGACCCTGCAATACAGATAGTGTAGGGCTTGTGATCTTCATTTTATAGATGAGGAAACTAAGGATGAGAGTTGTGTACAAGGCGATGTGTCGGAAAAAGTGAAGCTGAGGCAAACTGAGGCATGTTTTCTTTCTAGGCGACTTAACTGTTTATTAACCATGATACGTATAGCTGTTAACAAAATGGGTCATTGGAAACCTCAGCAAAGGCAGGGACCCAGGGAGAAACTACATTTTGAGCTAAATTGAGAAATGGGGTTTGACAAAATGAGGAATAGGATCAATTACAGAGTAGAATTTTTTTTTCAGTGATACAGCACCATTTTAATTTTCCTCAACTAGGAAGTGGCAGAGGTGACATTAAAGTCCTCTGGTCATTCCACATTTCTACATTGCCTTAGAAGTACTGGGAGATATCATCTGAAACCTAGAATGGTGTTCCTTTTATGGGTAAACCATAAAAAAAGATAGCTACAGCTAGGTTTGCAGTTGCTGGGAATAGTTTTAGATGTCTGGGCCCCAGAAGAAATAGAGATAGTAAAGGAGATTTAATACTGGAAGGCTAAGGAGTCATAAAGTATGTCCCAAGATAAGCTACATCTATTTGTACTAAGCTATAGCTGATAAGGAGAACAGACTCAATTTTGTTTGCCTTATGTACTTCAATAGTCTCAGGTCCCATGATTCTTTCCACTGATAATAATAAAGATAAGAATGACAATTACAGTAACAATAGCAAGCATTTTATAGTGCTTTAAGGTTTGCCAAGCACTTTACATGTCTCATTTCATTTGATCTTCACAGTAACCCTGGAAGTGGGTGCTATTATTATTTTCATGAGGAAACTGAGCCAGAGATGTGTGGTCCAGGGTCACATAGCTAGTACACCTCAGGAGCAGGATTTGACTCTGGTTTTCCTGACTACAACATTCTCTCCATTGTACTACTTTGCAATCTTTCTATACCCTAGCAGTATTTGTGAATTAATCTGGAAAATAAAAATAAGAACATCATTTGGTAACTAACTCTCTGTTGATAAGGTTCTCTGAGCTTGGAGAGGCTTGTCTTTTTTTTTTTAATTTAAATTTTTTTATTTTTTCCATACGCTTTTGAGTTGAAAATTTTTCTCCCTTTTCCTCCCCCCCACCCTCCCCAAGATGGCGCACAATCTGACATAGGCTTTACATTTACATACCCATTAAACATATTTTCACATTAGTGAAGTTGTAAGTAAAAATTAAAACCAATATGAGGAACCATCAGAAAGATGAAACAAAACTCAACAGAAGGTAAAAATAAGTGATAGCGATTCGACTTCCATAGTTCTTTCTTTGGATGTGAACAGCATTATCCATCCCGAGGCCTCTGGAAATGTCTTAGATCCTCATAATGCTGAGAAAGGTTCAGTTTAACAATCTTAGTCATTGCATAACGTGGCTGTTATTGTGTACAAAGTCCTCTTGGTTCTGCTCACTTCACTCAGCATCAGACCATATAAGTCTTTCCAGGTTTTTCTGAAGTCAGCCTGTTCATCATTTCTTATAGCACAATAGTATTCCATTACATTCATATACCACAACTTGCTCAGCCATTCCCCAATTGATGGGCATCCTCTCAATTTCCAATTCTTTGCCACCACAAAAAGAGCTGCTATATATTTTTGTACATGTGGGTCCTTTTCCCATTTGTTTGATCTCTTTGGGATATAGCCCTAGAAGTGCTATTGCTGGATCAAAGGGTATGCACATTTTTGTAGCCCTTTGGGCATAGTTCCAAATTGTTCTCCAAAATGGTTGGATCATTTCACAACTCCACCAACAATGTATTAGCATTCCAATTTTCCCACATCCTCTCCAACATTTATCATTTTCCTGTTTTGTCATGTTGGCCAATCTGATAGGTGTGATGTGGTACCTCAGAGTTGTTTTGATTTGCATTTCTCTAATCAATAACGATTTAGAGCATTTTTTCATATGACTATAGATGGCTTTAATTTCTTCATCTGAGAACTGTCTGTTCATATCCTTTGACCATTTATCAATTGGGGAATGGCTTGTGTTCTTATAAATTTGTCTTAATTCTCTATATATTTTAGAAATGAGGCCTTTATCAGAAAGACTGGTTGTAAAAATTCTTTCCCAATTTTCTACCTTCCTTCTAATCTTAGTTGCATTGGCTTTGTTTGTGCAAAAACTTTTCAATTTAATGTAATCAAAATGATCCATTTTGCTTTTCATAATGTTCTCTATCTCCTGTTTGGTCATGAATTCTTCTGTTCTCCATAGATCTGATAGGTAAACTATTCCTTGTTCTCCCAGTTTACTTATGGTATCAGCCTTTATATCTAAGTCCTGAACCCATTTTGACTTTATTTTGGAATATGGTGTGAGTTTTGGGTCTATGCCTAGTTTCTGCCATACTCTTTTCCAGTTTTCCAAGCAGTTTTTTTTCAAAGAGTGGGTTCTTATCCCAGAAGCTGGGGTCTTTGGGTTTATCAGATAATAGATTACTATAGTCATTGACTACTGTGTCTTGCATATTTAACCTATTCCACTGATCCACCTCCCTATTTCTTATCCAGTACCAAGCAGTTTTGATGATTGCTGCTTTATAATACAATTTAAGATCTGGAATGGCTAGGCCACCTTTGGACAGGCTTGTCTTCAGAAAATTGATATATAGCCCATGACCGGGCCTGAGCTCAAAAGCCTTCCAGCTTAGCTCTGCTGGCATTCTCTTTGAAAACCTAGACTATCATAGTCGTTAATGAGTCCATACTATTTGGGGAGCAGAGTCTTGTTAACTGCTTTGGCTCCCCCTCCCTGCCAAGTTCTGTTTTTGTTTCTGTGCTGTTCAAATGTCTTATTAATGACTTGAATGATAGTATAGAATTTGTTTGTCAGATTTGCCGATGACATGAAGGGAGGGATTGGGAACTTCCTAGGTGACAGTCAGCATCTGAAAAGAGCACAATAGGGCAGAACGATGGGTCCCCTCTAGTAAAATGAGATGCAGTGAGCACAAATGTAAAATTGGACACCAGTTCAAGAAAGAAACTTCAGAACTGGAGGAAGGGGATGTAGTCCCTGGGGCGCAGCTCTTCTCCATATCATGCCAAATAACAAATAAAAAGTCCCCAAGTGCAGCAAAATCAGCAATGATGGATAGAAAAATGGAAAGAAACCCCCACAAATTAATTTGCAGGAAAAAAAGTAACTGAAGACCAGTACTAATTAGCCTGCTGTTTCCCCCTGGTATCACCCTACCTTTCCCATAGTCTGAGGCCATCTTGGTGAGGGAAATCTCTCAATTTCTTGTAGATATTCCAGTTTTAAGCATATTTTAAAAAAATTTCAAAGCTGTTACTCTTTTACAGAGTGTTGGCAGGAAGTGGAAAGAACCCAGTTCCAACCTTGGTGGTCTGAGATAACAGAGTATGGTCAGCAAAGGTTAAGGGAAGGACACAGCAGATAGGAATCTTCATGGAAAAGATTGGTAGTAAGAAGCAAGTTTATAGCAAGAATGTTATAGAAAATTAGAAGACTTGTTGATAAACAGACAAAATCACACAGCTAGTAAGTGTCTGAGGCCAGATTTGAATTCAGGTCTTCCTGACTCTGGGCCCAGCACTTTATCCACTGAGGCAAGAATGATATTGCATTTTGTACATCAGACCATCTACTTTAATGAAGACTATCCCTGTCTTTGGACTTTGAGGGTTTCACATCAACTTTAGCATTGGTTTTGTCAAGCTGTGCACTGATTCCAATTTCCTCAGGTCATTCTATGGTTGTCAAAATAGAGGCTACACTCATGCCTTTCCTTCTCCTCTCTTTCTGTAGGTTTTTACTGGAATTTTTGTTGCAGAAATGTTCTTCAAAATTATTGCCCTGGATCCATACTATTATTTTCTCCGTCCCTGGAACATTTTTGACGGCATCATTGTTGTTCTGAGTCTTGTGGAAATAATCATTTCAAGTTCTATTACATCAAATTTGTCAATATTACGTTCCTTAAGACTGGTAAGATGCCATTTGGTTTTGTTGCATTAATATCAATCTGTTATTTGAAAGTCGAAATCAGTGTGACCCGTGTATCGGAGAAGTCACGAGACCCTTCGCCTTAGACTGATGGACTGGGTTCAAACATGAGGGATTCTCTCCAAAGAATCATCTCTATGGCTTCCCTACCCAGAATTCTACCCAGGGAATATTAGAATCTGGCTCCCATCTCCTCAGATGGACCCCCCACACCCATTATAAAGCTTTACACTGTCAGAGTAAGAAACATAGAAGTTTTCTAATGACATGCAAGCAAAAGAGAAATGTGACAGTAATTGCTGGCACTTGCATAGTGTTTTGTATACCTAATTTCATTTGATTTTCACAACAGCAGATATTATGATCCTTATTTTACGGATAAGAAAGCTGTGGTTCAGGGATACTAAATTATTTGCTCATGGTCACACAACTATGTGCGGGAGGAAAGATTTGATCCCGGGCCCTCCCGAGCCCCAAGTTCAGCACCCCACCCACCATGCCATAACTCCAGTCCCTCACCACCGATGACCTATTGGACTCTTCAAGCCAGACTGTAGATACCCCTGACTCAATACATCCAAGATGGAACTCATTGCCTTTCCCCTACAACCATCCCTTCTTCTGAACTTCCTTATTGATGCCAAGGGAACTGCCATCTTCTCAGTCACATATGCTCAAAATGTCAGTGTTATTCAAGTTTTCCTCTCTTGCTCTCCCCATGATCTACTCCATGGCCATATCTTGTTTCTACCTTAATTGGGGTGGGCCCAACAGTCCATCAGGGGCCCAATTTCATCAGAAAACAGGGCCATGGCTCTTCCACTTATCCTTAGGGCTGATGACTTGCGTGATTATAAAGATACAGTCTGCTCTGGAACATCACCTGCCCATCTTTCCAGTGGCCCAGTGAAACAAGCACTGGCTCTGGAGTCAGAGAGTCTGGGTTCGAATCCTGCCACTTGATGCCATGGTGACATTGGCAAATCACTTAATTTGCCAAGATGAAGCTAGGTGACAGAGTGGGGAAAATGTTGCACTTGGAGTAAGGAAGAACTGAGTTCAATCTCACCTCAAACATTTACTAGGTTAAATATTTAACCTCTTTCTGCATCAGTTTCCTCATCTATAAAAATGAGGATAATAATAGCACTTATCTCACAGTGTTGTTGTAAGGATCAAATGAGATGATATTTGTTAAGTGCCTTGTAAATCTTAAGGCATTATATAAATGGTAGCTATTGTTATTAACCTCTCTGGTCCTCAGTTTCTTCATCTGTAAAATGATATGGTTGGACCATATGGCACCAAAATACCTTTTCATTCTAGATCTGTGACCCTATGTCCTTTATGCATGGATAGATTTGTTCCTCTAAATATTTTTTATGGATGGTAAAGTTGGCATTAAGGCTGCTAATATATTCTCATCTACCTTTTTTAAAAATAATAATCAATTCCAAGCTACTTCCTCATGATTTTGTATCTTCCCCTTTTTAGCTCCCTCCATGTCATCTCTAGCCCTGACCTCCTCTCTGGACCATGGACTCATTTTGGTCCAGCTGCCTTTTTCTTCTTGTTTCTCTTCAGTCCGTTTCTACTTCCTCAGGCAACATGTTCAGAACTCCACTGTTGCAGCCTCCCACTCAATTAAGTATTTAATATCTCAGCATTCAAAGTACTACATACTTCATAAAGGCATAAAGTCAATAGAATATGTTGGAAAAATAAACAAGGGAAAATATCAAGGGCCGCACGGGGGGAAAGAGCTGGGGTCATACTACCAGACAACTCAACCAAGTCTTTCTCACAAAGTGGTTATCATCCGAACCGTCCTGGCTAAAGACGGAGTAGATAGACAAGCAACACCAGAATCTCTCTGATTACCTTCACAGATAAAATTGGGAATAATAAGAGTGAGGAAAATTCCTTATTTTATCTCATGAATAGCTTTATGATTTGTAAAGTACATGCCAATTGCCTCTTGGATATCTTACACTGGACGTTCTACAGGCCTCTCAAATACACGACTCATTGTCTTTCCCTCCAAACCCTCCCCATTTCAGAATTCCTTATTTATTATCAAGGGCACCACTGTCCTCCCAGGCCCCCAGGCCTTCAAGCTCGGTGTCTTCCTTTATTCCTCCCTGGAAGTCACCCCATATATCCCATCTGTGGCCAAGTCTTATTATTTGGATCATCACAGCTGCCTTCATATACACTCCCTTCTCTCCACTTACAGAGCCATCACCCTCATTCTGGCCCTTACAATCCCTTCACTGGATGATCACTATAGCTTTCTAATTAACCTCCTAGCCTCCAGGCTCTCTCCACTATAATCCATCCTCCAGTCAGCTGTCAAGGAGACGTTTCTGAAGATTGGTATGACTGTGGCACGCTTCCCCTCTTTGATCTCAATGACTTTCACTAGCTCCCTATTACTAATAGGATCAAGCAAAAAGCCCTCTGTTTGGCTTTGAATGCCCTTGATATTGGCCCCTTCTTACTTTTCTAGTCTCCATCAATATTATAGATCCACTCACTCTACAATCCAGCAGCAACCATCCTACTTGCTTGTCCTTGCACGTAGAGTTTTATTTCCCATATCCATGCCTTTGCCCTGACTGTCCCCTCTGCCTGACATTCTCTGCCCCCTTACATCTGCCTCTTAGTTTCTCTGATTTCTTCCAACACTCAGCTCAGTGGTCTGCAGGAGGGGTGTCTTACTCCCTGGGGCTACTTCTGCTTTGCCCTCTGAGATTGCCTCATCTACTCTGTATATGTTTGATGTGTCCCCAGGTATTTACATATTGTTTCCTCCTATAGGATGTGAACTTCTCGATAGCAGGGATTGTGTTTTTGTCCATCATTGTATCCCTAACACTTAGTATGGTGCCTGGCACATAGTAAACACTTAAATGCTTATTGACTCACTAATTACATTTTCATACATGATCTCGTTTGACCCTAATACCAAACCTGTGAGGTAGGTGTCATTATTATCCTCATTTTAAACGTGAGGAATCAATCTGGAACTCCGAGAAGCTAAATAACTTACCCAGGGTCCCTCAGCTAGTTAGTGATAGAGTGAGGATTTAAATTCAGGTCTTCCTGATTCTGAGTCCAATGCTTTGCACCCAACACCATGCTGCCTTTCATTTATCTACAAATATGCCAGGCAAAATTGGCTAGCAGTTTGGACGGAAATGGATTTAGGTGCATTTTATGCCATGTATCTTAATGAATTTCAGCTACAATGATACAAGTCACAGAATTTATTGTTCCTTATTTGCATTTTTTTTTGTTTTCCTATTCCATTTTCAGCTTAGAGTTTTCAAGTTAGCCAAATCCTGGCCAACATTGAATACTCTTATTAAGATTATTGGCCACTCAGTTGGTGCCCTGGGTAACCTCACTCTGGTCCTGGCCATCATTGTCTTCATCTTCTCAGTCGTTGGCATGCAGCTTTTTGGGACTACGTTCAATGACACTGTTTCACGCTCTAACTCCACGGGATTGCAACGACGGCGTTGGCATATGGGAGACTTCTTCCACTCCTTCCTGGTGGTTTTCCGCATTCTCTGTGGTGAATGGATTGACAACATGTGGGAGTGTATGCGTGAGTCACCCCATATGCTGTGCATTCTGGTTTTCTTGCTGATCTTGGTGATAGGAAACTTGGTGGTAAGTTTGTTCAGTTTTTCTACTTACTATCAAGTGGGCAATGGCTGACTCATACTCATGGTTTTTTGGAATATTAGGTTAGTCAAATGAGTATATAGAAGTTGGAATTAATTTCAACTCCAAAATGTTGACTCTCTGGTCAAATCCAAGTGCTACAAATCTGATTAATTTTACTAATGAATTTGTTTTTCAATCGTGTTTCAACATCGGAAAAGTGATAACTGAAATGTATGGGACTTTATAGCTCACAAAACACAGTTGATCCTTGTGCCTGTACTGTGGGGTAAGTACTATGGATAAGGAAACTGAGACTATGGGAGGCTAAGGGAATTGACTGCATTCACACAGTTAATAGGTATAGGAGCTGGTATTCTGACCTTGGTATCAATGATACTATATCATATTGCTGCTTATCAAAATTGTTTCTCTAATAGTAAGAGAAAGTGGATAAAAGTTATAGCTACATTTTGCTTGGAAATTCTTTATGTAAAGAAATCATTACTTTCTTTTTTCAATAATAAAGCGTTCATTGTTTTCTCCCAACACAGTCAAAAATAGAACTTATTTGGATTAGAACTCATTTTTGTGTATTACTTTAAAGTTATAGAGTACTTTGCTTCTACAGTATTGAGGCTGATTGAGTAAATTCATCATCACCCTACCCCACTTCTTCCTTAATCAGCTTAGAAGCAATTGGTGGTGTAGTTTAGACTAAGTATGAAGAACCTTGAGCAATTAAGAATCATGTTTCCCAGGAAGAGTGCTTGGATTGACTGAGGAACTTTGATTATGTCCTGTAGGGCTTATATAAAATGAGGGAGAATTCATGAGGGATTCTAGCAAGTGGTGAAGAGAAAGAATTCTAGCTAACCCCAGTAGGAGCTGATTGGGGGTGGGGGTAAAGAGGCTCTAAATCCCAGGCCTTGATCTGACATCATCTCTGTCCCTCTCCCCAACTCTCACTCCCTTTTACTGGAGAAGGACCTCAAAAATTACAGAGACCTGGAGGACTTCCTGTCCTCCCACTGGTACTCTAGCAGGGTTACTGGAAAAGCTAATTATTTTTTATGCATCAGAGCCAAGGACAGTCTAAACATAGGCTCCCAGTTTTACAAAGAGCCCCAAAGAAAAAGACTACTCCATACTCAAAGGGAACATCTTTAAGACTCACAAAAAGACTTCCAAGAACTGGGACTTACCCATTTGCCCCAAGAGCCCTCTAAGCTTGAACCCACTGTCCTTAGGACTCAGTATACATTAGTGGGAGAATATGTATTAGACTTTCGGAATAATTTTTTTTTTTAACCAACTGCTTCACTTGTGCTGCCATAATAAAATGCCCCTTTGTAAAGGAGAATTAAATCTGACTAACTGAGAACTGATAAGCATGTCAGCGGTGGTATGGGAATGTGTGCACCAAAGCACCACAAAAGACATATTTTACAGATGAAGAAACTGAGGCAAACAGAGATGAAATGACTTGGTCTGAGGCACACAGCTATTGTGTATCTTTGGATACTTACTTTGTAAGAATTTGAACCCAACTTTTCCTAATTCTGAGCCTAGCCCTCTACCCACTGCACCATCAAGTTACCTAGAGATATTTTGGAAGTGTTTGAGGCAAAGTTTTTTTTCTCCAATTGACTACTTCCTGTCTCATCGTAGTCATATTAATTTTATATATAAGATTTTGAATTTCATGTTATTGAAATGACCTGCTTTATCTTTTGTGGCCATCTCTGTCCCTTGTTTGATCCAGAATCAACCAGCAAAATAAATAAATAAATAAATAAATACATAAAGACAGAACCGAAAAGAGCCAACTAGCTATAGCTGCATAAGGTACCTGATCCCCTTCTCTTGTTTTTGATTTATTATATGACCTTTAATATTTGGGTCAGGGATAGGTTGTGTCATACGGTGGTGTTGGTCAAAATCCAACTTCTGCCAGACTGTTTCATAGTTTTCCCAGCAATTCTTATTCAATAGGGAGGTCTTTCCTAAGATGTGGGTGTTAGTTTATGCGTTCAGTGTTTTTCCTGATTCACTTTTATTTCATCTGTCCCATTGACCTATCTACCTGCATTTTAACGAACAGCAAATAGTTTAGATGGGTACTGCTTTATATTGTAATTTGAGGTCTGAGGCAACATTCCACCCCCTTTCATTCCCACTTTTAAAATTATTTCCCTTGAGATTCTAGACCTTTTGTACTCCAAATGAATTGTATCATTATTTTGCCTAGTGATATAAAATATATGGGCAGGTAGGTAGCACAGTGCAAAGACTGTTGGGCCTGGAGTCAGAAAGACTCCTCTTCCTGAGTTCAAATTTAACCTCAGACGCACTAGCTGTGTGACCCTGGCAAATCATTTAACCCTATTTGCCTCAGTTTCCTCATCTGTAAAATGAGCTGGAGAAGGAAATGGCAAACCACTCCAGTATCTTTGCCAAGAAAACCCAAATGGGGTCACGAAGCACCAGACATGACTGAAAAAGGATAAAATATACCCTTGTTAGTTAGATTGGTATAGCATTGAGTCCATAGATTAGTTTGGTAGTATTATTTTTCTTTACTGGCATAGCCGAGCCATGATCATTTAATGTCCTTTTAGATATTCGAGTTCTTTGTTTAAAGAGTATTTTCCAAAGGTGTCTGTATTGATGACGAATACAGCTTGGTGGACTAATTTTGAGATTTTTAATGCATTGTGTGTGTTTATTTTGGATACGTTTTAAATTTGTATTGTTTCCTTTTTATTATTTCCACCTCCATTTTATGACAGCTGTGGAGAAATGTAGGGTTGTGTGGGCTTATTTTGTATACTGTTACTTTGCTGAAGCTATTGTCTCAGTTTCTTTGCTGATTCTGTAAGATTTTCTAGTAAACCATCATATAATCAGCAAATGGGGATAGTTTTGTCTCTTCTTTGTCTATCTATTTTCATACATTCATTTTTATTGCTTTTTTCAGTTTACAAACATTTTCTCTCCATTTCACTTCCCTTTTCCCTTACTAAAAAAAAGGAAGAACACCTTTGTGACAGATATTCATAGTCAAGCAAAATGATTCTCACCTTGGTCATGTCCAAAAAATGTAGGTCTTATGTTGTACCCTGAGTCCATCACCTCTCTATAAGGAGGTGAGGAGCATGATACATCTTTAATCCTCTGAGAGTGTGATCTATCATTGCATTGATCTGACTTGTCGATATTTCAAATTTGTTTTTTACTTTTAATGTTGTTGTTCTTCTGGTTCAGCCCACTTCATTCTGTGTCAGTTCATGGACACTGCACCCCTTTTCTTGGAACTGTCAATTTCATCATTTATGATGGCACAATAATATTAAATCACATGACTATGCCGTAATGTGTTCAGTCATTACCCAAATAATGAGCATCCTTTTAGAGTCCAGTTCTTCACCATCACAAAAAGACTTGCTGTGAATATTGTTGTACATAGGGACCCTTTTCCTCTTTGATCCCATTGGAGAATAGTTTGCCAGTCTTTATGCCTTTAACTTCTTTCTCAGCTTTTATTGATCTCACTAGCATTTCCTTAATTACAATTTCTATTCAATAATGCTGGTCTATAGTTCTCTTCTTTTTTTATTTTTCTGTGTTTTGAGTATTAAAATGATATTTTCCCCAAAGGAGTTCAGTAGAATGCTTTCTTTTTCATTTTTGAGAATACTTTGTATAATAGTATTGGTAATCTTCTTTAAAATTTGATAAAAATTTCCAGTAAATCTATCCAGATCAAGGTACAAGGGGTTACTATACCTCTGTTGAATAGATAGTGGAGTATAGCAAATGCAGTGGGTTTCCCACTGAGTTGAGAATTTGTCTGTAACTACAGAATAGTAGATCGACATCTTGGCCGGGAACGAAATTGACGACACCTCCTGCTTTTCTTTGGATGTGACACCAGAAACATTATTCGTGGAGCAGTGGAAAGAACACTAAGAGTTAGGAAGCCTGGCTGCAAGGTTTCCCTCTATCGTTTACTGTGTGACCTTTCTAGGCCTCTGTTTTCTCACCTCTTTGATATGAGGCTTAGAAGAATTGACCTAATTTCTCTGATTTTTATTGTGACCCTGCTTATTTTCCCCATAGGGTATAAATGGATATATATTACATAAATGGATATATATTATATAAATGGATATATATGCATATAAATGGATATATGAATGGTATAAATACGTTTAGAGAAAAGAAAAGAATGCTTAGGAAGGGATAGAGGGCCATCTGTTTGCTGCCTTCGTGACCCTTGGAGAAGATTGCCCTGGAAAGCCCTTCAGGGTCGTCCCTCAGCCACGTGGAGCCCCATCCAGGTGAACTTTCTCTCACTATTCCCCAGGTCCTCAATCTTTTCATCGCCCTGCTGCTCAACTCCTTCAGCAGAGAGGAAAGAGGAGGGAATGGGGCAGGAGAGGTGAGGAAGACCAAGCTGCAGCTTGCTTTTGATAGGTTCCACCGGGCATTTCATTTTGTGAAACGTGCCATCTGGCAGTTTTGTAGCAGTTCTTTCAAGAAGCAAAGGTTTAGAAAGCCAAAGGACGTGTCCAAAAAGCAAAAGGCTCAGAATAAAGACATTATTCCACTGGAGTCGGGAATAAACCGAGAGCAAGCAAACCATGAAAAATTTTGCCCTCAGGATGAGACCAGTCCCCCTGGGTTCACAGGCCTGGGCTGTATACAGGAGAATTTGAATGCTAGGCATCCTTCACTTGTTAAAGCCCCACTTGCTGAAGGAGAAGAAGATGAAGATAGTGAATCTCTAGATGAAGATGAGCCCCAGGATTTCATGGAAACAGAGTTTTGTAAACAGGTATGAAAGCTTAAATTTGGTATAATGACAATAAAAAGTTGTTGATCTAATCAATTTTTTATAATTTTATTTTTTAATTAATAAACATTTTTCTTTTCTTCCCATACCCCAATTAAAAAAAAGAAAAACAAAAGTCTGATAAATTTTTTTTTACAAATAATTAAAAATATAATTCTACACCTCGGATCCATCACCTCTCTGTCATGAGTTAGGTAGCATAGATCGTCACTAGTTTTCTGGAATCATGGCTGGTCATCCCAGTGATCAGATACCTCACATAAAAAAGTCAGCTATTAACCACGTGTCCAGCTCTGTGATTGTGGGGCTAGGTGTGGGTGGGATGAAAAGAGTATATTACATGATCCCTTCCCTTCAAAGAGCTCATGACTCAGCTGTCAGTACACAAGATACCTGTGAAGTCTGAAATTTTGGGAATGCTACCAAATATATAAGAGTAGGGGATCCTAGAATCTCAGAATTTGAAGGGGCTTCAGGTCATGTGACAAATGATAAGGCCTCTTTTTTTTTTTGCTGGATGGTGGTGACCATGGTCACTGCCCAATAGTCCCATAGAAAACACAACCAAACATTTGACCCTAGAAACTTCTTATTCATCTTAGTGATATTTGCATTCTTTGTGTATATTATTCTCTTAATTCTGATTATTTTGCTGTTAGTTAATATAAATCTTTCAAGATTTCTCATATTAATAATTTCTTACTAAACAATAACATTCCATCATATTCTTATATCATAGTCCTTTCAGCTTTTCCCCTATTGATGAACACCCACCTTATTTTCAGTTTTTTGCTTCCCAAAGATGGTTGCTATAAATATTCAGGCATCTAGTAGACCTTTGTTCTTGTGTTTGAATGCCAGATAGTGGAATCATTGGGTAA
The DNA here is from genome assembly GCF_003287225.1 of Phascolarctos cinereus. Taxonomy (NCBI): domain Eukaryota; kingdom Metazoa; phylum Chordata; class Mammalia; order Diprotodontia; family Phascolarctidae; genus Phascolarctos; species Phascolarctos cinereus. The sequence continues at coordinate 15,360,041 of NW_027555847.1, forward strand.
AGGGTGTATGACTAACAGCTTAGTCACTTTTCTTGCATAATTCCAAACTGATGTCCAAAGCGGTCCAGCTCCATAAAAAGTCTGTTGAGGTGCCCGCCTTCCCACAGCCTCCTTAACATTGAGTGCTTTTATTTTTGTCATCTTTGCCAATTTCCAGGGTATGAGATTCAATCTCAGAACGTTTTAAATTTAAGTTTCTTCTGTTATTAGTGATCTGGAGGGGAGTGTGTCTGTAGAGTTTTGAGACCAAAAAAAGGAAGTAGAGGGATACCAAGTTATTAAAAAATGAGAATTCATTATAAAGGGTTTAACAGAGGAGCTCAGGGATGAAGTATAAATACCCAGAAGTAGTCAAACAAAAATAAGATTGAAAATTTCAACCAGGATAGAGAACAGGAGGAATTCTGCTATGGCTTGCATTGAGTGCAATATCACATGCAAGGCTTGTTTTTCTGGCAGTTAAATGTCTGCTATCACTATGTTAGACAAATTCAGAACTGGTTGGATGTCTGCACCCAAAAAGTGGGTACTAGTGGTTCAATGTCAGCTTGGCAGGACATGTCCAAGAGATTACCCGTGCTTGGCTCTGGTCTATTTAATAGGTTTTTTTTTTTTTTAGAAATCAGTGATTTGAATTAAAGCATAGAAAAAATGCTTGTTAAATTGCATGTGACACAAAGTTGGGAGGGCTGGCTAACACACAAGATGACAAAGCCAAGATCCTGAAAGGTCTTAACAGGCTAGAACCTTGGGCTGAATCTAATAAGGTGAAATTCAGGAGGGATAAATGTAAATTTCTACACATAGGTCCAAAAAATCATCTTCACAAGTATAAGACAAAGAAGACATGAAAAAGATCTGTAAACTAAATAGGAATGAGCAGAGTGATGCAGCAACCAAAAAAGCCAACATGAGCCTGACCTCTATTTAGAGAAGCATGAAGAAGAGAATGATCTTACTGCATTCTGCGTGGTCTGACCTCACTTGGAGATTTGTATGCAATTCTGGGTGTAAAGACTTTGATAAACTATAGTGCCCAGAAGAAGGCATCCAGATGGGAAAAGGACCTTGAATCCATGAAATATGAGGAATGATTGGAGGAACTAGGGATGGACAGTCTAGAAAAGAGAAGGCTCCAGGGGCATATGTTGCTGGAGGGCTGCCATGTGTAATCAATTGATTAACAAGAATTCATTAAGCATTTAATATTCAATGGGCATTGTGCTAAGTCCCAAGGATACAAAAAAAAGGCAAAAAAGTCCTTGTTTTTAAGGAACTTATATTCTAATTAGGGGAGCCAACATATAAATAAATAGGTACATACAGGGTGCATCTAGAGTAGATAGATGGACAGTAACTTTAGAGGGGAATACTATAGCACAGAGGTTCTTAACTTGGCATCCATGAACCTGGGTCCAGGGTCCAGGATGCTGGGATTGTATGCTTATTAATATTTTTGTAACCATATGTCAATATAATTGGTTTCCCATCTTCATCAGATGCCAAAGGTGTCCATGACCCCCTCAAAGGTTAAGAAACCCTATTCTAGCAGCTGGGGCACCAGGAAAGGTCTGAAGAAGGTAGGGTTGGAGCTGGGGCTTAAAGGTAGCCAGGGATTTGGAGAGGCTAAGGGGAGGAGTGAGAGCATCTGGGAATTTCCTTCTCTTTGCACTCTGAGTTTTGCACTGGAAATGACAGAACAAAAAGGATGAATGAAAACACATTGAAGTGCCTACTGTGTGCCAGGCACTAGGTTAGGTGGTACGGATCCAAATTCAAACGTAAGACCAGCCCTGCCTTCAATGAGCCCTCAATGAGTGGGGACAGACAACACAGGAGTAGTGGCCAGGGAAGGGAATTTGGGCTGGAGGAGTCACAACAATGGTGAGTGCAGGGAGCTGATCGCCATGTCTTTCCAGAAGCAATGTTAGCATGGAGTTGATTGCTGACCCCAGAGCAGGAGGTGGAAGCTGGGTGTGGGGTTGGAAAGGAAAGGGTTACACAGCTGGTAGCAGGGCTGATGGCTAACTGTCCATGGTGGGTGAATGTGAAGCATGGTCAAGGGCCAGCTCCATATAGCGAATCATGTGAGTTTGCAATCATTCATCAATCAGGACAGCTCAGAGCTGGTATCAGAGTTTCAAGCTGAGGGAGGGGAGTGTGGTCTTTGCAGGTATGGTATGGAGGCTGCTGTTACAGAGGGGGAAATTAAGGCAGAGACAAAGAAAAATAGCAGGGAGTTGATACCCAAGATAAGTAAAGGACACATAGACAGCCTTGGGCAGAGGGACCTCCAAGGAACTAGAAAGAGGGAGGAGGTAACAGGGTGTGGGTTTGGTTTTCTGGCAAGCTCAGCATCAGGTCCTTGGTATAGCCTTGTTGCCCATGGTGCAATGGGCTTTGGGGGAAGAATACTGAGTGAACTCAGGATGGGCATCAATTTGGTTTTTTTTCACCAGTGTTTTCTTGGATTCTGGTTGTCGTGGACCATGGAGAAAACTGGAGTTGCTTTATCTTTGGCACATAAATTCTACTATGGAGTGGTTCAAGAGATCATGGGGATCAGAGAAAATGTCTAGTCTTCCATCTTGTTGGTTACATGACTCAGACATTCACTCCTTTAGTTATAATGCTTTTTTTCCAGTTACTGATTTAGATTACAGACAGAAAGATTTTTTGAAGTTATAGAATCCAATTTTGGACAGAACAAATACATCTAACAGGATTATAGGGCTCAAAGATTTATTTGTGGGAGGGGATTTAGACTAGTCTAAGCCTCTCCTTTTACAGATGAGCAAACTGACACTCAAGGAGGGAAAACTCACTCTCTCTCTCTCTCTCTCTCTCTCTCTCTCTCACACACACACACACACACACACACACACACACACACACACACCACAGGGTAACAAATCCTGGATTCACTCCTAAGTTCTTTGACTCTTAAAGTGAGTTCTTTTTCCTCTTCATCTCATCTTCTCTCTTCTGTTCCACATTGACTCTTAACTTGTTTCATGATAAATAAGATGTCCAAAGAAAAATGTGACTTGTCTGGAAATTTTTGTGGCAGGAAGAAAAGGAGTGTATGAGCCCGGGAGCTGTGAGTGGAGAGGTTGATGTATTTTCTGAAGATGGCACTGAATGGACAGCACAAAAATTGAAAGAGGTAATTCTGTCAGATGAGCATCCCAAAGGTTAAGTCTGTGGACAACCCCCATGTACTGACTTTGCTCAGATGGTCTCCTGAGAAGCCAGAATGGGAACACTTTGGGGGTAATGCAGGCCAGCTGGGACAACAGGAAGAGGAAGACCTTTTGAAGAATCTCAATTTCTATTTCTTTTATGACTGAAGCACCCAGCCTTTGGTGGCTGACCTTTCTCTGCCTTGGCCATCAGAGTAGCTTTCTTTCCATGTTCTCAAGAGGCAGTAGCAATACTCTCTAACATATAGCTCTGTTATTCAGAAGTAGCATGATACATTGAAAAGAGTATTGGGTTTGGATTCTGAGCACATGAGTTCAATTCTGCCATTTACTAGCTATGTGACCTTGGATGAGTCAGTCACTTTCTCAGGGTTTCAATTTCTTTATCTGTCAAATGAGGATATGGATTAAATCATCCCTAAGGTCCCTTCCAATCTGAATAGTCTATGAGTTTATGGGAAGAGGACCTCTCCCTCTAATGCCTGACCTAGAACATAAGGAGGTGAAGAGGACAGGTGAAAAAGAGGCATAGCATTGAAACTTGTATGGTTTATGGTGATCTGGGCCCTTTGTTGGAGATGAAGAGACTAGGTTCACATACTTTCTACAGTATGTGACAATAATAAGGGACATTTATATTGTATTGCAACATTTGCCAAAGTGCTTTCCATTTATTAGCTCCTTTGGGTCTTAAAAAACTCCTGATCCCATTAGTGTGCAGAGATTCAGTTACTGTCCTTATTCTGATGTTTCCCAGATCTCTTATCTGGCCCCAACCTCTCTCTTAACCTCAAGACTCACATCACCAGCTTCCTATTAGACATCTCAAGCTGGATGTTCTCTAGATACCTTAAACTCAACAAATGCCAATCTGAATTCTTTACCTTTCCCCACTCCCCAATTCCCCCTGTATTGTTTTAACATTTTTATTTTGTTTTTTATTTGTGGAATAAAACGTGCATTGCCATCTTCCCAGGCACCCAGGGTCACAACCCAGGTGCCATCCTTGATTCTACTCTCTCTCCTTCCTCATATCCCCTGCATGCTTTCTTCTCTCTTCTGATATTGCCACCACCCTGACATGGTCCCCCTTCAGCTAATGCCTGGACTATTGCAATACCTGATGGTTGGTTTGCCTGCCTCAAAAATCTCCCCACTGCTCAGTCTATCCTCCATTCAGCTTCTAAATTCATCTTCCTAAACTGAAGATATGATCATGTAACCCATCAATCTACTGTATTCAGTCAGTCTCCCATTCAATACATTCCTCTTACCTCTAGGATCAAATCCCAAATCCTCTAGCATTCAAATCCCTTCATAACCTGCCCCTCCCCTTTCCAATCTTTTTACACCTTACACCCCACCACGTATTCTCCAATCCAATGATACTGGCCTCTTTGTGTTCCTTGAGCAAGAACCTCCATCTCCAGACTCTGGGTATTTTTTTTCTGGTTGTCCCCCATGCCTGGAAGGCTGTCTCTTTTTCTCTCCATATCCTGGCTACCCTCTTCCTTTTTCCCAGCTAAAATCCTACCTTCCATAGGAAGCCTTTCCCAATGCTTCTTAACTCTAGTGCCTTCCCTCTTTGGCTTATTTTCACTTTGTCCTGTATATAGCTTGTTTCTGCAGTTATTTGGACAAAACTGGTGGCTCAGTGGATAAAGCACTGGGCCTGGGGTAAGAAAGACTAAAGTGGAGGGAGAGTTGGTGAGTGACTTTTTGTTCACAGATGACTGTGCATTCAATACAGCCTCAGAGGCTGAGATGCAACAGAGTACGGATCAATTCTCTGCTGCTTGTATTGGCCTGACAATTAGCACCAGGAAAATGGATGTTCTCCCCCAGCCAGCTCTGCACAATAGCAAATGGAGACATTTTGAACACTGTGGACAAGTTCATTTACCTTGGCAGTATACTTTCCAGGGATGTACACATTGGTGATGAGGTTGATGCATTCATTGCCAGAGCTAGCTCAGTGTTTGGGAGGCTCTGAAGGAAAGTGTGAGAAAAGAGGCTGCCTACCAAACTGAAGGTCTACAGAGCCATTGTGCTGGCTGATCTCATTGTTGTATGCCTGTGAAACCTGGACAGTAGACCGGCCCCTTGCCAGAAAATGGAATCACTTCCATTCGAATTGTCTTAGGAAGATTCTGAACATCATCTGGCAAGATAAAGTACCAGACACTGAGGTCCTTTCTGAAGCTGAACTGCCAAGCATTCACACTCTACTGCAGAGAGCCCACCTCCAATGGCAGTCTTGTGTCAATGCCAAATGTATGCTTGCCTAAAAGACAGTTTTACAGAGAACTTGCACAAGGCCAGTGCTCACGTGGTAGTCAGAAGAAATGACACAAGGATGATCTTGAGGTCTCTCTGAAGAACTTTAGAATCCATTTGTGACATGGGAGATCCTAACAAAGGACAGATTAGTGTGGCATGCCTGCATCAAAGAAGTACTGTGCTCTATGAGCAAAGTGGAAGTACAGCAGCTCAAATTTAGAGACATCTCCGCTCCAAATGTTCATATGGATTATTGGTGCCCCACCTGTGGTTGTATTGGTCTGATCAGCTATAGTCGGACACACTGTGCATTCACCCCAACATAGTGATGCCATTTTGGTCCTCTTCTAGCACAAAGGACAACAGCCCACCAACAGATATTATTTATTCCTGTTTACAGATGAGGAAGCTGGGCTCAGAAAGGCTAAAAGACTTGTTCATGGTCTCATAGCTAGTAAGAGTTCGAAGGAGAATTTGAACTCAGGTTATCCTGGCTTCAGTCAACCATTTTATTCATTTGATCACACTTTCTCATCAAGTCCTTTCAGGGTATATAGCTCATGGTGGTGGGGATGACAGGAGGGAGAATTATATTTTTAAAAGACTTGTATCTTTTATTCCCAGAGAGAAGCTAATGTATTCTTTCTGGGAGTTAGGGCTGTTCTTGGCCCTGGGCAAGAATTACAAGCTACTTGGTTCTTGCCTGGTACTTCTAGGCCCTCAGAAGGCCTTCTAGGAAGCTAAACATTTGTCTTGCCTCGTATCTGACCATTGGAGCCAGCTGGTTATCTAATCAGCTGCAGCTGGGAGGAGGCTGTTACTTAATGATTTTTTCCCTTCTTTTGTGCTTCTCCTTTGTAGAAGTTTGACACGATCAGCTATCTATCTAACTGCAGCACCATTGATCTGAAGGATCTCAATTTGTTGATTCCTGAAATGATTCCTGAAAAGGGGCCTGAGAGATGTTTGCCCAAAGGTAAAGGGTAGCTTTATGGAGTTTGGGTTACATGAAACTTCCTCCTGAAGTCTGTATGTGAGCCCCCTAAGTGAGGGAGTTCCTCAGTTTTGTTCTAGCTCCTCCTCTTCCTCCCCTCTTCCTCCCCTCCTCCTCCTTCTCCTCCTCCTCCTCCTTCTTCTCCTTCTCTCTCTTTCTTTCTTTCCCTTTCTCACTCTCTTCTTCTCTCTCTCTTTCTCTCTCTGTCTCCCTATCTCTCCAATCTCATCAACTCCCATGGGTTTAACTATCATCTCTATGCAGATGACTCCCAGACTTCTATATATACCTCCAATCTCCCCTTTGAGCTGTGGCCTTATGCCTATTGGACATTTCAAATTGGATATCCAAGGAACATCTTAAACTCAAATTCAAAACAAAACTTAGTATCTTTTCTCCAAACCCTCCCCTCTTTCAAGCTTCCCTATTTCTGTTGAAGGTCTCACCATCCTTCTAGTCTCCAAGGTTTTCAACTTTGATGTTATCCTTGGTTCATCTGCTCTCTAGCATGTCCAGTCAGTTGTCAAAGCATAGCATTTCTATCTCCACAACCCCTACAACATCTCCCATGTCTGACCTATTTTTTCCACTCACATGAGTATCATCTTAGTTCAGGCCTTCATCACCTTTCGCCTACCTTTTTTTAGACTTTTATTATTTTTTTTTTTGGTTAACAAAAATCTATTTTCTCTCCCTTCTACCTCCTGCTTCCTTCATTGGAAGAAAAAACAAAAACTTTTAAAACAAACATACATAATCTTACAAAACTAATTCCTACATTGCTTGAGTTCAAAAACTTCATGTCTCAGATGCTTAATATTGGATCTGTCGCCTCTCTGTCAGGAGTTGAGTAGAATGCTTCATTGGTCCACTGGAATCCTGGTTCATCATTACATTGATCAAAGTTCTTATGTCTTTCAAAAATGTTTGCCTTTATAGAGTTATTGTTTTCTTAATTCTGTTCATTTCTTTCTGCACCAGTTCACGTCTCCCTTGGTATCTCTGAAACTTACCCATTTCATAATGTAATCCATTTTTCTAAAATATTAATATTTCATAGTTTCTTTAGCCATCCCCCCAGTTGATGGGCATCCCCTTAATTATCAGTTATTTGCTACTACAAAAAGAGCTCCTATGAATATTTTTAACGTATGGGTCTTTTCACCTTTCCTTTTATTTCTTAGGAATATAGGCCTAGTAATGGTATTGCTGAATCAAAGTAGTTTTGGGATATAGTTCCAAATCATTTTCCAGATTGGCTGGACCAGTTTGCAGTTCCATTGACAATGTGTTAACATTTCTGTCACTCATTCAACATTTGTCATTTTCCTTTTTTGTCAACTTTGCCAATATAATGGGGGTGAGGTAGAAACTTAGAGTTGTTTTAATTTGCCTTTCTATAATTATTAGTGATTTAGAGCATTTCCCCCCATATGGTTATCAATAGCTTGTGTTTCTTCCACTGAAAATGGCCTTTTCTTATCCCTAGCTCATTTATTGATTGGTTATAGGCTCTTGTTTTTACAAATCTGAATAAATTTCTTATGTATCTTGGAAATTAGACCCTTAACAGAGAAACTGCTTCAAAGATTTTTCTCTCCAATTACCTGCTTTCCTTTTAATTTTATTGGTTTTATTTATGCAAAAGCTTTTTAAATTTTAATAATCAAAATTATCAATTGTATCATCTACATCTATTCCTTGTTTGGTCATGAATTCTTCTTCTGTCCATAGATCTAAAAGGCCACTTCATTTATGTTGTCACCCATTATGTCTCAGTCATGTCCTTTTTGAAATTATCTTAATATACTGTATATGTAGGCCTACATCTAATTTCTGCCAGACTGAATTCTAGTTTTTCCAGAAGTTTTTGTCAAATGAGTCCTTACCCTAGTTGCTAAAGTCTTTAAAAAAAATGATGTTTTATTTTTTCCCCAATTACATGTAAAAACAATTTTTAACATTTGCTTTTTAAAATTTTGAATTTCAAATTCTCTCCTTCCATCCCTTCCCTCTCCCTTCAGCAAGAAGGTGAACAATTTAATAGAGGTTATACATGTGCAGTCATGCAAAGTATATTTCCATATTAGTCATGTTGTGAAAAAAAACATAGATGAAAATACCTAAGAAAAATAAAGTTATTTAAAAGTATTTTTTTGATTTGCATTCAGACTCCACCAGTTCTTTCTCTGGAGATGGATAGCATTTTTCATCATAAGTCCTTCAGAATTGTCTTGGATCATTGTATTGCTAATACTACTGTTACTGTGTACACAATTTTTCCTGTTCTGCTAACTTCATTTTGCATCAGTTCATGTAAGTCTTTTCAGGTTTTTCTGAGAGCATCCTGCTCATCATTTCTTATAATAGCACAGAAGTATTCCACGACAATCATATGCTAAAACTTGGTCAGCCATTCCCCAAATGATGGGCCTCCCTTCAATTTCCGATTCTTTGCCACCACTAAAGGACCTACTATAAATATTATTCTATATATAGGTCATTTACCTTTTTCTTTAATCTCTTTAGAATACAGACCTAGTAGGATATGCATGGTTTTATAACCCTTTAGGCATAGTTCCAAATTGCTCTACAGAATGGTTGAATCAGTTCACAACTCCACCAACAGTGAATTAGTGTCTCAATTTCCCCATATCCCTTCCAACATTTGTCATTTTCATTTTCTATCATATTAGCCAATCTGATAGATGAGGTATTGTACCTAGGAGTTTTAATTTTCATTTCTCTAATCAATAGTGATTTAGAACAATTTTTATATGACTATAGATAGCTTTGATTACTTTGTCTGAAAACTGTCTTTTCACATCCTTTGACCATTTATCAATTGGGAAATAGCTCTTATTTTTATAAATTTGACTAAGTTCTGTATATATTTGAGAAATGATATCTTTATCAGATACTAGCTGTAATTTTTCCCACAATTATGATTACTAACTATATTTCCCTCCATCCTATTTTCCCCCTGTTTATTCTATTCTCTTTCTCTCCTTTCAACCTGTCCATCCTCAAAAGTGTTTTTCTTTTGACTACTGCCTCCCCCAATCTACCATCTCTTCTATCAGCTTCCCCCTTTCTCTTATCCCTTTCCCCTCCTACTTTCCTGTAGGATAAGATAGATTTCTGTACCCAACTGAGTGTATATGTTATTCCTTCTTTGAACCAATTCTGAGAAGAGTAAAGTTCAAGCCCTCCTGTCCACCCCCATTTTCCCTTCCACCATAAAAGCTCTTTCATGCCTCCTTTCATGTGAGATAATTTCATCCATTCTATTGTTCCCTTCCACCTTCTCCCAATGCATTCTTCTTTCTCACCCCTTAATTTAATTTTTTTTAGAAATCATCCCATCATATTCAACTCACATCCACGCCCTATGTCTTTATATGTTCCTTCTAACTGTTCTAAAAATGATAAAGTCTATTAGGAGTTACAAATATCATCTTCCCATGTAGGAATGTAAGCAGTTTAACCTTACTGAATTCTTTATGATTTCTCTTTCCTGTTTATCTTTATATGCTTCTCTTGTGTCTTATATTTGAAAGTCAAATGTTCTATTTAGCTCTGGTCTTTTCATCTGCAATGCTTGAAAGTCTTCTGTTTCATTGAATGTCCATTTTTCCTCCTGAAGGATTATGCTCAGTTTTGCTGGATAGGTGATTCTTGGTTGTAATCCTATATCCTTTGCTCTCCAAAATAACATATTCCAAGCCCTGCTGTCCTTTAATGTAGGATTTTAATGCTAAATCTTATGTTATCATGACTATGGATCCATGATATTTGAATTGTTTCTTTCTGGCTACCTCCAATATTTTCTCCTTGACCTGAAGTTCTGGAATTTGGCTATAATATTCCTGGGAGTTTTCATTTTGGGATCTCTTTCAGGAGGTGATTGGTGGATTTGCTCAATTTCTATTTTACCCACTGGTCCCAGACTATCATGGCAGTTTTCCTTGATAATTTCTTGAAAAATGATGTCTAAGAACTTTTAAAAAAAAATGTCTTCAGTAATCCAATAATTTTTAAATTATCTCTCCTTGATCTGTTTTCCAGATCAGTTGCTTTTCCAATGAGATATTTCATGCTGTCCTCTATTTTTTAATTCTTTTAATTTTGTTTTATTGTTTCTTGATGTCTCATAGAGTCATTAGCTTCCACTTCTCCAAATCTAATTTTCAAAGAATTATTTTCTTCCCTGAGCATTTGTACCTCATTTTTCATTTGACCAATTCTACTTTTAAAGGGGTTCTTTTCTTCAGTGAATTTTTCCATTTGGTCAATTCCACTTTTTAAGATGTTGTTCTCTTCATTGGATTTTTTGTACCTCTTTTACCATTTGGCCTATTCTGTTTTTAAGGTGTTATTTTCTTCAATATATCTTTGTGTCTCCTTTACCATGCTGTTGATTATTACATGATCACTGTCATTTTTTCCCCATTTTTTCCCTCTACTTCTCTTATTTGATTTTTAAAAATCCTTTTTGAGCTCTTCCAGGAATTCTTTTTTGGACCTGAGACCAATTCACATTTTTCTTTGAGGCTTTGGCTATATTTTGACTTTGTCGTTGTCTTCTGAGTTTGTGTTTTGATATTCTGTGTCACCATAGCAACTTTCAATGGTCAGGTTCTTTTTGTTGTTGTTGTTTGCCCATTTTCCCCCCCAGCTTATATCTTGACTTCTAACCTTATGTTAAAGTTGGGCTCTACTCCTGCAGTGGAGTGGGCACTGTTCTCAACTTCAGTTTTTTTTTTTGTCTGTGGTCTGAGAGTTCCAGAAGCAGCTACTGTCACCACTGAGTCAGTTGTCCCTAAGGCTTGCTGTTGTTTTCTGGGTAGTGGCCTGTACTGGCACAGCCTACACTAGAGTACACTCTACTCTCTCCCTGGTGTGATAGACTTTTCCTGCCAACCTTCTAAGCTGTCTTGGGCTGGAATATTGTCTCACTCTGTCCTTTTGTGGTTCTGCTGCTCCAGAATTTGTTTTGATGCATTATTTAAAGTTGTTTGGAGATGAATTTGGAAGAGCTCAGGTGAGTCCCTGCCTTTTCTTGACCATCTTGGCTTTGCCCCCTCCATTCTCTTAGTTTTTGATTCTAGAGTCTTTGAGTTTATCTAACACTAAACTACTATGTTCACTTACTCCTATCTGTTGTTTATCTAATAGGTTTCACTGATAAATCTCTCTGTTTCTTAACTAGTACTAAATCATTCTGATAATTACTGCTCTGTACTATAGTTTGAAATTTGGTGCTGTCAGGTCCTCTTTCTTCCCACTCTTTTCCCCTTGAGATATTTGAGATATTGAGATATTTCCCTTGAGAAGTTTCACCTTTGGTTCTTCCAGATGTATTTTGTTATTGTTATTTTCCAACACTATAAAGTAATCCTTTGGCAGTACAATTAATTAATTTAGACAGTTTTTTTAAAGGAAAGGTCCATTTGTTAATTAAAATCTTTAGGAATATTAATTTCCCTCTAACTATTGCTTTGATTGCATCCCCAGAATTTTAGTGTGTTGTCTCATTGTCATTATCTTTACTGAAATCATCTATTGTTTTTAGGATTTGCTTTTTTTTTTTTTACTCACCCATTCTTTAGCATTGTTATTTTGCCTTCAGTTAATTTTTAATCATTTCTCCAGTGTCCCTTGGTTGAATTTTTTTTTGCATTGTGACTAATGAAACATATGTTTAATATTTCTGTTTCTTTACACTTGTTTGCCAGGGTTTTATGCCATAATACATGGTCAGTTTCTGGAAAGGTGCCAAAGCACAGCTTCTTGAAGCCATAGGTGAGAGTTGGTGATAGGTGGGCACCAAAGGCGCATGAGCAACCCTGAATAGGGCTCAGCAAGCCCTCACATCAGAGCTGCTAGTCCTCCCTAAACACCCCATATTGCTTTCTATTCTTGTTCAATAATTGCCAGAGGTCTATTATATTCAGGCCCTTATCTACTTTCATTATTTTTTGGGGGAGGGCTTAGAATTGTGTAGATACAGAAAGGGGGAGGACATCGAGGTCTTCCATAATTATAGTTTTACTGTCAATTTCTCCTTGTAAACTATAGCTTTATTTTAAGCATTTAGATGTTACGATATTTGATGCACATATATTAAGTATTGGTATTGATTCATTGTTAATGGAATATTTCAGCATACATAATCTTTTCATCTCATTAATTATATTTTTATTGCCTTGTCTGAGATCATGATTACTGAGTGTGATATGATGTGTAAAGGGCAGAATTGGTACAAAAACTTTGGGAGAGAAGAGACATTCTTTTTTATTTCTTCTTTAAGAGAGACACACATGATTCCAGGCTCTCTTCAGGGAGAGACATGTGGAGAAAGAAAAAGATTTTGGAAGTAGTAAACATGTAGGGGAATTTGACTCTTCAACCAACGCTATTCCTTATATATCATGTTACCCTCAGGATTCTCTCCACCACTCTGAAGTCATGCATGTACACAAAAGATATTTTGATGTCCAGAAAGCCAGGAATGAGGCTAGGAAAGGAATGAAGGCAGGATGCCATGGGCTGTTTTATAAAAATGGAGACTCTAAGATGAGCTCATCATGAGAAGAAGGTGAAATATTCCACAGTGAGCGGGGATGCTAAGATGTCTCACAGTGAGGAGAGCCATACCCCTCTCCCCTACCCCCACAAAGTAGCACAGTAGAAAGAGCACTGGATTTGGAGTCAGCAATCTCATTTCAAATTTTGCTTTTGCCACATCATGCCTGTGTGACTGGGGGCCTCTTCCAGATGTAATTTAATAATTTGATTCTTCTTCTGTGTCCTCTATCCAGATCTGGGGAAGTTGGGAGGATTATCTGTATAGAGATAATCATTTAAACTGAGGGACGTTATGTGAAGTGATGTCAAACGTTCAGATGTATAGACATGTGGAGCTGATTGACTGAATGTTTTTATCTTTAGCCTAGATGATTGGCACAATTGGACACGACTTCTTCCCCTTAGGCTCACGAGGGCCATGGGCACCACTGCTTGGAACTGAGAGTCATACTTCCTTTTCTTTTCAGTCTGCAACAAATGCTTCCCCTGCTTTGCACTGAATGTAAGAAAGTCTCCTGGAATCCTTTGGCTGAAACTGAGGATCACCTGCTACAGAATCGTCAAGCATAACTGGTTTGAGAGTTTCATTATCTTCATGATTCTTCTGAGCAGTGGAGCTCTGGTAAATGGCTGTTTGAATTGACCTAGCAATTCAGCTCAATGATACAGTGGTTAGAGGACTGTGGCTTGAGACACCAACATGCCATTAGGGAATTTACATTCAAATATGAGAAGATAACATGTATAGAGGAGCTTGAGTTGGGAAGCAAGAAGCAAGTAGGGGTGGGCAGCTTGGTGCTGGGCCAGATAAAGGGTGGGCTCACCAAATTGGAGCTGAGCCACAGCTCCAGGGGCATGGACTATGGAAGTGTCAGCTATTTTTCTTAAATGTTAAAATATTCAAATTTATCTGTGATCTTATCAGTGTGGACATTCTTGTGATCAATGCAGGTCACAACAAATACATGACTGCCCAGGTTTTGATATTATAGTAATTTTTTTATGTGTCATAAAGTCTCTGATATGTTTTAAGTCTCATGAGGCAAAAGCAGTGACATCTCTTCACCACCTTAAAAATGCTCTGTGGGTAATCGTCGGAATGAGTGAAAAAAAATGACACTTTATAACATTAATTCTATAGAAGAATGCATTCCAAGTTCTCAAATTGAAGCCAGGAGTATAGATTCTCCTAACTTTCTCAATGTCTTAAGTGGAGGGATGAAGGAGAAATAAATGAGATTCTTATAGATACCAGCAATATGCTAACACTATACTTGCATGTAGAAATTAAGCTTTCTAGTTAGTTTTCTCCTAATATTCTAAATTGAAAAGCAAAGAGCAGTTGCTTCAATTGTAGAGTAGAAGAGAACTCATGTACTATGTCTACCATATTTTGGGCCTGCAAACCGAGATATAAGATCTAATCAAAGGTACTATCATCTGCAAAGTTCTATTCCCTTAAACTGGGAAGACTTTAACCACAATGATCATGCCTGTCCTGTTGCAGACTATGATAGGTCCCAATCTGGCTCTGAACAGCACAGTAATAAATACATTCAGATGTGAAGTTTTTTAGGTTGACTTGAACTTTAGGGTTGTATAAACACATTTTCTGATAATGAAGTGTGGTGGATGAGCTTCTTTTCAATAGAAGAATTGAATGTTGGCACTACAGACAATATTGTACACTATTTAGTGATCTGCATTTTACAGGTAATGATATTGATGCTTAGGAGGATCAGTGACTTTCTCAAAGTCATTTGGCTATGAAACAGTCAGGGCAGGATCTTCCTTGATCCTGGTCTTTGGGTGAAGACTCCATTGTACAACATTGCTTATGGTAGATGTAGAATAGGGAATGGGGGAGAGGACAAAGAGAGTCTTGTCCATATTCTGTATTGGAGTGATTTTTCATGCATGTACCAGGAGACTCATCCATGAACCATACTTGAACATTGTAAATCTTTTAAGTAAGCCTAGTCCTTATCACGTAGGACTTGTTCACTCCAACTCTGGGATCTATGTGACAATCCTACTCCATTCCTTCATTATGGCTGGAGTTAACCTTGATTTTTGAAGTTTGTATCAAGCTGGAGAAGCTTTAATAATGGTCCCAGGACATACTGAGGTGGCCGCTTGAGTGCCTACCCAGTTAGCTACAGAGATGCTGATCACTGATTGGCTGGCTATTAGAGGATGAATTCTTTGGTTATGGCAAGCCATGAACTGTGTATACTCAAATGGAGTCATGTGTATAAAATGCTCTCTAAAAGCTCAAGTGTGATTTAAATCTCATTATTATCATATTATATTGCAAGTTATTGATATTTAAAGTGGGTAATGGACAGAAGAAATAGCAGAAATGACACCAACATCAATTACGGCAATTTCATGGAAAAATATAACCGATCTAAATCAGTTGCCAAAACAAAGAGACCAAAAGAGCTTAAAAGTTGCCTAAGTCAGAAAACAGATTATTTGCCAATTTGAACTAATGACCAAACACTGGCTTTAAAATATTGACTTATCTGTAAGATATTAGAGAAAGGTGAAAGATAATTACAAACAATATCACCTCATAAGCAAAGAGAAGCCAGGAGAGTAAGCCAGGTTAAATAAAGCTTGTCAAGAAACACAGCTGAGCAAAGTAACTCTGAGGATGTTTAAGCATGAGCATAAAAAGAGGAAAACAAAGAGAAGAAAAATGAAAAAAGCAAAAGCTACAAGGATTTTTGTGACAAATTATTTTCACCGTCAAGGATGGTGGAATTACCAGCCTTGGACTCTAATATCACAGTCCTGTATGAGCTTGTAGAAACATCATGAAAAAGAACAAAGATGACATTGAACCCAGTGTACACAATGGAGATCCACTCAAGACAGTGTTTATGTAGGCAGTGAGGGATCAATTCACAAGGTATCCAAAAGAAAGGGAGATATCAAAGGCACTGAAAAAAATCTCACACCTTATTAATCCCGGAAAAAATATGACCAAGAGATCATCAAGCATTATTGACCTTATTCTTACTTTCCCATCCATGAAAAAACTTTCTCAGACTCATCTACTTGTGTATTAGGGGTATCCTCAATGAGGACGGTATTAGTGAGGTATAGGGAGGCCTTCACAAGTGATAGTCTACAGTGAATGACATCTTCACTTTTATGGAATTGACTGAAAGATATAAGATACCATTGTGCTGTTTGTTGATGATAAAGAGGTATTTGATGCTGTAGAGGTGCTCTTTTCCAATGGATCTCCCGTTTCCCCCACCCGCAATCTATCTCCTTCCAATATAAAAATTGTCCATTCTGTCTTGAAAGACAACAGAGATAACCTTATTCAATAGATATTTGATCATAAACATTAGGTAGATACAAAATAGTGATACAAAGGGATTGCCACTGTCCTGGGTCTTCTAGATGTCTTCTGAACAACATTGCACTGGTTATATCAAGCCCCAGAATGTTGTAGAGCCTTAGAGAGCATTGTAGAGCCATTGTAACCACTCAAAAGAGTTTGGCCTAACCCTCCAAGGAGATAAAGATTGGCTGTTGTTCAGATTATGAGGTGCAGACGGAAGGACAACTTGTCTATCAGTATGCATATCTGTGACAGCAACTTGGACTTAACGCTAAACAAAAAAAGACCCCTGGTGATCATAAGAAATAGATTCTGATGGCTCCAGGTGGTTGCACATGTTGCCAAGAAGTGAGATGTGTGTCTGTTACACACCAAGAAAACTACTACAAGCTCATCCTGAATTTTTGAAGAATGTAAGTATTGGCAAACCTTTGGAGCTTGTCTGCATTAATATTCCACATCTTGAAGAAAGTAACAAGAACATAAGCCATATTTTGTGGTGAAAGACCACTGTTCCAGGAATGTGCACAGAAATACTCAATCAGGAACCAAAAATCTCCTATTGTTGCTAAAGCACTATGGACTAGGACCCTTTCTCTCTGAATTGAATGGAATTAAAATTGGAAAATAAATTATTTAGAAGATTTAGAATATTTTTTAAAAAATCAACCACAAAAGCAATGTGATATATTCATAGAATATTTAACTTGGTTAGTTGTGTGATCATGGGTAGGTCACATGTACTCTCTGAGCCTCAGGCAAACGTCTAAAACTTCACTCCCTAAGTTATAGACAAATTGCATGTTCATTGTTGGAAAGATTTTACAGGTTCACATATCCTTGACATATTGACATAATTTATCCACAGTTACTGACTATGGGAGATTGTACAGGAAGACAAGAGGTCCCTATCTTCTGCTAGGGGCACCACAGTGCATAAAGTGCTGGGGCCAAAGTCATGAAGATCTGAGTTCAAATCCAACCTCAGACACTTCCTAGCTGTGTGACCCTGGGCAGATCATTTAATTTGTCTGAGCCTCAGTCCTTACATGAAAAATGGGAATAATAATAGAACTTACCCCACTCCAGGGTGGTTGTGAGGATAAAATGATTTTGCAAATTTTAAAGTGCTACATAAATGCTAGCTGCTGAAGAAAATTATGATCCACTTGAGTTTAAGAAAATTAACTCACATGAAACAGAATGATACAAAGTAGGTCTGAATGCCAAATAGTATGGCCATACAACTTGATCATTATAGGATTTTGGATAAATAGGAGATTATTGTTGACTGCAATTATAAAGAGAGATTTCATGGAGAAGATAAGATTTTAACTGTATCTTAAAAGATAAGTAGGACAGAAAAGGGGGGAGCCCATTCTAGGCAAGGTGAGTTGCATCTACAGGGACTGAGGCTGGTAAAGACTGGGGCAGGGAAACCATTCAGGATGCTCTTCAAATAGATAATGAGACTTTGCTATGGGGGTCACTAAAGAAGAGGTATATGTTTCCTGTTTCATTTCAATCTAATAAAGTAACCTATTTAGCTAGAAATAGGCAAGTTTTGAGAGTGTTGTGGGATAATGTGACTGTCTTTTGTGTGAAATATTGTCCACAAAATGTCAAGTGTTTTTATAAGCAAGTTAGCATAGGATGAGTCATAAATTGAAAGTTGAAAGGGACTTCGGCTGTCATGTAGTTCAACTAACTTGGTTTTTGGGCAGGGAAACTGAGGGCCAGAGAAGTTAACTGACTGGCCCAAACTCTCACAGCAATAAATCACTGAATCTTGATTTGAACCCAGGTCCTTGGGCTTCAAATCCCCTGCTTTTTTCATAATATCATTATCCATTGACTTCTGTATATGATTAGCAGGAATAAAGATCCATGGATATATTAAATATTACACTTTGTCATTTCAGATATTTGAAGATTGTCACCTCCCGTCAAAACCTACCATTAAGAAATTGCTGGAATTTACTGATAGGGTTTTTACCTACATTTTCATCCTAGAGATGTTTTTAAAATGGGTGGCATATGGATTTAGGAAGTATTTTACGAATGCATGGTGCTTTCTCGACTTCATCATTGTAAATGTGAGTTTAATAATTACATTCTCTCATTTGAGGTGAAAGACTTTGCTGGGGCATGGGTGTGGTAAGGAGCTTGAGTAAGGTAGGTAATGTGTAAGGAGGCTGTCTCAATGTAGGAATCAATTTTGAAAAAAAATCTAGACAACAGTTCTGCTGCTTTTGTTTCTATAGACTGCTTTGGAAAGAGTCAGCCTTGAAGTCAGAAAGACCTGATTTCAAGACTTGCCTCTGCATATACTGGCTGTGTGACCCTAGGCAAGGGTCACTGAACCAGATGACTACGACCACATGTTGTAGAAAAGGGGCCAACCTGTATCGGTAGGTTCAGGAATTCATCAATAAGAATTCCCTATACCAGTGAAATCAGGTCCAGTCTCATCCTATTCAGTGCCATCTTTTGTTTTACATTACCTTAATTTCCAATTATTTTCCCCTCCCCCACCTACAGAGCCATCCTTATAAAAACAAAAGGAACAAGCAATTCAGCAAAATTAATGAATGCTTCAATCGAGTCTGGTGTATTCTATACTTCTAGCCTCCTATCTCTGCAAAGAAGGGAGGGAAATGCATTTATTATCTCTTCTTTTCTGGCCAAGTTTGGTCATTATCATTATGAAATGATCAGGAATGAGTGTATGGGTCGTGATGTCATCTTGAAAGAATTCAGACTCAGACTGTCTCTAAGACAAAGTAGGACATTTATTGGGGTGATGCACCCAGTAGACCCTACTCCTTATGGAATCAGGGCACTTAGTTGGGTTATGTGTCTGGTCTATATACAGACAGAAAGGTGGGAGGAGGGGGCTACTACAGTTTAAGAAAATGGAGGGGGAATGGGAAAAGAGGAGGGGGAGTGCTGCTCTGGAATGTCATGTAGTCGGGGGTATTTTGTAAATGCAAAAGGGCAAAAGGAAAGAGGGAGAGGAAGAACTGCTTCGAAATGTTATATAGTCCAGGGTGTTTGATGAATGCATACAGATAAGTCCATGGTGGGGGGACATCAATGCATAGTCTTATTGAGATCAGATTGTGATCTATGAGCATCTTCTGGTGGTCACATCCTGCATTCTGTCTCATATGTCACATCCTGCATCCTGTTTGCTCCATCTGTCTTGAGCACTCCTATCTGCTTGTCATACAGCATTTAGTTTTTCTTTATTCTTTCCATTTACATCATCTCAGAAATTCTGTGCATTGTTTGCCTTGTTCTGCTTTCTTCACTTATCATTCATTCACATGTCTTTTCATGAGCTTCTGTTTTCTTTGGCTTCACTGTTTCTTAAAGATGCAGTAATGTCACACACATTTGTGGCCTACAGTTTGTTTAGTCCTTCTCTGATCAATAGGCATCTATACCAGGTCAATCATTCCCTCCAAAGCCTTAGTAAATGTTGGGTAGAGAAAGTGTGAGAGGGTCAGGCTTAATGAAGATCAGTCTATCTTCAGATACCGTTTGACTAAGTAGCTTTTTTATTGAGCATCTACGCTGGGCAGGAAGCTTGATTCAAATGCCAAGCTTGGAAACAGGGACCTGATCACAGAGAAATTTTGTATCTGTCCTATTATTAACACAGTACTATGAATACACTGAGTACTAAATCCACATTTGTCAAATACAGCACTATCTATGTATGCTATTTCCTTAAACAGCAAATATACTCTGCTAGTTGATCTTTCTTTTTCCTCCTAGGTCTCTATCATAAGCCTCATTGCTGATAATTCAACAACACCCTTGTCTTTTAATGTTAAATCCCTTCGGACACTGAGAGCCCTGAGGCCCTTGCGAGCACTGTCCCAGTTTGAAGGAATGAGGGTAAGCCATGGGGAACCCAGGGAAGGTTAGCCAGCAAGGAGGTGAGTGGACTACTGACTTGTGGTTTTTTTTTTTCAGCAGAGACAGAAAGTAACTCTGTCCCTTGTGTCTGTTTGATTCATGATGATGTCTCCATCCCTCAGTAAACATGATTGTGCCCCTTCTGTGCCTTTATGCTATGTGAGAGTCTGTTATGGTGCTGAAGGCTTTGAGTCTGGAGCCAGAAGACCTAGGTTGAATCCTAGGGTTACCATGGATTAAGTAACGTGATCAAGACCCTTGAATTCTGAGTCTCGATTTCCTCATTTGTAAAATGAAATCATCCACAAAAGTTATCATTTTAATCAATTAATCAACAATCAGTTCTTAAGTGACCATTTTGTACTGAGAATTGAACTAGATGATGGTGCTAAAAGTACAAAGAATGAAACAATCCCTTCTCCCAAGGAACTTACAGTCTAAAGGGGAGGACGATAAATACATATATGAATATAAAAAGAGTAAATGCAAATATACGTAATGTAGTTAATTACAAAGTAGTTTGGTAAAAGAGCATTAGCAGTTGGGGGTGGGGGTGTGGTGGTTAGGAAAAGCTTCATGCCGAAGATGATGCTTGAGCTGAACAGGGCCTTTGAGGCCAAGGTGAGGAAAGAGTGTGTTCCAGGCATGGGAGATGGCCAGCAGGAAGGCAAGGAGATGAACAGTGGGTGTAATGTGTAAAGAGAAGAGAGAAACCCAGTTTGGCCAGATCATAGAGTGTAGGGGATGGGGAGAATGATGTCTAATGAGGCTGAAAAGACAAGTTGGGGCCAGGCTGTGAAGGAAGAAGGTAACCAGAAGGATTTAAATATTATCCTAGAGGAAATAGGAAGCCACTACATTTGTTTGAGTAGGGGGAATTGCATGATCACATCTGCACATAAAGAAAATGACTTTGGCAAGAATGTGGAAGCTTGTATTGGAGTGGCGAGGGACTTGAGGCAGAGAGAAACCGATTAGGAGACTCTTGTAGTCACTGAGGCCAGAAGCGATAAAGGCCTGAATGAGGGTGGGAGCTGTGTGAATGGAAGCGGAATGGCTGGATTCTAAAGATGTTGGGAGTTAGAAATGACAAGATTGAGCCTGATAATGATTCCCCGTCTTGAAGAATTTCTCTTTTGGGGTCTTCTGACATGCAAAAACTCATATTAGATGACTTATTATTAGAAAGCTGAGTCTCAGACATGAAGTGAATTGCCCAAAGTCATATGACAGAGGTGGGATTCAAGCCTGGGATTCAAACCTGGTATTCTTTTATCCATCCATCCATCCATCCATCCATCCATCCATCCATCCATCCATTTATTTATTTATTTTAAACCTATTTATTTATTTGTTTGTTTATTTATTTCAGCCAAAGACAAGGTTTGTTAAAGATCTGCCATATTAGCCAGATTCCTAAGGAATCTGAACATTTGTGAGTTATTGGCTAGATAATAAAAGTCTGAGCCCTTGGCTAGACTCTTAAAGAATCTGAGCACCTTAATGGAGACAAGATGAATCTTATATACAGAAAGACTGTGGGAGAGATCTGGTGTGGGGGGGAGGTGTGGGCGGGGCGGGGAGAGAATCTTGATGGGAGTGACTTGGAGGTAGAATGGAGTTTAGATAGGATCAAGGGTGGAAAATGCCCATGGGCCATCAACACAAACTTGGTCTTCTAATCATAACTCCAACAGCATGTAGCGTGGGGATTGGGTGACATGGTATAGGATCATAGTTTAGAGGTGGAAGGCATCTCTAGAGGTCATTTAATCTGACCCCTTCCTTTACAGATGAAGAAACAGATTTAGAGTGCTTAAGTGACTGATCCAATTTCACACAGGTAGTAAATGGCAGTTGGGATTTGAATCCATGTCTTTGATGTCAAAGGGCAGCTAGATGGAGTAGCAGATAGAGTGCCAGGCCTAGAGTCAGGAAGACTCCTCTTCCTTTATTCAAATCTGGCCTCAGACACTTACTAGCTGTTTGACCTTGGACAAGTCACTTAACCTTGTTTACCTCATTTTTCTCAGTTTGCCTCAGTTTCATCTGTAAAAGGAAATGGAGAAGCAAACCACTCCAGTATCTTTGCCAAGAAAACCCCAAATTGTATCACAAAGAGTAGGAGGTGACTAAATGACTGAATAGCAACAACTTTGACTTCAGATCTATCCCTTTTTATCCTACACCACACCATCTCAGAAGAGTCTGAGACTGACAACATTGGGGAAGACATCAGGAAGGACCTTCTCTTCCCTAAGACCATTCCTATTGGGTATGAGGGGATGATCTTTACAAAGAGTAAATGTACATCCAAGAGAAATGAAGCATAGTTTGTGCAACAAGGAATGAGCCAGTGGGATTAAGGGAGCGCACACTTACACTAACAAGCTGCCTTTCTCTGGTCCTGTTTTCTGCAGGTTGTGGTCAATGCCCTTGTTGGGGCCATCCCTGCCATCTTAAATGTTCTGCTTGTCTGCCTCATCTTCTGGCTCATCTTCTGTATGCTAGGGGTGAACCTTTTTGCTGGGAAATTTGGAAAGTGCATCAACCAAAACAAAAAAGAAACTATAAACTACACCATCATTAGCAACCTCTCCTTGTGCAGAATTGATATCCACCCTGACGTGTGTTGGACTAACGCTAAAGTCAACTTTGATAACGTTGGGATTGGTTACTTGGCTCTTCTACAGGTGGTAAGTGGCATAACCTCTGCATAACCATTGCTTCCCATCCCCTCTGCCCCCCAGAGCACAGAGGGAAAAGGGCAAAATCATCACGTCAACATTCCATGTTCCAGCTACTTCTCTAAACTTTCCCCTGACTCTTCCTTCATTGTCTGTCCTATATACAAGTTATACTTGGTTCTCCTTGTAACCTTTGCTTATGATGCCTTTTCCCTCCCTTATAATATCCAAACCTTATCCATTTTTGAAGGGCCAGCTCAAGGACCTTCTTCTAAGACAACTGCCCCTCCTTTCTGTAGCTCCTTACTCTGACTATTTAAAACATTGACTTCATGTATTTTGTATGTAATTATGTATTCTCTTATTTGTGAGGATAATGCCATTAGTCATTTTCTTACAGGAGAGCTGAATTTGCCCAGCCAATGGATAGTTCTTATCAGAAAGCTACCATTTCTAACAATCTGATCAATTCAAACCGGCATCAGAGTTCCTTCCCATCACTGGTGGAGAAACACAGACTGAAGGTGGCTCTACTGGCCTGGGAATAAGAGATAGGCCACACATTCCCAGGCTAATCCCAAATGGAGAGGTCTTGAGGGGAAGATATAAATTAGATTGGAAAGGGTTGTGATCCTGAAGCATCATGGACAGAAAGGTTTCTGAAGGAAGAAGAATCACTAGCATTTGGTATAGAGCTTAAGGTTTGCAAAGCATATTGCAAATATCATCTCATCTGGCCTTCACAATGACCCTTTGGGTTAGGTGCTATGATGATCCCCATTTTATAGTTGAGCAAGATGAGGCAGGTGTAGGGGACATGGCTTGCCCAGGATCACACAGTTATTAAGTGTCTGAGGCTGGATTTGAACTCAGGTTTTTGTGACTCCAGCCTCAGTGCTCAGTGCCAGCTAGCTGCCTGGCCCCAGTGTACTGTTTGAGATTTCCACCTGGGAAGGAAGGTCATGTGGTTTCATGCTTTAATGAATTGTCTCAGCCCAAGTTAAACAAGTGGCCAGAATCAGGTCACCAGCATGAGAGATGCCCTTGGCTTTGGCTTTTGTGGGCTAGGCTTCTCTATCGGGGTATCAAGGTGTTTTCTTCCTGGGCATGCCCATGCCTTTGAGCTAGCTCAGCCCTAGTAGGTTTTACAACAAGTTATCATAGTTTATGGCAAGAACTATGGAGTTATTTCTTTCTGTCAAATGTTTGTGTGCTAGAGTAGTGTCCTCATTTTCATTCACAAAGTGCTTGTGTCTCACGTATGGCTTTCCCTTAACAAGTTCACGTCTCTTACAGCTAGGGACCATCTCTCATACTTCTGTATTCTTCACTGTTGTTAGTATGGAATCTACAAATGCTTTCTGCCTTACAGGACTCATTGCTGGGGGCAAAATGTTTAAAAAGAAGTAGCTGTGTGACCCCGGGCAAGTCACTTAATCTTGTTTGCTTCAGTTTCCTCATCTGTAAAATGAGCTGGAGAAGGAAATGGCAGACCACTCCAGTATCTCTGCCAAGAGAACCCCAAATGGGGTCATGAAGAGTTGGACATGACTGAAATGACTGAACAGTAACAAAGGTCTGATTAAGTGCTCCGTCCAGTAAGAGGGCCAGCTTTCTTACTGTGTGTACTCTGGTGGCCAGAGATACACAGACATGCACTATCATCAGTGAGTGATTGACCAGCATATCAGTTCATTAGACTGTGTGTTAGATTTGCCAAG
Source organism: Phascolarctos cinereus (assembly GCF_003287225.1). NCBI lineage: Eukaryota > Metazoa > Chordata > Mammalia > Diprotodontia > Phascolarctidae > Phascolarctos > Phascolarctos cinereus. The sequence continues at coordinate 15,384,805 of NW_027555847.1, forward strand.
TTACCTGCATATTCTTGTCTGCCAATCACAACACCCCCCACTCTCCTTATATTGAGCCATCTGAGAAGCAGCAGGATGCTGGAACCCGATCCGACTGGCCAAATTTTCATTAGGGGCATTTACAAATCAGGGCTTGATTTATTGTTTGGATGATTGTGTAGGCTTAAGAAAGTAACGCGTTATATGTAATTTTTTTCCTGGAAAGCTGATTGTTAAACATTTACCAGGACACCCCTGCTGAGAGAACCAATAAAATCAATTTGACAAATACTTATGATTTCTATTTACAGTGGTAGACAGTAGTCACAATGAAAAATGATTGGTAGATCTAGTATCTTATCAAAAGGAGTAATCAGATAGTCTTAAGGGATATCCTGGGGAGATATGTGCTCTACTCTGGGGATATACTTTCTAAACTGACCGGATATGCATTCTCCCCTTAATAGAGCTAAAAACACACCAGCAAATTCTTCATAGATACAGAAGAAGGAGCCTCTGAAATGATCTGATCCAACCGAGGCAAGAATTCCCTCTCTAGTATTCTTGGTAAGGGGTCATTCAGCCCCCACTTCTGAGACTCCAATAAAGGGAACTTATTTCCTCCAAAGAAATCCACTTGAAGGCAGTTTTAATTGTCAGGGGGTTACTTAGAGCCACAGGTTAGAACCAGAATGCCTCTCAGAGAGCACTTTGTTCAATCTGCCCATTTTATTTTTTTATTATTAATTTATTTTGATTTATCAACAATCACTTCCATAGGATTTTGAGTTTAAAATTTTTCTTCTTCTTCCTCCCCACCATCCTCCCCAAGATGGCACACAATCTGATATAGGCTATACATTTACATTCCTATTAAACTTATTTTCACATTAGTGAAGTTGTAAGTAAAAATTAAAACCAATAGGAGGAACCATCAGAAAGAGGAAACAAAACTCAACAGAAGAGAAAAAGAAAAAAAAAGCGATTCAACTTCCATAGTTCTTTCTTTGGATGTGGATAGCATTTTCCATCACTAGGCATCACTCTTTTTCAAATGTGTTTCCTGTAAGCAACATATTGTAGGATTATGATTTTTAATCCACTCTGCTATCTGCTTCTGTTTTATGGGAGAGCTCATCCCATTCACATTCACAGTTATGATTACTATCTGTGTTTTTTTCTCCATCCTTTTTCCCCCCCGTTGATGTTTTTCTTTCTCCTTTCTCCTTTCCCCCCCTCACTAGTATTTTGCTTTTGACCACCGCCTCCTTCAGTCTCTCCTCCCTTCTATTATCCCTTTCCCTTTTCTTCCCCTTTGCCCTTACTGCTTCTTCCCTCCCTTCTATGCCCCCTCCCTTTTCTTTCCCCTTTTCCCTTCTACTGCCTATAGGGCAAGTTAGATTTCTATACCTAACTGATTATGTTATTCCCTTCTTGGGCCAAATGTGATGAGTGTAAGGTTCAAACGATGTTCACCCCCCTCCCTTCTTTCCCTCTGCTGTAATAGGATTTTCTGTCTTTTCCCCTAATGTAATTTACCCTTGTCTGCCTCCTCCTTTCTCAGTACATTTTCTAAGATCAGACCAATCCACTTACTTGGATCCATTCAACACACTTGATTAGATTTTTTTTTTATCATTACATCAAAGTCAACTGATATCCACCCCCTTTATGTATACTCCTTTAACACGGTGTAATAACAATACAGTTCTCAAGAGTTGCAAGTGTCATCTTCCCTTGTAGGGATGTAAACAGTTCGCCCTTATTAACAACATTTTGTATCTTTCTGTCCCATTTTCCTTTTTATGTCTTTCTTGAATCTTGTACTTGAAGATTAAATTTTTTGTTGAGCTCTGGTCTTTTTATCAGGAAGGTTTGGAAGTCCCCTATTTCATTGAATATCCAACTCCTCCCTTGAAAAATCATGCTCATTTTTGCAGGGTAGTTGATCCTTGGTTGCAATCCAACCTCCTTTGCCTTAGGGAATATCATGTTCCACATCCTGTGCTCTTTTAATGTACAAGCTGCAAGGTCCTGTATAATCCTGACTGTGGTTCCATGATGTTTAAATTGTTTCTTTCTGGCTGCTTGAAGCACCTTCTCTTTCATCTGGTAATTTTGGAGTTTTGCTATTATGTGTTCCTTGGTGTTGTCAATTTGGGATCTCTTTCAGGTGGTGATCAGCGCATTCTTTCTATGGTTATTTCCCCTTCTGGTTCTAGGACTTCTGGGCAGTTTTTCTTTATGATTTCCTGAAAGATGCTGTCCAGGCTCTTTTTTTTTTTAGCATGATTTTCAGGTAGTCCAATGATTTTTAAATTGTCTCTCCTGGATTGATTTTCCAAGTCGGTTGTTTTACCAATGAGGTATTTTACGTTTTCATCTATTTTTTCATTTTTTTGTTTCTGTTTGACTGATTCTTGCTCTCTCATAGAGTCATTGGTTTCCATTTGTCCAATTTTAGTTTTTAACAGATTGTTTTCTTCTGTTAGTTTTTATATGTCCTTCTCTAATTGGCCAATTGTATTTTTTAAGGACTCTTCTACCTCTCTCATTAGACTTTTAAAATCCTTCTTGAGCTCTTCTAAGAAGGCTTTTTGGGCTTCAGACCAGTTCACATTCCCTTTTGATGTTGCAGATGTGGGTTTGTTGACAATATTGTCCTCTTCAGAATTTCTGTCTTGATCTTCACTCTTCTCGTAATATGAATCTATGGTACATTTCTTTTTTACTCATGGTTTCTTTATTCCCTGGCCTCTAAAGAGATTGAGCTCTCCTGCTGGGGAACAGAGGACACTGACCCAAGCTTCTTGCGTTGGGAGCCTAGGTCTTGGTCACTGGCTTTGTGTGCTGGGGCCACTTATGTTGGCGATTGGAGGCTGTAGGGTTCTGGCAGCTTACCTGGTGTTGGGTTGGAATCAGCAAGACTGGGACTTTAGGAAGACTCCAGGTTGCTTTCTTCAGCTCCTTTCAGATGAATGTTGCAGGGTGCTTATCTGCCTGGGGCCCTTTGTAGTGCTGCTTCCCTTATTTTTGCTGAGGCACTGGGAGACCTGTTTGCTGGGCTGCTGCACTGCTGTTCCCCGTCTTTCTTCTAGTTCAGCTGTTCCAGGGGTTTTTTTTTCCTGGGGTGATATTTTCTAGGTTTTCAGAGGTTGATAGGGAAGGGTGGGAGTGACTACCTTTTTACTCCACCATCTTGGCTCCCGGACCAATCTGCCAATTTTAAGATGAAGAAATCCTGGGTGAAAGCAGCTGAATGACTTGTCTAAGATCACCTATGTAGTGAAGTGGTGGGCCTGTGGCTCCAAATACCATAGAATTGGAATCATTATTTATTTCTTCCAAAGGACCCATGGATATTATCTGAGACAGGAAACTTTCCTGAATTGAGACTGAGCTTAGAGCTTGGATCTGGAAAAACTAGCCAAGATATAGAAGACTTACTTTGTGATACTTGCTTTTCCTCCTGACTGTGCCGTCCCCAGGGATAAATGAGGAGTGCCCATGGTGTGAAGAAGCTGTCTGGGTCTAGCTGGTTCCCCAGAATTTGCCTAATTGCCCTTTTGTATGATGCTCAGAGCTCTACATGACTGAATGAATAAATGAGCATCTGTGTGCCAGGCACTGGGGTTACAAATGGAAAAAATCAAAGAATCTCAAACTCTAATTGAAGGAGACAAAATACAAAGGAAAGTTCAGCTACAAATCAAATGGAAAGGTCTAGAATGCCAAAGGTTGATGAATTGAGGGGGAAGGCAAACCCAGGGGTCTTTAGGTTGCACCATTGAGGGATTCTTCATGTCACTGAAAAGAACAGAGGTGGTGACATTTGTCCCTTCCAAGTAATGTGATCAATCGAGCAGCCCAGATAAGTTCTGGGTGGCCCCCAGGGGGAGGGCAAAGAGAAGGTAAAAGGGAAGCCACACCTCATGGTGGTGGTGGGCCTTCCTGCAGCCCACCAGCCTGGACGGTTCTATGCATAGAAGATCATGGACATATGGAGATACTGTTAGTAGCCCCTTTCTTTAGGGTCCAATTCTACGCAGGTCCTTGTCAGTCAGGTCAATTGTTTCCCTCTTCTGGAGCCCTGTCCTTATATACCTACAGACACAGAATCCTGTTTTTTTTTTTTTACTTCTTCATTTACAAGTTGCCTATGTCTATAACTTTATAATTTAGAAATCACATTCCGTCAAATATCATTGAACCTGCTTGCCTTTTCCCTCTGTCACTTCAGAAAGAAGGTAGAGATAAACATGAGTGTTAAATATAAATTGAAATTACGTGAGCTTAGGACTGACATGAATACAAAGCAAGCTCAAGCACACCACCAAGCCCTGTCACAAGTGGCCACAAAGCGTGCTGGATAGCATTTGGCACTTGGAATCATGAAGACTTGGGGTTGAATCCTTCCCAACCATCTGCGTGGCCATAGGCAGAATGTTGTCTCATCTGACCAATGGGGACAATATTGAGAGTAGCTACTCCACAGATTGCTGTAAAGCTCAGATTAGATAATGTTTGTCAAGTGCTTTGCAAACCTCAAAGAATAATGCAAATGTCAGCTGTTATTACCATCAAAGATATTACTCAGAGAAGTTTAGCTAATGTAAGTCAGTTGTTATAATGGGGAGGCCCAAAACACCTGATATTGCCTTAGTCAACAAATACTTGACTTACTTGCCAACCAAGAGATATGCTAGCCATGCACATTAATGGTTACAAGTATAAACTTGTTAGCAAAATCTTACCCATCAGTTTGGTGAAAGATTATGAACAGCTTTGCTCAATGAAAACAGAGAAACAGTGGAAGATAAAGCCTTTAAAGAAAGGTTGGTGAGGGACCCAACTAGGCAAAATTATCAAGAGGACACTGAAGGTTGAAACTGAAAGTAGGATCACAAACAAAGGAATAATGGGAAAGAGCAAATATTTTTATAGCAAAATCTTTACACTGTCAAGGACAGTCAAGGACCAAATTTGGGCTAATACTACAACAATGAGATCATGGCCATAGCTAGATGGCCTAAAGAATTGGTAGAAATGGCACAAAAGCGAGAAAAGATGGGAAAACTATCTGGACTAAAGGAAGCACTGGGTTCAGTTAGTTAACAAGCATTCATTAAGGAGGCCAAGAAAGTCTTCTTTCAGAAAGTGAGATTTAAGCTGAATCTTAGAGCCAGAGAAGCCACAAGGAGGAGACTAAGGGAGAACATTCTGGGAATGGGAGATCACCAGTGAAAATGCCTGGAGTCAAGATGGAGTCAATGTCTTATGCAAGGAACAGCAAGGAGGCCAGTGGCCCTGGAGCATAGAGTATGCATAGGGAATGAAATGGAAGAAGACTGGAAAGGTTGTGAAAGACTTTAAAAGCCAAGCAGAGGATTTTACATTTGATCCTGGAGGTAACAAGGAGCCACTAGAGTTTGTCGGGTAGGAGGTGTGGGGCATAACATGGTCAAAACTGGGCTTTAAAAAGATCTCTCGTAGCTGAATGGAAGATGGACTGGAGTCAAGAGTGATTTGAGGTAGGTAGGCCCACAAGCAGGCTATTGCAAGAATCCAGGCTTGAGGTGAGGAGGGCCTGCAATGGGGTGGTGTTTCTGTGAGCAGAGGGAAGGAGATGTATATGAGAAATGTATGAGGGGAGAAAGGAAATCTCAGGAACAGATTGGATATGTGAAGTGAGTAGGAGGATGGAATCAAAGTAACCAAGGTTATGAACCTAGGTGACTGGGGAGACAGTGGTGTAGTCTACAGTAATGTGGAAGTTCAGAAGAGGGGAAGTATTGGGGGGGGGAAAGATAATACATTTTGTTTTGCAAATGTTGCATTTGAGATGCCTATAGGACATCTAGTTGAAGCTATCTAAGAGGCAATTAGTGATGTAAGACTGGAACTTTAGAGAAAGGTGAGAACTATATCTGCAGAAGTGAGATATCATCTGGATAAAAGTGATAACTGAATCTATGGGATTGACTGAGATCATCAAACAAAACAGCAGAGAGGACAGAAACTTGGTGGATGCCCATAGTTCGTGGGTATGATCTGGATGAAGATCCAGCAAAGGAGCCTGAGAAGGACTGGCAAAACAAGGAGAACCAAGTAAGAGAAACGTCCCAAGAACTCAGAAAAGAGAGAATATACTTAGGTGAACTGGGTGACTGATAATGCCAAAAGTGGAAAGGTCAAGGAGAATGGGGATTGAAAGAAGGTCATCCGCAAGGATAATTGGCAGGTCAGTGGTGAATTTGGAGAAAGAAGTTTCAGTTAAATGATGAGATTGGAACCCAGATTGAAGAGGGCTTAGAATGAAATGAGAAGAGTGAAGGCACCAAGTGCAGATGACTTACAAAAAGGTTGAGCCATGAATTGGCTACTAGCTAGTGGGGATTTTCAGATCAAATGAGGGTTTCTTAAGGATGGAGAAGACATAAGTGCAGCAGGGAAGCAGACATTAGATAGGAAGAGATTGAAGATGAAGAGAGTCGGGATGATTGAGGGAAAAGTATGATGGAAGAGATAGGTTGGTAGCAAGAGGCAAAGGGCCACCTTTTCATGGGAGATGGGTAAAAGAGATGGGAGCGGATTGAGAGGTGAGCAATGGAGTAGGCATAGTAGGTGAGTAGGTATGAGTAGGTGTGTATAGTGCAAATGAGGCATTGATGATACTGAGGTTGTAAACTTGAGGGAGTGGAAGGAGGGTGGTGCCCTCTCTATGTAAGGAAATTCAGAGGAGGAGTGGATTGGTAGTGAGAGCAAAGATAATTAATTTAGTTTTGGATAAATTGAGTTTAAAATGACTTTGGTATATACTGTTGGAAATGTCCAATACATAGTTGATGATGTGGGAGAGGAAGATCAAGAGAAAAATTAGGGCAAAAAATATAGAACTAAAATCAGCATATAGTTGATAATTAAACCCCTGGGAGCTGATGAAGGCATTACATGAGAGAGTATCAAGAGAGAAGAAAAGTAACTAGGACAGAACCTTGGGTTATAATGACAAGTTAGGGGGCACTATTCGAATGATGAGCCACTAAAGGGGCTTGTGAAGGGAGAAGGAGGAGCAAGAGAAAACCATGTTATGACACCCAAAGCAGAGAGAGCATCCAGGGACAGGTGGTCAACAGTGTCCCATGGTGCAGAAAGGTCAAGAAGGATGAGAATCAAGAGGAAGCCATTAGATTTGGCAGTTAAGACATCACTGGTGATTTTGGAGAGGACAACTCGTTTTGACTGATTTTGAGAGACTGCAAAAGGTTGAGAAAAGAACTGAGAAGTGAAAGAAATAGAAGCAATGAATGTGGAGACAGTTTTTTTTTATGTTTGGCTGAAAACTCATACTCATATACTCTTGAGAAGGTATGAGAAGGAGGTGATGAGAAAGGCTTGAAAGCAACCTTAGAAACCATCTTAGAACTTCTTTATTTATTTAGAACCTCTTGAACTCAGGAAGAACTAATTGATGAGAAACTGAGGCCAGGAGGTTAAATGACCAGCCCAAAGTCATGCAGCTATTAAATGTTTAAGGTAGAATTTGAACCTAGGTCTTTCTGACTTCAAATTCAAATTCTATCATCAACTCTTCTGTGCCCTCTCAATGAGGGAAAAGATGATTTGGAAGAGCTGCTGTGGGGAGTGGGGGAGGGAATGAATTAGGGAAGAGTGAAGAGTGCCTTGGTGCAATGAGAGCATAGTTGAGGTTTTATAACATAAATTTGATGGACTTGGACAGCAGAGGTCCTGGTGAATACAAATAGGTTGAAGATAATTGACACAAAGAAAGATGGAAAGAATGGTAAGGAGTTCTAGTCTAATAAAAGAATTTCGAAGTTCTTGATCATGGAAGTAGAACACTTCAAGGTGATATAAGGTCAAGTATGACCAACTATGACCTTCCCTCTACTTAGTCAAGATAGGAGTAAAAGAGTTGGTTGTAGGTTTTGAGGAATTCAGGTTAAGGTGCTGAGGGAAGATCCACATAGACATTCATGTCATGAAGATGTGAGTCAAGTATTGAACTCTTTGACAAAGAATGGAGAATGACTTGGACTTGGTACATAACAACTACTGTGATTTGGATGGCATGATTCATTTGGATAGAATGAAGCTCAAAGTGGGAGAAGTTGCTGAGTGATAGTGGGTGAAGAAAAGTCTGTGAAAGACAAGAATCAAGAAGTATTCAGATTCCCCTACTATAATCAGTGACTCAGGTATGTTCAGTACTGGCAAAGATGGCCAGGGTCCTGTGTGATCTGGGAAGTGGGGAAGGGAAGCTGGTTTCTGTGATACCCAGAAGATAGAAAAAAAACATTAAAAGAAAGGGTCCCTTCCTGGGACTATTTTAAATGTTAATTTAATTATTTTTAGTTATCAACATTCACTTCCATAAGATTTTGAGTTTTAAATTTTCTCCTCCTCCCTCCCCTCCTGTCCCCAAGATGGCATGCAATCTAATATAGACTCTAGTTATGCATTCATGTTAAACATATTTTCACATTAGTCGTGATGTAAAGAAGAATTAAACAGGAGGATCCATGAGAAAGGAAAAAAAAAACAAAACAACAAAAGAAAAGGAGACCAACTAATATGCTTCCATATGTATTCAGACTCCAAATTTCTTTCTCTGGATGTGGATAGCCTGTTCCATCATGAGTCTTTTGGAGTTGTCTTAGATCCTTGCATTACTGAGAAGAGCTAAGACTACCAAAGTTAGTCATCGCACAATGTGGCTGTTACTGTGTACAGTGTTCTCCTGGTTCTGCTCTTTTCACTCAGCATCAGTCCACACAAGTCTTTCCA